>NC_089840.1:155574267-156256767 GCF_035609145.1 Eleutherodactylus coqui
CCGTGGAGCCACAACCACCAGCCTCACCACCACCAGCATGCGCAGACATATGATGGCCAAGCACCCCACAAGGTGGGACGAAGGCCGTTCACCGCCTCCGGTTTGCACCACTGCCTCTCCCCCTGTGTCCCAACCTGCCACTGAGATCCAACCCCCCTCTCAGGACACAGGCACTACCGTCTCCTGGCCTGCACCCACACCCTCACCTCCGCTGTCCTCGGCCCCATCCAGCAATGTCTCTCAGTGCACCGTCTAGCCGTCGCTAGCGCAACTGTTTGAGCGCAAGCGCAAGTACGCCGCCACGCACCCGCACGCTCAAGCGTTAAACGTGCACATAGCCAAATTGATCAACCTGGAGATGCTGCCGTATAGGCTTGTGGAAACGGAGGCTTTCAAAAACATGATGGCGGCGGTGGCCCAGCGCTACTCTGTTCCCAGTCGCCACTACTTTTCCCGATGTGCCGTCCCAGCCCTGCATGACCACGTCTCCCGCAACATTGTACGCTCCCTCACCAACGCGGTTACTGGCAAGGTCTACTTAACAACGGACACGTGGACAAGCACAGGCGGGCAGGGCCACTATATCTCCCTTACGGCACATTGGGTGAATTTAGTGGAGGCTGGGACCGAGTCAGAGCCTGGGACCGCTCACGTCCTACCCACCCCCAGAATTGCGGGCCCCAGCTCGGTGCTGGTATCTGCGGCGGTGTATGCTTCCTCCACTAAACCACCCTCCTCCTCCTCCGCAACCTCTGTCTCGCAATCAAGATGTGTCAGCAGCAGCACGTTGCCACCAGTCAGTGTCGCGCGGGGTGGCAGCACAGCGGTGGGCAAGCACCAGCAGGCCGTGCTGAAACTACTCAGCTTAGGAGAGAAGAGGCACACGGCCCACGAACTGCTGCAGGGTCTGACAGAGCAGACCGACCGCTGGCTTTCGCCGCTCAGCCTCCAACCGGGCATGGTCGTGTGTGACAACGGCCGTAACCTGGTGGCGGCTCTGCGGCTCGGCAGCCTCACGCACGTGCCATGCCTGGCCCACGTCTTTAATTTGATGGTTCAGCGGTTTCTGAAAAGCTACCCACGCTTGTCAGACCTGCTCGGAAAGGTGTGCCGGCTCAGTGCACATTTCCGCAAGTCTAACACGGACGCTGCCACCCTGCGGACCCTGCAACATCGGTTTAATCTGCCAGTGCACCGACTGCTGTGCGACGTGCCCACACGGTGGAACTCTACGCTCCACATGTTGGCCAGGCTTTATGAGCAGCGTAGAGCTATAGTGGAATACCAACTCCAACATGGACAGCGTAGTGGGAGTCAGCCTCCTCAATTCTTTACAGAAGAGTGGGCCTGGTTGGCAGACATCTGCCAGGTCCTTGGAAACTTTGAGGAGTCTACCCAGATGGTGAGCGGCGATGCTGCAATCATTAGCGTCACCATTCCTCTGCTATGCCTCTTGAAAAGTTCCCTGCAAAGCATAAAGGCAGACACTTTGCGCTCGGAAACGGAGGCGGGGGAAGACAGTATGTCGCTGGCTAGTCAGAGCACCCTCATGTCTATATCTCAGCGCGTTGAGGAGGAGGAGGGGGAGGAGCATGAGGAGGAAGGGGAAGAGACAGTGAGGGAGTACGTAGCCGATCGCACGACCATCCTCCGTGACGCCTCTGCCCCCTACAACTACTGGGTGTCGAAGCTGGACACGTGGCCTGAACTCGCGCTATATGCCCTGGAGGTGCTTGCTTGTCCTGCGGCTAGCGTCTTGTCAGAGAGGGTGTTTAGTGCGGCTGGGGGAATCATCACGGATAAGCGTACCCGCCTGTCAACCGACAGTGCCGACAGGCTTACTCTCATAAAGATGAACAAAGCCTGGATTTCCCCAGACTTCTCTTCTCCACCAGCGGACAGCAGCGGTACCTAAACAATACGTAGGCTGCACCCGTGGATGGAAGCATCGTTCTCTATCACCATCAAAAATGGGGACCTTTTAGCTTCATCAATCTGTGTATTATATTTATCCTCCTCTTCCTGAAACCTCACGTAATCACGCCGAACGGGCAATTTTTTTTAGGCCCACAAGGCTGTCATATTACTTTAGTAAACAATGTTTATACGTTTCAATTCTCATTAAAGCGTTGAAACTTGCACCTGAACCAATTTTTATTTTAACTGGGCTGCCTACAGGCCTAGTTACAAATTAAGCCACATTAACCAAAGCGATTAATGGGTTTCACCTGCCCCCTTGGTTGGGCATGGGCAATTTTTCTGAGGTACATTAGTACTGTTGGTACACCAATTTTTTTGGGCCCTCGCCTACAGTGTAATCCTAGTAATTTTTATGGGCTTTGCCTGCACTCATGGTACAGCAAGGTGTGTGGGGTTGGCCTATATTTTTGCTACATAAACATAAATGTAACTGGGGCCTTGTCTATACTGCAACTACTGAAATGTGAAAGAGACTGTTATCTCCCTAAACTCCTGCAACGGGAATGTTACTGTGGCCTGTCTTGACTGCTACTACTACTGAAATGGAACTAAGACTGTGCTCCCCCTATACTGCTGCTTCGGAATTGTTACTGGGGCCTGTCTGGACTGCTACTACTACTGAAATGGAACTAATACTGTGCTCCCCCTATAATGCTGCTAGTGATATGTTACTGGGGCCTGTCCCTAATGCTACCGCTGAAATGTTACTAATTCTGGGCTCTACCTATACCGCTGCTAATGCTATGTCACTGGGGTGTGGAAACGGAGGCTTCCCAAAGACATGATGGTGGCGAGGCCATTTCCCACCAACGCGGTTACTGTTAAGGTGCATATAACCACGGACACGTGGAGAGGACACGTAGTGCCTCAAAAACATCCCCCTCCTCCTCCAACAATGAAAACATTCTTGGCAAATACCTTTGCATTGGTCCATCTGGTGGCAGTCCAAGAATTTCACCTTTACCGACACAACAAGAGAGCCCCCCCACCATCCCCCCCGCCACGGTCCACTTAATCCTGGCCACATTCTGAAAACCAACTAAATAAAACCGCGCTACTAGGACCGTAGTCGCCACCACATTCCCACCAACGCGGTTACTGTTAAGGTACATATTACCAGTTTGACTGGGGCATGCACTGTGGGCCGAAGCACACCTGTATTGTATGTGACGTTAGCTCTGCTGTGCAGGGCACTGCAATGGGATACATTTAAGTACCGCCGATGGGTTCCAGGGAGCCACCCATGCTGTGGGTCCACAGGAACTTCACATTAGGGATTTGTACCTGCCAGTGTCTATGTAGTAAAAACCCCAGTCAGACTGGGGCATGCAGTGTGGGCCGAAGACCACCTGCATTTAATCGGACGTTACCTCAGCTGTGATGGGCAATGCAATAGGATATATTTATGTACCGCCGGTGGCTTCCTGGGACCCACCCATGCTGTGAGTCCACAGGGACTTCACATTAGGGATTTGTACCTGCCAGTGTCTATGTATTAAAAACCCCGGTCAGACTGGGGCATGCAGTGTGGGCTGAAGACCACCTGCATTTAATCGGACGTTACCTCAGCTGTGATGGGCAATGCAATGGGATATATTTATGTACCGTCGGTGGCTTCCTGGGACCCACCCATGCTGTCGGTCCACACGGAGTTGTAACTGCATGTGTCCACTTCTAAAGAACCCCAGTCTGACTGGGGCATGCGGTGTGGGCCGAAGCCCACCTGCATTAAACCTGACGTTACCTCAGCTGTGCTGGGCACTGCAATGGGATTTATTTATGTACCGCCAGTGGGTTCCAGGGAGCCACCCATGCTGTGGGTCCACAGGGACTTCACAATAGGGAGTTGTACCTGCCTGTGTCTACTTATAAAAAACCCCAGTGTGACTGGGGCATGCAGTGTGGGCCGAAGCCCACCTGCATTTAATCTGACGTTAGCTCTGCTATCCAGGGCACTGCAATGGGATACATTTATGTACAGCCGGTGGGTTCCAGGGAGCCACCCATGCTGTGGGTGCACATGGAATTCCCATTGCGGAGTTGTACCTGCCTGTGACTATTTATAAAAAACCCCGGTCTGACTGGGGCATGCAGACACCTTGACAGAATGAATAGTGTGTGGCACATGGGTTCCCCATTGCTATGCCCACGTGTGCAGCTCCAGATGGAGGTGGCACAGGATTGGATTTCTCATTGCTTCTGTACAGCATTGTGGGCTATCGCCCCGCCCCTTTTAAAGAGGGTCGCTGCCTGGCCGTGCCATCCCTCTGCAGTGTGTGCCTGCGGTTCCTCCTCATGGCAGATGCTCTTATAAATAGACATGAGGGTGGTGTGGCTATGCGGCCAGCGTGTGGCATGAGTGCAGCTGAAGGCTGCGCAGGGACACTTTGGTGTGCGCTGTGGACACTGGGTCGTGCGGGGGGGTTGGGCACCATGTAACCCAGGAGAAGTGGCAGCGGAGTGTCATGCAGGCAGTGATTGTGCTTTGTTGGAGGTAGTGTGGTGCTTAGCTAAGGTATGCCTTGCTAATGAGGGTTTTTCAGAAGTAAAAATTGTTGGGAGGGGGGCCCCACTCTTGCCGCTATTGTGGCTTAATAGTGGGACCTGGGAACTTGAGATGCAGCCCAACATGTAGCCCCTCACCTGCCCTATCCGTTTCTGTGTCGTTCCCATCACTTTCTTGAATTTCCCAGATTTTCACAAATGAAAACCTTAGCGAGCATCGGCGATATACAAAAATGCTCGGGTCGCCTATTGACTTCAATGGGGTTCGTTACTCGAAACGAACCCTCGAGCATTGCGAAAAGTTCGTCTCGAGTAACGAGCACCCGAGCATTTTGGTGCTCGCTCATCTCTAATTAACACAACTTAGTTCCCACAATTTTTCTTTAATTTCCTGGATGGGGAGGAAGAATTTCTTAAAATCTTATATTCTCCCCCCACTGCTATATATTTTTCAAACAGTCCCCATCTTTATTTTTCAGTCCTTCTGTAAAATTCAACACATTTTTACCTGTTTCCTATAGGATGGCTAAAAACCAAGGCTACCAAATAGACTGATACTCAAACCCTGCGATGGTGGCATAGGTATGCCCGATTCTTTTCACTACTGCGAAGCAGTGCACTTCAGTAAGTGGTTACACCTTTCAAGTATGAACAATAGCCCTTTAGGCTACCTGTCCACGGGTGTTGCAAAATATCGTTAGCGATATTCCGCCGCCCAGGAGCAGGGGAGAGAACTGTCAGTTCTCCTCGGTAAGCCTATCTGACAGATAGGCTCACTGCAGAGAATCACAGCAAATCGCAGCATGCCACGATTTACTGCCCGCGATTTACATTGCAACACTATGGAAAGTGTTCATTGCATTCCCCGCGGCCGAATTATCACGCAGAAAAAACTCTGTTAAAATTCGCCTGTGGACAGGAGCCCTTACTCATATCTATGGCATTATATCATACTGCAGAAGCGATCAAAGCATAAAGTTATGTCATTTTTGTTGCAGTTTGTGCGGCGTAGAAACAGAATGCACTGAAAAATGGCGGAATGCTGTTTTTCTTTCCATTTCTCTCAACTTAGAATTTTTTTAACGATTTTCAGTACATTATGTGGTACAATAAATAGTACCATTGAAAAATACAACTCGTCTCGCAAAAATCAAGCCCTCATACACCGATGTCAATGGATAAGTAAAGGAGTTACGATTTTTTAAAAGGGAGGAGGAACTAAATAAAATGGAAAAAAGCTCTGTCACTAAGTGGTTAAAACCCACCAGACCAATTTCAGTACTGGCACCTTTAAGCTTCCTCCCTATCTACTTACCTCTCAGGCATTCTTGATTAGCGGAAAGGCTGGCTCCATGTCAGTTGTTGATTTCTTTAAAAATAGGGTAAATAGGGTACATGCAAGATTCCCATATAACTTTCTCTTCACCTTTACTTTCCAGAGTCTATGCAAACAATTTTTAACTAAATTAAGTACTATTCACAAACCTTCTTGTTTAGAAACATACCGTATATACCGGCGTATAAGGCGACGGGGCGTATAAGACGACCCCCCAACTTTCACCTTATATGCCGGTAATACAGTGGAGAAAAAAAAAAATCATTACTCACCTCCCCCGGTGTTCTGCGGCGCAGCTGCAGGCTGTCGCTTCCTCCTGGTCCCCGGCAGAGCATTGCTTTCTGGACGCAGGGCTTGAAATCCCCGCCTCCAGAAAGCTAATACACACGCCGTCAGCCAGTTACAGCCATTCAATGGCATCATTGAATGGCTGTGATTGGCTAAAACACACGTGGCTTCAGCCAATCACACTATTCAATGACATCATTGAATGGGTGTGATTGCTAACACACGTGCGCCTTCAGCCAATCACAGCCATTGAATGATGTCATTGAATGGCTGTGATTGGCTGACGCTGTGTGAGTTAGCCAATCACAGTATTAGCTTTCTGGAGGCGGGGATTTCAAGCCCTGCGTCCAGAAAGCAATGCTCTGCCGGGGACCAGGAGGGAGCGACAGCCTGCCGGAGCGCGACAGGACGCCGGGGGAGGTGAGTAATGATTCTTTTTTTTGACACTTTCTTTTTTTTGTATTACCGGCGTATAAGACGACCCCCGACTTCAGAGCAGATTTTTCGGGGTTCAAAAGTCGTCTTATACGCCGGTATATACGGTACTTTTTACTGCCTTCCCTGCCTTCGGAACTGATCTCTAAATTATATGAAGGTCTCTTACATCTGGCCTCCCCTCTTAAACCAAATTTCATTTTGGCTTGGGAGAGAGAATTGGGAGTTTCTTTCTCAAAAGAGATTGATAGGAGGAGTTGGCCTGGGAAACTGACAACATGCCAAATTCAAACAAATATGAGGCCCTTGGCTGACCTTCAAACAAACTAATTATCTTGTCTCAAATGATTATACTCTGCAAAATTGTGTTTTACCCAGAATCCAATGTAACATGGTATATGCTCTACATCTTTTATTCTAAATAAAGATTAGTTAAAATTCTGAGTGGGGTAAAGTGTGAAAAATGCAATTGTGCAATTTTTACTTTTCTGGGGGTCTTGTGTTTGTTGCATTCATGACGTGGTTAAAATGACATATTGACTTTATTTTGTGGGCCAATACAGTTACAGCGACACCAGTTTTTATGTAGTTTTTATTATGTTTTACTACTTTTAAAAATATAAAACTTTTAATTTAAAAAAAATTGCTTTTTTTCACCACATTCTGACCCTGAGAACTATTTTTTTCCATGTACTGACCTTGTGGGATACCTGCTTTAAATAACAAGGGATGATTACTATGCCAACAGAGGAGGTAATTGGTGAATGTCAATTTACAGAACACAGTTTTCTCAGGTGTCTCTGATGCAGATCTAGTGTTCTGCAGGTCATAGAACAATAAACATTCTCTTTCTCAAAGGTATAATAGAGTCCGTCAGGAACAATTACTAGTTTTTCATAGAATTATGGTTTCAAGTTGAAATGTTTTTAAGTTAAAGTAGTCATTTTGGAGACTTAGGCCTCGTTCACTCGAGTGTTGTTTTGCACGCGCGTATGTGCGTGCAAATCAGCGCACCTATTAGAACCATTGTTTCCCAATGGTTTGTTCATATGTCCGTCCTTTGCAGGTGTGTAAATTTGCGCACCTGCAAAAGATAAGACATCCGTGCTGCGCATAAATATTCCCTGCAGTGGTCCCCTCATCACAGAACACTGTGACGGCACTGTCACAGTGTTTAGTGATGAGGGGACTCTTTGCGGGGATGAAGGAACCCCCTGCCACAGCTGTCACAGCTATGACAGAGGATCGCGATGTTCTCCCATAACATACTAACTTCTCCAACGCTGTCGGAGCTTGGCACGTCTAGCAGCTTGGCTTTCCTGTACTGGACTGAATCTCTTTCAGCAGCAGGGATTTAAAATCCCAGCCTCCTGAAAGGGCTTCAGAGCAGTCCCGAGGACCAAGTGGCCAGACGCGCCAGTGGCAGAGAGGTGAGCGTATGTTTTTTTACACAAGCTAGGGTTGATTTTCAGGGAAGGGCTTATATTTCAAGCCCTTCCCCGAAAATCACTGCAGATGGTGCCGGTAGCAGCGCCAGCGCCATTGAAAGCAATAGGTATGGAGCTTCATTCGCGTGTTTTTTTGCACACTCGTGCAGCGCTGTTTTTATCGTTCAAAAAGTTTTTATTAGGACAATACTTATTACATACAAATAATATATCTGGCTGCATCGCAGCGGACACCAGATTATTCAAAACATGACATGCCATATCAACTACTCTCTTCTATATTTTATTATCTCTGGAGTCCTGCTGCCAATATTTTGTTGCCCTAGAGTATTCCTAAACTAAACCTATTAGTCTAACCAGAGAATTAACACTAAGACTTAGGAAAAGGAAAAGGAAGGAGATCTAGAAACTAAAAAGAGTTTAACTATAGGCAGCGCTGTTTTTTGTGCATATATGCACGTGCAAAACAACAATTGTGCAAATTAAAAACCTAAGGCCTCATTCACACAATTATGTAAAGTTGAGCGATTTGCAGATATGATCACTGAAGTGAAGTGCAGTAAAATAGCCTTTCAATATTTTTTTTTTGTTCTCCAGGCTTGCTTGATGTATATGGATTTGAATCTTTTCCACAAAACAGTTTGGAACAGTTGTGCATTAACTACGCTAATGAGAAACTTCCACAGCATTTTGTATCACACTACATGAAAGCTCAACAGGTAAAAATGTGTATTACTGTAATACACTGCTAATAAAGTGAAACTACATCTTGGAGTTACTTACAGGGGTTTTCGAGAGAAAATCACTCAGGACGTTGGCTGATCAGCAGATCGGAGGTCTGCTGTCATTGCCACTATCACCTGGGGTACGAAGATGCTGCTCCGACACATCTGTAGTGGCCAGCACTTGTAACTACAGGCACAGGTCTATTTAAAATTCACATTAAGAGCTCATATGTATGGAATTAATCCTTTGATAGTTCTGTGGATTCACGGTTGGTCAAAAGATCGATATCAGAGTGTTATCATTAACAAAGTGTAATCTGAACACAGATGAGTAACAAGTGGTAACCACGAGGTTCTGTCATGGGCCCATTTATATTTATTATGTTGGTAAGTGACATAGGAGAAGGTTTGAAAGCTGAGTTTTGTCTATTTCTTGATAACACAAAAGTGTGTAATAGGGTTGATACTCCTGGTGGGTATTGAACATGAAAAACTATTTTGCTTCAGCAGATAAATGGTCAAAACACTGGAAACTGTAGTTCAATGCTTCCAAATGTAAAATAATGTACTTGGGGTAAAGGAATCCTTGGACTGAGTATAGGACTGGTTGTTCAGTGTTATTCAGAATCTCAGCAAAGAAGGATTTAGGGGTCTGATTTCTGACAGGCTCAAAATGAGTCCCCAGTGCAGATAGGCAGCAAAGAAAGCAAGTAGGTTGCTCGGTTACATAGCAAGAAGCAAAGAGAGAGATTGTGATCCAACTGTACAGAGCTCTGGTGAGACCACATCTGGAAAACCGTGTTCAGTTCTGGAGACTTCATCAACAGAAAGACATTGATAAAATAGAACGAGTCCAAAGATGTGCTGCAAAAATGGAGGAATGTCTCAAAAACACAACTTCTTAGGAAATACTTAAATACCTTAATCTCTATAGCCTGGAGGAAAGAAGGGAGAGGGGAGACATGATCGAAAACTTTAAACATGTTAGAGCTATAAATAAGATTCGGGAGGGAAGTGCTGTTACTAGGAAGCTAGAAAACTAGAACTAGGGGCACAATCCAAGATTGGTTGGGGGAAAATCAGAAGCAAAGTTAGGAATTATTTTTTCACTGAAAGAGTTGTAAATGCGTGGAACAAACGTCTAGCAGACATGGTTGCAAAATCAACAATAATTGAATTGAAGCTGCTGGGGATATGTATAAATGTATCCTGCGAAACAAAATCATTCAAGGACGACTAGATGGACCATACAGGCTCTTTCCATCAGTTTTGTATGTTTCTGCATGGTCCTTTATTTATAACATGATTTACTGAAGTAATTGTTATTTATGTCTGAAATTCATTATATGTTTTGTCATGTTGAAGGAATAATATATAACAGAAGGGCTTGAATGGTCTTTTATCAGTTACCAAGACAATAAACACTGTGTGGAGCTAATCGAAGGAAGTCCAGTTAGTATTTTCTCATTGCTGAATAAGGTAAGTAATTGTAAAACAAAACCTTTATTTATATATGCTGCATCAAATTATTTTCTCCTTATTTACATGACTATAAGGTTTTCAGTGTTTCCCATAATAGTATAACAAAGATCTATTTTGAGACTGTGATGGACTATATTGGCCCCAGTGGTAATAGGCTCCCCTATAATGGCCCCAGTAGTAATAGCGTCCCCTATATTAGCCCCAGTAGTAATAATGTTCTCTGTTGCGGCCACAGTAGTAATAGGCTCCCCTATATTGGCCACAGTAGTACTAGTGACCCCTATATTGGCTCCAGTAGTAATAGTGTACCCTGTTGTGGCCACTGTAGTAATGGGCTCCCCTATATTGGCCACAGTAATAATAGGGACCCTTATATTGGCCCTAGTAGTAGTTATGTCCCCTGTTGCTGCCACAGTAGTAATATGCCCCCCTATATTGTCCACAGTAGTAATAGTGATCCTATATTGGCCCCAGTAGTAATAGGCTCCCCTATATTGTCCAGAGTAGTACTAGTAACCCCTATATTGGCTCCAGTAGTAATAGTGTACCCTGTTGTGGCCACTGTAGTAATGGGCTCCCCTATATTGGCCACAGTAATAATAGGGACCCTTATATTGGCCCTAGTAGTAGTAATGTCCCCTGTTGCTGCCACAGTAGTAATAGGCTCCCCTATATTGTCCACAGTAGTAATAGTGACCCCTATATTGGCCACAGTGGTAATAGGCTCCCCTATATTGGCTCCCATAGTAAGGTGAACAGACATCCCGATTTAAGTGGGACAGTCCTGTATCCCACCTTCCGCCGTTTGTTCCGCTTTTGGGACGTCTGGTCATTATAGTGATTACCAGCTGGGGTGCTGCAGCTCCCCAGCCGGTAATCACTTTGCGGTGCCACGGCTGATTCACACACTGAGAGCAGTGTGCGCATCTGGGGTCTTCCTCTCCTCCCCTGACATCTCCTCTTTAGTTCCGCGAGAGGAGAAGGGAGGAGGCGCTGCTGCAGCTGCACATACACTTCCTCCCACATGAGCGCCAAGAAGAGAAGTACTGGAGACCAGGAAGATGGTAAGTATATCGGTTTCGTGGGGGATCTACCACTACTGTGGGGGTCACTTTTACTACTGGGGTCAATTATTAGCCCCAGTAGTAATAGTATTAGCACTTATCGCTACTGTGGGGGGACACTATTACTACTGAGGGCTATTGTGGGGGGGCACTATTACTACTGAGGGCCACTGTGGGGGTCACCATTACTACTGAGGGCCACTGTGGGGAACGCTATTACTACTAAGGGCCACTATGGGGGTCACTGTTAGTACTGAGGGCCACTGTGGGAGTCACTATTAATACTGAGGACTACTGTGGGGGCCACTATTACTACTGATGGCTACTATGGGGGTCACTATTACTAGTGAAGGCTACTGTGGGGGACTATTACTACTGAGGCCACTTGTGCGGGTCACTAATACTACTGAGGGCAACTGTGGAGGACATTACTACTGAGGGCCACTGTGGGGGTCACCATTACTACTGAGGGCCATTGTGGGGACAACTAATACTGCTGAAGTCCACTGTGGAGGTCACCATTACTACTGAGGGCCACTGTGGGGGTCACTATTACTACTGAGGGCCACTGTGGGGACAGTATTACTATTAAGGGCCACTGTGGGGGTCACTATTACTACTGAAGGACACTGTGGGGTCACTATTACTACTGAGGGTGACTGTTGGGGACACTTTTACTACTGAGGGCTACTGTGGGGCACTATTACTACTGAGGGCCACTGTGGGGGTCACCATTACTACTGAGGGCCACTGTGGGGGTCACCATTACTACTGAGGGCCACTGTGGGGAACGCAATTACTACTAAGGGCCACTATGGGGGTCACTGTTAGTACTGAGGGCCACTGTGGGAGTCACTATTAATACTGATGGCTACTGTGGGGGTCACTATTACTAGTGAAGGCTACTGTGGGGGACTATTACTACTGAGGCCACTTGTGGGGGTCACTAATACTACTGAGGGCCACTGTGGGGAACGCTATTACTACTAAGGGCCACTATGGGGGTCACTGTTAGTACTGAGGGCCACTGTGGGAGTCACTATTAATACTGAGGACTACTGTGGGGGCCACTATTACTACTGATGGCTACTGCGGGGGTCACTATTACTAGTGAAGGCTACTGTGGGGGACTATTACTACTGAGGCCACTTGTGCGGGTCACTAATACTACTGAGGGCAACTGTGGAGGACATTACTACTGAGAGCTACCGTGGGGGGTCACTAATACTACTGAGGGACACTGTAGGGGCAACTATTACTACTCAGGGCCATTGTGGGGACAACTATTACTGCTGAAATCCACTGTGGAGGTCATCATTACTACTGAGGGCCACTGTGGGGGTCACTATTACTACTGAAGGGCCACTGTGGGGACACTATTACTATTATGGGCCACTGTGGGGGTCACTATTACTACTGAAGGACACTGTGGGGATCACTATTACTACTGAGGGCGACTGTTGGGGACACTTTTACTACTGAGGGCCACTGTGGGGGACACTGTTACTACTAAGCGCCACTGTGAGGGACACCATTACTAATGAGGGCCACAGTGGAGGACACTATTACTACTGAGGGCCACAGTGGAGGACACTATTACTACTGAGGGCCACAGTGGAGGACACTATTACAACTGATGGCCACTGTGGGGGTCACTATCACTACTGTGGGCCACTGTGGGGAACACTGTTACTACTGAGGGCCACTGTGAGGGACACCGTTACTACTGAGGGCCACTGTGGGGGACACTGTTACTACTAAGCGCCACTGTGAGGGACACCATTACTAATGAGGGCCACAGTGGAGGACACTATTACTACTGAGGGCCACAGTGGAGGACACTATTACTACTGAGGGCCACAGTGGAGGACACTATTACAACTGATGGCCACTGTGGGGGTCACTATCACTACTGTGGGCCACTGTGGGGAACACTGTTACTACTGAGGGCCACTGTGAGGGACACTGTTACTACTTAGAGCCACTGTGAGGGACACCATTACTACTGAGGGCCACTGTGAGGGACACCATTACTACTGAGGGCCACAGTGGAGGACACTATTACTACTGAGAGCCACAGTGGGGGTCACTATTACTACTGAGGGCAACTGTTGGGGTCACTATGACTACTGAAGGCCACGATGGGGCTCACTATTACTACTGAGGGCCACTGTCGGGGGCACTATAATTAATGAGGGCCACTGTGGGCGGCATTATTACTACTGAGGGCCACTGTGGGGGGCACTATTGCTACTGAGGCCCACTGTGGGGAACACTATTACTACTAAGGGTCACTGTCAGGGACACTATTACTACTGAGGGCCACTGTGGGGGGGGGGGCACTGGGGCCACTGTGGGGGACACTATTACTACTGAGGCCACTCTGTATGTGGCAGCAGAAATCAAGCTGACTTATGGTATGTTTACACATGGCGGAAGAGCTGTTGGAATGTCCACAGTAGAAATTTTCATGGCAAATTCCGCAGCATTTCTACATCCAAAGAACTGTCAAAATCTGTCCCATTGGTGCAGATTTTGAGTGGAAATTAGCCATGTATCCGCAGCTGATTTCACCTCCTCCATAGGCTTCCTGCAGTAAGTGCCCCTGGCTTACAGTTCTTAGTGCAGCACCACTGGACAGGAGATGCTAGTCAGGTGAGGCCACTGCAGGCTGCTGGGACCGGAAGCTGGGGAGCGCTGACAGCAGAAAGCCTATGGAGGAAGTGAGGGGGGGCAACACATAGTTTGAAATCAGTTGTGGCTACTCTGTTAATTTTCAGTCAAAATTCACACCAATGGCACTGATTTTGAAGGGTTTTTTTGGATGCAGAAATGCTGCAGAATTTGTTCTGTCTTTTTTTTTAAAACAGCCCTGTACTTTTTATAACGACAGAGGTAAAATCATACATCATGATAAGCCCTGCCCCCTGACCACACCCCTCTGTCCAGCTTTGACTGTAGTAGTAACAGCATCCCCTGTTACGGCCCCAGTAGTAATAGCGACCTCCAGTGTGGATTACATAGGGCTGCCCATTATACTTCGCTATTGGCCGCCACTCTAATTACAGCTGTAGCGGAGTCTGGATAGCCTGCTCTGAGGAAATAAGCGTGGAGGACCTGGGGTCGGCATAGCAGCGCAGATCACATGTCTGGAGCCGGCTCATGTGACCCACATTACTATGCCGAACCCAAGTCCTCCACGTTTATTTCCTCAAAGCAGGCTATCCGACACCAGTACAGCTGTGTGTACAACGGCGATCGAGTTCCCCAAGAACTCCGCAGAGCACACTTTGGGAAACCCTGGACTATAGTAACATTTGTGTTTGCTAAATAGAAGTTTTGCATTATGAAATTATGCTCCAATGTTGCTCTTATTTTTATTAATCACTGTCAGTTTATAATCTCTCTCTTTAGAATATTCTCTTAATTGATGTCTCTTATGTTTTTGTCAAGTTTGTAGAAATTTTATTTAGCGTAAAGAGGGTAAGCGGTTTGCATATTTCTGAGAAATATGTAGATCATATTTTAAAAGGTGCCCATGCAAATTAGACTGAAGTCTGCCAAACCTGTGGTGGCCGGCCAATTACAGGCCCTTTTACACAAGACGATTATCGTTCCCCCTCGGGGTTGTAAATGATAATCGTCCCATAAAACAGCATGCTTAAGCTGAACGAGAATCGTCCACTCATTCATCTTTTAAGTAGCTTAAAATCTGAATGACCATCGTTCAGTGTAAACAGCAGTCGGTCGGTACTGAATGGCCACTGCTTACAGTGAATGGAGAGGAGCAGAGGAGAACGGAGAGAGAACTCTCCTCCAGCCGCCCTGCCTCCCTACTGGCCGCGCTGCCAGTAATCCAGCGATGCTCATTCCTGTGCAGAGCGAGCATCACAGGGACAAATGTCGGGCATACTTTGCCCGGCATTTGTATGAAAAAGGACCAAAATTTTGCATATGGACACACAACCTGCCCGATTCTTTTTCGCCCTAGGAGATCATTTCTAAATAAAACGACATTCAGGTTCAATGGAGCATGCATATATATAGGGGAGAAATACCTATCAGCAGAATAAGTGTTTGGCTAACACATCCAAGGTGTAAGCGAGTTGTTCAGTGTAGGCTTTGACTAAACATACTAACTGTTGTGCAGAAGGGTATCTATACAGTGCAGTCATGTGACGGTCACAATCTGGAGGAAGCTTTTAACTTTTGTGATTTTTCAGATTAAAGAACTGTTAAATTTATTTTAATTAAGTGATGAGAACAATTTTCTCTCTCCATTTTTTTCTTGTTAAAAGCTTTCTCCTTTAACCCCTTCTCGCTCCAGGAAGTACATTTACGTCCTGGAGTATTGGGGTATGTATGCAGAACGGTCGCACGGCGACCTCTCTGCATACAGCGCGGGCGTCAGCGGTTTATTACAGCTGACACCCGTTCGGCCGATCGCGGCTATTAACACTTTCAATGCCGCTGTCAATTATCGTTCGGGGGTCCCGTACGGCCCCCCGCGGTGGGATCGGGGGAGCCGTGCAGGTGTCATGGCTGCCGGGGGCCTTCTGAACGGCCCCAGGGCTGCCTTGGGAGACTGCCTATCAAGCCATTCCCGTGGGGTGGCTTGATAGGCTGCCTGTCAGAATGCAGTATGACGTAATGCTATAGCATTACGTCATAATACAGGAGCGATCATAGTAACATAGTAACATAGTTCGTAAGGCTGAATGAAGACAATGTCCATCTAGTCCAGCCTGTTTAGCCTCCTGTTATGTTGATCCAGAGGAAGGCAAAAAAAAACCAAGAGCAGAAGCCAATTAGCCCTTTTGGGAAAAAAATTCCTTCCCAACTCCCTAATGGCAATCAGACTGTTCCCTGGATCAACCCCTAATAGTTCCTACCTGCCTGTATACCCAGATTAACAAATAACCTTAGATTAATAGCCTATAATATCTTTCCTCTCCAGAAAGACATCAAGTCCCCTTTTAAACTCCTCTATGGATTTTGCCATCACTACGTCCTCAGGCAGAGAGTTCCACAGTCTAACAGTAAAGAACCCTTTTCTATGTTGGTGATGAAACCTGCATTCTTCTAATCGTAGCGGATGCCCTCTGGTTACCGTCGTAGTCCTGGGTATAAACAGATCCTGGGAGAGATCCTTGTATTGTCCCCTCATGTACTTATACATGGTTATTTGGTCGCCCCTTAACCTTCTTTTTTCTAGAGTAAATAGTCCCAATTTTGATAGCCTCTCTGGGTATTCTAGTCCCGTCATTCCATGTACTAGCTTAGTCGCTCTTCTTTGAACCCCCTCCAATACCGTAACATCTTTCCTGAGCACCGGTGACCAGAACTGTACACATTATTCCATGTGGGGCCTGACAAGCGCCTTATATAATGGAAGGATAATGTTCTCGTCCTCCGCCCCTATACCTCTTTTAATGCATCCCAAAACTTTATTTGCCTTTGCAGCAGCTGACTGGCATTGGTTACTCCAGTTTAGTCTACAATCCACTAGTACCCCCAGGTCTTTTTCCATATCACTTTTCCCTAGCAGTGCCCCATTAAGTGTATATTGGTAGCATCCATTTTTGCTGCCCATGTGCATAACCTTACATTTATCAACATTGAACTTCATTTGCCATTTTTCTGCCCAAGCCCCCAGCTTATCTAGGTCCGTTTGTAGCTGCACAATGTTCTCCATTGCATTAATTATATTGTATAATTTTGTGTCATCTGCAAATATTGAAATTTTGCTGTGCAGTCCCTCTATCAGGTTGTTGATAAATATATTGAACAGAATGGGGCCCAATACTGAACCCTGTGGCACCCCACTAGTGACGGTGGCCCAATCAGAGTATGAGCCATTTATTACCACCCTCTGCTTTCTATCATTGAGCCAATTTTTTACCCAATTACACACGTTTTCACTCAATCCGAGCTGTCTCATTTTGTATATTAGCCTATTATGAGGCACGGTGTCAAATGCTTTAGAGAAGTCCAGATATACGAGATCAATAGATTCTCCCAGGTCCAGCCTAGAGCTTACTTCATCATAGAAACTGATCAGATTTGTCTGACATGAGCGACCCTTCATGAATCCATGCTGGTGAAGAGTTATTCCCTCGTTCTCCTTGAGGTGCTCATCGATGGCGTCTCTCAGAATCCCCTCGAAAATTTTTCCCGTTACTGAAGTGAGACTTACCAGCCTGTAGTTACCAGGCTCACTTTTGCTCCCCTTTTTGTAAATTGGAACCACGTTGGCATTGCATATTGTAGTCCCCCAGGGGGACTTGTAAGGTAAGTTAAAAAAAATCACCCCCCTTTTGCCATATCTGTAATTAAAAAATCTAAATCATAAAATAAAAATACATATTTAGTATTGCCGCGTCCATAAAAGTCCAATCTATCAAAGTAGCACATTATTTACTCCACACGGTGAACATCGTCCAAAAAAAAAATAAAGAACGCCAGAAATTCACTTTCTCAGTCACCCTGTCTCCCAGAAAAAACGCAATAAAAAGCGATGAAAAACTTGTATGTATTCCAAATTAGTACTAACGGAAAATACAGGACATCTCGCAAAAAATGAGCCCTCGCTGAACTACGTCGACGAAAAAATTAAAACGTTATTGCGCACACAAGATGACCGCAGAAAATAATTGAAAAAAATTAAGTGTCTTTGAAAAAAAAAAGAGTAGTAAAAAAAAAACTATACAAGTTTGGTATCATAGCAATCGTACTGACCCATAGAATAAAGTAAGCATGTCGTTTTTGTTGCAGTTTGTGCGCCATAGAAACAAGATGCACTGAAAGATGGCAGAATGTTGTTTTTTTTTTTCATTTTACTGCACTTAGAATTTTTTTTTAAGTTTTTTAGTACATTATATGGTACTTTAAATAGCACGATTAAAAACTACAATTCGCCCCGCAAAAAACAAACCTTCATACAGCGACGTCGATGGATAAATAAAGGGGTTATGATTTTTTTAAAGGGGGAAAAAACGAAAATGCAAAAAAAAGGGGCCGCATCATGAAAGCATTGAGGCTAATGGCCACTTGCCAGTCTTTTCGTGTGTGACATGTGAGTTAAATGCAGAGCCTGACAGCACCTGTGAATACCAGTTAGTCTCTTAGCTCCACCCCGTGATCACATGACAGTGACTTCATCACAGGTCCTTTAGCCTTGTCTACTGAATGAGGGATTATGGGTAGACTACATCCCCCACAAACCCCTGTGGCCTCGGTGGCAATGGATACAGCAGTAGTCAGTCTGGCAGTTTATAGTTTGTTGTGAGACAACTGGATACCTGTGTGGAGACTCCAATAAATGACACCTCACCAATGTACACATGCATAGCTTGCGTGCTGACAGGATCTGTGATGATGTCACCGTCATGTGATAAATCACATGGTCTCTGAGCTGAATGAGGGATTATAGGCGGACTACATCCCCCAGAAACCCCTGCGGCCTCAGTTGCTATGGATACAGCAGTACTCACTTTGTAGTTTGTTGTGCGACAGCTTTGTGGAAATTCCAATAAATGACACCTCACAAATGTCCACATACATAGCTGGCGGTGCATGTTGACCAACAACATTGAAGCATAGTCTTTCACCACTATCTTCACAGTCTCTTGAACTTGACATCCTGTCATCTCAAGTGCTAATGCCGCTAACACCAGTCCAGCCTTCATCTAATCGTCAACTGTTGCCCACTGTTGAAACAAACTTGTCACCACAGAGGGTTCAACGCCGCCGTAAAGCTAATAGAGCTTACATGACACAGCGATAAACCACGATTTTACCTCAGCGACCAGCTAAAGTTTGTAAATCTCATGCAGCAGATATGTAAAAGCAACGAGCGAGCATGTCTCCTCAGTGAGCTGCTGAAGTTCTTAAATAACGTGCAGCTTATATGCGAAAACAAGCCAACATGTCTCCTCAGCGAGCTGCTGAAGTTCGTAAATCACATGCAGCTCGTATATGAAAGCAATGTAGCAAAGCTCTGCGTGTGTGACGTACATGTAGCAGGGCTGTGTGGCACATTGCACCACCAGAAACACTGGTACTATAATTTGCTAAAAATTACTAGTCTGTGTATATAAAGGTGAAAGCCCTCATTGGCGGACTGATTCACCACTAATTCTCTAACTTCCCAGTGTCATAGAAACTTGAAATTTTGCACGGCCATTCTTTAGTTCCTAAATAAAAAAAGTTAAGTGGTCACAACTTGATTATTCAATTCTAAGTGTAGAAGTAAGTGATCCCCCTATTTAAGGTACCTAATGTAATTCACTTCCCGATGTCGTACAAACATGAAATGTTGGCATGACTATTCTTTACGTCCTAAATAGGAAAAGTAAAGGGATCACAACTTCCATATTCAAGTCTAAGCATGAAAAACTACAAAAATCCAAGACACATGAGATAGTTCTTTTATCAGAAACCATAAAGCCTAGGGAAATTATTTGCATGTTTATATACTGAGGAGAATCTACCTCACCTCTATGTTTATACGAGGAGAAGCTAACAGTCCTCTATGTGTATATACTGAGGAGTATATAATTGACCTCAGTGTGTATATACTGAGGAGAATCTAACTGACCTCTCTGTGCATATCCAGTCTAGAATTTACCTCCTCGTAGAAGCTGATTAGATTAGTTTCACAGGAGCGATCACTCATAAACCCATGCTGATACAGAGTTATACAGCCATTTTCCTTGAAGAATTCCAGGATAATATCTTTTAAAAACCCTTCAAACATTTTCCCACAATAGAAGTAAGACTTACCGGCCTGTAGTTACCAGCCAGGGTCACTTTTTGACCCCTTTTTGAACATCTACATCACATTGGCTATGCGTGAATCCAGTGAAAAAGACCCTGTCACTATAGAATCATTAAATATAAGAAACAAGAGTCTGTGTATCACACTACTTAATTCCCTTAGAAACCGGGGGTGTATGCAATCGGGACCCAGCAATTTGTCTATTTTAATCTTTTTTAGACAGCTATGCGATTCTTCCTGGATTAGACTGGTGATGTTTAGTGGAGAGTTTATATTATCACTGTGCATCTCATCACACATTCTGTGAATACACTGGAGAAAGAACTATTTATGTTTCAAAAGTATTTATTGAAAGAAAATTTAGACTGTTGGCAACATTCCTGCCACATAGACCCCATGCAGTGGGCAAAGAGTTTAGCAAAACAGGAATTCTTGGCATATGAAACATCAGTTAGCTCTAAAATGAACAGTTATAAACTTGTACAGATTCAAAACTAGCATTGTTACGGGTAGAACAAGGGGAGGGAGGGGACGAAGGTCCAGGCCCAGGCCCAACTGTAGAATGCAATGTAAGTTCTGTGCTGGCATATTACCACAAGTCAGGGTGGTGCTGTATTTAACCTCTTTTCTTCCATCTCTCAAATTAATTATTCAATCATCTCTCACATTGATGACATGCTTGAGGTACAAATGGTCAGTAACGCAGTTAGAGTTGTAAGTTGTAACCTACTTAGAGATATTAACAAAAGTAATGAGAAAGAACTATTTAATAGATTTGCTTTCTCCTTATCAGCCTCTACAACATTTCATACATTATTTATTAAAGAACCAACACTTTCAGTATTAATCTTTTTACTATTTATATAATTGAGGAACAGTTTAGGGTTAGTTTTATGCTCTCAGTCTCCACCTTTGCTGCTTTTATCTGCTTTTCAAATAATTAGTTTTTTTCCTTATAGGTTTTTAGTGCTTCTTATCTGCCTTCTTGTTTTAGTAGTTTAAACGCTTTATTTTTGCTGTTTATTGCCCCCTTCATATCTTTTTTTAGCCATATTGGTTTTCTCCTATTACTAAGTCTTTTATTTCTGTAAGGTATGAATTAATCACAGTAAATAATAAGGATGTTTTTAAACGTTTCCCATTTATAAGTATGTGTCTATAGGCCTGTGATACAGAAGTATATAGCAAGTAGCTGCAACCGTAAGTAGGCCACTACCCCAGCCTACCAGAATAAATGAAATGCAAAAGCAATAATGCACAAATAGTGCATTAACTTGATGAATGCCTATATTAGTACAACCAAGAGGCATATAGAATGCAGCAGGATGGAGTACAAAAAGGCAATATAGCAATATTAAAAAATACAAGAAAAAAGTGACCGTGAAAGTAAAAAGCAACAATATGTCAGTGTAAAGAACACATCCACATCAGGAGGAGATCAGTGTTTAGGTTTCGATACGCGTTCGAGTTTTTTGGGCTTTTTCAGCTAGGCTAGGTGACAACAACCCCAGCCCGTAGTATCTATGTATGCAGCCGCTACCGACTGGAGTGGCTACATCTCACATGTGTGCTCTCTGCTTCAGTGCACCGTTTGTACATTAATGCTTTTGCATTTCCCGTTTGCTGTTTTAACTCTTATTTTTTAAGACATTGTCCCAGTCAATAAAATTAAGGGCATCACTAAGCTGATTGAACTTTGCCTTCCTAAAGTTTAGTATTTTCATAGCTTTCCTATAAAACTTTCACTTAAAAGACAAGTTGAAAGTTATTATATTATGGTGACGATTCTCCAGGTGCCCCCCAACCTGCACCCCTGTTATATTGTCAGATCTGTTGGTTAGTATTAAGTCCAAAATGGCCATCCCTCTAGTTGGGTCCTGTACAAGTTAGGTAAGGTAATTATCTTTAGTAATTGACAGGAAGTTGTTACCTTTATGAGAACCACAGGTTTCGGCTTACGGCCTTAGTCCCACGGGCGTTTTTTCAAGCGATTTGCGCATCGCATGACGGATGCGCATGCGCAAATCGCGTGGCCGGCGCCGAAAAATCGCCCAAAAATCTGCTCCTAGCCGCGTTTCATTAGAAACAGGCCGGAGCTGTCCAGCGCATTGCATTCAATGGAGCCGGCAATACAGCCGTCTCCATTGAAAGCAATGCGCTGCGGGCGAGCGCGGGATGAATTGTCGGGAAGGGCCTAAATATATAAGCCCTTCCCTGCAATTCATCCAGAAATGTGTTAAAAAAAAAAAAATTGTATACTCACCTTTCCGCTGCAGCCGGAGTTCTGCCGCGGCCGCTGTCAGTTCTTCTGAACTGCTTCTCGGCACTATTCAGCCGGCGGGGCTTTAAAATCCCCGCCTGCTGAATAAGCTGCCTCTGATTGGTCACAGCCTGACCAATCAGAGGCAGGTCTCACTCACACACCCATTCATGAATTCATGAATGGGTGAGTGACTGCTGCCTCTCATTGGTTCAGCGGGACCAATCAGGGGCAGCTCCCGCTGAGCCAATGAGAGGCAGCAGTCACTCACCCATTCATGAATTCATGAATGGGTGTGTGAGTGAGACCTGCCTCTGATTGGTCAGGCTGTGACCAATCAGAGGCAGCTTATTCAGCAGGCGGGGATTTTAAAGCCCCGCCGGCTGAATAGTGCCGAGAAGCAGTTCAGAAGAACTGACAGCGGCCGCGGCAGAACTCCGGCTGCAGCGGAAAGGTGACTATACAGTTTTTTTTTATTTTAACACATTTCTGGATGAATTGCAGGGAAGGGCTTATATATTTAAGCCCTTCCCGACAATTCATCCCGCGCATGCCGGCAGCCCATTGCTTTCAATGGAGCCGGCTGTATTGCCGGCTCCATTGAATTCAATGGGCAAACATCGTTCTTCTCTGCCACAGCTGTTACAGCTGTGGCAGAGAAGAATGATCTGTCTTCTATATGTTCTCAATGGGGTCGGCGCTGCTGCCGCCGGCCCCATTGAGCACATATAGAGAAGAGAACAGGAATCGCAGATAGGTGCGATCTGCGATTTCTGTTCTATAATTTATTGGACGAGCGCACAAAAAGCGCTCATGTGTCCGATACCATTGCAAAGCAATGGTTTTAAAAAATCGCCGGACGCATGCGCATGCGCAAATCGCGCGAAAAAACGCTCGTCTGACTAAGGCCTACCAGTGTATATCCGGAAAGTTAAAGCTTCCCATAATAATTACCTCATTGTGATTTTGTGATTCATCTATTTGCTTCAGTAGTAGATTTTCAGTGGCTTCTGTTATATTTGGGGATCTTTAGAAAACAATGAAGGAGAAAAGCCAGCTCCTTAACCCCTTCCCACTGCAGGACGTAAGTTAACATCCTGGGAGCCTGGTACTTCCCGCAACAGGACGTAAACTTACGTCCGGAGATAGCGCGGGATCACATATGATCCCGCGCTATCCCACAGCGGGAGCCGGCTGTCAGTCACAGCCGGCATCCCGCTGCAACAGCGGGGGGCATCGGAGATGCCCCCCCCCCCCGCTGTTAACCCCTTCCCTGCCGCTATCTAAGTAGATCGCGGCAGGGAAAGAGTTCACAGAGGGAGCAGACTCCCTCTGTGTCTCCGGCCGGCTCTCGCATTGTTATCGCGAGAGTCCAGCCTGTCGCCATGGTAACAGGACACCAGACACTGGCGTCCTGTATTGCCTATGCCTATGATCGCTGTATAAGCGATAAGGCATGGCAGAGCAGTAGCTCTGCCATGCCTTATGACAGCGATCATCAGGGCAGTGGTCAAAGTCCCCCAGGGGAACACAAGCAGTGTAAAAAAAACAAAGATTAAAAAATGAATTTAAAAAAATGTAAAAAAAGAGCAAAAAAACACATTTTTTATGCTTTTTCTCAGATTAGCATAAAAAAAGGTAAAAAAAAAAAACCCACATACTTGGTATTGTCGCGTCCGTAACGACGCGTACAATAATTTGCACATGCTTTTGACTGTGCACGGAAAAAAACGCAAAAAAAAAAACCGCTAAAAACTGAGGCAAAATGCAAATTTTTAGCATTTTGCCTCACTAGAATTGCAATAAAAGTGAACAAAAAAGCCGTATGTACCCCAAAATGGTACCAATAAAAACTACAGCCTGTCTAGCAAAAAATAAGCTCTCATAGAGCTCCGTACATCAAAAAATAAAAAAGTTACAGGACTTTGAATGCAGCGATTTAGAAAAAAAGATTTCCAAAAAAGGGTTTTTATTGCAGAAAAGTGGGGCGAAAAAAATGTAAGAATTTTGGTATCGTTGTAACCGTACCGACCCGCAGAAAAAATGGAATGTTGCATGATTAACGCTGTAAAAAAAAATTTTAAAAATCTATTGCAGAATTGATGCATTTTTTCTCCCTGCTATCATAAAAAAAATAATAAAAGTTTTACAATGTAGTCTATGTACCCAAAAATGACGCCGATAAAAACTACAGTTCGCCACGCAAAAAAACAAGCCCTTATATGACCGCGTTGATGGAAAAATAAAAAAGTTATGGCTTTTGATAAACGGAGAAGAAAATCCGCCAAAAATTGTTGCGTCCATAAGCCCAAAATAGGCCATGCCATGAAGGGGTTAAAAACACTTAAAAAAAAAACCAAATATATCCATAGAATTACAAATGTTAGGTATCGTGTGACAAGATGTCTATACTCAGACACGTTTTAAGACAGACTTCTTTCTTGATCACAGCTAACAAACTCGCATGGTTATCCCTTTTAAAATCACTTACGGACCAATCATTATACATTTATATCATATGTGCACATTTCCACAAGCTTGATTGCCACACCCAAAAAAAAAGATTTTTTTTTCTCCTTCCCAATGTATTTCTCTTGTGTATATAAATGAAGTGTCCACACGCCGGTGTACATGGGAGAATGAAAATCCATTGACTTCCCTTGCCTCCATTCACCACGTATCACGCGTGCGTGCAGCCTGCACATAATACATGGTGAAAAAATGCTTGTGGACATACGTGCAGAATCTGAATGACTCCAAAGAGCTGCCTGATGCTCCAAAAATGTCTTACAACTCCTGAGGCGTTTTTGCTTTTTTTTCCTATGTCATTAATATGCTCCATGATCTGTGTTTTTAGCTTGTGAATAGTGCAGCCTGTTTAAATATTTATGCAATTAGTGCAAGATATGTTGTAAATATCATGTTTACTGTCACAATTGATCCCATTTTTAACCACTTAGTGACCACCCATACGTGTTTTCACATCCTGGGTGTCTGGGCTTTAATCCACACGGCCATAAAAACACACCAGCCCTGTACGTGTGACAGCTCTCTGCTATCATAGGTGCAGAGATAGGAGTGACAGCATCCAAGGAGCAATTTAAAAAGATATCCTTTATTCCTCCAAACGTCAAAAAGTACAGATGTTTCGACTCCTCTGAGTCTTTTTCAAGTATAAAAGCATTACAGACATATAGACACTTGTGTACACATACAGCAAAGTCAAAGCTCTCTGCTATCGGCTGCTGGTGCGCGACCCCAAGTCATGCGATCGCCGTTAGGCGATCGCATAAAAGTTAAAAAGTTTTTAAAAAGTTAAAGTTTCATCTCCCCTCATGGATTGGATCTGTGACGGGAGCGGAAACAACTCTCCTCCATCCTCCGTGATGTCCCGTGGCGATTTGGTCCTTCATGTGCACTAAAGGTAAAATATTGGGCCCATGCATAGAAGGCTGGAGGGCTCGAGAAATTTTAAATCTCCTGGCTAGAAAATTACTTACCTAAGTCCCCCGGTTTCTTCCCCGATGGGATCTTTATCAACGGATATTTTCCCAACTTGTACACATGTGCCCACCGGAAAAATGGCGGACACATGCGCGGCGAGCCGGAGAGGACCTGGGAAATTTAAAATGTAATTGATCCAGCCTACCGAAGGTTGCTGAGAGCCTGGAGCAGTGACCAGAGGCCTTGTTGATCGGTACTTAGTCACGCGATCCCCATTATCCAATAGTATAAAGAGGTAGTTATTTACCTCCAGCCAGATAGAAATTGTGGATTCTGCATGTGTTTGATCCGCAGTAATACGTGGATCAATCAAATGCATTGGAATACAGGGGTGTGACCTGACTGCAGACCTAGACGGACATCTCACACTGAGCTCCACTTGGAATTCAGTCTAAAGCGACTTTAATAAAGACTTCAGCAGAAAAATTTACAAAGAAGATAGCATTACTTCATCTCCTGCTTACTCTGTGACCACGTTGAAGAGAATATCTGTGAAGGAGCCGTCACAGAAAGTGTTGGACTTCTTCACAGCACAAGGCGTTGGACTCAGTCATGCTGAAGACTCTCGCAGGCCCTCTTCCCTCGCGGGCACGGACACAAGTGAAGAGACAGAGCAGTGTTCCTCCGTTCCAGCTGGTGCCTCGGGGGGGGGGGGGGAGGTTTAGTGTCAGCGCTGAACAGATTCAAGAGAAGATCAGCTGTGACAGCAGTGAGTAAGGCCGCCTGCAAATGGTTGGGTCGGATCCCGCTGGGAGAATTCTCGCAGCGGGATGCAGGCCCATGCCCCTGCAGAGGCCTGCGGCTCACCCGCTCCTGGCGTCTTGTGTCTGCTATGCGTCGGCTGCCGGACAGCTGGCGATGCGCAGAGGGGAGCCGGCCCGGCACTACTGACATTTCTGTGCGGACCGCACAGAAATAGAACATGCTGCGATTTGTTTTTCGCGTGTGTTTTCACACGGACAATTCGCGACTGTGTGCATAGGATTGCATTTTGCAATGCAATCCTATGCAGGCGAGCATGAGTGGAAATTCTATGGGAAATCCCGCTGCAGAATTTCCGCCCATGTGCAGGGGCCCTAAAGGGGAGGGAGAAGTACGGAAGTACTGTAGGAAGCAAAAAGATGGCAGCTGAGCACTCCCCTTCTCCAACCACTATCCAAACCAGAAAAACCTCACCCACAACTCAAGCCCTAAGATCAGCCGGAATCACATATGGATGGGGCTTCCCCACAAAGCTGCACAAAGGGACAATTCATTCCATATCATTACAACTCCTGAAGAGTGTGAAAAAATTTTGAAATCATGGAACAGCTCTATGTCAGCTAAAGCACAGGATGTAATCTCAATGCACCCCCAAACAAACTCCCTAGAGCTGGCCACGTAATGCTACCTCATAAAGTTTCCAGATGAAGTATTTGGTCATTGCTTTAGATAACATGCAGCTGCTGATTAAGCGACTGAAAAAGAGGCTGACAACTGCCAGGTGAATTCTTATTGTTTCCCCCCAAAATATGCGGGTCCCAAAATCCGATCTCTTAACTGTCTGTTTTATGTGTTCTATTTTTCAGGCTTCTATGCATATTTACCGACCATCTCTAGCAACATTACTGGTCGATAATTGCCTTTTTGTTTCTTCAGTGCTTGTTAATATTGTTATTCCTTGTTCCTTACACAGTATTTGATTCCTGCTTGTCCACACTAAACATGTCAATTAAATCTTATTGCAGAATATGAAGGGGCTGAACTCCCCTTTTAATAGAGCAATGATGTGGAAACACGCATACGCATCTAAAGCGGACATGATTTGTCTGCAAGAGACCCACTTCATAGCATCAACATGCCCGAAATTTAATAATAAGAAATACCCTCAAATTTTTATGTCATGTGCTCAAAAAAAACAGGCAAGATCTCTAATAGCAATTTTGTGATGTCAGAACAAGTATTAGACCTTAAGGGGAAATATGTTATTTTGGTGGGAACCCAATAACATTAGTAAATGTATACGCTGCGAATAACGCAAATCTCTTTCCTAAATAAAATCATAAAAAAGATCAGAAAAATCCCAAAAAGGGAAATAAGTAATTTATGGAGCTTTCAGTGTCCTACCCGAAAAAATGGTTGACTCTACTACCAATAACAGAATCTCCCCTAAACTCCTTCCTTGGCTCCACAAAGAGGCTTTGTATGATGCTTTTAGGTGTCCAACTCCTCATCTAAAGAAAATAACTTTTATTCCCTGCGCCACAAAACATTCTCCTGAATTGACCTCTTTCTAGTTGACAGATGGACCCAATAACCCTAGCATCCTAGATGTTGAGATGGCCAAACTTTTAAATTCCTATTTTGTATCTGTTTTCTCTCAGAAAGTCGATGGAACATCAACTGATCCTCCCTGTGCTATTGGGGGAATAAAAGAATGCAGGCTATCTTTAAGCCAATAGATGGTGAGGGGAGAAAAAAAGACCAAATATGGGATTGACAAGGCAACTGTTAGATGGATTCACAGCTAGCTGAGTGATCATACTCAGAGGGGTCATAAATGGCTGCACATCCAAATAGAAGAATGTATTAAGTGGGGTACCACAAGGCTCTGTCCTAGGCCCAGTGTTGTCCAACATTTTTAGAAATGATCTGGAGGAGGGAATTGATGGAAAACTGATCAAATTTGTTGATAACAGAAATCTAGGAGGGATAGCCAACACTAGGAAAGAGAGAGATAGAATATTCAAAAAGATCTAGAAAAACTTGCACAGTGAGCGGTGACTAACAGAGTGGTATTTAACAAGGAGAAATACAAAGTCCTACATCTGCACAAGAAAAGAAAAACCACATACATATTGGGAGGAATTGGGCTAAACAGCAGCACATGTGAAAAAGCCTTCCGTATACTAATAGATCATAGACTGAAAAGGAGTCAACAATGTGATGCAGCATCCAAAAAGGCAAACACAATTCTGGGAGGTATTAAGAGAAGCATAGAGTCTAGATCACGTTAAATAATTATCCCCCTCCTACTCTTCCTTAGTCAGACCTCATCTGGAATACTGTGTCCAGTTCTGGGCACCCCACTTTAAAAAAAGACATAGACAAACTGGAGCAAGTTCAGAGAAGAGTTACCAAGATGGTGAGCGGTCACCAAATCATGTCCTTTGAGGAATGGTTAAAGGATCTGGCAATGTTTAGCTTGCAAAAAGGAAGGCTGAGAGGAGGCTTAATAGCTGTCTACAAATATTTGAAGGGCTGTCACAGTGCAGATGGATCAGCTCTATTCTCATTTGCACAAGGAAGGAACAGAAGCAATGGGATGAAACTGAAAGGGAGGAGACACAAATTAGATATTAGAAAAAACTTTCTGACAGTGAGGGTGATCAATGAGTGGAACAGGTTACCACGGGAGATGGTGAGTTGGAAGTGTTCAAACAAAGGCTGGGCAAATATCTGTCTGTGATGATTTAGTGAATCCTGCACTGAGCAGGGGGTTGGACCCGATGATCCTGGAGGTCCCTTCCAACTCTACCATTCTATGATTCTATGAATTCTCCTTTCAATGTCAACCTGAAATCTCATATCTAACTATAAAGCTATGCTACCTGCTGGCTAATATTATAAATATTATCTTGGGTCCCCTGCTTGCCTCTACTCAAAAAGAATTGGATAGACTGGGAAGAACAGAACTGTCCTAGTTTGGCAGGGTATTTTTCACTGTACTGATTAGAGGATTATATATAAAACTTAACTTTTAATATTTAAAAAATTAAAATACCTGGACACACACACTGACATACAACATACACTAGTGTCACCCAATGTGATACCAAATCCACCACTAAATTTCCAGAAAGATATTAGATCTGGATCTGAATTGTGACTTTAGGAATAGTGCTTATAGATGCACATTACTACAATGTCAGAGAAAGTTTAGGGGGATGAATTTTTCATTTTAGACTGACATGATTTGAATCAGTCTTTGGTTCTTTTCATAGTACGGTTCGATGCTATTCCTCAAGAACCGATTATTTCTCAAATGGAAAAACCCCCCAATAGATGTAGCCCTGTTTGTCAACTGGAATGGCACCCTCAAAAAGCTGCTAAGAATATAGCAGAAATGCACTCCATGTAGTCTGTGTTCGTTTATCGCCTACTATAGAAGGTGTAAGAACCAGTAGCACCCCATTATTCTGGATGCATATCTCTGTGGACATACACCTAAGTAGCACTAGCTGAAATAAGTAGATGCAAGCATTAGCTTTCATTAACTACTGGAGTCCCAGGACAGCACATAGGACCCAGAAGACAAACCCAGGTTCCAATGATAAACCGGGTGTATATAGTATGATCCCCTTTTGTCCTATACTTAGAACTCTCTCTTTTTCTATCTTTAGTCTATTACTCATTAGCTGTAGTCCCTGATAACTTGCTAACCTAAATAAGTGATTCATATCATAGCAGGGATAGAATGAAACAAAAAAAAGGAAAGAGATTTCAGAGCCTCCTTCTCAGATGGTAGGCTTAGGACCCTCCTTTCTCCAACATTGTAGTAATGTGCGTCTATAAACTCTATTCCTGAATACTACAATGTGGGTGGAAGTCACCATTCAGATCCGGATCTAATATGTTTCCGGAAATTTAGTGGTGGATTAAGTATCACATTGAGTGGCACTAGTGTATTTTGTATGTCAATGTGTGTCCAGGTATTTAAATTTTTTAAATATTAAAAGTTAAGTTTTATATACAATCCTCTAATCAGTTTGATGAAAATTTTAGGTTGGTACACTGATTCTTCCTTTCTCAGTGAGTGGTTTGACAGAGTAGTACTATACAAGTTAATAATATTACCCCAATTTTTTTTCACTTTAGTATACCCAATCCAATAATCTACTTTAGTAGGTTTTCAGAAGCAATTTATGGGTTTTATCTGGAATAACAAAAGGCTTAGAGTAGCAGCCACCATCTTATATTTACACAAGAAACAATGAAGACTGGGAGTCCCAAATCTGCACTCATATTACCAAGCAACTGTTATAAATCAGTCTACTTCATGGTTAATTGAGTCTCCAAATATGTCCTGGAATATTATGTAAAAATTTGTAAACAAGAATAGACCACTAGACTCCCTTTTCAAAGCCTCAAGGCCCATTTAGACACAATGAGAATTGGTCAGAAAATCGCTCTAAGCCATCTTTTGAGCGCTTCTCATTCTGTCTAAATGCACTGACGTGCAGTTTTCGTGCACGAGTCGCTGATTGCTGAATTCTAGCTTGCTAGAATTAAGCAATCAGCTTTTATCAGCGGAGCAGGCTGTTATCAGCCGGCTGCACTGATAGGATTTCCTGTGCCTGTGTCCTGCTGTGAATTCACAGCGGGGACACTAGCAGTCAGCTCTGTGAAGAATACATCTGTTTGCTTAAGCAAAACAGCAGTTTTTTTTTCTATTAGTGGCCACAGCTGTGTCCAGCTCTGCCTGCATAGCTCTATAGTAGCTATTTAGCTACTATAAAATATGCAAAGATGATCACTCCAAACTGTCACTCAAACTATCATTTCAGTGAGTTTTGAGTGATTATCTTTAAGTGTAAATTGGGTCTTAGTGATTGGTTTTCACCACCCAAAGTTATCCCCATCTTTAAACATACAGAATTTGTCTCCCCCTATGCTCTGGACACTCCAAGCCTGGAACTTGTATGGTGTCAAATTTTAAACATCTTCCCGGGAAGCAACATTTTGAACTGCCCATTGAGATTCTCACATATTTTGTCCCAAACTTAAATTTTGGAGGATAGGGCAAGTGGGATATTAAACTTGTCTCAGATCTCTTGGAAGGAAAAAATATAAGTCCGTTCAGTGGGTTAATAAGAAAGTTCAATTTGGAAGTCAATTACTTCTATCCTTATTTCCCAGATCAAATCCTTCCTACTTAGTTCTCACCTGGAGGAATGCACTGCTTTAACCCCTTAGTGACGGAGCTTTTTTGCTTTTTCCCATTTTTGTTTTTTCCTCCTCCTCTTTAAAAAATCGTAACTCCTTTATTTATCCATCGATGTCGCTGTATGAGGGCTTGTTTTTTGCGGGACCTAGTTCGCAACCCACACTTAGCCCTCCTTCTTCTGGAATGTGATTTGGTACCTCGACCATACAGTAAGTGGACCTGTCATTTCCTATTAGCTGCGAAACTCACCATAGCTAGGAGGTGGAGAATGTGTGTCTTACCCGTTATTGAGGTTATTGTTGACATGATAGCTGAGCATTATAGATATGAAGAAAAAAATTAGGCTAAATCTAACAACAACCTTAATAAATTCAACTCTGTTTGGAAACCCTAGAGTCGCTTTATGTTAAAGGGGTTGTCCTGCAGCGAAATCAAAATTTTTTTTTTAAACATACCCCCACATTGTGCAGAGATAAAAAGCATCCCTTTGTTTTTTTGTTTTTTTTTTAAATTCGCTTACCTGGATCCCCGTTCCGCAGCTTCTTCTTTTCTTCTTTCAAAGATGGCGCCGCTGGTCTTCTCCCACGGCGCACCGCGGGTCTTCTCCCATGGTGCACCGTGGATTTTCTTCTCCAGTCTTGCGTTCCACTGCCGATTACAGCCACTTCATTGGCTGATCGGCACCACGTGACGGAGGCGGAGCTACGATGACGCTGAGAAGAGGGAGGAGCCAGGACGCAGCTCGTGAGCCCGGAGGGAGACAGAAGAGGAATCCTTCAGTGCGCAAGCCCGACTGTTCGTGCGACCAGAGAAGAGGCTTCATCGTCGCCATGGAGCCGGGGACGCCAGCGCCGGAGGGGATAAGTGTATAACTTCTGTATGGCCAATATTTAATGCACGATGTATATTACAAAGTGCATTAATATGGCCATACAGAAGTGCATAACCCCACTTGCTGTCGCTGGACAACCCCTTTAAAGAGTTAATATTTTATTATTCAACAGTACAACATTTCCAAACGTAATGTTAATATATTAATGCATAATATTTTGAAACAATTAATTCTATATTAGTACGAGTGAGAATTAAGTATTAAATTAATCCATTTACATTACTTTCAAGTGAAAATGTCTCAATGCTTTTTCCTTGACATAGATGTATATTGAAGTTTATGCATGAGAATGTGATGTAAAAATTCATTTGTGGAAAACTCAAAAATTATCTTGAAAAAAAAAAGCCTTGAATTACACAATTTCACTCACATTAGCGGGTTGGAATTACGTAATCCACTTGCAGAAGGCAGCATGTTCTATTTTAGCATGGATATCCACAACATAAAGCCCATTGTGCTCTATGGTTGTGGATACACCCGCAGCCCATATGCAACTACATTGTGTAGGGCTGCGGGTATCCGCGTCATCGCTAAGCGATGGCGTGGAAAATATAAACAAACAAAAAAAGGTGTGCTGCACATTATCACCTGTATGAGTGCGCAGGGCCACAGCCGTGCTGACATCTGGGATCCGCTGCAGGCTTTTGCAAGCGGATTCAACATACGCCCGTGTAACCCCAGCATTATTCAGATCGCTACCTGAAATGCCTAGTTTACAAGAAGTCCCTGGGAATGCTCGCCTTCCTGCAGTTCCAGGAGCAGCTTGTTGAGTGCCTTCTGTTTGAGACCACCACAACTGAGAAAGCTTACAAAGACTCAGAGTGCCATCCCTGCAAATGAGGTTAAGAAATATCTCCACAAAAGTGTTGTGTTTTCAGTAAGCATGGTAGGAGGAGGGAAACCTGGTTTTTATTCCCCCATGTGCCCATCCCAATCAGTGCTCCGTAATTACCCATCTTTTGAGACATACCACATAGTTTTACATTATTACTTTTATCTAAGATTTAGGGAATGCCAAAAATGGGGGGAAGGGGAGTGGGTTCTTTTTAGGGAGTCAATTTTTTTTCTGCACAGGTGTGCAATGGAGTCTGGAATTTATTCAGTTGTGCCCTGAAATCGGATGGGTATTCCCTCCATTATAGGCCTAGCCATCTGTCCTATAGGTAGATTGGGGCTACAATGGGGGTATTGCTTAAAACTGAAGAACTAGTGCTATAAAATTTGGGGTGCGTCTCTCCACTTTTTCCTGCTTGAAACAAAGGAAACTGTCATGAAAGTGACATATTTGTGAAAAAATAAATGTTACTTATTTTTCACATGCATTATACTTTTTGCAAAAAACTTTGAGGTCAGAATGCTCAGTACACACCTAGATAAAATGGGCTATGTGGCCTAGATTTCAAAATGGCATCATTTGTGGGGGGCATTCTATTGTTTTGGCACCTTGATGGTTCTGCAAATGAGCAATGGGGCCTGGAAATTATTCAGTTGTGCCCTGTAAGCCAAACGGTGTTCCCTCCATTATAGGCCTAACCTAAAGCTACATTTCTATTCTGAAAGCCACTGACTGCTCCTTCCAGTTTGGGCCCCGTTGTGCATACAGACATAAGATCAGAGCCACAATGGGTATGTTTCTGAACACATGACAAACAGGGGTATCCATTTAAGGGCGCAAATACTCATTTTCATGTGCACTATAGAAAAAAAACCTGTCTTTAAAATGATATATTTGCCAAAAATATGACATTTTATTTTTTTTGTCTTCTAAATTGCATTAAATTTGTACGGGGCCGGTCACCGGGATCCTGGAGGTCTTCTCCTCTCCCTCCGGCAGCCGTCCGATCGCAGGGCAGAAGCTGGCAAAGTGCCATCTTTCGCCTCTGCTCTGACCACTGCTGGATGGCAGGTACTACCGCCCGGGTCAGTGGTCGACGCGTGACGCGGCACCTAAGCAACAGAGGGAGCAAGAACAACGGGATTAGGTGAGTATGCTTTGTTTTTTTAACTTTTCTGTTTCCACAGGTTACACTGTAAAGTGATGCAGGGCAGGATGCAGGAGAGTATAATTTTTTTTATTTTGCTGACAGAACCCCTTTAACTACTGAAGAAAAAACTGTGGGATCAAAATACTGATGACCCCCCTCATTGAATACATTAAGGGGTGTATTTTTTTTTAAATAGGGTCATTTGTGTGGGTATCTGTCATTCTGACACCTATGAGCCTTCAATTTTGGCTTGGTGTAAGAACACAAAATGTACCTCAAAAGTTTAATAATTAATGTTAAATTTGTATGTCTTCTAAATGGTTAAAAAAAATGTAAGTTTTTTCAAATGTGCTTCCAGAATAAAGTTAGCATATGGAAATATATAGCTTATCAAAAATTTGTACAGTATATTTGCACTTATTTGACATATTGCAGCGGAAATTTGAAATTTTTTTTCAAAATTTTCCCAATTTTGATGCTTTTAGTCAAAATGTATTTTATTAAGTTTTCCATAGTACAATCATTGTAAAAAGCATTTCGAAGTTTAGCATTGCTACTGTTGAATCCTCTTCTAAACCAAGGGGTCACAAAGTTTGCCCTCACTTGTTGTAAGTTTTCCCTTCGTGACGATGCTCAATATATTCTTGCTTAGTAAATTTTCCCATAGAATTTATCATCCCCCCACCCCAGCCTACTGCTATTTATAATTGCTTCAAACGAACGCTTATATTTAACTGTAAATTATATAACTTTGTAGGATTTATGTAGAGAGGAAGGAGAAAGAAAGAATAAGGGGGGGGGGTCCCCTAAGGGCGCCTATAGGTACCCTCTGGGCCTCACAGGAGGGGGTGTGGGGGAAAGAATCGTAGAGGAAATACAAAGAACAGTGTACAGAACAGAGAGGATAGATATCAAGGACAGATATGAGGAAGAGAATATTAAGAGTGATCTTGGTCCCAGGTCCGTCTCACATTGCTACACATTTATTGTTAGTTAGGCAAAGCTCCACTCACCAACCATTGGTCAACCCTGGGAATTTGCGAAAGTTTAACCAGGTTTCCCAAGCAGCGTGGTACGTGGAGTATTTCGCTTCATCTCTTGCTTTCAGTTCTTCCATACGACCTATTTCGTCCAGTGCGGTCACCCAATTCACTCTTGTGGAAGGGTCCTGGGATCTCCATAGCCTAGGTACCACCATTTGCATCACTAAGATATAGAACCTGAGGGAGCTACTCCTGTTAGTTTTTATAGATCCCGAGGGCCATCTCGGGGGTCAATGTAAGAGATCCCTTATTCAGAGCTTTATACAGGGACTCTATTTCCTTCCAGAGTGTCCTAACCTGAGGGCATGCCCACCATATGTGTGAAAGTGTACCAACCTCTTTTAAGCATCGCCAACACAGGTCAAAAGCCTCCCTACCGTACTTAGCCAGGCGCACCGGTGTTCGGTACCACCTTGTTAATAGCTTGTAGTTTAGCTCCTGATGACTGCTCGAGATTGTCATTTTATGAGTCAGACATATGGCTTTGTCCCAATCTTCCCCTGTCAGCTCCTTTCCCATCTCCCTCTCCCATGACCTCTTGAAACCTCCTCCGGGATCCAGTCCCCCATGGCCACCAAGAAGCTGTAGATCGCTGAGATCTCTCCTCTTGTCCTCTGAGGTCTCCCGCACAATGCTTCAAAAGGCGTGTTTGGGGACCTCAGGCCTGAAATTGGTCCTAGGGCTCGTATGCAGTGGCCTATCTGGAAGTGTTGGAACCACGCACCTGTCGTCTACCTCTCGTTCCCCAAAAGAGCACTTAGTGGCCTAAGACCTTCTCTGTCCACCCCATCCTTGACCCTGGGAAACTCGACGCCCAACTTGCCTAGTAAGGGTAATCCCGAATCTCCCTGAGGGAAGTCCGGGTTTCCTCTCAATGGCGTCCAAAGTCCTGGGACTTTTACCAGACCATGTCATGGTGCAAAGCCATCCCACGTTCTCAGTAGGGAGTTTATAACAGGAGAGACTCCAATGCCCCTCCTTCCTATCCCATCCCGTAGCCATGGAAGACCCCTGGTCCGACCCGCCGTTGTCTCCTGTTCCAATTCGACCCAACGTTTAGGTGTCCCCTCGCGGACCAATCCCAGTACCGTCCTGCAGATGGCAGTTCTATAGTAGAAAAGCGAGTTTGGTAGACCTGTCCCTCCCTTCTCTTTTCGTTGGGTTAATAATCTAAAGTTTAAACGTGGTTTGCTTCCAACCCACACAAAGCGCGTCACAGCCTTTTGTAATTTAATGAAGAAGTTCCGCAGAGCCTTTATGGGTAAAGTTTGGTATAAATATAGGAGTTTAGGGAGGGAGTTTATTTTAACAGTGTTTATCCTGCCAAACCACGAGAGGGTCATCGATCTCCATCTCTCAAAGTCTTTTGTTATGGCGGAATACATAGGTTCGTAGTTTAGGTCATATGTCTTCCCGGGATCTGAAAGGAGGACTACCCCTAGATACTTGATATTATCTTCTCGCCAGCTCAGGGGAAACAGGTGTTTAAGCCGTGTGATTTCCGATGTCAGGAGTGTGATGTTTAAAATATCTGATTTGCTCAGATTAATATTGAAGTTGCTGACCTGGTTATATCTATTAAACTCTTGTAGGATAGCTGGCAACACCAGGATAGGGTTAGTGATGTATACTAGTAGATCGTCAGCAAACAGGGCGACCTTATGTTCTTGCTTAACTGTTTTAGAGCCTTGTATTTCTTTATTTTCCCTCAGGGCATTGGCCAGCGACTCCATGACCAGAGCGTACAGTGTCCGTGACAACGGGCAGCCCTGCCGTGTTCCGTTTCTTATGTTAATTAAATTGGAGAGCTTCCCGTTGACCCGTATCTGCGCTGTGGGGTGGTTATAAAGAGCCATTACCCAACTAATCATCCTATTACCGAGCCCTATCTTCCTTAATGTGGCCTCCAGAAACCCCCAGCTTACGCGGTCGAAGGCTTTTTCAGCGTCGACCGAGAGGAGGCAAAATGGGCTATTTTCTTCTTGCGATCTCTCTTTCAGTGATAGGGTCCGAATCGTATTGTCCCTAGCTTCGCGTCCCGCCACGCATCCCACCTGGTCCCTATGGACAAGCACAGGGACAAGAGGTCGCAGACGGGAAGCTATCGTTTTGGCAAATATTTTAGTGTCCACGTTTAGCAAGGATATTGGACGATAGTTCCCGCATGACATGGGATCTCTGCCTGGCTTTGGTATCACTGTGATTATTGCTTGCAGGGCTTGATATGGGAATGGGCAGTTTTCAGATACCGTGTTAAAAGCTCTTAGTATAGGGACCAATAAGTCTCCACATGTCTTGTAAAACCGAGGCATGAAGCCGTCTGGCCCTGGGCTTTTACCGATCTTCAGAATTTTAATTTCATCTAATATGTCTTGATCTAATTATTGAGATTATTGCTGGAGCATGTTTTTGTAAGTATTGTTCTGTCGCTGGTATTTCAGCTGTCCCCTCTATGTTATATAGTTCCCCATAAAATTCCCTGAAGCATTCTAGGATGTCATTTGTTGCATGAACTTTGCTCTTGTCTGCTGAGTTCATAGCGAAAATATATCACTGGTTCTCCCGTGGGTTTAATGCTTTCGCCAACCAGGAACTACATTTATTGCCAAATTCATAATACCCCCCTTTTATTCTGTTTCTCAGGTGTAGGTATGCCTGGTCCATGTTCCCCAAAATTTGCTGACGTAACGCTGAAATCTTCGCTTTTAAGGTCGGAGAAGCGCTAGTCTTGTTAGCTTGCTCTACTCTTTCTAGCCTAGATATCAGGTCCGCCAACTTTGCTACCCTGTCTTTCTTTAGTCTTGTCCCGTGGGAGATGAAGACTCCCCTTAAGATACATTTCAGAGCCTCCCATTAAATGCTCGGGGAAGTAGTGTCCATCTTGTGGGTTTCTACAAAAGATTCTATTGTCCGCCTGACCTCCTGGAGGCAACAGGCATCACCTAAGAGATTGTCATTAAGTCTCCAACTGTTTAGCCCTCTCGTTATCTCCCCCCCAGCAGGGCTCCGTAGACAGGTGCGTGATCCGACCAGATAAAGTTGCCGATTGAACACCTAGGGTTCCAGTCCAGAAGACCGTGGGAAACAAATAGGCAGTCCAATTGTCCATAGCTATTATGGGCGATGGAGTGATGGCTGTAGTCCTTGATCTCTGGGGGGAGTGTCCTCCAGAGATCAACGAGTTTCAGCTCAGACAATCATCTCCGCAATGTGCGCAGGGCCCCCAGGGATAGACTGGACTTACCCGTCGAAGCATCCAGAGCGGGATCCAGGGTCAGGTTGAAATCACCGCCTAGCATGATATGCGAACCCGCGGCGAGTCAGTTCCCCCACATCCGGCAGACATAAGCAATTTGACCTGTGTTGGGAAGATATACATTAGCAACTGTGATTATGCGGCATCCTAGATCAATTTTAAGAAAAAGGTATCTGCCCCCAGTGTCCACTCTGGAAGTAAGAAACCTGTGGGGGAGGGTCTTGTGTATTGCGATAGACGCTCCACAGACTTTCTTGTCTGGATGTGTGCTATGATACCAGTTTGTGTAATATTTGTTGTTGCCCTTGGGGACGTGATCTTTTCTATAGTGTGTCTCCTGGAGCATGGCTATCACGATCCTTTTGTTATGCATATGTGCTAGGATCTGACCCCTTTTGGCCGGGGCGTTCAAACCCCTGGTATTATAGGTACAAAAAGATAGGTTAGTCATGGTTGTGTGTTAATGGGTGAGAGTGGCGCCATTACGATCCACAGTTCCCGGGACCAAGATTGAAAAGAGAAAGAGAGAGGAGAGGACATTAAGAGGAGGAAAAGAGAGGAAAAAAGGGATAAGGTGACAGAAAACAAACATTCTGTAGACTAGGAAATGTGTTCCCAGTCCAACTAGCGGGGAACCAACCTACGGTCAGTTGTAGACGACACTATGGTGACGTCAACCCAGTTAGGAGGGGAAGTCACAGATACCTGAGCAACCCGGGTCTCCCACCGCCCCCCACCGGCATACCACTCAGTCGATCACGAAAGTTGTAATACCAGACACAGTAATAACATTTGTAACATTAATAACGTATGGAACCAACAATCAATCAGCTCAAGTATGCTTCAGTCATCTGGTCAAGGACCAGGTGTGCTTGGAGCTATAGACACAGCTATTCAGCAACATAAAGCAGAACAGAACAAAACCCAACGGCTCGTAGTAGGGCGCCAAAGCCTAGGAAGGATGGAACCATACACCTCAACCACTCCAGTGGGCCTTATCGGCTCTCCTGGATAGATTGCAGTCAACGTGCCGGTCTGTTGGTGCGGTTGCTGGCCCTGGGCCCCGTAGATCCCACTTCATGCCAAGCTTCCCTGGGGCCCGGTGTTGGTAGAGATGGCAGGTGCGGCCAGTCCGGCAATGCCACCATTGGGAGTTCTAAGGCGTCCAGAAATCTGGGGAGATCAGCAGGGGATCTGAAAGTCCCTGTCCTGCCATTCCTCTAGGCTATGAGCTGAAAAGGGTATCCCCAGTGCTATAGAATTTTGTTGGTTTTCCGAACATCTAGCAGGGGCCTAACAGCTCTGCGTAATTGTAGGGTGCACCGTGCCAGGTCTGAGAATATTGCAATAGAGGTGCCATTGTGAGTTAAAGTGTCCTTTCTGTCTCTGGCGCACTTCATGGTGGCTTCTTTTTCTTTGAAGTAATGTATGCGGCACACAACATCTCGCGGCCTTTTAGGGTCATCTGGTTTAGGGCCGAGAGTCCTATGTATGCGATCGATTAGGACCGGATGGTCGGGATTACGGTTCAGCAGTGAGCCAAAGAAGTTGCGGGCCCACTCTTCTAATTGGGGGGGGGCGCCATTTCCTCGGATAGACCCCTTAGCCGCAGATTATTGCGCCTGTGGCGTTTCTCGAGGTTATCGATGTGCGCTAGTATATCTGCAATTTGTAGGGCTTGAGCATTTATTACTTGACTGTGATCGTCAAGTGTGGAAAGGACGTTTTCCTGGGTCTCCTCCACCGTGTTTAGGCGGTGCCCCACGTGTTTGAGCTCTTGATGTAAAAGGGACAGCGCCTCTTTATGCAAGGTCTCCAGCCTCTGGAAATCCCTTTTTGTCGGGAGAGACCTTAAATGCTCCTTCCAGTCCCATTCGTCGTCCGTGGAGGAGCCGTATGGAGAGGTCAGCTGGCTGGTGGGTTTTTGGCTGTTGCGGGATTGTTCCTGCGTGACTTTTGTGGGAGACTACTACCCCCATATGGACGGGCTGAGGTGCTTTCTGGAGGGTTCATACAGTGTGGTGTCCGGTTTCCACCAGAGACACCCCCCCCCCCCTCCAGAGGTCATGGCTGGGGAGAGCCCATGGTGTACTCAGGAGTCCCACTACCTGGTGTGTGGGCAGCCTGCTCTCTCATGTTTTGTGGGCATGTGGGGTCATATGTGGGGCAGCCATCTTCCTCATGTGGGGCTTGGTTTGGCTGAGGGGATTGCTCCATGTCTCCCTTGTCAATGGTGTCTGGCCAGGGAGTAAGGCTGTCACCGCTTCCGATATTGCTGGGGTCCCCCCTGGGGGCATTGTTGCACTTATCTGTCCCTGGTGGTGCTAGTGGTATCAGCACTCCCATCTCCTCTGTGCCGCTTGCCTCCCCACTGGCTCCGCTCAGCTCCTTCTGCCTCGGGCGCACGTGGTCCAACGCCATCTTGGATGCGGAAGACGGAGATCCGCGGCTGCCGAAGAACCTTTTTATCTTCTGCGGCTCGTCCTCCGCCGCCTTCTGCGTCCTCCCTGTGGTCCTCCTCTTCCTCATGGAGCCGTCGGTATGCTCTGCCCGCCGTTTGAAGCCCGGTAAGCGCTGTTTGCCGGCAGGTGCAGCGGGAGCCTGGCTGGGGTGCGTCTTACTCCTGCATCAGCTTCCAATTTTGATGCTTTTAATAAATATACACAACAAAGTTGGCAGCTGAGGGGGAAGCCACTACAGAGCCAGCACCGCTGCAGCACAACATGCCCTCTGAACGCCCGGGGGATGACTGCTCCAGTGAGATGGGGACAGGGAGCGCAGGGCAGGCTAGACAGGTCCTAGTGGTGGGGGACTCAATTATAAGGGGGACAGATAGGGCAATCTGCCATAAAGACCGGGATTGTCGAACGGTGTGTTGTCTTCCTGGCGCTCGAGTTCGACACATTGCAGATCGGATTGACATTACTGGGAGGGGCTGGTGAGGATCCAGCGGTCATGGTGCATGTTGGCACTAATGAACAAATTAGAGGTCGATGGAGGGCCCTTAAAAATGATTTCAGGGACCTAGGGTCCAAGCTTAAGGCGAGGACCTCCAGGGTAGTATTCTCAGAAATACTACCTGCACCTAAAGCCACACTGGAAAAGCAGCAGGATCTTAGGGAGGTAAACAAGTGTCTTCGAAGTTGGTGTAAGAAGGAGGGATTTGGGTTCCTGGAGAACTGGGCTGACTTTGCTGTCGGCTACAGGCTCTACCTTAGGGACGGGCTGCATCTTAATTGGGAGGGTGCAGCTGTGCTGGGGGATAAAATGGCTAGAAGGCTGGAGGAGTGTTTTAACTAGGGACTGGGGGGGAGGGTAAAATGAGAAATAGTGGGGTAGACAGTGTAACTAGCGACCCGGGTCCAAGCAAGGGAAATGGGGGTCGAACAGGGGTAATTACAGTTAGAACTGTTAGATCAGCCATTAGTACGAATAACAACAAAACGATTTTAAAAAACAAAAAAGACAATATAAATTGTATGACCATGAATGCAAGAAGTATGATCGGTAAAGTGGGTGAGCTTGAAGCGAGAATGGCCGATGAAAATTATGATATAGTCGGAATAACGGAAACATGGCTTGATGATAAGTGCGATTGGGCGGCGAATTTGCAGGGGTACAATCTCTTCAGAAGAGACCGAAGGAACCAGAAAGGGGTATGTCTGTACGTCAAATCGAACTTAAAGCCGAGGCTACAGGAGGATATAGGAGTGAGAGAAGAACAAGTGGAATCTCTGTGGGTAGAAATTAAGGGAGAAAAAAATAACAAAATCCTGATAGGGGTCTTCTATAGACCACCAAAAGCAACAGAAGAAACTGAAAACTTACTATTAAGGCAGATAGAAGAGGTGTCAAAGCGCAACAAAGTAATTATCTTGGGGGACTTTAATTATCCAGGTATAACATGGAAGAACGAAACCTGCAAATCTCATAGGGGTGATAAGTTCTTGACAGTAATTAAAGATAATTACCTAAACCAACTAGTGCAGGAACCAACAAGAGGGAGAGCCATTCTGGACCTAGAACTAACTAACAAACCGGAACAGATAAAGGGGGTACAGGTTGAGGGGCACTTGGGGAACAGTGACCACAATATAATCAACCTCCAGCTGTCATTCAATAGGAAGCCTTACCAGGGAGCGACAAAAAAACTAAACTTTAGTAAAGCAAAATTTGATCAGCTTAGAACTACTATCGGTAACATTAAATGGGACAACATCCTCAAAAATAACAGTACAGAGGACAAATGGGAAAAGTTTAAAAGGATCCTAATCACCTCATGTGAGCAGTTCATTCCCTTTAAAAATAAAAGAATCTCAACTAAAAGGAAACCAATGTGGCTCAACAAGACTGTAAGAGGGGCAATAAATGAAAAAAAGAAGGCGTTCAAACTACTAAAGCAAGAAGGCAGCGAAGAAGCACTAAAATCGTACAGGGAAAAAAACAAAATATGCAAAGATAGGATCAAAATTGCCAAGGAGGAGGCAGAAAGACTGATCGCCAAAGAGAGAAAAAGCAACCCGAAACTATTTTTCAACTATATTAACAGCAAAAGGATTTGCAGGGAGAACACTGGCCCTTTAACAAATAATGCAGGAGAAATTATTGAAGATGATGGAGGGAAGGCAAATCTATTAAATAGTTTCTTTTCAAGTGTATTCACAAACAAAAAGGAAATGCCACACGAGATACAAGAGGAAGTGCGCAAGCGATTAAAGAAGACTAAAATCGATAAATCGCCAGGCCCAGATGGAATACACCCAAGGATACTAAGGGAACTAAGTGACGAGATAGCTAGGCCGCTATATCTAATATTTCTAGACACTATCAAGACCGGTGTTGTACCACTGGATTGGTGCATTGCCAACGTGGTTCCAATTTACAAAAAGGGGAGCAAAAGTGAGCCTGGTAACTACAGGCCAGTAAGTCTCACTTCAATATTGGGAAAACTTTTTGAGGGGATTCTGAGAGACGCCATCGATGAGTACCTCAAGGAGAACAAGGAAATAACTCCACCAGCATGGATTCATGAAGGGTCGCTCATGTCATACAAATCTGATCAGTTTCTACGACGAAGTAAGCTCTAAGCTGGACCTGGGAGAATCTATTGATCTCGTATATCTGGACTTCTCTAAAGCCTTTGACACCGTGCCACATAATAGGCTAATATACAAAACGAGGCAGCTCGGATTGGGTGAAAACGTGTGTAATTGGGTAAAGAATTGGCTCAATGATAGAAAGCAGAGGGTGGTAATAAATGGTTCGTACTCTGATTGGACCACCGTCACTAGTGGGGTGCCACAGGGTTCAGTATTAGGCCCCATTCTGTTCAATATATTTATCAACGACCTGATAGAGGGGCTGCACAGCAAAATATCAATATTTGCAGATGACACAAAATTATACAATATAATTAATGCAACGGAGGACAACATACGGCTACAAACGGACCTAGATAAGATGGGGGCTTGGGCAGAAAAATGGCAAATGAAGTTCAATATTGAAAAATGTAAGATTATGCACATGGGCAGCACAGACGAATATCACCAATATTCACTTAATGGGGTACCACTAGGGAAAAGTGATATGGAAAAGGACCTGGGGGTACTAGTAGATAGTAGACTAAAGTGGAGTCACCAATGCCAGTCAGCTGCTGCAAAGGCAAATAAAGTATTAAAAGAGGTATAGGGGCGAAGGACGAGAACATTATCCTTCCATTATATAAGGCACTAATCAGGCCCCACATGGAATACTGCACACAGTTCTGATCACTGGTGCTCAGGAAAGATGTTACAGTACTGGAGGGGGTTCAAAGAAGAGCAACTAAACTAATACATGGAATGACGGGACTGGAATACCCAGAGAGGCTATCCAAATTGGGATTATTTACTCTAGAAAAAAGATGGCTACAGGGTGATCAAATAACTATGTATAAATACATGAGGGGACAATACTAGGATCTCTCCCATGATCTGTTTACACCCAGGACTACGACGGTAACAAGAGGGCATCCGTTACGTTTAGAGGAAAGCAGGTTTCATCACCAACATAGAAAGGGGTTCTATACTGTAAGAGCAGATAGACTGTGAAACTCTCTGCCGGAGGAAGTGGTGATGGCAAAATCCATAGAGGAGTTTAAAAGGGGACTTGATGTCTTTCTGGAGAGGAAGGATATTATAGGTTATAAATCTTAGGTTAATTGTTAATCCTGGTATACAGGCAGGTAGGAACTATTAGGGGTTGATCCAGGGAACAGTCTGATTGCCACTAGGGAGTCGGGAAGGAATTTTTTCCCCAAAAGGGCTAATTGGCTTCTGCTCTTGGTTTTATTTTGCCTTCCTCTGGATCAAGACAGGATAGACAGGCTGGACTAGATGGACATTGTCTTAATTCGGCCTAACGAACTATGTTACTATGTTCTATCAGTCTATTTTTACCACCTAAATGAAGTACAATATGTGGGGAAAATACAATGTCAGAATTACTTGCAAAAGGATATGCAAAACCTTTATGGTTATTCTATGTTAAAGTGACGCATGTCAGATTTCCAAAATTTGGCCTGGTCATTAAGGCGCAAACAGGCTTGGCCACTAAGGGGTTAATAAACTTGATTCTCCAGCTGCACTTTTAAAATGTTTAGTTTTAACCCAGTATCTACAAGCTCCACATCTAGTGCTGGCACATCTACACCCTTCTGGAATAACCAGCACTGAGTATTATTACCTGATGTGAAATAACCCGGAGATAACTTGTTTACTAAGTTTCTATTTCTGTTCGAAACACATTATCACCCTTATCTAATAATTGTTTTAGAATTTTGTCCTGTTTTAGAATCGGTGAAGATGAGAAAAATATTTTTTTTAATAGTTAGAAAATTCCTACTATAAACTGTTGAGAACACCAGTTTGTTCTCTACCTTAGTTTTGACTACCTTATCCTTCACCAAAACATTCCTCTCCATGATATTAACCTTTTTGTAGGTGTGTTGGGCATCCAATCTTTATATTCCGATCTCTTAGTTGATTGTATATATCCACCTCAGCAAATGTATAAAGTCACGGTATCACCACGATAAGTCACGGTGATATCACACGAACCAGCGATGCCGTGTCGCCCGTGTGAACGAGGTCTTAAACTCATGATTTGTCTTCATCCTATTTTATAACAGATATTTGCTTTGTATAAATTGTCATTTTATGTGTATTGGATATATGCATTATCTTTTAAATTTATGGTTTTTGTCATATATTTTTTATCACTATTCATATCTATTATATATTTATCGTATTTATTGATACATTCGTAAATTTTCATTATGCGTATGAATTTTGTTTATTTTTTCCCTCCCCACTTTTTTTCCCCTCTTCCTTTTCTTTGTTAATCACTCCTCCACTATTTGTACATATCACTCAGTGTCTAATCCCTCTGAACTGATGAAGGGACTCGTCCCCGAAATGCCTTATCACTTGCTGTTTTTTTTATTTTGTATAATAATAAAAAAGAAGTGCTCTCACTATCGCATATTGGACCTTAATCTTTTAGTAGCATAGAGTGTTGCGCCTTTTACACCAGTATTTTTTCACACTCTTTTTGCTATACTCACGCCCACCTTGGTGGAGCGTCATCTGGTTGGCGCAACCTTCATCATTTGAAGCACTTCGTACTCCAGAACTATTTCACCACTCTCACTGGGTCTTGCTCCACCATCCTTTTTCATATCTTTCACTCACAAAACAAGACATGTCTAAGAAGATTCCAATTTAGTTTTGATACAACAACAATACTGTTTGTTTTGGTCTTTTAAGACAGATTTGCACAGAAGCATACCAAGCAGTGTCCGACCACAAAGAAAGCTTTGCAATGCTTAGCGTAACGCTGACAACATAGTATGTTAAGCTGAATGAAGACAATGTCCATCTAGTTCAGTCTGTTTTAACCTGCCCCTTGTTGGTCCAGAGGAAGGCTAAAACGAAAAACAATGAGCCAATTAGCTCCCATGGAGGAAAAAAAATTCCTTCACAACTCCATAATGGCAGCCAGACTAATCCCTGGATTAACAAGCCCACTGGTCACGTAATGTCTATATCCTGTAATATCCTTCTGCTCTATAAAGACATCTAGTCCCCTCTTAAACTCTATAGATTTTGCCATCACCATGCCCTCAGACAGAGAGGTCCACAGTCTCACTGCTCTTACAGTAAAGAACCCTCTTCCATGTTGGTGACAAAACCTGCTTTTCTCTAGACATAGAGGATGTCTTCTTGTTACCATTGCAGTCCTGAGTATCAACAGATCATGAGAGAGATCCTTGTATTGTCCCCTAATGTATTTATACATAGTTATTTCATCAGCCCTTTGCCGTCTTTTTTCCAGAGTAAATGATCCCAATTTTGATAGCCATTCTGGGTATTCCAGTCCTCCTATTCAGTTTACTAATTTAGTTGCCCTTCTTTGAACCCCTTCAAGCACTGTGACATCTGTCCCGAGCACTGGTGTCCAGAACTGTACAAGTAATAATGCTTTGAAATACTAATAGGCAAACTATTAGGCAGATACTGATGGAAGATACAAAGTGGGCCTTTATTGAGCCCCTGGCTGCCATCATAACCCATTGGCGTCTCAATCTCATGTCATGGGAGAGAGGGGGGAATGGGGTGACAAAGAGTCTTTTTCCTCTGTCAAACACCTTAGATCAGTGGTGGCAAACCTTTGGCATGCGTGGCAGAGGCGGCACTCAGAGCCCTCCCTGCTGGCACACGTTGTTGCCATCAGCCGCTCACCACATTAGTGAATACTGCTGCTAACAGCGCTGATCCCGGCCGCACTGTGATGTCAGTGTGCAGCCGGGATCCTCCTCCCCTGACGTCTCCTACTTGGTTCCGCGAGAACAGGGGGAGGAGGCATCCGGCAGCACACTGACATCACATTGTGCACGAGGATCATCGCGAGCTGAAGAGGAGCGGAGCTTCCACGAGGAGGATGGGGTAAGTATGTGGGTCTCGGGGGTGGTGGGGTGCTGTGGGATGTCACTATTACACTGGGGGGGGGCGCTGTGGGATGTCACTATTATACTGGGGGCCACTGTGGGATGTCACTATGATACTGGGGGCGACTGTGGGATATCACTATTAGACTGGGGTCTGCTGTGAAATGTCATTATTATACTGGGGGCCACTGTGGGATGTCACAGAATTGTAGAATGGTAGAGTGAGAAGGGACCTCCAGGGTCATTGGGTCCAACCCCCTGCTCAGTGCAGGATTTACTAAATTATCCCAGACAGATATCAGACCAGCCTTTGTTTGAAAGAGAACTCACCACCTCCCGTGGTAACCTGTTCCACTCATTGATCACCCTCACTGTCAGAAAGTTTTTTTCTAATATCTAATTTGTCTCCTGCCTTTCAGTTTCATGTCATTGCTTCTAGTCTTTTCCTCTGCAAATGAGAATAGGGCTGATCCCTCTGCACCGTGACAATCCTTCAAGTATTTGTATTAAGTCTCCTCTCAGCCTTCCTTTTTGCAAGCTAAACATTCCCAGATCCTTTACCGTTCTTCATAGAACATGATTTGCCGACCTCTCACCATCTTGGTAACTGTTCTCTAAAAAAGACAGACAAACTGGAGCAAGTTTAAAGTGGGGTGCCCAGAACTAAACCCAGTATTCCAGATGAGGTCTCACTGAGGAAGAGTAGAGGGGGATAATTACCTCACGTGATTTAGACTCTATGCTTCTCTTAATACATCCCAGAATTGTGTTTGCCTTTTTGGCTGCTGCATCACATTGTTGACTCATGTTCAGTCTATGATTTATTAGTATACCCAAGTCTTTTTTACATGTGCTGCTTAGCTCAGTTCCTCTCATTCTGTATGTGATTTCTTCATTTTTCTTGCCCAGATGTAGGACTTTGCATTTATCCTTGTTAAATACCATTCTGTTGGTAGATCGTTTTGAATACTCCCTCTCTTCCCTAGTTAACTATTAGAGATGAGCGAGTATACTCGCTAAGGCTAACTACTCGAGCGAGTAGTGCCTTAGCCGCTCGTCACTAAAGATTCGGCTGCCGGTGGCGGGGGAGAGCGGGGAGGAACGGCGGGGAGATCCCTCTCTCCCTCTCTCCCCCCCCCCCCCCCGCTTCCCCCTGCTCACTGCCGCAACTCACCTGTCACCCACGCCGGGAGCCGAATCTTTAGAGACGAGCGGGCAGATACTCGACTAAGGCACTACTCGCTCGAGTAGTTAGCCTTAGCGAGTATGCTCGTTCATCTCTATTAGCTATCCCTCCTAGCTTTGTGTCATCAGCAAATTTGATCAGTTTCCCATCAATTCCCTCCTCCAGATCACTTAGGAAAATGTTGAATAACACTTGTGGTACCCACTCAATACATTCTTCCACTTGGCTGTGCAACCATTTATGAATACTCTTTGAGTATGATCACTCAGCCAGTTGTGAATCCACCTAACAGTTGCCTTGTCAATCGCATATTTGGTCATTTTTTTCAATAAGTATGGTATGAGATACTTTGTCAAATGCTCCACCATATATGCAATTACAATGTAAGTGGAATTATGTAATTCAGACTAACGCTATTCTACAAGTTAATGCATACATGTCATCTATATAAGTTTTATCTTGATGCTTGTTTTTATGTTTCCATATCTGTATAACTGGAAAATGTTATGAGTGAAACATGATGTTATTGCAATGGTAATGAAGATCACCTATTTTGCATTATACGTGTATGATTTTTCTTGAAAATCAAATAAAAACTATTTTGGAAAAAAAAAATGCTCCACCAAAATCAAGATACCGTATATACTCGAGTATTAGCCGACCCAAGTATAAGCCGAGTCAATAAGTTTTACCACAAAAAACTGGTAAAACTTATTGACTTAAGTATATACTAGGTACACAAAAAATGCAATACTCACTCGAATATAAGCAGAGAGGGCCTTTTTCAGCATAAAAAATATGCTGAAAAACTAGGCTTATACTCGAGTATATATGGTAAACTATATCCACTGCATTTCCCTGACCAGCCCAGTTGGTGATACTGTCATAGAAGGAAATTAGATTAGTCTGGCATGGCTTGTTTGTTACAAACCCATGCTGGCTCTGGTTAATTACTCCACTTTTGTCTAAGTACTTGCATACATGCTGTTTAATAGTTTGTTCAAAGATCTTTCCCAGTATAGAAGTCAGGCTCACAGGACTGTAGTTTCCTGGATCCACCGTCTTCCCTTTTTTGAAGATAGGGACAACATTTGCCCTTTTCCAATCTTCTGGGACTTCTCCTGTTCTTCAGTAATTTTTAAACATTATTTCGAATGGTTCAGCAATTACCTCCACTGCTTCCTTTAGTATCCTAGAGGATGTAATTCATCTGGACCTTGAGAATTGAATTAATTTAAGTTGGCTACGTGTTTCCTCACCATCACTCTGCTTACAGATAGTCTGCATTCTTTTATTGCACAGGGAAGATCCGCTTTTCCTGTGGTAGGTCTGTAAACATATAGCATACATCGCAGCTCACCAAATGGATCCTCTCCTTTTTCATGTTGTCAGTTGATGTCCACTTCCAAACTTCTAAAAGTCAAGAATTGTAGTAAAGATATATAACTTTTAAAATGCCACCAAGTGTACAATTTCGCACGCCGTTAGGCGATGTCCTCCGAGCAGCTAGACTCGGCTAATCCCAGCAGTCTTACGGCTTACAGTGATTCTTTGCTCTTCCCAGAATGCACAGGGAATATGCAAATGATCTTCCTGTAGTTCCAATCTCTGGTATAATGTCTCTATTATACTGGGGGCCGCTGTGAAATGTCACTATTACCGGGGTCGCTGGATGGGGGTCACTATTATCGCTGGGTCTGCTGGGGGGTCACTTTTATTGCTGGGGCTGCTGAGGTGGTGTCACTTATCGCTGGAGGGGGTGTCACTATTACCGCTGGGGTATGTTTACACGTGGCGAAAATGGGCAAGGCTGTTTCAAAATGGACAGTGTGCAGATTTTGACTGCTTTTTGGAAGCAGAAATGCTGCAGAATTTTCCACAGAAATTTCCGCTGAGGACATTCTGCAATATTTCCACATCCAAAAGCAGTCAAAATCTGTGCGCTGTCTATTTTGAAGTGGCCCTGTCCTTTTTAGAACGACAGGGGTAAAATCATATGTCGTGATAAGCCCCGCCTCCTGTCATGTTGGCACTTTGCGGTAAATAAGTGGGTTTTGGGTTGCAGTTTGGGTACTTGGCTTTAACGCCATCACTGCCTTAGATGCTTTGAACGCTATTGACTGCAACTGTGGCGATTAAAGGATTACCTGACGAGGATTAGAGGTGTTTTTGATTCCAACTCTTATAACCGGAGCCGGGTTGTCAAGTCACCAACCGGTTCCCATGGTGAATACTTGGGCGCAGTGTCTGAGCTTGTGTGATAATTGTCATATACTTCTTAATGCTGGTTTCTGCAAATGTACACTTTCTATCTAAATGACTGCTGACTGGCCACATAGACTATGATATACTATGAGAAGACCTTATAGCAGGAGCAGTAGATCTATGTTAGGAAACCGGACTGTTCTCCTGCTGAGAACCTTCTACCCTTTTTTCGGTAAAATCACATAGGAATTTATGATTTTTAACCACTGCTTTTAACTGAAGTGGATATTGTATACAGCCTAGTGGCTTCTATACTCTCTAGCGTAGGACAGAGGGGAGGATGAAGTAAAGTAAATAATTGCACCATTTTACTTAAACTCTGAGGGCTCGTCACACAAGTGTTCGTACGCGTGTCTGACAGCTGCGTTTGTGATCCGCATCTATATAGACCCAATGCTTTGCAATGGGAGCGGTCACATGTGCGAATTTTTCATGCGCACAAACGCATGCGGCGAAAATTATAGAACACAACTTTTCACAGAACGCATGTAACTGCGTTCTGCCACAAATCGATGTTCTGTGTATGTGGAACCCCTGGATGCTGTTGCATCCAAGGGTTTCACCTTGCGCTCAATGGGGCCGGCGGCAGCAGTGCCGACCCCATTGAGAACATATACTGAAGATCGTGATCTTCTGCCACAGTTGTCACAGTTGTGGCAGAGGAGAACGATGTTCTCCCTTTGAAAGCAGTGGGCTGCTGGCCAGCGCTGTAGGAATTTTTGGGGAAGGGCTTAAAATATAAACCCTTCCCTGAAAAGCATCCTAAAAAAGTGTTAAAAAAAAAAAAAAAATTATACTCTACTCTCTGCAGCTGCCGGGGCTCAGCCGCATCCAGCCAGCTCTTCTCCCTGCACTGCTCGTAGTATTCAGCAAGCTGAATGGGCTGCCTTTAATTGGTCACAGTGCTCGGCCGCCAATCAGACGCTTCTCTCAGCTATTGAATGACATCTGATGAATTCATGAATGGGTGAGTGCTGCCTCTGATTGGTCACAGTGCTCAGCCAATCAGAGGCAGCCCTCTGATTTAAATTCCCGCCTGCTGAATACTACTGAGAGCAGTGCAGGGAGAAGAGCCGGCTGGATGCGGCTGAAAATTACTACAGCGCTGGCCGGCAGCCCATTTCTTTCAATGGAGCCGGGTGTATTGCTGGCTCCATTGAATTCAATGGGAGAACATCGTTCTCCTCTGCCACAGGTGTGGCAGAGGATAGCGGGCAGCGCTCTTTTTGAGCGTCAAAACGCCCGTATGACCGAGCCCTCTTGTGCAGATAAACTCTGCTAGCAGCATTTTTTCCGGCGTGATGCCAGCTTCGGTCACACTATTTTTTTGAGCGCACCAATTATGCGCACAAAAAATCGTGCGATAAAACGCCCATGTGACTGAGCCCTGAGACATTAATATGTAATGTAACAAATTTTCCATTCAGTATTTTCTTTAAAAGAAAACATATAATATGTTGAGCTTTATTAAGTACTTGTTATCTGATATCTCACTATTTATCCTCCATTGTCATACCGCACCTAGACTTCTAACCACGGCCTGACAAATATTGGTTAAGCAAAAGCGCACTCCTGTAATAACAACCTCATGCTAAGAGTTAGTGATGCAGTTATGTCACAAAGGTGTAGTCAGCTCTAAGAGGAGCTGTAGACTACAAGCGGCTGAACCACCACTTACAAAGAAAAATATTTTGTTTTTACCATCATAGGAGTGCCGTTTAAATAGATCTTCAGATGCGGTTCAGCTCCAGTCTCGTCTTGAAGAAAATTTGTCTCGCAGTGTGTGCTTTGGACGAAATAAATTCAGTAAGAAGCCTAACTTTGTGATATCACACTTTGCTGGAAAAGTGACCTATCAATTGAAGACATGACAGAAAAGAATAAGGTAAGTAGAGAAGCCCTTCTTCTTGTTTCTACACTTTAGAAGTCTCCACTCATAACCTTGTATTCAAAGCATCAAAAATGTGCGACCTTCCTCACCAACTATCTGAACACCAAGTGAGAAGTAAAGTCCAAGGCAGCATACCGGGATGCAATAAAAAAAATAATGCTTTTATTCCTCCATAAAAATAGCCACAATGTTTCGATCTAGACACAGGTCTTTTTCAAGCAGACTATATCACTGACATTACAAAGAGTATAAATAATATACATGGAACACCCCCCCCCCCCACCAATCACATTACAATAAAACAGCTGAAATCCATGAAGCATGTTAACTAGGGATGAGCGAGTATACTCGCTAAAGCACTACTCGCTCGAGTAATGTGCTTTAGATGAGTATCTCCCTGCTTGTTCCTGAAGATTCGGGAGCCGCCGCGGCTGACAGGTGAGTTGCGGCGGGGAGCAGGGGAGAGCGGGCGGGAGAGAGGGAGAGAGAGATCTCCCCTCCGTTCCTCCCCGCTCTCCCCCGCCGCTCCCCGCTCCGAGGCAGCCCCCGAATCTTCAGGGACAAGCAGGGAGATACTCGTCTAAAGCACATTACTCGAACGAGTAGTGTTTTAGTGAGTATACTCGCTCATCCCTAATGTTAACACACTAAGACATGTTGATTAACCCCTTCCAATCCACTAAACTGGACTGCAAAGGGATGCCATATATGTACAGTTATATAATGCGGAACAAATATAGCTCTCCAGCAGTATCCATACATGCGCATCAGCACTGTTATGTAGTGCGGATCAAACATAACTCTCCAGTAATATCAAAGGGCATTAGAAACCATCTGGTAGGTACTGTAGTAGTGCAGTACACAGAAGGGCCTGCAGAGGGCTGCAGACAGGACTTCTAGTGCTAGGGTTAGCACAAAGGGGTGGAGCAGGAACTAGAAAAGGACCAGTTCCTGCCAGAATCAGGTTAGAGGGAGAGAGGACCAGCACAGCAGAGCTGAGGTGCTGCAGGCTGGTGGCCTAGCAAAGGCCAGAGTCCGACAGGGACGACAACCCTGGACTCATACCTGAGAGACAGCTCAGGGGAGCTGAAGAGGACAACAACCCTAACCTCAAGCACCCAGGTGGGGTGCTTATATGGACTTTGTTTTTCATTGTATGCTGTTTGCTTTGAAATAAAGTCTGTCAGGAGCCAGAGATAAAGAAATCCACATCTCCTGAGCAGTTTTTGTGCATGTGGTTGCCACTCTGGGTAGAAAGGTGGGCGATCCTGAGGCGAGTGACCCCCAACTTGCCACAGTACACACAAGGAATAATAATAGATAGTAATGAGTTCGTATATGCATACCGTATTTATATAAAAAGGGGATCGTATAGATATAAGGATACATATTTTGGTAGGTACTCCTATTGTATACGAAAGTACAGCAATAAGGTGTTATATATTATTCATAATAAATGTAGATTACACATATACACTAAAATAGTATCAACATGTCTGATATATAAATAGAGGAACCAAATCGCTACTGTAATCCCAAGCGATGACATCACACCACAGCATACTGCCACAATATATCTTTTATTGATAAATCACATCACATAATCAAGTACACAAACTAAATGTCATAGCAATTAAGGGGGAATCCAATATAGGTGGTGAAGACGACATGAAGACTTCCGGTATATCTAAAAAATAAAAGCATATACACATTAGGTATCATATATAATAGCATTGAATAGAGATGAGCGAGTATGCTCGTTTAAGCCTGCAACTCAAGCGAGTAACGGTCTTTTAGAGTAACTGTACTTGCCGGAGTAGCAGGCGGGGGGAGAGTGAGAAAGATCTCTCTCTCTCTCCCTCCCGCTGCCCCTCTTCCTTCCCGCATGCTGCTGCGGCGAGAACACAGTTACCCAAAAAGACTACTACTCACTCGAATAGCAGGCTTAAACGAGCACACTCGCTCATCTCTAGCATTGAGCTATACTGACTGTATATGTACCTATACCGAAGATGACGCTAAGACTCAAGTGTTTATAAAAGCACTATCAAACTAGCTGAACACCGATGATCCGTGTGATGGGTGCTGCTTTACCTACTAGCATATAACACACATGAATGCCTTTTTTGAGGAATTCTAAAGGGTTCGTGTACAGACAGTACCTAAATAAATTGTTGCACTCGACAGAGATTTTGGCTTGCATTTGCAATCTTTTGGACTTGAAGCAATTTCCTGAGTACAGCGACATAAAATACGTATCGGGTCTCATTTATATTAATAGTGTTGAGATTGATCTGCAGACATAATACTGCAAGTGTATTATTTGGAACTCGAGATTAGCGAACGTACTCATTTCGAATAATTACTCAATCGAGCACCGCGATTTTCGAGCATTTCCGTACTCGGGGGAAAAGATTCAGGGGGCGCCGGGGGGGGGGGGGGGCGCGTGCTGGAGCGGGGGTAGCAGCGGGGAACAGGGGGGAGCCCTCTCTCTCTCCCTCTCCCCCCCATTCCCCGCTGCAACCCCCCACTCACCCACGGCGCCCCCCCGAATCTTTTCGCCCGAGTACGGAACTACTCGAAAATCGCGGTACTCGGGCGAAAAAGGGGCGTGGCCGAGTAGGCTCGCTCATCTCTACTAATTATACATGATGGAATGCTGATTGTCATATGTGGAGCCTGGGAGGAATATTTGCCATAAAATGTGGCTTCTGTCTTTAGGGGGTTTTGCTTTTTTCTGGATTAACATTGCAGGGGAATAGGCTGATCTGCATGAATTTATGTCTTTGCTTTCAGCTTCACAAACTGTTATTATTGAATTGTTGATTATGTACAGCCCTGGTAGACAAACCTTTACTTTGAAGTCCATTACTTTACTTGATGCCTGTTAATGTATGTGTTTTTTTGTTTCTTACATAGGACCCTATTCCCCCAGAACTTATACAACTTTTGCAAGAGAGCTGTTTCCAGTTGAGGTCACTAAACTTGTGGATGTTAGTGTTCACAGCAGAATATCAGCTGTGACAGTATTTTCCAAATTTAAGGTTAGTTATAATAGTTACAGTACGTTTAGTTCAGCTTAGTGAAAGCTGTAATATAGACTGATTAAGATAATTGAAAAGTTTTTTCTCTAACCCCTTAAGGACACATCCTTTTTTCTCTATTTTAGGTCCCCCCCTCCCCTTCCTTTAAAAAAAAAATAATCATAATTCTTTTATTTATCCATTGCTGCCACTGTCTGAGGGCTTGTTTTTTGTGGGGCGAGTTGTATTTTTCAATTGTACTTTGTATTGTACCATATAATGTACTGAAAAACTTTCAAAAAATTGTCAGTAGAGTGAAATAGGAAAAAAAACTATTTCTACGGCGTACATACTGTACACACTGCAACCGACATGATAATTATATTCTATGGGTCAGTATGATTACTACGATACCAAACTTTTATAGCTTTTTTTCGCTGTACTATTATTTTTTCCAAAAAATATTGAAATTGTAAAAAGTTTCTGCTGTAATCTTCTGACAACTGTAACTCCTTTATTTTTCCATCAACATGGTTGTGCAATGTCTCATTTTGTGTGGCACGTCCACCATATTGGCGTGGCTTATTGGAGCTGTTGAGGGCAGGTGTTGGCCGTGAAAAAGAAGCAGCACCCACATTGTATGGTCTGAACCTGTAGGGCATAACTAGCTTTAAGGGTTAAAGGGATTATGCCAAGATAGAAAGTTATTTCTAGAGTTGAGCGAGCACCAAAATGCTCGGGTGCTCGTTACTCGGGACAAAATTATCGCGATGCTCGAGGGTTCGTTTCGAATAACGAACCCCATTGAAGTCAATGGGCGACCCGAGCATTTTTGTATTTCGCCGATGCTCGCTAAGGTTTTCATGTGTGAAAATCTGGGCAATTCAAGAAAGTGATGGGAACGACACAGCAACGGATAGGGCAGGCGAGGGGCTACATGTTGGGCTGCATCTCAAGTTCACAGGTCCCACTATTAAGCCACAATACTGGCAAGAGTGGGGCCCCCCCCTCCCAACAACTTTTACTTCTGAAAAGCCCTAATTAGCAATGGATACCTTAGCTAAGCACCACACTACCTCCAACAAAGCACAATCACTGCCTGCATGACACTCCGCTGCCACTTCTCCTGGGTTACATGCTGCCCAACCCCCCCGCACGACCCAGTGTCCACAGCGCACACAAAAGTGTCCCTGCGCAGCCTTCAGCTGCCCTCATGCCACACCACCCTCATGTCTATTTATAAGTGCGTCTGCCATGACGAGGAACCGCAGGCACACACTGCAGAGGGTTGGCACGGCTAGGCAGCGACCCTCTTTAAAAGGGGCGGGGCGATAGCCCACAATGCTGTACAGAAGCAATGAGAAATATAATCCTGTGCCACCGCCATCAGGAGCTGCACACGTGGGCATAGCAATGGGGAACCTATGTGCCACACACTATTCATTCTGTCAAGGTGTCTGCATGCCCCAGTCAGACCGCGGTTTTTAATTCATAGACACAGGCAGGTACAACTCCCTATTGTGAAGTCCCTGTGGACCGACAGCATGGGTGGCTCCCTGGAACCCACCGGCGGTACATAAAAATATCCCATTGCATTGCCCAACACAGCTGAGGTAGTAATGTCGTGCTTAATGCAGGTGGGCTTCGGCCCACACTGCATGCCCCAGTCTGACTGGGGTTCTTTAGAAGTGGAAACAGATGCATTTATAATTCTCTGTGGACCCACAGCATGGGTGGCTCCCTGGAACCCACCGGCGGTACATAAAAATATCCCATTGCATTGCCCAACACAGCGGATGTAACGTCAGCTGTAATGCAGGTGGGCTAAAAATTAATTTGATTACACTGTAGGCGAGGGCCCACAAAAAATGCTGTATCAACAGTACTAATGTACATCAGAAAAATTGGCCCTGGCCAACCAAGAGGGCAGGTGAAACCCATTAATCGCTTTGGTTAATGTGGCTTAAGTGGTAACTAGGCCTGCAGGCAGCCCAGTTTAACGAAAAATTGGTTCAAGTTAAAGTTTCAACGCTTTTAAGAGCATTGAAACGTATAAAAATTGTTTAGAAAAATTATATGAGTGAGCCTTGTGGCCCTAAGAAAAATTGCCCGTTCGGCATCATTACGTGAGGTTTCAAGAGGAGGAGCAGGAGGAGGAGGAGGAGGAATATTATACACAGATTGATGAAGCAGAAATGTCCCCGTTTTGGATCCGCGGGTGCAGCCTACGTATTGCTTAGGTATCGCTGCTGTCCGCTGGTGGAGAAGAGAAGTCTGGGGAAATCCAGGCTTTGTTCATCTTGATGAGTGTAAGCCTGTCGGCACTGTCGGTTGACAGGCGGGTACGCTTATCTGTGATGATTCCCCCAGCCGCACTAAACACCCTCTCTGACAGGACGCTAGCCGCAGGACAAGCAAGCACCTCCAGGGCATACAGCGCGAGTTCAGGCCACGTGTCCAGCTTCGACACCCAGTAGTTGTAGGTGGCAGAAGCGTCAGGGAGGACGGTCATGCGATCGGCTACGTACTCCGTCACCATCCTTTTACAGTGCTCCCGCCGACTCAGCCTTGACTGGGGAGCGGTGACACAGTCTTGCTGGGGAGCCATAAAGCTGTCCAGGGCCTTAAAGACTGTTGTATTGCCTGTGCTGTACATGCTGCTTGATCTCTGCACCTCCCCTGCTACCTGGCCCTCGGAAGTGCGCCTTCTGCCACTAGCGCTGTCGGATGGGAATTTTACCATCAGCTTGTCCGCCAGGGTCCTGTGGTATAGCAACACTCTCGAACCCCTTTCCTCTTCGGGAATGAGAGTGGAAAGGTTCTCCTTATACCGTGGGTCGTGCAGTGTGTACACCCAGTAATCCGTAGTGGCCAGAATGCGTGCAACGCGAGGGTCACGAGAAAGGCATCCTAACATGAAGTCAGCCATGTGTGCCAGGGTACCTGTACGCAACACATGGCTGTCTTCACTAGGAAGATCACTTTCAGGATCCTCCTCCTCCTCCTCCTCCTCAGGCCATACACGCTGAAAGGATGACAGGCAAGCAGCATGGGTACCGTCAGCAGTGGGCCAAGCTGTCTCTTCCCCCTCCTCCTCATCCTCCTCATGCTCCTCCTCCTCCTCCTGAACGCGCTGAGATATAGACAGGAGGGTCCTCTGACTATCCAGCGACATACTGTCTTCCCCCGGCTCTGTTTCCGAGCACAAAGCGTCTGCCTTTATGCTTTGCAGGGAACTTCTCAAGATGCATAGCAGAGGAATGGTGACGCTAATGATTGCAGCATCACCGCTCACCACCTGGGTAGACTGCTCAAAGTTTCGAAGGACCTGGCAGATGTCTGCCAACCAGGCCCACTCTTCTGAAAATAATTGAGGAGGCTGACTCCCACTGCGCCGCCCATGTTGGAGTTGGTATTCCACTATAGCTCTACGCTGCTCATAGAGCCTGGCCAACATGTGGAGCGTAGAGTTCCACCGTGTGGGCACGTCGCACAGCAGTCGGTGCACTGGCAGAGTAAACCGATGTTGCAGGGTCCGCAGGGTGGCAGCGTCCGTGTGGGACTTGCGGAAATATGCGCAGAGCCGGCGCACCTTTACGAGCAGGTCTGACAAGCGTGGGTAGCTTTTCAGAAAGCGCTGAACCACCAAATTAAAGACGTGGGCCAGGCATGGCACGTGCGTGAGGCTGCCGAGCTGCAGAGCCGCCACCAGGTTACTGCCGTTGTCACACACGACCATGCCCGGTTGGAGGCTCAGCGGCGCAAGCCAGCGGTCGGTCTGCTCTGTCAGACCCTGCAGCAGTTCGTGGGCCGTGTGCCTCTTATCTCCTAAGCTGAGTAGTTTCAGCATGGCCTGCTGACGCTTGCTCACCGCTGTGCTGCCACGACGCGCGACACTGACTGCTGGCGACGCGCTGCTGCTGCTGACACATCTTGATTGCGAGACAGAGGTTGCGTTGGAGGAGGAGGAGGGTGGTTTAGTGGAGGAAGCATACACCGCCGCAGATACCACCACCGAGCTGTGGCCCGCAATTCTGGGGGTGGGTAGGACGTGAGCGGTCCCAGGCTCTGACTCTGTCCCAGCCTCCACTAAAGTCACCCAATGTGCCGTCAGGGAGATATAGTGGCCCTGCCCGCCTGTGCTTGTCCACGTGTCCGTTGTTAAGTGGACCTTGGCAGTAACCGCGTTGGTGAGGGCGCGTACAATGTTGCGGGAGATGTGGTCGTGCAGGGCTGGGACGGCACATCGGGAAAAGTAGTGGCGACTGGGAACTGAGTAGCGCGGGGCCGCCGCCGCCATCATACTTTTGAAGGACTCCGTTTCCACAACCCTATACGGCAGCATCTCAAGGCTGATAAATTTGGCTATGTGGACGGTTAACGCTTGAGCGTGCGGGTGCGTGGCGGCGTACTTGCGCTTGCGCTCAAACACTTGCGCTAGCGACGGCTGGACGGTGCGGTGCGAGACATTGCTGGATTGGGCCGAGGACAGCGGAGGTGAGGGTGTGGGTGCAGGCCAGGAGACGGTAGTGCCTGTGTCCTCAGAGCGGGGTTGGATCTCAGTGGCAGGTTGGGGCACAGGGGGAGAGGCAGCGGTGCAAACCGGAGGCGGTGAACGGCCTTCGTCCCACCTTGTGGGGTGCTTGGCCATCATATGTCTGCGCATGCTGGTGGTGGTGAGGCTGTTGGTGGTGGCTCCCCGGCTGATCTTGGCGCGACAAAGGTTGCACACCACTGTTCGTCGGTCGTCAGGCGTCTCTGTGAAAAACTGCCAGACCTTAGAGCACCTTGGCCTCTGCAGGGTGGCATGGCGCGAGGGTGCGCTTTGGGAAACAGTTGGTGGATTATTCGGTCTGGCCCTGCCTCTACCCCTGGCCACCGCACTGCCTCTTGCAACCTGCCCTGCTGCTGCCCTTGCCTCCCCCTCTGAAGACCTGTCCTGAGTAGGCGTTGCAAACCAGGTGGGGTCAGTCACCTCATCGTCCTGCTGCTCTTCCTCAGAATCCTCTGTGCGCTCCTCCCTCGGACTTACTGCAATTACTACTACCTCACCGATAGACAACTGTGTCTCATCGTCATCGTCCTCCTCACCCACTGAAAGGTCTTGAGACAGTTGCCGGAAGTCCCCAGCCTCATCCCCCGGACCCCGGGAACTTTCCAATGGTTGGGCATCAGTGACGATAAACTCCTCTGGTGGGAGAGGAACCACTGCTGCCCAATCTGAGCAGGGGCCTGAGAATAGTTCCTGGGAGTCTTCGCCCTCCTGAGCATGTGTCATTGTAGTGGAGTGAGGAGGCTGGGAGGAAGGAGGAGCAGCAGCCAGAGGATTCGGATTTGCAGCACTGGACGGCGCAGAACTGTGGGTGGATGATAGCTTGCTCGAAGCACTTTCTGCCATCCACGACAGGACCTGCTCACACTGCTCATTTTCTAATAAAGGTCTCCCGCGTGGACCCATTAATTGGGCGATGAATGTGGGGACGCCAGAAACGTGCCTCTCTCCTAATCGCGCAGCAGTCGGCTGCGATACACCTGGATCAGGAGCTCGGCCTGTGCCCACACCCTCACTTGGGCCTACGCGTCCTCGGCCACGTCCACTAGGCCTACCACTACCCCTCAGCATGCTGTATTACCAGTGATTTCCCAGGCAGGAAATAAATTGGCGCAAGCCTGCAGGACAAATAAAATTTTTCCCTTTTTTTTTTAAAGGGAAGGCCGGCCCACTGACTTTATTGAATCAGATAAGAAATCTGTTCCACAGAAATGCAGTTATATGAAGTGCAGCAGAGCGGTGATTTTTCCCAGGAAGGCAGGAAATAAATTGGCGCAAGCCTGCTGTTAAACGTAGCTGGCTGCGTATGAATTTTTTACTATCTCCACCCACCACACACGTACACAGAACGCTGAGGACTGACAGAGGCAGGGCACATAGAATTTTTCCCTTTTTTTTAAAAGAAAAGGCCCACTGACTATATTCAATCAGATAAGAAATCTGTTCCACAGAAATGCAGTTATATGAAGTGCAGCAGAGCGGTGATTTTTCCCAGGAAGGCAGGAAATAAATTGGCGCAAGACTGCTGTTAAACGTAGCTGGCTGCGTATGAATTTTTTACTATCTCCACCCACCACACACGTACACAGAACGCTGAGGACTGACAGAGGCAGAGCACATAGAATTTTTCCCTTTTTTTTTAAAGAAAAGGCCCACTGACTATATTCAATCAGATAAGAAATCTGTTCCACAGAAATGCAGTTATATGAAGTGCAGCAGAGCGGTGATTTTTCCCAGGAAGGCAGGAAATAAATTGGCGCAAGACTGCTGTTAAACGTAGCTGGCTGCGTATGATTTCTGTTTACGTTCTGCACCCACCACACAGGTACACAGAATGCTGAGGACTGACAGAGGCAGGCCAAATAGAATTTTTCCCTTTTTTTTTTAAAGAAAAGGCCCACTGACTATATTCAATCAATAATATATGTCTTCTGGCCCTGCCTACACAATTCTCTCCCTGTAGTATTACTGCAGGGCGCAATGCTCTGCACAGCCGATTTTGAAAAAAAAAAAATATGCAACACTGCTAACAGCAGCCTGCACAGTACTGCACACCGTTAAATGTGGCCCTAAGAAGGACCGTTGGGGTTCTTGAAGCCTACACTCACTCCTAACACTCTCCCTGCCTAACCACCACTTCTGTCCCTGGACTATTACTGCAGGGCGCAATGCTCGGCAGACAGCCGATTTTGAAAAAAAATAAATTGTGCAACACAGCTAACAGCACCCTCCACAGTACTGCACACGGATAGATGTGGCCCTGAGAAGGACCGTTGGGGTTCTTGAAGCCTACACTCACTCCTAACACTCTCCCTACAGCAGCACCAGCAGCAGCACTTTCCCTCAGCTAACTCAGTCACAAGGCATCTGAGGCGAGCCGCGGGAGGGGCCGACTTTTATACTCGGGTGACATCTGATCTCCCCAGCCACTCACAGCAGGGGGGTGGTATAGGGCTTGAACGTCACAGGGGGAAGTTGTAATGCCTTCCCTGTCTTTCAATTGGCCAGAAAAGCGCGCTAACGTCTCACAGAGGAAAGTGAAAGTAACCCGAACACCGCGTGGTGCTCGTTAAGAGTAACGAGCATCCCGAACACCCTAATATTCGCCCGAGCATCAAGCTCGGACGAGTACGTTCGCTCATCACTAGTTATTTCCTATTTACAAGTTAGAGTAAAACTCTCTGATTTGCGGGGTCTGACCTTTGTGACTTGCATAGATCCTGAGAACTGGGCTTCTTAAAATTCTCCACATAAATGGAGCAGAGGTTGTAATAAAAAGTAATAAAAGTTTAAATCACCCCCCTTTTGCCATATCTATAATTAAAAGGTATAAATAATAAAATAAAAATACATATTTGGTATCGCCGCATCCGTAAAAGTCCAATCTATCAAAGTAGCACATTATTTACCCCGCACGGTGAACGTCGTCCGAAAAAAAAATAAAGGCCACCAGAAATGCTCTTTTTTTTTCAGTCACCCTGTCTCCGAGAAAAAAACGCAATTAAAAGCGATCAAAAAGTCGTATGTATTCCGAAATAGTACTAACGGAAACTACAGGACATCCCGCAAAAAATGAGCCATTGCTGAACTACATCGACGGAAAAATAAGAAAGTTATTGCGCGCACAAGATGTCCGCAGAAAATAATTGAAAAAAATTAAATGTCTTTGAAAAGAAAAAAGAGTAGTATAGTAAAAAAAAAACTAAACAAGTTTGGTATCATAGCAATCGTACTGACCCATAGAATAAAGTTATAATGTCGTTTTTGTTGCAGTTTGTGTGCCGTAGAAACAAGACGCACTGAAATTTTTTACAGTTACACTTACAATTTTTTTTAAGTTTTTCAGTACATCATATGGTACTTTACATAGCACCATTAAAAAATACAACTCATCCCACAAAAAACAAGCCCTCATACAGCGACGTCGATGGATAAATAAAGGAGTTATGATTTTTTTAAGGGAGGGGGGGAAATGAAAATGGAAAGACAAAGAAGGGCCGCGTCATGAAGGGGTTAATTGGGGTTTCAAGTTATCACCTTTCCACAGAAGATAACACTGGTCTGTTCACTTGAAGGTGTTATAGAATCATAGAACGGTAGAGTTGGAGGTGACCGCCAGGATCATCGGGTCCAATCCCCTGCTCAGTGCAGGATTTACTAAATCATTCCAGACAGATATTTGTCTAGCCTTTGTTTGAACACTTCCATTAAAGGAGAATTCACATCTCCCGTGGTAAGCTGTTCCACTCATTGATCACCCCCACTGTCAGAAAGTTTTTTTCTAATATCTAATTTGTGTCTCCTCCCTTTTAGTTTTATCCCATTGTTTCTAGTCTTTACTTGTGCAAATGAGAATAGGGCCGATCCCTCTGCATCGTGACAATTAGAGATGAGCGAACGTACTCGTCCGAGCTTGATACTCGTTCGAGTATTAGCGTGTTCGAGATGCTCGTTACTCGTAACGAGTACCACGCGATGTTCGGGTTACTTTCACTTTCCTCTCTGAGACGTTAGCGCGCTTTTCTGGCCAATTGAAAGACAGGGAAGGCATTACAACTTCCCCCTGCGACGTTCAAGCCCTATACCACCCCACTGCAGTGAGTGGCTGGGGAGATCAGGTGTCACCCGAGTATAAAAATCGGCCCCTCCCGCGGCTCGCCTCAGATGCGTTGTGAGATAGCTGAGGGACAGTGGTATCGTGTTGGAGCTGCTGTAGGGAGAGTGTTAGGAGTTACTGTAGGCTTCAAGAACCCCAACGGTCCTTCTTAGGGCCACATCTAACAGTGTGCAGTAGTGTGGAGGCTGCTTTTAGCAGTGTTGCACATTTTTTTTTTTTGGTATATCGGCCGTGCAGAGCATTGCGCCCTGCAGTAATAGTCCAGGGACAGAAGTGTGGAGGCAGGGAGAGCGTTAAGAGTTAGTGTAGGCTTCAAGAACCCCAATGGTCCTTCTTAGGGCCACATCTAACCGTGTGCAGTAGTGTGGAGGCTGCTTTTAGCAGTGTTGCACTTTTTTTTTTTTGGTATATCGGCCGTGCAGAGCATTGCGCCCTGCAGTAATACTCCAGGGAGAGAATTGTGTAGGCAGGGCCAGAAGACATATATTATAGATTGAATATTCGCAGTGGTCCTTTGGAAAAAAATCTTGAAAAAAAATCTATTTGGGCTGCCTGTCACTGTGCTCAGTGTTCTGGGTCTGTGTCTGCTGGGGGTAGTAGTTCTCCAAATAAATACGCAGCCAGCTAAGTGTTACAGCAGGCTTGCGCCAAATTATTTCCTGGCTCTGAAATCACCGGTCTGTTGCAGTTAATAACAGTGCAACACTGCAGTTCCGTGACACACACATCAGGGACAGAAGACATATATTATAGATTGAATATACGCAGTGGTCCTTTGGAAAAAAATCTTGAAAAAAAGTCTATTTGGCCTGCCTGTCACTGTGCTCAGTGTTCTGGGTACGTGTGTGCTGGGGGTAGTAGTTCTCCAAATAAATACGCAGCCAGCTAAGTGTTACAGCAGGCTTGCGCCAAATTATTTCCTGGCTCTGAAATCACCGGTCTGTTGCAGTTTATAACAGTGCAACACTGCAGTTCCGTGACACACACATCAGGGACAGAAGACATATATTATAGATTGAATATACGCAGTGGTCCTTTGGAAAAAAATCTTGAAAAAAAATCTATTTGGCCTGCCTGTCACTGTGCTCAGTGTTCTGGGTCCGTGTGTGCTGGGGGTAGTAGTTCTCCAAATAAATACGCAGCCAGCTAAGTGTTACAGCAGGCTTGCGCCAAATTATTTCCTGGCTCTGAAATCACCGGTCTGTTGCAGTTAATAACAGTGCAACACTGCAGTTCCGTGACACACACATCAGGGACAGAAGACATATATTATAGATTGAATATACGCAGTGGTCCTTTGGAAAAAAATCTTGAAAAAAAATCTATTTGGCCTGCCTGTCACTATGCTCAGTGTTCTGGGTCCGTGTGTGCTGGGGGTAGTAGTTCTCCAAATAAATACGCAGCCAGCTAAGTGTTACAGCAGGCTTGCGCCAAATTATTTCCTGGCTCTGAAATCACCGGTCTGTTGCAGTTAATAACAGTGCAACACTGCAGTTCCGTGACACACACATCAGGGACAGAAGACATATATTATAGATTGAATATACGCAGTGGTCCTTTGGAAAAAAATCTTGAAAAAAAATCTATTTGGCCTGCCTGTCACTGTGCTCAGTGTTCTGGGTCCGTGTGTGCTGGGGGTAGTAGTTCTCCAAATAAATACGCAGCCAGCTAAGTGTTACAGCAGGCTTGCGCCAAATTATTTCCTGGGGTTCCGTAAACGAAGTCAGCCTCCAACCACAGGCCAATAAGCGGCACATTTAAGTACAGCGTTCTGTTTCTGCACTACTGCTAATACACCATGCTGAGGGGTAGGGGTAGGCCTATAGGACGTGGACGCGGGCGAGGACGCGGAGGCCCAAGTCAGGGTGTGGGCACAGGCCGAGCCACTGTGGTGGCCAGGGGTAGAGGCAGGGCCAGACCGAATAATCCACCAACTGGTTCCCAAAGCGCCCCCTCGCACCATGCCACCCTGCAGAGGTCAAGGTGCTCTACGGTGTGGCAGTTTTTCACAGAGACGCCTGACGACCGACGAACAGTGGTGTGCAACCTTTGTCGCGCCAAGATCAGCTGGGGAGGCACCACCACCAGCATGCGCAGGCATATGATGGCCAAGCACCCCACAAGGTGGGACGATGCCCGTTCACCGCCTCCGGTTTGCACCACTGCCTCTCCCCCTGTGCCCCAACCTGCCACTGAGATCCAACCCCGCTCTGAGGACACAGGCAGTACCGTCTCCTGGCCTGCACCCACACCCTCACCTCCGCTGTCCTCGGCCCCATCCAGCAATGTCTCTCAGCGTAGCGTCCAGCCGTCGCTAGCGCCGCAGTTTGAGCGCAAGAGCAAGTACGACGCCACGCACCCGCACGCTCAAGCGTTAAACATGCACATTGCAAAATTGATCAGCCTAGAGATGCTGCCGTATAGGCTTGTGGAAACGGAGGCTTTCAAAAGCATGATGGTGGCGGCGGCCCCGCGCTACTCGGTTCCCAGTCGCCACTACTTTTCCCGATGTGCCGTCCCAGCCCTGCACGACCACCTCTCCCGCAACATTGTACGCGCCCTCACCAACGCGGTTACTGCCAAGGTCCACTTAACAACAGACACGTGGACAAGCACAGGCGGGCAGGGCCACTATATCTCCCTGGTGGCACTTTGGGTGAATTTAGTGGAGGCTGGGACAGAGTCAGAGCCTGGGACCGCTCACGTCCTACCCACCCCCAGAATTGCGTGCCCCAGCTCGGTGGTGGTATCTGCGGGGGTGTATGCTTCCTCCACTAAACCCTCCTCCTCCTCCTCCTACGCAACCTCTGTCTCGCAATCAAGATGTGTCAGCAGCAGCAGCACGTCGCCAGCAGTCGGTGTCACGCGGCGTGGCAGCACAGCGGTGGGCAAGCGTCAGCAGGCCGTGCTGAAACTACTCAGCTTAGGAGAAAAGAGCCACACGGCCCACGAACTGCTGCAGGGTCTGACAGAGCAGACCGACCGCTGGCTTGCGCCGCTGAGCCTCCAACCGGGCATGGTCGTGTGTGACAACGGCCGTAACCTGGTGGCGGCTCTGCAGCTCGGCAGCCTCACGCACGTGCCATGCCTGGCCCATGTCTTTAATTTGGTGGTTCAGCGCTTTCTGAAAAGCTACCCCCACTTGTCATACCTGCTCGGAAAGGTGCGCCAGCTCTGCGCACATTTCCGCAAATCCCACACGCACGCTGCCACCCTGCGTACCCTGCAACATCGGTTTAATCTGCCAGTGCACCGACTGCTGTGCGACGTCCCCACACAGTGGAACTCTACGCTCCACATGTTGGCCAGACTCTATGAGCAGCGTAGAGCTATAGTGGAATACCAACTCCAACTTGCGCGGCGCAGTGGGAGTCAGCCTCCTCAATTATTTACAGAAGGGTGGGCCTGGTTGGCAGCCATCTGCCAGGTCCTTGGAAAATTTGAGGAGTCTACCCAGATGGTGAGCGGGGATGCTGCAATCATTAGCGTCACCATTCCTCTGCTATGCCTCTTGAGAAGTTCCCTGCAAAGCATAAAGGCAGACGCTTTGGAATCAGAAACGGAGGCGGGGAAGACAGTATGTCGCTGTCAGAGCAACCTCATGTCTATATCTCAGCGCGTTGAGGAGGAGGGGGAGGAGCATGAGGAGGAGGGGGAAGAGACAGCTTGACCCACTGCTGAGGGTACAGATGCAGCTTGCCTGTCATCCTTTCAGCGTGTATGGCCAGAGGAGGAGGAGGAGGATCCTGAAAGTGATCTTCTGAGTGAGGACAGCCATGTGTTGCGTACAGGTACCCTGGCACACATGGCTGACTTCATGTTAGGATGCCTTTCTCGTGACCCTCGCGTTACACGCATTCTGGCCACTACGGATTACTGGGTGTACACACTGCTCGATCCACGGTATAAGGAGAGCCTTTGCACTCATTCCCGAAGAGGAAAGGTGTTCGAGAATGATGCTATACCACAGGGCGCTGGTGGTCAAACTGATGGTAAACTTCCCATCCGACAGCGCTAGTGGCCGAAGGCGCATTTCCGCGGCCCAGGTAGCAGGGGAGGCGCAGAGATCAGGCAGCATGTACAGCGTAGGCAGGGGAACACTCTCTAAGGCCTTTGACAGCTTTATGGCTCCCCAGCAAGACTGTGTCACCGGTCCCCAGTCAAGGCTGAGTTGGCGGGAGCACTGTAAAAGGATGGTGAGGGAGTACGTAGCCGATTGCAGCACCGTCCTCGGTGACGCCTCTGCCCCCCTGGAGGTGCTTGCTTGTCCTGCGGCTAGCGTCTTGTCAGAGAGTGTGTTTAGTATGGCTGGGGGAATCATCACGGATAAGCGTACCCACCTGTCAACCGACAGTGCTGACAGGCTTACACTCATCAAGATGAACAAAGCGTGGATTTCCCCAGACTTCTCTTCTCCACCAGCGGACAGCAGTGATACCTAAGCAATACGTAGGCTGCACCCGCGGATGGAAGCATCGTTCTCTATCACCATCCAAAACGTGGACCTTTTAGCTTCATCAATCTTTGTATAATATTCCTCCTCCTGCTCCTCCTCCTAAAACCTCACATAATCACGCCGAACGGGCAATTTTTCTTAGGCCCACAAGGCTCAGTCATATAATTTTTCTAAACAATTTTTATACGTTTCAATGCTCATTAAAGCGTTGAAACTTTCACCTGAACCAATTTTTATTTTAACTGGGCTGCCTCCAGGCCTAGTTACAAATTAAGCCACATTAACCAAAGCGATTAATGGGTTTCACCTGCCCTCTTGGTTGGGCATGGGCAATTTTTCAGAGGTACATTAGTACTGTTGATACAGCAATTTTTGTGGGCCCTCGCCTACAGTGTAATCAAATTAATTTTTAGCCCACCTGCATTAAAGCTGACATTACCTCAGCTGTGCTGGGCACTGCAATGGGATATATTTATGTACCGCCAGTGGGTTCCAGGGAGCCACCCATGCTGTCGGTCCACACGGAGTTGTAACTGCATGTGTCCACTTCTAAAGATCCTCAGTCTGACTGGGGCATGCAGTGTTGGCCGAAGCCCACCTGCATTAAGCACGACATTACTACCTCAGCTGTGTTGGGCAATGCAATGGGATATTTTTATGTACCGCCGGTGGCTTCCTGGCACCCACCCATGCTGTGGGTCCACAGGGAGTTGTAAATGCATCTGTTTCCACTTCTAAAGAACCCCAGTCTGACTGGGGCATGCAGTGTGGGCCGAAGCCCACCTGCATTAAACATGACAATACTACCTCAGCTGTGATGGGCAATGCAATGGGATATTTGTATGTACCGCCGGTGGGTTCCAGGGAGCCACCCATGCTGTGGGTCCACAGGGAGTTGTAAATGCATCTGTGTCCACTTCTAAAGAACCCCAGTCAGACTGGGGCATGCAGTGTGGGCCGAAGCCCACCTGCATTTCATCTGACGTTAGCTCTGCTGTCCAGGGCACTGCAATGGGATACATTTATGTACAGCAGGTGGGTTCCAGGGAGCCACCCATGCTGTGGGTGCACACGGAATTCCCATTGCGGAGTTGTACCTGCCTGTGACTATTTATAAAAAACCGCGGTCTGACTGGGGCATGCAGACACCTTGACAGAATGAATAGTGTGTGGCACATAGGTTCCCCATTGCTATGCCCACGTGTGCAGCTCCAGATGAAGGTGGCACAGGATTGGATTTCTCATTGCTTCTGTACAGCATTGTGGACTACCGCCCCGCCCCTTTTAAAGAGGGTCGCTGCCTTGCCGTGCCAACCCTCTGCAGTGTGTGCCTGCGGTTCCTCTGGCAGACGCACTTATAAATAGACATGAGTGTGGCGTGGCATGAGGGCAGCTGAAGGCTGCGCAGGGACAGTTTGGTGTGCGCTGTGGACACTGGGTCGTGCAGGGGGGGTTGGTCAGCATGTAACCCAGGAGAGGTGGCAGCGGAGTGTCATGCAGGCAGTGATTGTGCTTTGTTGGAGGCAGTGTGGTGCTTAGCTAAGGTATGCATTGCTAATGAGGGCTTTTCAGAAGTAAAAGTTGTTGGGGAGGGGCCCACTCTTGCCGCTATTGTGGCTTAATAGTGGGACCTGTGAACTTGAGATGCAGCCCAACATGTAGCCCCTCGCCTGCCCTATCCGTTGCTGTGTCGTTCCCATGACTTTCTTGAATTGCCCCGATTTTCACAAATGAAAACCTTAGCGAGCATCGGCGATATACAAAAATGCTCGGGTCGCCCATTGACTTCAATGGGGTTCGTTATTCGAAACGAACCCTCGAGCATCGCGAAAAGTTCGTCTCGAGTAACGAGCACCCGAGCATTTTGGTGCTCGCTCATCTCTAGTGACAATCCTTCAAGTATTTGTATTAAGTCTCCTCTCAGCCTTTTTGAAAACTAAACATTCCAAGATCCTTTACCGTTCTTCATAGGACATGATTTGCAAACCACTCACCATCTTGGTAACTTTTCTCTAAATTTGCTCCAGTTTGTGCATGTATTTTTTTAAAGTGGGGTGCCCAGAAATGGACACAGTATTCCAGATGAGGTCTGACTAAGGAAGAGTAGAGGGGGATAATGACCTCTCACATGATCTATACTCTATGCTTTCTCTTAATACATCCCAGAATTGTGTTTGCTTCTTTGGCTTCTGCATCACATTGTTCACTCATGTTCAGTCTATCTATTAGTATACACAAGTCTTTTTCACATGTACTGCTGATTAGCTCAATTCCTCTCATTCTGTATGTGCTTTTTTCATTTTTCTTGCCCAGATGTAGGACTTTGCATTTCTCTTTGTTAAATACCAATCTGTTAGTCGCTGCCCACTGTTCAAGCTTTTCTGGATCTTTTTGAATACTCGCTCTCTCTTCTCTAGCTTTGTGTCATCAGCAAATTTGATCAATTTCCCATCAATTCCCTTCTGCAGATCCTTTATGAAAATGTTGAACGACACTGGGCCTAGGACAGAGCCTTGTCGTACCCCACTTGACACATTTTTCCACTTGGATGTGCAGCCATTTATGACCACTCTCTGAGTACGATCACTCAGCCAGAGGACACCAATCACAAACTAAAATGTTTCTACAGAAATGCACAGACCATGGGAAACAAACAAGGGGAATGTCATAGACATTACGGAAAACTTGGTGGGATGATACACGAGTGGCATACAAGGCTTGAAGGATGCAACTTATTTGTAAGAAACAGGCCTAATAAAAGGGGAGGAGGTGTTGTATTGTATGTTAGGAAAGCATCATCTCCACAGAGATTCAAGCTTCAGAGAATAGTAGAAACTGTGTGGGTAAGAATAGAAGGAGAGAACAACACAAAGGACACCATTGTGGCATTTACTATAGGCCGCGTGGACAAGCAGAAGATATGGATGAACTGTTTCTACATCAGATGGCTAAGTTCTTGAAAATTTACAACATAGTGTTCATGGGAGATTTTAACTATCTAGACATTTGTTGGGAATCTCTCTCAGGCAAAAGTAATGGGTCCAACAACTTGTTATCCACTCTTGCTGACAACGTTATCTTTCAAAAGGTAGAAGAGAAAACAAGGGGATCTGCTATCTTTGTCCTAATTCTTACCAACAGGGGGGAAATGGTTGAGGAATTAAGGGTGGCTGGGACCTTAGGAGACAGCAATCATACTATAAGTGAATTATGGATAACAAGGGGAGGAAGACCTGAGAAGACTCAGACCTCAAAGATGGATTTTAGAAAGGCAGATGTTAATGAACTCAGAAAGAGGATAGGAAGGATCCAATGGCTGGATGTTCTTAAGAATGTAAATGTCCAAGAAGGTTGGGAATATTGTGAAAATAGATTCTCAAAGCAAAATCATTAACAATTCCTAAAAGAAGAAAGAATGTGAAGCACTTAAAGAGACAATGCTGGATGAGCACAGAACTCAAATATATGCTAAAAAAGAAGAAAAACTATGTTTATCAAATGGAAAGAGAAGGAATATTTAAAGAAGAATAAAATGCAATCTGCAGAAACTGTGGGACAAGTGTCAGAAAAGCTAAAGCTAATAATGTATTAATGCTTGCAACAGAGGCCAACAGCAATAAAAAAGGATTTTGGGGGCATGTCAAAAGCAAAAAAAAGTCAAAGATGCTATAGGAATTTGTTAAAATGAAGTTGAGAAGGCCAACCTTTTAAATTCCTATATTAATTCTGTTTTCTCTCAGAAAGTAAATGTTAAATCAGCTGATCTTCCCTGTGCTATTGGGGGAATATAAGAATCCAGAAAGGTGGTGAGCGAACATTCAGCTAACACATGAATCCAGATCTCCAGGTCCTAGAAGTCACAGAGACAGATTAGAGTGTCCGTACTTATATTAAGGAGCATAAAACCATAAAACAAGATCCACTAGTTGGTCCTGTTGCTTTAATAATGATCTAGATTTATGTGTCTTTGTGTTTAGGTAGGAGTCCCCTGATTTTTATATAAAAATTTCAATAAAAGTTATATTTTAGTGGTTACCACCAGTGAAATAGGTCTCCAGGTCCAGATTAATTACATCCTCGAATACTGAAGTAGGCAGCAGAGTTAAGTCACTGGAATCTTTAAAAATTCCTGGAGAACAAGAAAAGTCCCAGAAGATTGAACAATGGAAAATGGTGTCCCTATCTTCAAAAAAGGGAAGTCTGTGGAGCCAGAAAACTACAGGCCTGTGAGTCTGACTTTTATACAGGGAAAGCTATGAGAAAAAAATTTAAGCAGCATGTATGCGAGTAGTAAGATGAGAATGTAGTAATTAACCAGATCAAGCATGGGTTTGTAAGAAACAAGTCATGCCAGACAACTCTAATTTCATTCTGTTACTGAATCGCTAACTGAATTGATCAGGGAAATATAGTAGATATAGTAGCATTTGACAAAGTATCTCATACCATCCTTATTGAAAAAAATGACAAAATAGGGAATCAACAAGGGAACTGTTAGGTGGATCCAGAACTGGCTGAGTGATCCTACTCAAAGAGTGGTCATAAATGGCTGCTAGAGATGAGCGAACGTACTCGTCTGAGCTTGATGCTCGGGCGAATATTAGCGTGTTCGGGATGCTCGTTACTCGTAACGAGTACCACGCGATGTTCGGGTTACTTTCAGTTTCCTCTCTGAGACGTTAGCGCGCTTTTCTGGCCAATTGAAAGACAGGGAAGGCATTACAACTTCCCCCTGTGATGTTCCAGCCCTATACCACCCCCCTGCTGTGAGTGGCTGGGGAGATCAGATGTCACCCGAGTATAAAAGTCGGCCCCTCCCGCGGCTCGCCTCAGATGCCTTGTGAGATAGCTGAGGGACAGTGCTGCTGGTGCCGGAGCTGCTGTAGGGAGAGCGTTAGGAGTTAGTGTAGGCTTCAAGAACCCCAACGGTCCTTCTTAGGGCCACATCTAACAGTGTGCAGTAGTGTGGAGGCTGCTGTTAGCAGTGTTGCACTTTTTTTTTTTTTTCAAAATCGGCCGTGCAGAGCATTGCGCCCTGCAGTAATACTATAGGGACAGAAGTGGTGGTTAGGCAGGGAGAGTGTTAGGAGTTAGTGTAGGCTTCAAGAACCCCAACGGTCCTTCTTAGGGCCACATCTAACAGTGTGCAGTAGTGTGGAGGCTGCAGTTAGCAGTGTTGCACATTTTTTTTTTCTAAATCGGCCGTGCAGAGCATTGCGCCCTGCAGTAATACTACAGGGACAGAATTGTGTAGGCAGGGCCAGAAGACATATTTTATTGATTGAATATACGCAGTGGGCCTTTCCTTTAAAAAAAAGGGAAAAAATTCTATTTGGCCTGCAGGCTTGCGCCAATTTATTTCCTGCCTGGGAAATCACCGCTCTGCTGTAGTTAATAACTCTGCAACACTGCAGTTCTGTGACACATTTGCAGGGCCACAACACATTTATTATTGATTGAATATATGCAGTGGGCCTTTCCTTTAAAAAAAAGGGGAAAAATTCTATTTGGCCTGCAGGCTTGCACCAATTTATTTCCTGCCTGGGAAATCACCGCTCTGCTGTAGTTAATAACTCTGCAACACTGCAGTTCTGTGACACATTTGCAGGGCCACAACACATTTATTATTGATTGAATATACGCAGTGGGCCTTTCCTTTAAAAAAAAGGGAAAATTCTATTTGGCCTGCCTCTGACAGTCCTCAGCGTTCTGGGTACGTGTGTGCTGGGTGGAGAACGTAAAAAAAATCATACGCAGCCAGCTAAGTTTAACAGCAGGCTTGCGCCAATTTATTTCCTGCCTGGGAAATCACCGCTCTGCTGTAGTTAATAACTCTGCAACACTGCAGTTCTGTGACACATGTGCAGGGCCACAACACATTTATTATTGATTGAATATACGCAGTGGGCCTTTCCTTTAAAAAAAAAAGGGAAAAAATTCTATTTGGCCTGCAGGCTTGCGCCAATTTATTTCCTGCCTGGGAAATCACCGCTCTGCTATAGTTAATAACTCTGCAACACTGCAGTTCTGTGACACATTTGCAGGGCCACAACACATTTATTATTGATTGAATATACGCAGTGGGCCTTTCCTTTAAAAAAAAGGGAAAAAATTCTATTTGGCCAGCCTCTGACAGTCCTCAGTGTTCTGGGTACGTGTGTGCTGGGTGGAGAACGTAAAAAAAATCATACGCAGCCAGCTAAGTTTAACAGCAGGCTTGCGCCAATTTATTTCCTGCCTGGGAAATCAAATCACTGGTAATACAGCATGCTGAGGGGTAGGGGTAGGCCTAGAGGACGTGGACGCGGCCGAGGACGCGGAGGGCCAAGTGAGGGTGTGGGCACAGACCGAACTCCTGATCCAGGTGTATCGCAGCCGACTGCTGCGCGATTAGGAGAGAGGCACGTTTCTGGCGTCCCCACATTCATCGCACAATTAATGGGTCCACGCGGGAGACCTTTATTAGAAAATGAGCAGTGTGAGCAGGTCCTGTCGTGGATGGCAGAAAGTGCTTCGAGCAACCTATCGTCCACCCACAGTTCTGCGCCGTCCACTGCTGCAAATCCGAATCCTCTGTCTGCTGCTCCTCCTTCCTCCCAGCCTCCTCACTCCACTACAATGACACATGCTCTGGAGCGGGAAGACTCCCAGGAACTGTTCTCGGGCCCCTGCTCAGATTGGGCAGCAGTGGTTCCTTTCCCACCAGAGGAGTTTATCGTCACTGATGCCCAACCATTGGAAAGTTCCCGGGGTCCGGGGGATGAGGCTGGGGACTTCCGGCAACTGTCTCAAGACCTTTCAGTGGGTGAGGAGGACGATGACGATGAGACACAGTTGTCTATCGGTGAGGTAGTAGTAATTGCAGTAAGTCCGAGGGAGGAGCGCACAGAGGATTCTGAGGAAGAGCAGCAGGACGAAGAGGTGACTGACCCCACCTGGTTTGCAACGCCTACTCAGGACAGGTCTTCAGAGGGGGAGGCAAGGGCAGCAGCAGGGCAGGTTGCAAGAGGCAGTGCGGTGGCCAGGGGTAGAGGCAGGGCCAGACCGAATAATCCACCAACTGTTTCCCAAAGCGCACCCTCGCGCCATGCCACCCTGCAGAGGCCGAGGTGCTCTAAGATCTGGCAGTTTTTCACAGAGACGCCTGACGACCGACGAACAGTGGTGTGCAACCTTTGTCGCGCCAAGATCAGCCGGGGAGCCACCACCAACAGCCTCACCACCACCAGCATGCGCAGACATATGATGGCCAAGCACCCCACAAGGTGGGACGAAGGCCGTTCACCGCCTCCGGTTTGCACCGCTGCCTCTCCCCCTGTGCCCCAACCTGCCACTGAGATCCAACCCCGCTCTGAGGACACAGGCACTACCGTCTCCTGGCCTGCACCCACACCCTCACCTCCACTGTCCTCGGCCCAATCCAGCAATGTCTCGCACCGCACTGTCCAGCCGTCGCTAGCGCAAGTGTTTGAGCGCAAGCGCAAGTACGCCGCCACGCACCCGCATGCTCAAGCGTTAACCGTCCACATAGCCAAATTTATCAGCCTTGAGATGCTGTCGTATAGGGTTGTGGAAACGGAGTCCTTCAAAAGTATGATGGCGGCGGCGGCCCCGCGCTACTCAGTTCCCAGTCGCCACTACTTTTCCCGATGTGCCGTCCCAGCCCTGCACGACCACGTCTCCCGCAACATTGTACGCGCCCTCACCAACGCGGTTGCTGCCAAGGTCCACTTAACAACGGACACGTGGACAAGCATAGGCGGGCAGGCCCACTACATCTCCCTGACGGCACATTGGGTGAATTTAGTGGAGGCTGGGACAGAGTCAGAGCCTGGGACCGCTCACGTCCTACCCACCCCCAGAATTGCGGGCCCCAGCTCGGTGGTGGTATCTGCGGCGGTGTATGCTTCCTCCACTAAAGCACCCTCCTCCTCCTCCTCCTCCTCCTCCTCCTCCTCCAACGCAACCTCTGTCTCGCAATCAAGATGTGTCAGCAGCAGCAGCACGTCGCCAGCAGTCGGTGTCGCGCGGCGTGGCAGCACAGCGGTGGGCAAGCGTCAGCAGGCCGTGCTGAAACTACTCAGCTAAGGAGATAAGAGGCACACTGCCCACGAACTGCTGCAGGGTCTGACAGAGCAGACCGACCGCTGGCTTGCGCCGCTGAGCCTCCAACCGGGCATGGTCGTGTGTGACAACGGCCGTAAGCTGGTGGCGGCTCGGCAGCTCGGCAGCCTCACGCACGTGCCATGCCTGGCCCACGTCTTTAATTTGGTGGTTCAGCGCTTTCTGAAAAGCTACCCACGCTTGTCAGACCTGCTCGTAAAGTGTGCGCCAGCTCTGCGCACATTTCCGCAAGTCCCACACGGACGCTGCCACCCTGCGGACCCTGCAACATCGGTTTAATCTGCCAGTGCACCGACTGCTGTGCGACGTGCCCACACGGTGGAACTCTACGCTCCACATGTTGGCCAGGCTCTATGAGCAGCGTAGAGCTATAGTGGAATACAAACTCCAACATCGGCGGCGCAGTGGGAGTCAGCCTCCTCAATTATTTTCAGAAGAGTGGGCCTGGTTGGCAGACATCTGCCAGGTCCTTGGAAACTTTGAGCAGTCTACCCAGGTGGTGAGCGGCGATGCTGCAATCATTAGCGTCACCATTCCTCTGCTATGCATCTTGAGAAGTTCCCTGCAAAGCATAAAGGCAGATGCTTTGCGCTTGGAAACGGAGGCGGGGGAAGACAGTATGTCGCTGGATAGTCAGAGCACCCTCCTGTCTATATCTCAGCGCGTTCAGGAGGAGGAGAAGGAGCATGAGGAGGATGAGGAGGAGGGGGAAGAGACAGCTTGGCCCACTGCTGACGGTACCCATGCTGCTTGCCTGTCATCCTTTCAGCGTGTATGGCCTGAGGAGGAGGAGGAGGAGGAGGAGGAGGAGGAGGAGGAGGAGGATCCTGAAAGTGATCTTCCTAGTGAAGACAGCCATGTGTTGCGTACAGGTACCCTGGCACACATGGCTGACTTCATGTTAGGATGCCTTTCTCGTGACCCTCGCGTTACACGCATTCTGGCCACTACGGATTACTGGGTGTACACACTGCTCGACCCACGGTATAAGGAGAACCTTTCCACTCTCATTCCCGAAGAGGAAAGGGGTTCGAGAGTGTTGCTATACCACAGGACCCTGGCGGACAAGCTGATGGTAAAATTCCCATCCGACAGCGCTAGTGGCAGAAGGCGCAGTTCCGAGGGCCAGGTAGCAGGGGAGGTGCGGAGATCGAGCAGCATGTACAGCACAGGCAGTGCAACAGTCTTTAAGGCCCTGGACAGCTTTATGGCTCCCCAGCAAGACTGTGTCACTGCTCCCCAGTCAAGGCTGAGTCGGCAGGAGTACTGTAAAAGGATGGTGAGGGAGTACGTAGCCGATCGCACGACCGTCCTCCGTGACGCCTCTGCCACCTACAACTACTGGGTGTCGAAGCTGGACACGTGGCCTGAACTAGCGCTGTATGCCCTGGAGGTGCTTGCTTGTCCTGCGGCTAGCGTCTTGTCAGAGAGGGTGTTTAGTGCGGCTGGGGGAATCATCACAGATAAGCGTACCCGCCTGTCAACCGACGGTGCCGACAGGCTAACACTCATCAAGATGAACAAAGCCTGGATTTCCCCAGACTTCTCTTCTCCACCAGCGGACAGCAGCGATACCTAAGCAATACGTAGGCTGCACCCGCGGATGGAAGCATCGTTCTCTCTCACCATCCAATACGGGGACATTTCTGCTTCATCAATCTGTGTATAATATTCCTCCTCCTCCTCCTGAAACCTCACGTAATCACGCCGAACGGGCAATTTTTCTTAGGGCCACAAGGCTCACTCATATAATTTTTCTAAACAATTTTTATACGTTTCAATGCTCTTAAAAGCGTTGAAACTTTAACTTGAACCAATTTTTCGTTAAACTGGGCTGCCTCCAGCCCTAGTTACCACTTAAGCCACATTAACCAAAGCGATTAATGGGTTTCACCTGCCATCTTGGTTGGGCATGGCCAATTTTTTCTGAGGTACATTACTACTGTTGGTACACCAATTTTTTTGGGCCCTCACCTACAGTGTAATCATAGTAATTTCTATGTTCTTCGCCTGCACTCATGGTACAGAAAGGTGTGTGGGGTTGGCCTACACTTTAGCTACATAAATTTAACTTGGGCCTTGTCTATACTGCAGCTACTGAAATGTGAAAGAGACTGTTATCTCCCTAAACTGCTGCAATGGGAATGTTACTGGTGCCTGTCTTGAGTGCTACTATTACTGAAATGGAACTAAGACTGCGCTCCCCCTATACTGCTGCTAGTGATATGTTAGTGGGGCCTGTCCCTAATGCTACCGCTGAAATGTTAATAATTCTGGGCTCTGCCTATACCGCTGCTAATGGTATGTCACTGGGGTGTGGAAACAGAGGCTTCACAAAGACATGATGGCGGCGAGGCCATTTCCCACCAACGCTGTTACTGTTAAGGTGCATATAACCACGGACACGTGTAGAGGACACATAGTGCCTCCAAAACATCCCCCTCCTCCTCCAACAATGAAAACATTCTTGGCAAATACCTTTGCATTGGTCCGTCTGGTGGCAGTCCAAGAATTTCACCTTTAACGACACAAGAGAGCACCACCACTATCCCCCCGCCACGGCCCACTTAATCCTGGCCACATTCCGAAAACCAACTACATAAAACCGCGCTACCAGGTCCGCAGTCACCACCACATTACCACCAACGAGGTTACTGTTAAGGTACATATTACCAGTCTGACTGGGGCATGCAGTGTGGGCCGAAGCCCACCTGCATTAAGCACGACATTACTACCTCAGCTGTGTTGGGCAATGCAATGGGATATTTTTATGTACCGCCGGTGGCTTCCTGGCACCCACCCATGCTGTGGGTCCACAGGGAATTATAAATGCATCTGTTTCCACTTCTAAAGAACCCCAGTCTGACTGGGGCATGCAGTGTGGGCCGAAGCCCACCTGCATTAAGCACGACATTACTACCTCAGCTGTGTTGGGCAATGCAATGGGATATTTTTATGTACCGCCGGTGGCTTCCTGGCACCCACCCATGCTGTGGGTCCACAGGGAGTTTAACCTACATCTGTCCACTTGTAAAGAACCCCAGTCAGACTGGGGCATGCAGTGTGGGCCGAAGCCCACCTGTATTAAGCACGACATTACTACCTCAGCTGTGTTGGGCAATGCAATGGGATATTTTTATGTACCGCCGGTGGGTTCCAGGGAGCCACCCATGCTGTGGGTCCACAGGGAATTATAAATGCATCTGTTTCCACTTCTAAGGAATCCCAGTCTGACTGGGGCATGCAGTGTGGGCCGAAGCCCACCTGCATTAAGCACAACATTACTACCTCAGCTGTGTTGGGCAATGCAATGGGATATTTTTATGTACCGCCGGTGGCTTCCTGGCACCCACCCATGCTGTGGGTCCACAGGGAGTTTAACCTACATCTGTCCACTTGTAAAGAACCCCAGTCAGACTGGGGCATGCAGTGTGGGCCGAAGCCCACCTGTATTAAGCACGACATTACTACCTCAGCTGTGTTGGGCAATGCAATGGGATATTTTTATGTACCGCCGGTGGGTTCCAGGGAGCCACCCATGCTGTAGGTGCACACGGAGTTTAACCTACATCTGTACACTTGTAAAGAACCCCGGTCAGACTGGGGCATGCAGTGTGGGCCGAAGCCCACCTGTATTAAGCACGACATTACTACCTCAGCTGTGTTGGGCAATGCAATGGGATATTTTTATGTACAGCCGGTGGGTTCCAGGGAGCCACCCATGCTGTGGGTCCACAGGGAATTATAAATGCATCTGTTTCCACTTCTAAGGAATCCCAGTCTGACTGGGGCATGCAGTGTGGGCCGAAGCCCACCTGCATTAAACATGACATTACTACCTCAGCTGTGATGGGCACTGCAATGGGATATTTTTATGTACCGCCGGTGGGTTCCAGGGAGCCACCCATGCTGTCGGTCCACAGGGACTTCACAATAGGGAGTTGTACCTGCCTGTGTCTATGAATTAAAAAGCCCGGTCTGACTGGGGCATGCAGACACCTTGACAGAATGAATAGTGTGTGGCACATAGGTTCCCCATTGCTATGCCCACGTGTGCAGCTCCTGATGGCGGTGGCACAGGATTATATTTCTCATTGCTTCTGTACAGCATTGTGGGCTATCGTCCTGCCGCTTTTAAAGAGGGTCGCTGCCTAGCCGTGCCAACCCTCTGCAGTGTGTGCCTGCGGTTCCTCCTCATGGCAGACGCACTTATAAATAGACATGAGGGTGGTGTGGCATGAGGGCAGCTGAAGGCAGCGCAGGGACACTTTGGTGTGCGCTGTGGGGGGGGGGGGGGGGGGTTGGGCAGCATGTAACCCAGGAGAAGTGGCAGCGGAGTGTCATGCAGGCAGTGATTGTGCTTTGTTGGAGGTAGTGTGGTGCTTAGCTAAGGTATCCATTGCTAATTAGGGCTTTTCAGAAGTAAAAGTTGTTGGGAGGGGGGGGGCCCACTCTTGCCAGTATTGTGGCTTAATAGTGGGACCTGTGAACTTGAGATGCAGCCCAACATGTAGCCCCTCGCCTGCCCTATCCGTTGCTGTGTCGTTCCCATCACTTTCTTGAATTGCCCAGATTTTCACACATGAAAACCTTAGCGAGCATCGGCGAAATACAAAAATGCTCGGGTCGCCCATTGACTTCAATGGGGTTCGTTATTCGAAACGAACCCTCGAGCATCGCGATAATTTCGTCCCGAGTAACGAGCACCCGAGCATTTTGGTGCTCGCTCAACTCTAGAAATAACTTTCTATCTTGGCATAATCCCTTTAACCCTTAAAGCTAGTTACGCCCTACAGGTTCAGACCATACAATGTGGGTGCTGCTTCTTTTTCACAGCCAACACCTGCCCTCAACAGCTCCAATAAGCCATGCCAATATGGTTCCATTGGAAACTACAGGACGTGACACACAAAATGAGACATTGCACAACCATGTTGACGGAAAAATAAAGGAGTTACAGTTGTCAGAAGATTACAGCAGAAACTTTTTACAATTTCAATATTTTTGGGAAAAAATAATAGTACAGCGAAAAAAAGCTATAAAAGTTTGGTATCGTAGTAATCATACTGACCCATAGAATATAATTATCATGTCGGTTGCAGTGTGTACAGTATGTACGCCGTAGAAATAGTTTTTCTTCCTATTTCACTCTACTTACAATTTTTTGAAAGTTTTTCAGTACATTATATGGTACAATACAAAGTACAATTGAAAAATACAACTCGCCCCACAAAAAACAAGCCCTCAGACAGTGGCGGCAATGGATAAATAAAAGAATTATGATTATTTTTTTTTTAAAGGAAGGGGAGGGGGGGACCTAAAATAGAGAAAAAAGGATGTGTCCTTAAGGGGTTAGAGAAAAAACCTTTCAATTATCTTAATCAGTCTATATTACAGCTTTCACTAAGCTGAACTAAACGTACTGTAACTATTATAACTAACCTTAAATATGCATTGCTAATTAGGGCTTTTCAGAAGTAAAAGTTGTTGGGAGGGGGGGGGCCCACTCTTGCCGGTATTGTGGCTTAATAGTGGGACCTGGGAACTTGAGATGCAGCCCAACATGTAGCCCCTTGCCTGCCCTATCCGTTGCTGTGTCGTTCCCATCACTTTCTTGAATTGCCCAGATTTTCACACATGAAAACCTTAGCGAGCATCGGCGATATACAAAAATGCTCGGGTCGCCCATTGACTTCAATGGGGTTCGTTACTCGAATCGAACCCCCGAGCATCGCGATAATTTCATCCCGAGTAACGAGCACCCGAGCATTTTGGTGCTCGCTCATCTCTAATGGCTGCACATCCAAGTAGAACAATGTTTCAAGTTGAGTACAAAAAGGCTCTGTCCGGGCTCAGTGTTGTTCAACATTTTTATAAATGATCTGGAAGAGGGTATTGAGGGGAAACTGATCAAGTTTGCCGACAACACAAAGGTAAGAGAGATGGCTAACACTAGAGAAGAGAAAAAGGATTCGAAATGATGTGGACAAACTTGAACAGTAGACGGCGACTAACAGAATGGTATTAATAGAATTATAGAATGGTAGAGTTGGAAGGGACCTCCAGGGTGATCAGGTCCAACCCCGTGCTCAGTGCAGGATTTACTAAATCATCTTAGACAGATATTTGTCCAGCCTTTGTTTGAACACTTCCATTGAAGGAAAACTCACTACCTCCCATGGTAACCTGTTAGACTCATTGATCACCCTCACTGTCAGAAAGTTTTTTCCAATATCTAATTTGTGTCTGCTCCTTTTCTGTTTCATTCCATTACTTCTAGTCTGTGCTTGTACAGATGAGAATAGGGCTGATCCATCTGCACTGTGAGAGCCCTTCAAATATTTGTAGACCGCTCTTAAAGGGGTTGTCCCGCGGCGAAACGGGTTTTTTTTTTTTTCCATAGCCCCCCCGTTCGGCGCGAGACAAACCCGATGCATGTGTTGAAAAAAAAAACGGATAGTACTTACCCGAATCTCCGCGCTCCGGTGACTTCTTACCTACCTTGCGAAGATGGCCACCGGGCTCTTCACCCTCGGTGGACCGCAGGTCTTCTGTGCGGTCCATTGCCGATTCCAGCCTCCTGATTGGCTGGAATCGGCACACGTGACGGGGCGGAGCTACGAGGAGCAGCTCTCCAGCACGAGCAGCCCCATTCAACACGGAGAAGACCGGACTGCGCAAGCGCGTCTAATCGGGTGATTAGACGCTGAAAATTAGACGGCACCATGGAGACGGGGACGCCAGCAACGGAACAGGTAAGTGAATAACTTCTGTATGGCTCATAATTAATGCACAATGTACATTACAAAGTGCATTAATATGGCCATACAGAAGTGTATACCCCAACTTTGTTTCGCGGGACAACCCCTTTAAGTCTCCTCTTAGCCTTCTTTTTTGCAAGCTAAACATTTCCAGATCCTTTAACCGTTCCTCATAGGACATGATTTGCAGACCGCTCACCATCTTGGTAACTCTTCTCTGAACTTGCTCCAGTTTTTCTATTAGTATACCCAAGTCTTTTTTACATGTGTTGCTGCTTAGCCAAATTCCTCCCATTCTGTATGTGCTTATTTCATTTTTTGCCCAGATGTAGGACCTTGCATTTCCCCTTGTTAAATACCATTCTGTTAGTCGCCACCCACTGTTCAAGCTTTTCTTGATCTTTTTGAATATTCTCCCTTTCTCTTCCCTAGTGTTAGCTATCCCTCCTAGTTTTCTGTCATCAGCAAATTTGATCAGTTTTCCATCAATTCCCTCCTCCAGATCATTTCTAAAAATGTTGAACAACACTGGGCCTAGGACAGAGCCTTGTGGCACCACGCTTGATACATTCTTCCACTTGGATGTGCACTAGAGATGAGCGAACACCAAAATGTTCGGGTGTTCGTTATTCGGAACGAACTTCCCGCGATGCTCGAGGGTTCGTTTCGAACAACGAACCCCATTGAAGTCAATGGGCGACCAGAACATTTTTGTATTTCGCCGATGCTCGCTAAGGTTTTCATGTGTGAAAATCTGGGCAATTCAAGAAAGTGATGGGAATGACACAGTGACGGATAGGGCAGGCGAGGGGCTACATGGTGGGCTGCATCTCAAGTTCACAGGTCCCACTATTAAGCCACAATAGCGGCAAGAGTGCCCCCCCCCCCCCCCCCACTGTCAGCATAAAGATCGTCCTCCTCTGGCACAGCTGTAACAGCTGTAGCAGAGAAGAACGATGTTTGCCCATTGAATTCAATGGAGCGGCAATACAGCATGTTCCACTGAATGCAATGGGCTGCCCGCGATCGCAGGATGAATGGTCGGAAAGGGGTTAAATATATAACCCCTTTCCTGCAATTCATCCAGAAATGTGATACACTAAAAATATATACCGGCGTATAAGGCGACGGGGCGTATAAGACGACCCCCCAACTGTCACCTTATACGCCGGTAATACAGTGGAGCAAAGAATAAAAAGCATTACTTACGTTTTTAGATGATCTGCGGCGCTCCTGCAGGCTGTCACTCCCTCCTAATCCACGGCAGACAAGCTTTCTCCACGAAAGACTTTAAATCCCTGCCTCCAGAAAGACACGTGCCTTCAGCCAATCACAGCCAATGACAATGATGTCATTGAATGGCTGTGATTGGCTGTGTTTCTGGAGGCGGGGATTTCAAGCCAATCACAGCCATTCAATGACATCATTGTCATTGGCTGTGATTGGCTGTGTTTCTGGAGGCGGGGATTTCAAGCCTTTCGTGCAGAAAGGAATACTCTGCCGTGGATTAGGAGGGAGCGACAGCCTGCAGGAGCGCCGCAGATCATCTGAAAAAGTGAGTAATGCTTTTTATTCTTTGCTCCACTGTATTACCGGCGTATAAGGTGACAGTTGGGGGGTCGTCTTATACGCCCCGTCGCCTTATACGCCGGTATATATTTTTAGTGTATCACATTTCTGGATGAATTGCAGGAAAGGGGTTATATATTTAACCCCTTTCCGACCATTCATCCTGCGATCGCCGGCAGCCCATTGCATTCAGTGGAGTCGGCTGTATTGCCGGTTCCATTGAATTCAATGGGCAAACATCGTTCTTCTCTGCTACAGCTGTTACAGCTGTGCCAGAGAAGAAGGATTTGTCTTCTATATGTTCTCAATGGGGTCAGCGCTGCTGCCGCTGGCCCCATTGAGCGCATATAGAATGCATCCATAGCGAACCGCGGGAGGGGCCGACTTTTATGTTCGGGTGACACCTTATCTCCCCAGCCACTCACAGCAGGGGGGTGGTATAGGGCTTAAACGTTGCAGGGGGAAGTTGTAATGCCTTCCCTGTCTTTAGATTGGCCAAAAAAAAGCGCTAACGTCTCAGGGAAGAAAGTTTAATTTACCAGAACACCGCATGGTGTTCGTTACGAATAACGAACATCCCGAACACCCTAATATTCGCACGAATATCAAGCTCGGACGAACGCGTTCGCTCATCTCTAATGTGCACCCATTTATGACCACTCCGAGTATGATCACTCAGCCAGTTGTGAATCCACCTAACAGTTGCCTTGTCAATCCCATATTTTTTTTCAATAAGTATAGTATGAGATACTTTGTCAAATGCTTTACTAAGGTCAAGAAAAACTATATCCACCGCATTTCCCTGATCAACCCAGTCAGTGATTCTGTCATAGAAGGAAATTAGATTTGTCTGGCACGACTTGTTTGTTACAAACCCATGCTTGCTCTGGTTAATTACTTCATTTTCATCCAAGTACTTGCATGCGTGCTGTTTAATAATTTTTTCAAGGCTCTTTCACTGTATAGAAGCCAGGCCTGTATTTTCCTGGATCCACCTTCCCTTTTTTGAAGACAGAGACATTTGCCCTTTTCCAATCTCCTGGGACTTCTCCTGTTCTTCAGGAATTTTCAAAATAAGTGGTTCAGCAATTACCTCTGCTGCTTCCTTTAGTATCCTAGGATGTAATTCATCTGGACCTAGAGACTTGAATTCATTTAAGTTAGCAATGTGTTCCCTCACCATCTCTCTGCTTATAGATAGTCTGCATTCTTTTATCCCCCTAATAACACAGGGAAGATCAGTTGATGTAACATCTACTTTCTTAGAGAAAACAGATACAAAATAGGAATTTAAAAGTTCGGCCTACTCAACATCATTCTTAACTAGAGATGAGCGAACGTACTCGTCCGAGCTTGATGCTCATTCGAGTATTAGCGTGTTCGAGATGCTCGTTACTCGAGGCGAGCACCACGCGATGTTCGAGTTACTTTCACTTTCATCTCTGAGACATTAGCGCGCTTTTCTGGCCAATAGAAAGACAGGGAAGGCATTACAACTTCTCCCTGTGACATTCCAGCCCTATACCACCCCCCTGCAGTGAGTGGCTGGGGAGATCAGGTGTCACCCGAGTATTTAAATCTGCCCCTCCCGCGGCTCGCCACAGATGCATTCTGACATAGATCAGGGAAAGTGCTGTTTTGCTGGAGCTGCTATAGGGAGAGTGTTAGGAGTTATTTTAGGCTTGAAGAACCCCAACGGTCCTTCTTAGGGCCACATCTGACCGTGTGCAGTACTGTAGAGGCTGCTTTTAGCAGTGTTGCACTTTTTTTTTTTTCCGGCGTGCAGAGCATTGCGTCCTCAGTCTGCAGTCATTGTACATAGTATAGGGCCAGTACTGGTGAGGCAGGGACAGTGGGAAAGGTGAAAGAGATATACAGTCTATATAGGCAGTGGGCTTTTTCAAAGAAATTTGGGGAAAAAAAGTATATTTGGGCTGCCTGTGACCGTCCTCAGTGTACTGCGTGTCTGCTGGGGGTAGTAGTCCTAATTAATACGCAGCTAAGCGTTACAGCAGGCTTGCGCAAAAGTGTTTCCTGGCTCTGCGTTGCCCGTTACATCACCGCTGTCATCCTGTCCACATTGAAACAGTATACATATATACGCTGCCTACAGTATCTGTCTACTGTCTCAGCTCTGCCTTTCAAAAAATAGAAGCAAAATACTTAAGGCCTAATAGTGGCCTTTGGCCACTTGACTGCTTCTGCGCTGTGAATTCCACTAGCTCAGTCATACGCATGTACGCCTCACTACAGGCGTGCGCAAAAGTGTTTCCTGGCTCTGCGGTGCCCGTTACATCACCGCCGTCATCCTGTCCACATTGAAACAGTATACATATATACGCTGCCTACAGTATCTGTCTACTGTCTCAGCTCTGCCTTTCAAAAAATAGAAGCAAAATACTTAAGGCCTACTAGTGGCGTTTGGCCACTTGACTGCTTCTGCGCTGTGAATTCCACTAGCTCAGTCATACGCACCTAGGTCTCACTACAAGCGTGCGCAAAAGTGTTTCCTGGCTCTGCGATGCCCGTTACATCACCACTGTCATCCTATCCACATTGAAAAAGTATACATATATACGCTGCCTACAGTATCTGTCTACTGTCTCAGCTCTGCCTTTCAAAAAATAGAAGCAAGGGGGGGTGGAGCCAGCCGATGGAGAGGCAAGTCGGTCTGTGAGAGAGCTCCCGCGGCAACGGCCATATTCCCCTGCTTACCGACACACTAAAACCATCAGACAGGCAGAATGGGGCGCAGGAGAGCCCAGAGCACGCCAGGGCAGCCGATTGGGAACGAGAGAGGCGGCCTGGACTATTATTTACGGCCGCAGAGAGGAGACCGACCGCAGTGCCGGATCCAAGATGGCGCCGGCCGGGGAGAAGAGCGGGAAGAGCGGCAGCGCTACAGGAGGGAGAGGAGCGGCGGGGGCGACTTCTGAAAGGAGCTCTGAGGACACATCCACCGGCCAGGAGACGGAGGGGGCAGAGACCGAGAGGCACTCACTGCAGCTGAAGCTCCACACAGCAAGGAGAGGGGAGAGCAGCAGCCAGCTTCAGAGCACGAGTGATGCAGGTCAGTCCCGGTCCCCCCACACAGCATGGAGAGGAGAGTGCAGCAGCCAGCCCCAGGACACAAGCGATGCAGGTCAGTCTCTGTCCCCTCACACAGCAAGGAAAGGAGAGAGCAGCAGCCAGCCCCAGGACACAGGCAATCCAGCCCAGTCCCTGTCTCCACACACAGCAGCCCCAACCCAGGCTGAGAATCCAAACAGCCCAGGCAGCCAGAGGGGGGGTGGGAGTGAGTCCCCCAGCCCCTCTGATACCCCGATGAGGCTCCCACAAGCTCTTAGCGCAGCCCCACAGATTCCAGCGATGCAGTAGAGGAGTGGGACTGGAGGGCTCACCTGCGTTCTCTCCCCAGTAAAGGGGACCTGGACGGAGCCCTGCTCAAGTTGGAGGCCTCCCATAAGAGAGACATTTCAGCTTTACAGAAGGACATAGTGCACGTGGGCCAGCGCCTGTCAGAAGTAGAAGACCTCCAAGACAAAATAATAGAAACCGCTGAGTCCCACAAAAAAGTTATCCAGACCCAGGCCGCCCAGATAGAGGAGCTATTTGCGCACATGGACGATTTAGAGAACAGACATAGGAGGAATAACGTGCGCATTAGAGGCCTAAGTGAAAAGGTGGAAAATAGGCAGCTGGAGGCGTGGGCCCAGAAATTCTTTAATGATATCCTACAGAGACTGGCGGATAAATACATTGAAATAGACAGGATTCATTGTACACTGGGCCCGAGATCGCTAGATCCAGCAAGACCGCATGATGTCCTGTGCAGGATACACTTTTTCCAAGAAAAGGAAGTGATCACGCGCAAAGCCAGGGAGGCAGGGGAGCTGACTTTTCAAGGCTCCCCTATCCTCCTTCTCCAAGATTTATCACGCAGGACACTGCAACTCAGAAGAGCGCTGAAACCGTTGCTGATAGCTCTGAGAGAGAATGAAATCCAGTACCAGTGGGGATACCCTTTTCAATTGCTGGCGCGGAAAGGAAATAAAAGGGTGTCCTTCAGATCACTGGGGGACTTGCCGGGATTCTTAGGCTCTCTCGGACTTCCAATGATAGCCCTCCCGGACTGGCCTCGCCAGGGAGGGGCGCTGGCCCCTGCCCTGGGTTCCCCCTGGCAGAAAGTCAGGGCTAAAGACAAACGCTGATATCAAATGCTTCTCATTAATTTGTCATAACATTCTCCTGTCTGTTAGAGTTATTATTAACCTTTTGTTGCAGGTTCCATTACGACAAGACTCACCTGTTCAAGGTTTACATGTTCCATGCCGGTAATGCTCAAATACCTCGCAATATTAATGTCATTTGGCCAGAGCTGCCAGCGAGCGTAGCCTCACCGTCGGTTTCCCCGCACCCCCCATAGGGGCTATAGCCTGGGCGCTATATTGAAATGCTATTTCACAATCTACGTTTGTTCAGTTTGAGAGGCTTCAAGCCTCATGTTTTGTATGTTTCCCCCCCCCCCTCTTCCCTCCCCCTCCCCCCCCCCCGTCATAACCCACATGGGGTGTGGGTCCCGGGACACCAAGAGCACTTGCTTACCCCCCATATAGATGGCTAACGTCTCCATGTGCTCCTACAATGTAAAAGGATTCAACACCCCTGAAAAGAGGAACCAAATTCTCTATCACCTTCACAGGAAGGGGATCATGGTCGCAATGTTGCAGGAAACACATTTTAAGGTGGAGTGTGTCCCGCGTCTTTCCTCTAAATATTTCACCACGTGGTTCCATAGCCCCCATCCCACGAAGAAGGCGGGAGGGGTGTCAGTAGCGTTGCACAAATCGCTCCAGCACATTGTCCTAGACCACGAGACAGATCCAATGGGCCGCTATGTATTTGTAAAGTTGGAGGTTATGGGTGTTGTACTATCTTTTGCTAACGTATATCTTCCCAACCAGGGTCAGATTTCCCACGGGATCTCCACCTTGAGAAAATTGGATGCCTTCGCCGCTGGTTCCAGAGTGATACTAGGAGGAGACCTCAATCTGGTGTTGGACCCGGAGGCGGATTCATCGGCGGGTAAGTCCCCCATCTCACATACTGCACGGAGGGCATTAAAACGGGAGCTGGAGAGGATGCACCTGATAGATATGTGGAGGATCTTGCACCCGGGTGTCAGGGACTACAGCTTCCACTCAGCGGCCCACAATAGTTACAGTCGCATTGACTATTTTCTTATTTCGCACAGCCTCCTTGACTATGCACCGGCGTGCTCAATGGGCCATTTCCTTTGGTCGGATCACGCCCCAATATACGGGGAATTAACAGACATGGGTAGACGGCCACACTTGAACAGGTGGAGACTCAATGAGAATCTTCTCAACGACTCGCTTTGCGTCGGGGAAATTAAGAAAACAATATCAGACTTTGAGGCGAACCACAGAAATGACACAACAAGTCTCCCGGTCAAGTGGGAGGCCCTTAAGTGCGTCCTAAGAGGGGTTTTCATTTCCCACGGCGCTCGCCTCAAGAAAGACCGATCCGCCAGGCTGCAAAAACTCCTGGGCGATCTGGCCATTAAGGAAACCCTCAACAAGGGGCACCCCTCGGACGCGATAAAAGCGGAAATCTCTGTGATTCGGCACCAAATCCTCCAAATTTTAGATCAAAAATCCCTAGGAGCTAGAGATAGAATGCGCAGATGCGCCTTCGAATTTGGCGACAAGTGCGGGAGGTGGCTCTCTAGGACGCTACACCCGAGACCCCCTATGACTCATATTCCCAAAATACAGGCATCAGGAGGAGTAGTTCACGCCACTTCCAAGATCTTGGAGGTATTTCGGTCATACTATAATAATCTATATGACCTGAAACAGGGCTCCGAGACAACACATAATACAGGGGAGGAAGACGTACGGGAATACCTTAACAGCTTTGCACCGAAGGTCATGGACCCAGCTGTGTTTGACGATCTAGAGGAGGATTTCTCGCTGCCGGAACTCACCGGCCTAATCAAAGAACTCAAAACGGGTAAGAGTCCAGGCCCTGATGGGTTCACTTCTAAATTCTATAAAAGTTTTAAAGAAGAAATCTCCCCACTGATGCTGGGAGCTTTCAACGCGGTAAACAGGGGTTGTTCCTTCCCAGCCCAGGCCCTGCAAGCCCACATTGTGGTCTTACCCAAGCCGGGAAAAGACTCGACAGTTTGCAGCAATTATAGGCCCATCTCACTCATTAATACCGGCATTAAAGTATTTGCCAAGCTGTTAGCGACCCGGCTGCAACCCTTCATCCTGAAGATAATTCATAGGGACCAGGTGGGGTTCGTCCCGGGGAGGGAGGGTAGGGATAACGTAATCAAATCCACATCCCTAATGTCGAGAGCCCAGGAGGCGGGGATCCCGCTCTGTCTCATGGCCGTCGATGCCGAAAAGGCCTTCGATGGAGCTTTCTAGAGGCTACTCTGCGACACGTGGGCCTGGGACCCCGAATGAGAGAGAGGATAATGGCCCTGTATAAGGATCCAACGGCCAGGGTAAGGGTTAACGGGGTACTATCAGATCCCTTCCCCATTCACAACGGAACCAGGCAGGGGTGCCCGTTGTCACCCTTCCTCTATATTTTAACAATGGAGGCGTTGGCCAACGCTATTAGGGGGAATGAATCCATTAGGGGCTTCAGGGTCGGGCACGAGGAGTACAAATTGTCCCTGTTCGCTGACGATCTCCTGATTTACCTTTCCTGCCCGAGTGTTGGCATCCCGGTCCTTTTAAGGGAATTTGATAGGTTCAGCGATAAAAGTAACTTTAAAATCAATCTCCAGAAGACAGAGATACTGAATGTTTCGATCCCTCAGGCAGAGGAACTCAGGTTGAAAAAACAATTCCCATTCAAATGGCAAAGCAAAGCCATCAAATACTTGGGCATCCAGCTCCCAGTAGACCCCTCACACACATTTAACTTAAACTACAAACCATTTCTAGAGAACCTGGAAAAGGACTTGAACACCTGGAGCCCCCTGTTCTTGTCCTGGAGCGGTAGAATCAACTCTGTCAAGATGGTATCGCTCCCAAGGTTCCTTTACTTATGCCAGGCCCTCCCCATCCGACTGCATAGACAATACCTGCTGCACCTACGCTCCCTAATTACCAAATTTGTCTGGCGAGGACGCAGGCCCCGACTAAAGCAGAGTACGATGGCTAGGACCAAGGATAGGGGAGGCCTGGGGCTACCGGACTTCACCCTATACTATAAGGCTAATATAGCGAAGTGCGTCCTCGATCTCCTCAAACACAGCGAGTCCAAGCTTTGGGTCAAAATGGAACTTGACTCGGATCCAGGCCTGACCCAGGGGATATTTTGGGTCCCGGGCGGCCTGATCAGAGATTACCCCGGAGTGTCACCCCTACTGAGGCTTCTGGGGGAGGCTTGGTCGGGCTTTGCCAGAAGAGATGGGCTGGTCTCGATCCCGGGTCCTCTTACCCCTATTTTAGCCAACCCCCAATTCAAGGCTTTTGTGACGAATAGAACCTTGCTGCTGACCCCAGCAATACAGGTTCCACGTCTTAGAGATGTGATAAGCCAAAGGGGGATAAAGCCGTTGGCGGAGTTCTTTGCGGAGTCCAGGATTCAGCCGGGAGCTTGGATGACATACTTACAACTGAGGGGCTCGCTGGACTCCCTGACACCCGGCCTGAACATACCTAAAGCCCTCAAACCTTTTGAGGTATTATGCATGTCACCTGAATCCACTGGGCATCTTATTTCATTACTATACAGGTTAATGCTGGAGCGTGAGATGGGGGACGAACCCCCAACGTTTACAGGGGCGTGGGAGGGCGAACTTGGGAAAAGCTTCTCTGCACAACAATGGCAGAGGTCCTTCACTCTAACGCACAAGGCAACGGTGCATTCCAGGTTGCACGAGCTAAATTATAAGATTCTGTCCCACTGGTATACCACGCCGGACAGAATACACAAAATGTTTCCCCAGTCCTCCCCCCATTGTTGGAGATGTCTGAGGGGACAGGGAAATATGGTGCATATTTGGTGGGCTTGCCCCCCCGGTGGCGGCACTATGGAAGGAAGTGGAGGAGTTATACAATAACTTATCTGGGGAAGGCGTGGTGTTCTCGCCTGAGCTGGCCCTACTGTCCATGTTCCAGGGACCTATCACCCAGGTGAGAAAGGGTTTATTGAAATTTTTCATACTGGCGTTGAGGCAGATAATTCCAAGGCTCTGGCGGGACACCACGAGCCCCACTAAGGCCCACTGGGTCGAGGCAGTGAATACGCTGGCCAGATTCGAGGAGATGAGGGCAGAGGAGGATGCTACGGTGGAGAAGTTTTATGCAACATGGAGGCCATGGTTGGACTTTAGGTTGTCACCTGGCCTGGGGGACTGGATCTCCAGGACAACAAATGCAGCGTAAACATCCAGTGTCCTGACAGCCTCCCGCGAGCTGAACGGGCCATGCCGCCCTCCCTCTGGCGCAGGGGACCTCAGATATGATGACACCGGAACCCACCCACGAGTGGAGCTGTCTAACCAGACCATAAGGTTTGCACAAATCGGTACCCAACAGGCGAGCATAACCCACTACCCGGACCACCCACACCCCATCCCCCCCCCCCCCCCCAATCCCCTTATGGGCTCCTAGGCGCCCTACCCTTGTTTAACCTTTTCTTTTTTGTTTGTCTCTTTGCATTGTTCTGTTCCACCTCACGGTCCCCTACCCTGAGGTGGGACCGACTTCTGTTTATTAAAAGAAAAAGGCTGGGCGGAGGCAAGCCAGCAACGAACTCCACGGAGGAGAGGTGGTGGAGTGGGAGAATGGGCGCATCAACAAGTATGTATATGTATCGATTGTACTATCGTATGTGATGCTCCTCTGGCCTGATTATTGTAATATGCTTTTCCGTCCAAATAAACACTTATTTTCAAAATAAAAAATAGAAGCAAAATACTTAAGGCCTAATAGTGACCTTTGGCCACTTGACTGCTTCTGCGCTGTGAATTCCACTAGCTTAGTCATACGCACGTACGTCTCACTACAGGCGTGCGCAAAAGTGTTTCCTGGCTCTGCGGTGCCCGTTACATCACCGCCGTCATCCTGTCCACATTGAAACAGTATACATATATACGCTGCCTACAGTATCTGTCTACTGTCTCAGCTCTGCCTTTCAAAAAATAGAAGCAAAATACTTAAGGCCTACTAGTGGCCTTTGGACACTTGACTGCTTCTGCGCTGTGAATTCCACTAGCTCAGTCATACGCACCTAGGTCTCACTACAAGCGTGCGCAAAAGTGTTTCCTGGCTCTGCGATGCCCGTTACATCACCGCCGTCATCCTGTCCACATTGAAACAGTATACATATATACGCTGCCTACAGTATCTGTCTACTGTCTCAGCTCTGCCTTTCAAAAAATAGAAGCAAAATACTTAAGGCCTAATAGTGGCCTTTGGCCACTTGACTGCTTCTGCGCTGTGAATTCCACTAGCTTAGTCATACGCACGTACGTCTCACTACAGGCGTGCGCAAAAGTGTTTCCTGGCTCTGCGGTGCCCGTTAAATCACCACCGTCATCCTGTCCACATTGAAACAGTATACATATATACGCTGCCTACAGTATCTGTCTACTGTCTCAGCTCTGCCTTTCAAAAAATAGAAGCAAAATACTTAAAGGGGTTGTCCCGCGCCGAAACGGGTTTTTTTTTTTTTCAACCCCCCCCCCCCGTTCGGCGCGAGACAACCCCGATGCAGGGACGTACAGAAAGCTTACCGGAGCGCTTACCTTAATCCCCGCGCTCCGGTGACTTCTATACTTACCTGTGAAGATGGCCGCCGGGATCCTCTGCCTCCGTGGACCGCAGCTCTTCTGTGCGGTCCATTGCCGATTCCAGCCTCTTGATTGGCTGGAATCGGCACGTGACGGGGCGGAGCTACACGGAGCTACACGGAGCCCCATAGAGAACAGGAGAAGACCTGGACTGCGCAAGCGCGGCTAATTTGGCCATCGGAGGGCGAAAATTAGTCGGCACCATGGAGACGAGGACGCCAGCAACGGAGCAGGTAAGTAAAAAACTTTTTATAACTTCTGTATGGCTCATAATTAATGCACAATGTATATTACAAAGTGCATTAATATGGCCATACAGAAGTGTATAGACCCACTTGCTGCCGCGGGACAACCCCTTTAAGGCCTAATAGTGGCCTTTGGACACTTGACTGCTTCTGCGCTGTGAATTCCACTAGCTTAGTCATACTCACGTACGTCTCACTACAGGCGTGCGCAAAATTCTTTCCTGGCTCTGCTGTGCGTTCCGTAAGCGAAGTCAGCCTCCAACCACAGGCCAATAAGCGGCACATTTTATTACAGCATTGTGTTTCTGCTCTACTCGTAATACACCATGCTGAGGGGTAGGGGTAGGCCTAGAGGACGTGGACGCGGGCGAGGACGCGGAGGCCCAAGTCAGGGTGTGGGCACAGGCCAAGCTCCTGATCCAGGTGTTTCGCAGCCGACTGCTGTGCGATTAGGAGAGAGGCACGTTTCTGGCGTCCCCAGATTAATCTCACAATTAATGAGTCCACGCGGTAGATCTTTATTAGAAAATGAGCAGTGTGAGCAGGTCCTGTCGTGGATGGCAGAAAGTGCATCCAGCAATCTATCGACCACCCAGAGTTCTACGCCGTCCACTGCTGCAACTCTGAATCCTCTGGCTGCTGCTCCTCCTTCCTCCCAGCCTCCTCACTCCATTACAATGACACATTCTGAGGAGCAGGCAGACTCCCAGGAACTGTTCTCGGGCCCCTGCCCAGAATGGGCAGCAATGGTTCCTCTCCCACCGGAGGAGTTTGTCGTGACCGATGCCCAACCTTTGGAAAGCTCCCGGGGACCAGGGGATGAGGCTGGGAACTTCCGGCAACTTTCTCAAGAGCTTTCAGTGAGTGAGGAGGACGATGACGATGAGACACAGTTGTCTATCACTCAGGTAGTAGTAATTGCAGTAAGTCCGAGGGAGGAGCGCACAGAGGATTCGGAGGAAGAGCAGCAGGACGATGAGGTGACTGACCCCACCTGGTTTGCAACGCCTACTGAGGACAGGTCTTCAGAGGGGGAGGCAAGTGCAGCAGCAGGGCAGGTTAGAAGAGGCAGTGCGGTGGCCAGGGGTAGAGGCAGGGCCAGACCGAATAATCCACCAACTGTTTCCCAAAGCGCCCCCTCGCGTCATGCCACCCTGCAGAGGCCGAGGTGCTCAAAGGTCTGGCAGTTTTTCACTGAGAGTGCAGACGACCGACCAACAGTGGTGTGCAACCTTTGTCGCGCCAAGATCAGCCGGGGAGCCACCACCACCAGCATGCGCAGGCATATGATGGCCAAGCACCCCACAAGGTGGGACGAAGGCCGTTCACCGCCTCCAGTTTGCACCACTGCCTCTCCCCCTGTGCCCCAACCTGCCACTGAGATTCAACCCCCCTCTCAGGACACAGGCACTACCGTCTCCTGGCCTGCACACACACCCTCACCTCCGCTGTCCTCGGCCCAATCCACCAATGTCTCTCAGCGCACCGTCCAGCCGTCGCTAGCGCAAGTGTTTGAGCGCAAGCGCAAGTACGCTGCCGCGCACCCGCACGCTCAAGCGTTAAACGTGCACATATCTAAATTGATCAGCCTGGAGATGCTGCCCTATAGGCTTGTGGAAACGGAGGCTTTCAAAAGCATGATGGTGGCGGCGGCCCCGCGCTACTCGGTTCCCAGTCGCCACTACTTTTCCCGATGTGCCGTCCCAGCCCTGCATGACCACGTCTACCGCAACATTGTACGCGCCCTCACCAACGCGGTTACTGCCAAGGTCCACTTAACAACGGACACGTGGACAAGCACAGGCGGGCAGGGCCACTATATCTCCCTGACGGCACATTGGGTGAATTTAGTGGAGGCTGGGACCGAGTCAGAGTCTGGGACCGCTCACGTCCTACCCACCCCCAGAATTGCGGGCCGCAGCTCGGTGCTGGTATCTGCGGTGGTATATGCTTCCTCCACTTAACCACCCTCCTCCTCCTCCTACGCAACCTCTGTCTCGCAATCAAGATGTGTCAGCAGCACGTCGCCAGCAGTGGGTGTCGCGCGGCGTGGCAGCACAGCGGTGGGCAAGCGCCAGCAGGCCGTGCTGAAACTACTCAGCTTAGGAGAGAAGAGGCACACGGCCCACGAACTGCTGCAGGGTCTGACAGAGCAGACCGACCGCTAGATTTCGCCGCTGAGCCTCCAACCGGGCATGGTCATGTGTGACAAGGGCCGTAACCTGGTGGCAGCTCTGCAGCTCAGCAGCCTCACGCACGTGTCATGCTTGGCCCACGTCTTTAATTTGGTGGTTCAGCACTTTCTGAAAAGCTACCCACGCCTGTCAGACCTGCTCGGAAAGGTGCGCTGGCTTAGCGCACATTTCCGCAAGTCCAACACGGACGCTGCCACCATGCGCACCCTGCAACATCGGTTTAATCTGCCAGTGCACCGACTGCTGTGCAACATGCGGTGGAACTCTACGCTCCACATGTTGGCCAGGCTCTAAGAGCAGCGTAGAGCTATAGTGGAATACCAACTCCAACATGGGCGGCGTAGTGGGAGTCAGCCTCCTCAATTCTTTACAGAAGAGTGGGCCTGGTTGGCAGACATCTGCCAGGTCCTTGGAAACTTTGAGGAGTCTACCCAGATGGTGAGCGGGGATGCTGCAATCATTAGCGTCACCATTCCTCTGCTATGCCTCTTAAGAAGTTCCCTGCAAAGCATAAAGGCAGACGCTTTGCGCTCGGAAACGGAGGCGGGGGAAGACAGTATGTCGCTGGATAGTCAGAGCACCCTCATGTCTATATCTCAGCGCGTTGATTAGGAGGAGGAGGAGCATGAGGAGGATGAGGGGGAGGGGGAAGAGACAGCTTGGCCCACTGCTGAGGGTACCCATGCTGCTTGCCTGTCATCCTTTCAGCGTGTATGGCCTGAGGAGGAGGAGGATCCTGAAAGTGATCTTCCTAGTGAGGACAGCCATGTGTTGCGTACAGGTACCCTGGCACACATGGCGGACTTCCTGTTAGGATGCCTTTCTTGTGACCCTCGCGTTACACGCATTCTGGCCACTACGGATTACTGGGTGTACACACTGCTCGACCCACGGTATAAGGAGAACCTTTCCACTCCCATACCCAAAGAGGAAAGGGGTTCGAGAGTGATGCTATACCACAGGACCCTGGCGGACAAGTTGATGGTAAAATTCCCATCCGACAGCGCTAGTGGCAGAAGGCGCAGTTCCGAGGGCCAGGTAGCAGGGGAGGCGCGGAGATCAGGCAGCATGGACAGCACAGGCAGGGGAACACTCTCTAAGGCCTTTGACAGCTTTCTGGCTCCCCAGCAAGACTGTGTCACTGCTCCCCAGTCAAGGCTGAGTCGGCGGGAGCACTGTAAAAGGATGGTGAGGAAGTACGTAGCCGATCGCACGACCGTCCTCCGTGACGCCTCTGCCCCCTACAACTACTGGGTGTCGAAGCTGGACACGTGGCCTGAACTCGCGCTGTATGCCCTGGAGGTGCTTGCTTGTCCTGCGGCTAGCGTCTTGTCAGAGTGGGTGTTTAGTGCGGCTGGGGGAATCATCACGGATAGGCGTACACGCCTGTCAACCGACAGTGCCGACAGGCTTACACTCATAAAGATGAACAAAGCCTGGATTTCCCCAGACTTCTCTTCTCCACCAGCGGACAGCAGCGATACCTAAACAATACGTAGGCTGCACCCGCGGATGGAAGCATCGTTCTCTATCACCATCAAAAACGGGGACCTTTTAGCTTCATCAATCTGTGTATTATATTCATCCTCCTCCTCCTGCTCCTCCTCCTGAAACCTCACGTAATCACGCCGAGCGGGCAATTTTTCTTAGGCCCACAAGGCACAGTCATATAACTTTTGTAAACAATGTTTATACGTTTCAATGCTCATTAAAGCATTGAAACTTGCACCTGAACCAATTTTTATTTTAACTGGGCTGCCTCCAGGCCTAGTTACAAATTAAGCCACATTAACCAAAGCGATTAATGGGTTTCACCTGCCCTCTTGGTTGGGCATGGGCAATTTTTCTGAGGTACATTAGTACTGTTGGTACAGCAATTTTTTGGGCCCTCGCCTACAGTGTAATCCTAGTAATTTTTAGCCCACCTGCATTAAACCTGACATTACCTCAGCTGTGCTGGGCACTGCAATGGGATATATTTATGTACTGCCGGTGGTTTCCTGGGACTCACCCATGCTGTCGGTCCACACGGAGTTGTAACTGCATGTGTCCACCTCTAAAGAACCCCAGTCTGACTGGGGCATGCAGTGTGGGCCGAAGCCCACTTGCATTAAACCTGATGTTAGCTTTGCTGTCCAGGGCACTGCAATGGGATGTATTTATGTACCGCCGGTGGCTTCCTGGGACCCACCCATGCTGTCGGTCCACACGGAGTTGTAACTGCATGTGTCCACTTCTAAAGAACCCCAGTCTGACTGGGGCATGCAGTGTGGGCCGAAGCCCACCTGCATTAAACATCACATTACCTCAGCTGTGCTGGGCACTGCAATGGGATATATTTATGTACCGCCAGTGGGTTCCAGGGAGCCACCCATGCTGTCGGTCCACACGGAGTTGTAACTGCATGTGTCCACTTCTAAAGAACCCCTGTCTGACTGGGGCATGCAATGTGGGCCGAAGCCCACCTGCATTTAATCTGACATTAGCTTTGCTGTCCAGGGCACTGCAATGGGATATATTTATGTACCGCCGGTGGGTTCCAGGGAGCCACCCATGCTGTGGGTGCACACGGAATTCCCATTGCGGAGTTGTACCTGCCTGTGACTATTTATAAAAAACCGCGGTCTGACTGGGGCATGCAGACACCTTGACAGAATGAATAGTGTGTGGCACATAAGTTCCCCATTGCTATGCCCACGTGTGTAGCTCCTGATGGCAGTGGCACAGGATTATATTTCTCATTGCTTCTGTACAGCATTGTGGGCTATCGCCCCGCCCCTTTTAAAGAGGGTCGCTGCCTAGCCGTGCCAACCCTCTGCAGTGTGTGCCTGCGGTTCCTCCTCATGGCAGACGCACTTATAAATAGACATGAGGGTGGCGTGGCATGAGGGCAGCTGAAGGCTGCGCAGGGACACTTTGGTGTGCGCTGTGGACACTGGGTCGTGCGGGAGGGGGGGGGGGTTGGGCAGCATGTAACCCAGGAGAAGTGGCAGCGGAGTGTCATGCAGGCAGTGATTGTGCTTTGTTGGAGGTAGTGTGGTGCTTAGCTAAGGTATGCATTGCTAATGAGGGTTTTTCAGAAGTAAAAATTGTTGGAAGGGGGGGCCCACTCTTGCCGCTATTGTGGCTTAATAGTGGGACCTGGGAACTTGAGATGCAGCCCAACATGTAGCCCCTCGCCTGCCCGATCCGTTGCTGTGTTGTTCCCATCACTTTCTTGAATTGCCCAGATTTTCACAAATGAAAACCTTAGCGAGCATCGGCGAAATACAAAAATGCTCGGGTCACCCATTGACTTCAATGGGGTTCGTTACTCGAAACGAACCCTCGAGCATCGCAAAAATTTCGTCTCGAGTAACGAGCACCCGAGCATTTTGGTGCTCGCTCATCTCTCTTAATGACCTATCTTCAGGATAGGTCATCAGTAGTCGATCGGGTGGGGTCTGCCGCTCGGGATCCTGGCCAATCAGCTGATGGGCACCCACTATCAGCGTTGCTACTCTCTGGGGTTGGAGCGGAAGCTGCTTGTAATTGCAGGCGCAGCTCTCATTGACTTTAGTGAGAACTGAGGCTGCAGTTGCAAGCACTTGCCAGTACATAGGAGTCAGAACGATACTTCCCCTCCGACCCCTGTTTGTAGTGGCATTGACAGCTGATCGGCCGGGATGAACTGTTGATGACCTATCCTGAGGATATTATTTTGCCTGGAAATGCCCTTTAACCCCTTAGTGACCAAGCCGGTTTGCGCCTTAATGACCAGTCCAAATTTTGCAAATCTGACATGTGTCACTTTAACATAGAATATCTCAGTAAAGGTTTTGCATATCCAAGTGATTCTGACATTGTTTTTTCGCCACATATTGTACTTCATTTAGGTGGTAAAAATAGACCGATAGAATTTGTGTATAATTATTAAAAGCGCCAAAATTGGGAGCATTTTAAAAAAAAATTCACATTTTCAATTGTAATATATCAAATATGTGCAACATTGTACTGTACAAATTTTTGATAAGCTATATATTTCCATCTGTTTACTTCATTTTGGACACACATTTGAAAAACTTTCGGTTTTTTTAAACCATTTAGGAGACGTAGAAATTTAACATTGATTATCAACATTTGGAGGAACACTTTGTTTTCCTACACCAAGCCAACATTGCAAAGGCTCATAGGTGTCAGAATGATAATGTGTTTACAGAGGGGTGTCAGGAGTATTTTGACACCACAGTTTTTTTTCAGGAGTTAATGCAATTTACAGGAGAAAAAGATAATTTCAGATTTCTGCATATATGTCATTTTAACCCTTTCTAATCCACTGTCTTAACTCTGAAGACATTATGATTTAAGGCTGTACAACTCTGATGTTGCAAGAGATCCGTCAGGGTTCTCTTACTGTATATTGCCAGGCTTTGTGCTGTCAGAGCCTATCCAACGAGTCACCTCATGCAGTACTGGCTTTAGCCAGCATATAGCAACGTTGTATAATGGCAGAAAAAGTAGTAAGCCCCCTAGGAAAACCAGGATACAAATTGGATTGGAAAGGGTTAAAGGCAGTTTTTTTTTCTAGAGTGCACATGAAAATGAGGATTTGCACCCCAAAATGGATACCTCTCTTTGTCCCGTGTTCAGAAACATACCCATTGTGGCCCTAATATTATGTCCATATGCACAACGGGGCCCAAACCAAAAGGAGTAGCCAGTGCCTTTCAAAACAGAGATTTTGCTTGAAGCTGGTTTAGGCCCCATTGCCCACTTGTATAGCCCTTGAGCGGCCAAAACAATGGAGAACCCCCACAAATAACCCCAGTTTGAAAACTAGACCCCTTAATGAATTCATCTAGGGGTGTACTGCATATTTTGACCTCACAGTTTTTTAATAAAACTAAGGAAAGCAGAAGGAAAAAATTACGATTTTCAATTTTCTGGCAAATTGTGTCATTTTAAAAACATTTTTTTTTGTACAGCACACATATCAATGAAGACTTTCACCCCAAAATGGATACCTCTGTTTGTCCTGTGTTCAGAAACATACATATTGTGGCCCTAAACGTCTGTTTGTATGCACAACATGGCTCAAACTGAAAGGAGCAGCTGGTGGCTTTCAGAACACACATTTTGCTTGAAGCCGATTTAGGCCCCATTGCCCACTTGTAGAGCCCTTGAACGGCCAAAATGATATAACCCCATTTTAAAAACTAGACCGCTTAACGAATTTATCTAGGGGTGTACTGCTTATTTAGACCCCACAGTTTTTGAATAAATCTAAGCAAAGCAGAATGAAAAAAATTACAATTGTGTCATTTTAAAAACACTTTTTTTTTAACAGCACACATATAAACGAAGATTTGAAACCCAAAATGGATACCCCTATTTGTCCTGTGTTCATAAACATACCCTTTGTGGCCCTAAGTTTATGTTTGTATGCACAACGGGGCCCAAAATGAAAAGGAGCAGCCGATGGCTTTCAGAACAGACATTTTGCTTGAGGGCTTAGTCACACGGGCGCATTGGCGCCCGTGTTACTGCAGGAAGAAGCTGGCTGCACTTCAGGACGGACGTCTCTCTGCAGCGCCGGAAGAAAGAACATGTGACCGGCTTCATTGCCGGTCACGTATTCTTTCTTCGGCGCTGCGGGAAGTCGTCAGTCCTGAAGTGCGGCCGTCTTCTTCCTGCAGTAGGGGCTCAGTCACACGGGCGCATCGGCGCCCGTGTGACTAAGCCCTGAAGTTGTTTTAGGCCCCATTGGCCACTTGTAGAGCCAGTGAGCAGCCAAAACAATGGAGAACTCCCACAAATGACCCCATTTTGAAAACTAGACCCTTTATTAATATATAGGGGTGTACTGCATATTTTGATCCCACAATTTTTGAATAAATCTAAGCAAGGCAGAAGGAAATAATTAAAATTTTCATTTTTGTGGGCAATTGTGTCAATTTGTGTCAACTTTTTTTTGTACAGCATACATATAAATGAAGACTTGCACCCAAAATGGATACCCCTGTTTGTCTCGTGTTCAGAAATATACTCGCTGTCGCCCTAATCTGCTTACAGGACACATGGTTCGGCCTGTAATTGAGGGAACACCCATTGGATTTCAGGACACAACTGAATAAATTCCAGGCCCCATTGCCCACTTGTAGAGTCATTGAGTGATAAAACGATTGAGAACCCCCATAAATGACCCATTTTGAAAACTAGACCCCTTAGTAAATTCCTCTAGGGGTGTACTGTGTATTTTGATCCCACAGTTTTTGAATAAATCTATGCAAAGCAGAAGGAAATAAATACAATTTTCATTTTTTTGGCAATTGTGTCAATTTAAAAACAGTTTTTTTTGTACAGTGCACATATGAATGAAAACTTTAACCCCAAAATGGATACCCCTGTTTGTCCTGTGTTCAGAAACATACTCATTGTGGCCCCAATCTGCTTACAGGACACATGGCTAGGCCCATAATGCAGGGAACACCTGTGAGATTTCAGGGCACAACTGAATAAATTCCAGGCCCCATTGCCCACTTGTGCGGAAAAAAATTGACTTCCTAAAAATAATCCCCCCCCCCACCCCCCACCATCCCTATTTTTTGGCATTCCCTAAATCTTAGATAAAAGTAATAATGTAAACTGCGTTTTATGCCTGAAGACGGGGGTAATTACAGAGGCTGGTTGGAATAGGCACATAGACCAAGAAAACCATGTATCCCTCCTCCCCCCATGTTTTTGGGGGGTATTTCATGACCTCAGTGGCGGGGATGGGGTGTAAAAGGTGGTGCTCTGTGAGTCTTGGTAAGCTTGCTGAGGTGCGGTGGTCTCACACAGAAGGCGTTCAGCAAGCTGCTCCTGGAAATGCAGGAAGGCGAGCGTTCCCGGGGCTTCTTGTAAATTACGTATTACAGGTAGCGCTCTGACTAACGCCGAGCTCACACGGCCGTATGTGGAATCCGCTTGCGTAGGCCCGCAGCGGATCCCAGCTGTGAGCCCGAACATGGCGCTGCGTACAGCCGCGTAATGTACTGCACATAACTGCGTACTCACACAGGCGGTCATGCGCAGTACACCGTTTTTTGTTTGTATTTCCCGCGCCATCGCTTAGAGATGACCCGGGTACCCGCAGGCTGTACACAATGTATTTGCATATGGGCTCTGGGTATATCCAGGGTCATAGAGCACAATGGGCTCTAGGTCGTGGATATCCGCAGTAAAATATAACATGCTGTGTTCTGTTTTCTGCGAGTGGATTACGTAATTCCAACCCGCTAATTGGGGGTAATTGTGTAATCCAATGCATGTGATTGACCATGGACTACCGCTGATCAAACGCATGCAGAATCCGTAATTCCTACCCGGTCATATGAGACCGACCAAATGTTAGATCGCTACTTTTTATCACGTGACTGGGGACCGCTCAACGAGGCCACCGGTCACTGCTCTAAGCACTCAGCGACCATTGGTCATCGAGAGCAAGGAGATTTAAAATTTTCTGGGCTTCCCGGCTCCTGTGAATATGTTCGGCAATTTTCCGGCGGGCACATGCGCAGAAGCCGATAGGGTCCATGGAGGACGATCACATCTGGATTCAAATGCGGAAGCCCCCGAGAATTTGTTTCATCCCCTCTAACCGATCACATCGGTGAGGGGAGATGAAACTTCCACTTTTTAAAAAACGTTTATGTGATCGCCATTATGCCCACGGTGATCACATGACCAGTAACCGCATACCGCAGCCCCCCATGACTTCTCCAAGCTCTTGGCTACCTTTGGCAGCCAGGAGCAGGGAGATTTTACATTTCCTGGACAATCCTTCACTTTTGCGCGTGTGCGTCCGCCATCATGCTGACGGGCACATGCGCCGAAGCCGGGGTAAGGTCCGCGGATCCACATCCCATCAGGGGACAAATCCGGGGACCTTGGGTGCGTAATTTCATTTCCCCTTACGGATAAGGGGAGATGGAACTTTAACTTTTTAAACTTATTTTTTTTTTACTTTTTAACTTTATATGATCCCCGTTATCCGATGGATAACCGTGATCATGTGACTGGGCACAGCATACATCTGTGACAGCTGGGTGCAAGGAGATTTTGAATTTGCCGGGCTCACCGGCCTTTGGCGAATGCGCTCCACATCGGCGCAATCGCAGAAGCCAGCGGCGGGTCCCGAGAGCGGCAGGAGGTCATCGAGGAAGGGGGTGAGTATTTTCACCTTTCCTCATGTATCCAATCCATGAGGGGAGGCGAAACTTTGACTTTTTTAAAACTTTTTTTTCACTTTTCCGTGATTGCCGTTATTTATTGTATAACTGCGATCACGGTACCGGGGACCACTCACCGCAGTCCCTGGTGACATCTCCTGCCTCCTCGCTACCTTCAGGAGCCAGGAGATTTTAAATTTACCGCGGCTCCGGGCCTTCTGCTTATGTGGCTGACGTAATGACGCCTGGCGCGCGTTCGCAAAAGGCCGGCTTCGGGGGCCCACAGGACCAGAACAGTGAGGAATAGTGTGGTGGACAAGGGTGAGTATTCTCAGTTGCCCCCATGGATCTGATCCATGAGGGCAGCTGAATCTTTAACTTTTTTTTAAACTGTTTTGCACTTTTATGCTATCCTTTGGATAGCGCCGATCGCATTCCCGGGGCGGCCTCCCCACAGCCCGGGATGACAGCTCCATGTTGTCGGCTACCTGAGGGCACCGACAGCATGGAGCTGTCACGTCCAGAGTCCACGTGGCATTAATCTCTGCAGGACACATGTTTTTACATCCTCGGGGATTAAGGCCCACTTGGGCAGGGCGTAAAAACACTATGCGCTGGTCACTATGGGGTTAATATGTCTTTTTTTTTTTTGTTTGAATAATAGCTCTCAACTATCTGCATCTAAAAGTATCTGGGCGGAACTATTGTTCTTACGTTTTGTTGATGTTGTCCATGAATATTATACCTCTATTAAGTTTATTTTCTGAAATGTCATTGCTTTATTTGTTCTGATTTAATGTGTGCGTTAAGTTTGTTTTATTCTGACCTGTGTCATTGTCTAACATTTGTATGTTTTTTAAATCTGTCAAAGCTAAAAATGCATTTAATTTTGCGAAAGAATAAAATCTTTCTAAAAAGCTGTATAAATCTGGTATCTCTGCCGTCATACTGACCCACAGAATACAGTTACACTGCATGGGGAGCAGCACAAGAAAAAAGTCAGCATTTCAGGTTTTTTGTATTCCTCGCCAAAAACATGCTAAAAAGCTATCAAAAAGTCAACTGTACTTCAGAATGGTATCAATGAATATGTGAAATTCTATTGCAAAAAAAAAAAGCCTCGCCATGCAAATCTGTAGATGCAAAAATAAAGTTACGATTCTCTGAATATGGGGATACATAAAAAAAGTATCTTCATGAAACACACGTGTATTGCGCAAAAGTAGTAAAACATAAACCGTATGTAGATTTAGTATTGCCACAATAGTACACATAAGCTATGGCTGCAACAATTACATTAACAGAAACACATGCCTCAGCACTCACACACATTTAATATATGACTAAAATTGCACAACTGTTTATACTAACCAAATAAAAATGCAGGGTTTTTAAAACATATTTTGATCAAAACTTGTGGGTCCAATAGCCATGTCTAGGCAAATCCTATTTGTCAGCACAATACCTACACTCCAGGTATATTTTCAGGTGGCCAAATTCAATGAGTTAAAGTTAGAGCTTGACGAAACTTACAAATCACACACCGTATCCAATGCAATTAGAAGTTGTCTCCCCTTTATGAGTGCTGCGTCTCAATTTATAGTGTTAAATAAAACAGAAAATATTCTTGAGTAACTGGTGCTGATAACGTCAAGGTCGCCAGTCTGGATTTCTTGTACCACTTCGGCAAAGCTAAGTTATTATGTCTGGAATGCTTTAGTTATGGAAAATCACAAGGTTTATGATATATCTGTTGGATTTACCATAACTTGAATTACAATCCAGTGTGTGTTTGTGGACCCATAGATCAACCCATATACAACTTAAAACTATACTACAAAATATACTGAAGCGTCGACAAACCCAAGATGCACTGAACCAGGAACGGAAAGTCAATCAAACCATCCCTGGTCCTTATGTTGCCTAAGTGTCTGTACTAACTTTTTGATATCTTGAATATTTTTATGAATAGATACCGAATTATCAGTTAGGTTGAAACAATACATACCTTCAAGTTCCTCACATTCAAAATTGAATATGATCAATTGGAGCTCTGTACTGTAGAGCAACTTTCTAAATACCTTGTACATCTAAGGCCCTTTTCACATGGCTGATAAAATTGCGCACGATTTGTTCGTTGTGAGACATACAAATCTCGCACACATATGAACCCCATTCTTTTGAATGGGTTCATACACATGAGCGATTTTTTTTTTTCCTGCATAGCACAGCAATGCGATGCTATGCAAAAGAAAATCATGGCATAGTCTATCTAGCTGTGGGATCGCAACTAGCAACCCCATTGTTTTCAAAACACTGAGGAAACTCCGTGTACCTCTGCCGTGGCTGTGACAGCCGCGGCGGGGGATTCCCTGCATCCCTGTGGATGCATAGCTGTTTTCACATGAAACTGCCTTGCATCTGCGGGGCTTTCATATGAATGGCGAGGATAATATTGGCCTGTAATTTACTAGCCTAACAGTAATAAGTCAAGAACCTGTAAGTTGGTGTTGACTGCTTTTGCCATATCACATGCTATACCATTTATTACCTGGCCATTACTTGTTGCTAGTACCCAGCCACCCACTATTGATGTTTCACTATTACTCAACACTGTGGGAGGTCCCTCACAGGTTTCATCTAGCTAAAAGGATTCCCTTTTTGCTCTTAATTTTAGTTAGGTTAAACAGTTTAATGCATGAAAATAGCTAAGGCTACCTACACACGGGCAAGCACGATATTGGGCCGTGAAACTTGGCCCGATATCATGCTCATGAAAGTGCAATTTACCCGTGGATGCATGCGTTTTTTGAGGCAAAAACGCATCACGTCTGTGAAATTCCAATGCTTTTTGGCCACTTTCACATGTGATAGAGGATCGTAAGTGTTTCCCATTGATTTAATAATAATAATAATAATCTTTATTTGCATAGTGCCAGCTTATTCCGCAGCGCTTGATAGGAATTTTTGCATGCACATCACACGGCATGTGAGAGTCATGCGATGCATTAAAGGTCCGATTTGAAATCAATGTTTGATGCGTTCCAGGGAATGCGCGGAGATAAGACATGTCACTCGTGTATATGACTTCATTCAAAAAATGATTCTTATTTGCATGAGATTTGTGCATTTCACAACTCTTGTGCGAGTTTCACGGCCCTGTAAAAGTGGCCTAAGTGTGACAAAGTACAAAACATACTAGAATATGCCACTCTTGGGAAGCCTTAGGCTAAGTTCCGAGAATTAGCCCCGCCCCCATCCTACCTCTCCCCATTGCAAATAGTGCAGAGGGGCGGAGAGGAGGCAGAGAGGGGGGCGGGAGCTCAGTTCCTGCACTTGGCTCTTCATTCCTCCCCCCCCCCCTGCACACGAGGACAACGTATATCGGCTCGGCGTGAAAACCGAGCCGATATACGTTCGTGTGACTTCACCCTTAAGGTCATCTAGCACTATTGTGTATTGGTTAGAAACAACAATCAATTGAACTTGAATTGTATTAGTTTGATTAACCAGCCCTAATACTTTGAAATGGGCAAATAAACCATCCTGTTAGCCATGCCCATATACACTACCTGAAACTTACTATTTGGCCTCCGCCATTTATCCACAGCTCTCTTAATGAGTTCAGGGCTTAAAATTTATGACAGACCATCATGCAGCAACATAAAGATGGCATAGCTACTAACGTGTGATCTAGGACGCCAGACAACTCTTGTCCAAAACGCAGGACATCTTATGTTCTGGCCCAATTTTTCACTGCATTATGCTGTTTGACTTCAAAACCTATTTTCTTTGTGTAATTTAAACAGTGTAGCAACTCACCTAGTGTCTGCTTAACCTCCACACATTGTACTTGTTTATTATTGCAATCCCCATAGGGCAGTGATAATGAACCTTTTAGAGACCGAGTTCCCAAACTGCAACCTAAAACCCACTTATTTATTGCAAAGTGCAAACATGTCAGAGGGGCGGGGCGGTGCGGTGCTTATCACGACGTATGATTTTACCCCCGTCGTTCTTAAAAGGACAGGGCCGCTTCAAAATAGACAGCGTGCAGATTTTGACTGCTTTTTGTATGTGGAAATACTGCAGAATGTCCTCAGTGGAAATTTCTGTGGAAAATTCTGCAGCATTTCTGCATCCACAAAGCAGTCAAAATCTGCACGCTATCTATTTAGAAACAGTTCTGCCCATTTCCGCCACATGTAGACATACCCCAACTGTAAGAGTGACCCCCCTAGCGTCCCCAGTGCTAATAGTGACGACCCCCCAGTGGCCCCAATGATAATAGTGACCCCCCCCCCTCCATCGGCCCCAGCGATAATAGTGACCCCCTGCCACAGCGGCGCCGGCGGTAATAGTGACATCCCACAGTGGCTCCCAGTAGTAATGGTGACATCCCACAGTGGCCCCCAGTATAATAGTGACACCCCACAGCGACAGCAGTATAATAGTGACACCCCACAGCAGCCCCCAGGATCATAGTGACACACCACAGCGGCCCTGAGTATCATAGTGACACTCCACAGCAGCCCCCATGATAATAGTGACACCCCACAGCAATCAACAATATCATAGTGTCACCCCACAGCGGCCCCCAGTATCAAAGTGGCATCCCACTGTGGCCCCCAGTAAAATAGTGACATCCCACAGCAGCCCCCAGCATAATAGTGACATCCCACAGCGGTCCGCAGTATCATAGTGACATCCCACAGCGGCCCCCAGGATCATAGTGACACCCCACAGCGGGCCCAGTATCATAGTGACATTCCACAGCGGCCCCAGTATCATAGTGACATCCCATAGCAGCTCCCCGTATCATAGTGACATCCCACAGCGACCCCCGGTATCATAATGACATGCCACAGCAGCTCCCCGTATCATAGTGACATCCCACAGCGACCCCCGGTATCATAGTGACATCCCACAGCAGCCCCGGTATCATAGTGACATCCCACAGCAGCCCCCAGTAAAATAGTGACATCCCACAGAAGCCCCCAGCATAATAGTGACATCCCACAGCAGCCCGCAGTATCATAGTGACATCCCACAGCGGCCCCCAGGATCATTGTGACACCCCACAGCAGCCCCCAGGATCATAGTGACATCCCATAGCAGCTCCCCGTATCATAGTGACAACCACAGCAACCCCCGATATCATAGTGACATCCCACAGCGACCCCCGGTATCATAGTGACATCCCACAGCAGCCCACAGTAAAATAGTGACATCCCACAGCAGCCCCCAGCATAATAGTGACATCCCACAGCAGCCCGCAGTATCATAGTGACATCCCACAGTGGCCCCCAGGATCATAATGACACCCCACAGCGGGCCAGGTATCATAGTGACATCCCACAGCGGCCCCAGTATCCTAGTGACATTCCACAGCGGCTCCCCGTATCATAGTGACATCCCACAGCGACCCCCGGAATCATAGTGACATCCCACAGCGACCCTCGGTATCATAGTGACATCCCACAGCGATCCCCGGTATCATAGTGACATCCCACAGCAGCCCCAGTATAATAGTGACATCTCACAGCAGCTCCCAGTATATTACTGAAATCCCACAATGGCCCCCGGTATAATAGTGACATCCCACAGCAGCCACCAATATAATAGTGACATCCCACAGCGGCCCCCAGTATCAAAGTGGCATCCCACAGTGGCCCCAGTATCATAGTGACATCTCACAGCGGCTCCCGGTATAATAGTGACATCCCACAGCGGCCCCCAGGATCATAGTGACATCCCACAGCGGCCCCTAGCATCATAGTGACACTCCACAGTGGCCCCTAGTATCATAGTAGCACTCCACAGCAGCCCCCTAGTATCATAGTGGCAACCCACAGCAGCCCACAGTATCATAGTGTCATCCCACAGTGGCCCCCAGTATTTTAGTGACATCCCACAGCGACCCCTGGTATCATAGTGACATCCCACAGCAGCCCCCGGTATCATAGTGACATCCCACAGCGGCCCCAGTATAATAGTGACATCTCACAGCGACCCCTGGTATCATAGTGACATCCCACAGCAGCCCCCGGTATCACAGTGACATCCCACAGCGGCCCCAGTATAATAGTGACATCTCACAGCGGCTTCCAGTATAATACTGAAATCCCACAATGGCCCCTGGTATAATAGTGACATCCCACAGCGGCCCCCAATATAATAGTGACATCCCACAGCGGCCCCCAGTATCAAAGTGGCATCCCACAGTGGCCCCAGTATCATAGTGACATCTCACAGCGGCTCCCGGTATAATAGTGACATCCCACAGCGGCCCCCAGGATCATAGTGACACTCCACAGCGGCCCCTAGTATCATAGTAGCACTCCACAGCGGCCCCCTAGTATCATAGTGGCAACCCACAGCAGCCCACAGTATCATAGTGTCATCCCACAGTGGCCCCCAGTATCCTAGTGACATCCCACAGCGGCCTCCGGTGTCATAGTGACACCCACAGTGGCCCCCAGTATCATAGTGACACCCCACAGCGACCCCTGGTATCATAGTGACACCCCACAGCGACCCCTGGTATCATAGTGACATCCCACAGCAGCCCCCGGTATCATAGTGACATCCCACAGCGGCCCCAGTATAATAGTGACATCTCACAGCGGCTCCCAGTATAATACTGAAATCTCACAATGGCCCCCGGTATAATAGTGACATCCCACAGCGGCCCCCAATATAATAGTGACATCCCACAGCGGCCCCCAGTATCAAAGTGGCATCCCACAGTGGCCCCAGTATCATAGTGACATCTCACAGCGGCTCCCGGTATAATAGTGACATCCCACAGCGGCCCCCAGGATTATAGTGACTCCACAGCGGCCCCTAGTATCATAGTGGCACTCCACAGTGGCCCCCTAGTATCATAGTGGCAACCCACAGCAGCCCACAGTATCATAGTGTCATCCCACAGTGGCCCCCAGTATCCTAGTGACATCCCACTGCGGCCCCCGATGTCATAGTGACACCCCACAGCGGCCCCCAGTATAATAGTGACATCCCACAGCGGCCCCTAGTATCATAGTGGCACCCCACAGTGGTCCCCCAGTGTAATAATGACATCCCACAGTGGCCCACAGTATCATAGTGACACCTCACAGCGACCTCCCTCCTCCCGAGATCTACATACTTACACCCTCCTCCTCATGGAAGTTCTGCTCCTCCTCCAGTATTCGCTAACATGGTGAGCGAGCAACACGTGCCAGCAGGTAGGACTGTGTGTGACGCCTCACTGCCATAGGGGGTATGATTTAAAAACAGAGTTGCCCCTTTATTTGTAATTTTCACTCTTGCACATTTTGTCCAGGAGAGGTAAAAATCTATAATGACTAGAGATGAGCGAACGTACTCGTCCGAGCTTGATGCTCGGGCGAATATTAGCGTGTTCGGGATGCTCGTTACTCGTAACGAGTACCACGCGATGTTCCGGTTACTTTCAGTTTCCTCTCTGAGACGTTAGCGCGCTTTTCTGGCCAATTGAAAGACAGGGAAGGCATTACAACTTCCTCCTGTGTTGTTCCAGCCCTATACCACCCCCCTGCTGTGAGTGGCTGGGGAGATCAGATGTCACCCGAGTATAAAAGTCGGCCCCTCCCGCGGCTCGCCTCAGATGCCTTGTGACTGAGTTAGCTGAGGGAAAGTGCTGCTGCTGGTGCTGCTGTAGGGACAGTGTTAGGAGTGAGTGTAGGCTTCAAGAACCCCAAGGGTCCTTCTCAGGGCCACATCTATCCGTGTGCAGTACTGTGGAGGGTGCTGTTAGCAGTGTTGCACAATTTTTTTTTTTCAAAATCGGCTGTCTGCAGAGCATTGCGCCCTGCAGTAATACTACAGAAACAGAAGTGGTGGTTAGGCAGGGAGAGTGTTAGGAGTGAGTGTAGGCTTCAAGAACCCCAACGGTCCTTCTTAGGGCCACATTTAACCGTGTGCAGTACTGTGCAGGCTGCTGTTAGCAGTGTTGCATTTTTTTTTTTTTTCAAAATCGGCTGTGCAGAGCATTGCGCCCTGCAGTAATACTACAGGGAGAGAATTGTGTAGGCAGGGCCAGAAGACATATATTATTGATTGAATATAGTCAGTGGGCCTTTTCTTTTTAAAAAAGGGAAAAATTCTATGTGCCCTGCCTCTGTCAGTCCTCAGCGTTCTGTGTACGTGTGTGGTGGGTGGAGATAGTAAAAAATTCATACGCAGCCAGCTACGTTTTTTTTAATTATTCTTTATTTATTCAAGAAAGGCATATACAAGTTCAACCGACAGGGTTGTAATAAACATTTGTTACAGAGAAAAAATAGTTGAACAATGTTAAAATGTTACAGAAGCAAAATGTTTCTTGATTATTTTTTTTTAACGGAGGTAGGGGTGGTGGAAAAGGTGAGGGTAGGAAGGGTGTGTGTTAGGGAGGGGGGGGGGCCTCTATTATTATATTATATATATATTCTTTATTTATTATGAGAAGCAAAGTAATATCAACAGTTGTAATGGAACATGCATCAGATAGGTTATACAGTCATAATTGCACAGCATCAAAGAACAGGTTTAATGGTTTTTCATTTTGTTTTAAACACTGAAATAATAATGGGGTGGGAAGGGAGAGGATAGAGGGGGGGGGGAGGGGGGATGTGTAGATGTAAGTGCATCTTAGTATCACCAGTGGTTATGAGATTAAAAGTGATACATATCTGAGCATTTAAGCATTTAAGAGTTACCTGTCAGGTAATGCTATCTTACGCTATGCGGCCAGTGGGTCAAATTGTGCTATGCTTTCCAATGAGTGGGATCTTTTCCGTTGAGGATTTATTCGGAGAGGTGGATTAAGTGCCTGTCCAGGAGCCCCAAGTTTTCTCGAATTGATTATGGGTTCTATTTGCCCAACTTGTCAGTTCTTCGAATCTGCGAATTTCATTCACCTTGGACAGCCACTGTGCGAAGGTAGGTGCTTGAGGTTGGAGCCAGAGTAATGGTATGAGAGATTTAGCGGCTGCTAGCAGGTGGGTGGTCAAGTCATATTTGGAAGGTCTGAGGTTTGCTGATGGCCTCGCTAGAAAGATTTGTTCTGGGAGGAGGTTAAAGGAACTATTTGTTATTTCTTGTATTTTAGTTTCTATCTGGTCCCAGTAGGGTCTTATTTGTGGGCAGGACCACCAGATATGCACCAGAGAACCTGTATGTTCGCTACAACGCCAGCATTTGTTTGAATTTGAGAGCTTGTAGGCAAATAGCCATTCTGGGGATTTATACCAGCGTGTTAGGAGCTTATAATGATTTTCTTGTAGTCTGATGCATCTGGAGTGACCGTGAGCACTTCCTAAGATAGACTTTACCTCCTTATCTGATAGGTGTATTTTAAGATCTGTTTCCCAGGATCTAATAAATGCGGGTCTGATATTGTCGCGGTGATCAATGAACTTCCTTTTAAGGATTGACAATTTTCTACTGTGGGTGTGTCTGACAGCAGCGACTCGCTCAAATTCCGTAGGTGGCCGAGAGGATGTGAATGTTTTATTAAAGTAATCTATAGTTTTTGTTAGGTGTAGGATTTGAAGGCGGTTAAGAGGTGGGTGATGGACCAATGCTAGGAGTTTTTCAATGAGCTGGGGATTTTTAGTGGTCCGATGGAACCACACATCATTTATGGTGAGTTTGTCTAGGAAAGACCATAATTTTTCTGTATGTTTATCTAGTTTTATGTTTAGTAGCTCCGGGATAAGTGTCAAAGGTAATATAGGAGAGGGGCGGGGGGCCAGCTCTCCTTGAAGCGAATCCCAGATTTCGCATGCGCCGCTTATGAGAGGGTCAGTCGAGGCTTTTCTGTAGGTTTTCCTTGAGGGGCACCATAGGTCTTTGAGAAGGGTTGAACCGTATGTTGCTTGCGCTAATGAGCGGACAAGAGAATTTTTTGAGGGGTTAACTAGTTCAAGCCATCTGCTGAGCTGAGTGGCCTTGTAGTAATGTTCTATGTCGGGAAGGCCTATGCCTCCCTTCTCTCTTCTCCGTATAAGTAATTTGTGTGATAAGCGGGGGCGTTTACCATTCCAGAGGAATCTGGAGAAGTTGGTCCTGATACACTTGAAGAATGAAGCTGACAGGCGAATAGGGACCATTTGTAGTTTATATAAGATTTTTGGTACAATATACGTTTGGAGCAAGTTTTTCCTACCAAACCAGGTGAGGAATGGCAAATTGTATGATTTTAGTAGTGTTGTTACCTCATCTAGGAGGGGGGCGAAATTCTTGTTATATAGGTTTTCAAGATTTTTTGTGATATGTATTCCTAGGTAATCTATGTGGGATTTAGCCCAACCAAAGGGGGAGGATGTCTGGAGTTTATTTACCATTGACGAGGAGAGTGTAATATTTAATATGGTGGATTTTGAGGTATTCACTTTAAAATTTGAAACTGAGCCATAGGCTTGTAGTATTTCGTTTATTTTACTAAGGCTTTTTTCAGGGTTGGTTATGGTGAATTGTATATCGTCTGCAAATGCTAGAGTTTTTATTTGATGGTGGTTTAGTTTTATACCTTGTACCTCATCACTCTGTCTTACCATCTGTAGTAAGATTTCTATTGAGAGAATAAAAAGGGTAGGGGAGAGGGGGCAGCCCTGTCTTGTTCCATTGGAAATTGTGAAAGGTAGGGAGTATATGTCGTTTGCTTTTATTTTCGCATGGGGGCTCGAGTACAGAGAGAAAATGGCTTGAGTTAGGGCGGGGGGGAAATTAAATTTGTTTAACACCGCGCGCATGAAATTCCAATTTACCCTATCAAATGCTTTTTCAGCATCTATTCCAAGCAGTGCCAGGGGTATTTTTTTTTTCTGGACATATCTAATTATGTGTAGAAGACGAGCTGAATTGTCTTTACCTTCTCGGCCTGTCACGAACCCAGATTGTTCTTCGTTTATTAGACTTGGTATTACTGTGTTGATTCTTTTGGAGAGTAATTTAGCCCATATTTTGATGTCTAGATTTAGGAGCGAAATAGGACGGTAGCTGCTACATAAAAGAGGGTCTTTCCCTTCCTTGTGTATAAGAGAGATAAAGGCCTCTTGAGCCTGTCTTGGTAGTTGCGCTCCTTTTAGTAAGGCGTTGAAAGAGGATAATAATTGGGGAAGTATTATATCTTGATACTTTTTGTAATACGCCAAAGGGAATCCGTCAGGACCTGGGCTTTTGTGTTGTGCGAAACTATTTAGAACGTTTGTAAGTTCGTCAAGAGTTACTGGTTTTGTTAAATTCGAGGAATCTTCAGCTTTCAGGCTTGGAAGGTTTAATGGAGAGAGTAAATCTTTAATTTTTTCCTTTTTGTCCTCTATTTCTTGGTTGTCTGGCTTATTTAGGTTGTACAGTTCAGAATAGAACTCACGGAAGGTCTGGGCTATTTTTTTGGGCAATGATGTAGATTTCCTGCTCGATCCGTGATGAGGGGGATATGGGTTTTACTCCTGGCTTTCTTAATCAGGGAAGTCATAAGTCTACCTCCTTTATTGCCATGTGCGTATAGATGGTGTTTGAAATAAAGAACTGATTTTGCGAACTTATTATTCGAGATGTCTTTCAACTTTTCTCTGAGTTCGGTTAGTTTTGGTTGGGCTTCTTGGGCTTTTTTTTTGCTTTGCTATCTGCTCAAGGGTGGAGATTTGCGTGAGTAGGTCATCTATTACTTTCTGGTTGCGTTTTTTTTGGGTTGCTCCTAGAGCTATAAATAAGCCTCTGATGACTGCCTTGTGTGTCTCCCATATTAAAGGTTGCTTATCTGGAGTCTGGGTATTTTCCTTAAAAAAGAGTTCTAAATTTTTAGCTATTGTTTCGGCTATTTCTTGGTTCTCAAGAAGAGATTCATTCAGTCTCCAGGACCAGCTTTTATGGAATGACCTCGGTTTAACGAGGGAGACTGTTACAGGGGCATGATCAGAAATTGTTATATTACCTATCTTTGGATTCTTTATTTGGTGTATTAAGGAGGAGGTGACAAAAATATAGTCTATTCTTTGGTGGGATTTGTGGACTTGAGAGTAGAATGAATAATCTTTAACTGTTGGGTTGAGAGTTCTCCAAGTGTCTATAACCTGTAACTCCTGAAGTGTACCAAGCAACTTCTTCCTCGCTTTCTGAGGTATCTGAGATTTTCCCGAGGATGAGTCAAGAGAAGGGTTGATAGTTAGGTTGAGGTCGGCTCCTATTATTATTTTGCCCTCCGCGAATAATTTAAGTTTATTTAAGGCTTCTAATAGCCACGGAATTTGGCTTTGGTTGGGGGCGTAGAGGTTTGCTAGGGTGTATGTTTCTGAATGTATTTTGCCCTTTAGGAATAGCATTCTTCCCTCTGTATCTGAGAGTGTATTTTCAAGAATAAATGGTACAGATTGATGGAGCGCTATGGCAACTCCTTTTGAGGCGCTTGAGGGATGATTGTTGAAGTGCCATTTATCGAATGGCCTTCTGGGGAATTTTGGGGAATTTTCGCCTTTAATGTGAGTCTCTTGAAGAAAGATTATTGACGAATTTAGTTTTTTAAGGAGCCACGTTACCCTGCTTCTTTTTTGGGGTGCGTTTATCCCCTTAGCATTTAGGGTGGTAATTACGAACTCTTCCGCCATTTGCGATCGGGGTGTATGTTTGCGTGTTATCGTAGGGTTCGCCAAAGGTGATCAGATGCACTAATTGAGGGGTGTAGGATAGGTTTCGGGTTAGTAGGAGAGTGAGGGGGGGGGGGGGAAGTGGGTACAAAATATGAACGAAACTAGAAAAGGGTCCTGGGACTAAGTCCTGGGATGGGTGTTAGTTCTTCTCAAACCCGCAAGAAGAGGATGCAGGTCTGAGAATGGAATGTATTGTGAGAATAGTGTGCCCCACTCAAAGCAGTGGGAATTATGTTATCAAATTGCAATTTTTCTTAACATAAAAACTCTTATATAAATCTGTCTGTCAACGAGAGTGCGACGTCCGACAAATCTTGCTAAACAGTCAACAATTCTAATGTGTGTGCGGCAGGCGATCGCCCCACCCCGCGCCCCCCAAGAGGGAGGCAGGAGGGGGGGAGAGGGCAGACGCACCAGATGACAAGAAAGAGAACATTACGGCGATCTGGCGCCCACCGCCCAGCCACCCAGGGCAGCCGCGGAGGCACGCCCACCACAGGAGACAAGGGTGTCCCCAGGGCGGGCCCAGCCCCCCAGCCCCCCAGGGAGGCAGAGCAGCAAGCGAGACCGCCATGTGAACCGAACACAACTGCCACCAACAAGCCCGCAAGTGCCATGTGTCCACGGCTTCCGAGAAGGCGTTGCGGGAGGCAGTTCAATTGAAACAGGTGATGTGTAGATATAGTACTTATCAGCAGAGGAACAGAATTCCCACCACGGCAGTATCTTCACTTCAAGAAGTAAGTCCAGCTCATTGCGAAAGCAGATCGAAGAAATCTTCTGCTGTGGGGAGATAACTTTGAAGGCAAGCAGAAAAAAAAAGGGGGGGGAGAGCAGATAAGGTGAAGAGCAGAAAGAGTTAGTTAGGATCGCCTGATCCTCCGCTGGTGGGACATTCTTCGGCCACCAGGCCGAGCCTGAACCGGTCCTCTTGCTGATCAGTTAAACTCTGGTGTCGCGTGATTTTCTAACCATCTTGAAGCTTGGGAGTCTCCAAAGGCCGCGACTGCTGGAAATCGAGTCTTGCTCTGGATCTTCTGTTCCTAGGTGACTTGGAGCGGGAGACCTCTTTCCATGGGGTTTGTTTCTCTAATTTTTTGGCGCCCTCTTTTTCTCCCAGAGGCATCCATGAGGGTATCTGTATTGGTGCGGTATCTAGAGCACTCCAAGCTCTCTCCAAATCTGCTGGAGTATGAATAATAATACGTTTGCCGTCTTTTTGAATCGCCAAGCCGAAAGGGAAGAGCCATGAATATTTCAAATTTTTAGCTCTGAGAATCTCGAGAAGGGGTTTCAATTGCCTTCTCTTTGCGAGAGTGGAAGGAGCCAAATCTTGGTAGAGTTGGATGTTGGCGTCTTGGTATTTTATTACATCTCTGTCTCTAGAGGCTGTTAGTATTGCTTGTGTGTCGACAAAGGAAAGTAAGCCACAAATTATATCCCTGGGGGGATCGCCAGATTTCGGTTTGGGTCTAAGAGTTCTATGGATTCTTTCGATGGTGATCTGTCTGGCGCGCTCTTCGCCCAATAGGTCAGTGAATATGGTTGCTGCCATACTTCTCAGGGCCTCAGGGAGAATAGACTCTGGGATGTTCTTGAGTCTAATATTTCGTCTGCGACTTCTGTTTTCTTGGTCCTCGATGAGGACCAAAGCTCTGTCTATCTGGTCTCTCTGTGTGTCCACTTGGTCAGTTAGATCGTTCGACTGTGCGATGAGATCAGTACACGTGTTCTCCAGATCTTCTACTCTGTTACCAATTTGATGGATTTCTGTTTTTATTTCTGTCAATTCTTTTAGGATAGGTTGGAGCGCTTGTGCCAGCGCCTTTTTAAGAAAGTTCTTGGTTATACCTGATCTATGAGCACCGCTTAAATCTGTATCGTCTTCGCTGTCTAAGTCTGATGCAGAGACGTTCTCGTCTTCTGCTACTGGTGGAGGGTTTTTCCTAGAAGAACTCGCAGGTGAATGGGCGCTTTTCCTCTTTAAATAACGCTGCAGGTCAGACTGGTTTTTAGATAACATCTGCTGACTGGAAGCGGAAATCGCTTTTTCTCTCGCTGTCTTGACCATTTTGCGGTTGGTTAAGAGCTAAGGCTTCTACGTGGGGCACAAAATTTGGTACGTGTTTTAAAGCATCAGTGTTCTGTAGTCTCCCTTTTTTTTTTTTTTTTTTTTTTTTTAGAGGGAGGGTATTTTGTTAAATTATTCTTTCCTGCAAGGGTATGAGGCAGGAGATGGAAGCAGAAGGACTTAGGTGGTGGTGGGGGACGTGGGTCACCACTGCTGGGTTTAGAGAATCTTTGCAGACCAGAGCAGAGTGCAGGGGAGAGCTGTGTATGCTGGAGGTTGCACTCCCTGTGTTTATCTGCTGATTAGGTGTTCGTTTTGGCACTCACCCAAAGGTCTGCTTAACTTGCAGGTGGATGTTATCTCTTCCTGTGGTGGAAGTCCAGTATTCCTATATTATGGATCGGTGGGCTTTGGCAGTAGACAGTTGTCAATTGAACATTCTGTATACATATTTCTGTCTTGCTACAAATATAATGTCTTGCTACAAGTTATGCAATAGGTACTTCCGCTTATATGAAATATCTGTTTTATAAACTCTGCTGACAAAGATTGAATTTAGCAATTTAGCCCGTAACCAACATGTATAAATATATTTGACTGTCCAGCTGCATGCACTAATACGGAACTAGGAATCAGACATGGACAACCGCAGAAATTTCCCCAGCGACTTTACTGGAAACGTATGCAAATAACATGGGAGGTTTGTGCAATTTATAGTTCATGATGTAACATCCAATCATATCGAAGGAACCCCACGTGGCTCCAAGACAACCCACTCATTTCATCCACCACCTGATGGCCAATCACAGATGACCGGAGGATGGAAGAATTGCAAGATGCTTATCCAATAATTAAACAATACGTTGTATGCATGTAACATTTGACCTGCCCAGATGGGCGGATTTGTTAAACTCTTAAAATAGGCTACACGCCGATGATTAAAGTTAGAATTGAGGAAGCTATGCATGCTGAACATCGTGTCAGTGTGGGAACTTCTTATGCGCATTATCAATTCAGAATTAATATGGAGGGCTGTAAACATTCCAAATTGAGTAAGGCGTGGTTCCAAAAGAAGGTCCCACGACATTCCCAGGGAAGGCACTCGCCTCCTTTGTCGGTGTGGAGATGGTAGCAGGGACTTCTGTCACTTTGGGCACTTATGGATGACTGCCCCGAGTGTTACTATGAGAGTTGTGTTAGCAGGCTTACCGCACGGCTCCGGAGTCCTCCGTTGTGTCGGGACCTTCCGGTCCTTCTTGTCTGCCTTCTCTAGCTCCTCCGCAGCGTGCAGCGGCGCGGGGGAGAGTTTCTAGGCAAAGGGGGACGCTCCGGGTGCTTCGGACCGAGTGCGGCCCGCTCGCGCTCTTTTGCGGCCGAAAATTTAGTCCCCGGCTCCGGCCGGATATGTAGGCCTCACCTGCCGCGTCTCTTTTAGCGTACAGAGAAGTCTCTGTTTCGGTCCCGCTTCTTCCTCCGGCACCGGGAGGTCTTCTTCTTAGCAGAGGAGCCTTGGGTGAGTGGAGAAGGTGCTTAAAAACACCCGTTTTGGTGAATCTCCAGCAAGCTCGCTCACAGTGCGACTTCCCGCTCCAGAGGTTAGGCCAGCCAGCTACGTTTAACAGCAGGCTTGCGCCAATTTATTTCCTGCCTTCCTGGGAAAAATCACCGCTCTGCTGCACTTCATATAACTGCATTTCTGTGGGACAGATTTCTTATCTGATTGAATATAGTCAGTGGGCCTTTTCTTTTTAAAAAAAGGGAAAAATTCTATGTGCCCTGCCTCTGTCAGTCCTCAGCGTTCTGTGTACGTGTGTGGTGGGTGGAGATAGTAAAAAATTCATACGCAGCCAGCTACGTTTAACAGCAGGCTTGCGCCAATTTATTTCCTGCCTTCCTGGGAAAAATCACCGCTCTGCAGCACTTCATATAACTGCATTTCTGTGGGACAGATTTCTTATCTGATTGAATATAGTCAGTGGGCCTTTTCTTTTTAAAAAAAGGGAAAAATTCTATGTGCCCTGCCTCTGTCAGCGTTCTGTGTACATGTGTGGTGGGTGGAGATAGTAAAAAATTCATACGCAGCCAGCTACGTTTAACAGCAGGCTTGCGCCACTTTCTTTCCTGCCTGTGAAATTCCTTGCTCAGCTGTAGTTAATAACTCTGCAACACTAAAGTTCTGTGACACATTTGCAGGGGCACAACACAGTTATTAAACTTATTATTCATTGAATAGACGCAGTGGGCCTTTCCTTTTAAAAAAAAGGGAAAAAAGTATATTTGGCCTGCCTCTGACAGTCCTCAGGGCTCTGGGTACGTGTGTGCTGCGTGGAGAACGTAAAGAAATCAGACGCAACCAGCTACGTTTTACAGCAGGCTTGCGCCACTTTTTTTCCTGCCTGTGAAATTCCTTGCTCAGCTGTAGTTAATAACTCTGCAACACTAAAGTTCTGTGACACATTTGCAGGGGCACAACACAGTTATTAAACTTATTATTCATTGAATAGACGCAGTGGGCCTTTCCTTTTTAAAAAAAGGGAAAAAAGTATATTTGGCCTGCCTCTGACAGTCCTCGGGGCTCTGGGTACGTGTGTGCTGCGTGGAGAACGTAAAAAAATCAGACGCAACCAGCTACGTTTTACAGCAGGCTTGCGCCACTTTCTTTCCTGCCTGTGAAATTCCTTGCTCAGCTGTAGTTAATAACTCTGCAACAAAAAAGTTCTGTGACACATTTGCAGGGGCACAACACAGTTATTAAACTTATTATTCATTGAATAGACGCAGTGGGCCTTTCCTTTTTAAAAAAAGGGAAAAAAGTATATTAGGCCTGCAGGCTTGCGCCAATTTATTTCCTGCCTGGGAAATCAAATCACTGGTAATACAGCATGCTGAGGGGTAGGCCTAGAGGACGTGGACGCGGCCGAGGACGCGGAGGGCCAAGTGAGGGTGTGGGCACAGGCCGAACTCCTGATCCAGGTGTATCGCAGCCAACTGCTGCGCGATTAGGAGAGAGGCACGTTTCTGGTGTCCCCACATTCATCGCACAATTAATGGGTCCACGCGGGAGACCTTTATTAGAAAATGAGCAGTGTGAGCAGGTCCTGTCGTGGATGGCAGAAAGTGCTTCAAGCAACCTATCGTCCACCCAGAGTTCTGCGCCGTCCACTGCTGCAAATCCGAATCCTCTGTCTGCTGCTCCTCCTTCCTCCCAGCCTCCTCACTCCACTACAATGACACATGCTCAGGAGCGGGAAGACTCCCAGGAACTGTTCTTGGGCCCCTGCTCAGATTGGGCAGCAGTGGTTCCTCTCCCACCAGAGGAGTTTATCGTCACTGATGCCCAACCATTGGAAAGTTCCCGGGGTCCGGGGGATGAGGCTGGGGACTTCCGGCAACTGTCTCAAGACCTTTCAGTGGGTGAGGAGGACGATGACGATGAGACACAGTTGTCTATCGGTGAGGTAGTAGTAAGGGCAGTAAGTCCGAGGGAGGAGCGCACAGAGGATTCGGAGGAAGAGCAGCAGGACGATGAGGTGACTGACCCCACCTGGTTTGCAACGCCTACTCAGGACAGGTCTTCAGAGGGGGAGGCAAGGGCAGCAGCAGGGCTGGTTGCAAGAGGCAGTGCGGTGGCCAGGGGTAGAGGCAGGGCCAGACCGATTAATCCACCAACTATTTCCCAAAGCGCACCCTCGCGCCATGCCACCCTGCAGAGGCCAAGGTGCTCTAAGGTCTGGCAGTTTTTCACAGAGACGCCTGACGACCGACGAACAGTGGTGTGCAACCTTTGTCGCGCCAAGATCAGCCGGGGAGCCACCACCAACAGCCTCACCACCACCAGCATGCGCAGACATATGATGGCCAAGCACCCCACAAGGTGGGACGAAGGCCGTTCACCGCCTCCGGTTTGCACCGCTGCCTCTCCCCCTGTGCCCCAACCTGCCACTGAGATCCAACCCCGCTCTGACGACACAGGCACTACCGTCTCCTGGCCTGCACCCACACCCTCACCTCCGCTGTCCTCGGCCCAATCCAGCAATGTCTCGCACCGCACCGTCCAGCCGTCGCTAGCGCAAGTGTTTGAGCGCAAGCGCAAGTACGCCGCCACGCACCCGCACGCTCAAGCGTTAACCGTCCAGATAGCCAAATTTATCAGCCTTGAGATGCTGCCGTATAGGGTTGTGGAAACGGAGTCCTTCAAAAGTATGATGGCGGCGGCGGCCCCGCACTACTCAGTTCCCAGTCGCCACTACTTTTCCCGATGTGCCGTCCCAGCCCTGCATGACCACGTCTCCCGCAACATTGTACGCGCCCTCACCAACGCGGTTACTGCCAAGGTCCACTTAACAACGGACACGTGGACAAGCACAGGCGGGCAGGGCCACTACATCTCCCTGACGGCACATTGGGTGAATTTAGTGGAGGCTGGGACAGAGTCAGAGCCTGGGACCGCTCACGTCCTACCCACCCCCAGAATTGCAGGCCCCAGCTCGGTGGTGGTATCTGCGGCGGTGTATGCTTCCTCCACTAAACCACCCTCCTCCTCCTCCTCCTCCTCCTCCAACGCAACCTCTGTCTCGCAATCAAGATGTGTCAGCAGCAGCAGCACGTCGCCAGCAGTCGGTGTCGCGCGTCGTGGCAGCACAGCGGTGGGCAAGCGTCAGCAGGCCGTGCTGAAACTACTCAGCTTAGGAGATAAGAGGCACACGGCCCACGAACTGCTGCAGGGTCTGACAGAGCAGACCGACCGCTGGCTTGCGCCGCTGAGCCTCCAACCGGGCATGGTCGTGTGTGACAACGGCCGTAACCTGGTGGCGGCTCTGCAGCTCGGCAGCCTCACGCACGTGCCATGCCTGGCCCACGTCTTTAATTTGGTGGTTCAGCGCTTTCTGAAAAGCTACCCACGCTTGTCAGACCTGCTTGTAAAGGTGCGCCGTCTCTGCGCACATTTCCGCAAGTCCCACACGGACGCTGCCACCCTGCGGACACTGCAACATCGGTTTAATCTGCCAGTGCACCGACTGCTGTGCGACGTGCCCACACGGTGGAACTCTACGCTCCACATGTTGGCCAGGCTCTATGAGCAGCGTAGAGCTATAGTGGAATACCAACTCCAACATGGGCGGCGCAGTGGGAGTCAGCCTCCTCAATTATTTTCAGAAGAGTGGGCCTGGTTGGCAGACATCTGCCAGGTCCTTCGAAACTTTGAGCAGTCTACCCAGGTGGTGAGCGGCGATGCTGCAATCATTAGCGTCACCATTCCTCTGCTATGCATCTTGAGAAGTTCCCTGCAAAGCATAAAGGCAGCCGCTTTGCGCTCGGAAACAGAGCCGGGGGAAGACAGTATGTCGCTGGATAGTCAGAGCACCCTCCTGTCTATATCTCAGCGCGTTCAGGAGGAGGAGGAGGAGCATGAGGATGATGAGGAGGAGGGGGAAGAGACAGCTTGGCCCACTGCTGACGGTACCCATGCTGCTTGCCTGTCATCATTTCAGCGTGTATGGCCTGAGGAGGAGGAGGAGGAGGAGGAGGATCCTGAAAGTGATCTTCCTAGTGCGGACAGCCATGTGTTGCGTACAGGTACCCTGGCACACATGGCTGACTTCATGTTAGGATGCCTTTCTCGTGACCCTCGCGTTACACGCATTCTGGCCACTACGGATTACTGGGTGTACACACTGCTCGACCCACGCTATAAGGAGAACCTTCCCACTCTCATTCCCAAAGAGGAAAGGGGTTCGAGAGTGTTGCTATACCACAGGACCCTTGCGGACAAGCTGATGGTAAAATTCCCACTCAACAGCGCTAGTGGCAGAAGGCGCAGTTCCAAGGGCCAGGTAGCAGGGGAGGTGCGGAGATCAGGCAGCATGTACAGCACAGGCAGTGCAACAGTCTTTAAGGGCCTGGACAGCTTTATGGCTCCCCAGCAAGACTGTGTCACCGCTCCCCAGTCAAGGCTGAGTCGGCGGGAGCACTGTAAAAGGATGGTGAGGGAGTACGTAGCCGATCGCACGACCGTCCTCCGTGACGCCTCTGCCACCTACAACTACTGGGTGTCAAAGCTGGACACGTGGCCTGAACTAGCGCTGTATGCCCTGGAGGTGCTTGCTTGTCCTGCAGCTAGCGTCTTGTCGGAGAGGGTGTTTAGTGCGGCTGGAGGAATCATCACAGATAAGCGTACCCGCCTGTCAACCGACAGTGCCGACAGGCTAACACTCATCAAGATGAACAAAGCCTGGATTTACCCAGACTTCTCTTCTCCACCAGCGGACAGCAGCGATACCTAAGCAATACGTAGGCTGCACCCGCGGATGGAAGCATCGTTCTCTCTCACCATCCAAAACGGGGACATTTCTGCTTCATCAATCTGTGTATAATATTCCTCCTCCTCTTCCTGCTCCTCCTCCTGAAACCTCACGTAATCACGCTGAACGGGCAATTTTTCTTAGGGCCACAAGGCTCACTTATATAATTTTTCTAAAAATTTTTTATGCGTTTCAATGCTCTTAAAAGCGTTGGAACTTTAACTTGAAACAATTTTTCGTTAAACTGGGCTGCCTCCAGGCCTAGTTACCACTTAAGCCACATTAACCAAAGCGATTAATGGGTTTCACCTGCCATCTTGGTTGGGCATGGTCAATTTTTATGAGGTACATTAGTACTGTTGGTACACCAATTTTTTGGGGCACTCACCTACAGTGTAATCATAGCAATTTCTATGTTCTTCACCTGCACTCATGGTACAGAAAGGTGTGTGGGGTTGGCCTACACTTTAGCTACATAAATGTAACTTGGGCCTTGTCTATACTGCAGCTACTGAAATGGAACGAAGACTGCGCTCCCACTATACTGCTGCTTCGGAATTGTTACTGGGGCCTGTCTTGAGTGCTACTATTACTGAAATGGAACGAAGACTGCGCTCCCACTATACTGCTGCTTCGGAATTGTTACTGGGGCCTGTCTTGAGTGCTACTATTACTGAAATGGAACGAAGACTGCGCTCCCGCTATACTGCTCCTTCGGAATTGTTACTGGGGCCTGTCTTGAGTGCTACTATTACAGAAATGGAACTAATACTGTGCTCCCCCTATAATGCTGCTAGTGATATGTTAGTGGGGCCTGTCCTAATGCTACGGCTGAAATGTTACTAATTATGGGCTCTGCCTATACCGCTGCTAATGGTATGTCTCTGGGGTGTGGAAACAGAGGCTTCCCAAAGACATGATGGCGGCGAGGCCATTTCCCACCAACGCTGTTACTGTTAAGGTGCATATAACCACGGACACGTGGAGAGGACACGTAGTGCCTCAAAAACATCCCCCGCCACAGCCCACTTAATCCTGGCCACATTCCGAAAACCAACAAAATAAAACCGCGCTACTAGGTCCGCAGTCACCACCACATTACCACCAACGCGGTTACTGTTAAGGTACATATTACCAGTCTGACTGGGGCATGCAGTGTGGGCCGAAGCCCACCTGCATTAAGCATGACATTACTACCTCAGCTGTGTTGGGCAATGCAATGGGATATTTTTATGTACCGCCGGTGGCTTCCTAGCACCCACCCATGCTGTGGGTCCACAGAGAATTATAAATGCATCTGTTTCCACTTCTAAAGAACCCCAGTCTGACTGGGGCATGCAGTGTGGGCCGAAGCCCACCTGCATTAAGCACGACATTACTACCTCAGCTGTGTTGGGCAATGCAATGGGATATTTTTATGTACCGCCGGTGGCTTCCTGGCACCCACCCATGCTGTGGGTCCACAGGGAGTTTAACCTACATCTGTCCACTTGTAAAGAACCCCAGTCAGACTGGGGCATGCAGTGTGGGCCGAAGCCCACCTGCATTAAGCACGACATTACTACCTCAGCTGTGTTGGGCAATGCAATGGGATATTTTTATGTACCGCTGGTGGCTTCCTGGCACCCACCCATGCTGTGGGTCCACAGGGACTTCACAATAGGGAGTTGTACCTGCCTGTGTCTATGAATTAAAAAGCCAGGTCTGACTGGGGCATGCAGACACCTTGACAGAATGAATAGTGTGTGGCACATAGGTTCCCCATTGCTATGCCCACGTGTGCAGCTCCTGATGGCGGTGGCACAGGATTATATTTCTCATTGCTTCTGTACAGCATTGTGGGCTATCGCCCCACCCCTTTTAAAGAGGGTCGCTGCCTAGCCCTGCCAACCCTCTGCAGTGTGTGCCTGCAGTTCCTCCTCATGGCAGACGCACTTATAAATAGACATGAGGGTGGTGTGGCATGAGGGCAGCTGAAGGCTGCGCAGGGACACTTTGGTGTGCGCTGTGGACACTGCGTCGTGCAGGGGGGAGGGGGGTTGGGCAGCATGTAACCCAGGAGAAGTGGCAGCAGAGTGTCATGCAGGCAGTGATTGTGCTTTGTTGTAGGTAGTGTGGTGCTTAGCTAAGGTATGCCATGCTAATGAGGGCTTTTCAGAAGTAAAAATTGTTGGGAGGGGGGGGGCCCACTCTTGCCGGTATTGTGGCTTAATAGTGGGACCTGTGAACTTGAGATGCAGCCCAACATGTAGCCCCTCGCCTGCCCTATCCGTTGATGTGTCGTTCCCATCACTTTCTTGAATTGCCCAGATTTTCACACATGGAAACCTTAGCGAGCATCGGCGAAATACAAAAATGCTCGGGTCGCCCATTGACTTCAATGGGGTTCGTTATTCGAAACGAACCCTCGAGCATCGCGGGAATTTCGTCCCGAGTAACGAGCACCCGAGCATTTTGGTGCTCGCTCATCTCTAATAATGACACTTCTCCTGGGCAAATGAGATGGTATTATGATCCCCATTCCATGAGCAATTAAGAATCAACCAGGGGTCACCAAACCATTCTCCAATCATTATTGGGGCAAGTGTGCTCTGGTGTGTTTTTGACAACACAGAGGTACAAAGAATTTCATTAAACCAGTGGTTCCCAACATTTTCAGCTGTGGGGCACCCCTGGTAAAAAAATTTTACGGTGTGGCGCCCCTACCAAAAGGGGGTGTGGTTAGGGTATGGCTTATTACAACATATTATATATTCCACATTGAATGTCAATTTTCACGTGGGATTTTTTTCACAGGGGCACCTCTACCCAAAATGTTTACACGATATACAAAATCTAGTCATTTACAACCCTTTAATGATCATTGCTAACTATTCCCTCTCTCCACCATTTTACATGCAGCCATTCCCTCCCTCCCTCCACCATTTTACATGCGGCCATTCTCTCCCCTCCCCTTCTCTCTCCACCATTTTACATGCAGCCATTCTCTCCCTCCCTCCACCATTTCACATGCGGCCACTCTCTCCCCTCTCTCCCTCCACCATTTTACATGCGGCCATTCTCTCCCCTCTCTCCCTCCACCATTTTACATGCGGCTATTCTCTCCCTCCCTCCACCATTTTACATGCGGCCATTCTCTCCCTCCACCATTTTACATGCGGCCATTCTCTCCCCTCCCTCCACCATTTTACATGCAGCCATTCTCTCCCGTCCTCCCTCCACCATTTTACATGCGGCCATTCTCTCCCGTCTTCCCTCCACCATTTTACATGCGGCCATTCTCTCTCCTCTCTCCCGCCACCATTTTACATGTGGCTATTCTCTCCCTCCCTCCACCATTTTACATGCGGCCATTCTCTCCCCTCTCTCCATCCACCATTTTCCATGCGGCCATTCCCTCCCTCCACCATTTTCCATGCGGTCATTCTCTCCCTTCCTCCACCAGTTTCCATGCGCCCATTACCTCCCCCCCCCACGCACCTACCACCACCTTACATGCGCCCATTACACCCCCCAATGCAGCTACCACCACCTTACATGCGCCCATTACGCCCCCACGCAACTACCATCACCTTACATGCGCCCATTACCGCCCCATACACCCATCACCAGCACCTTACATGCGCCCATTACCCCCCCCACGCACACATCACTACCACCTTTCATGCGCCCACTACCCCTTCACGCACCCATCACCACCTTACATGCACCCATTACCTCCCAACGCACCCATCACCACCACCTTACATGCGCTCATTACCCCCCACGCACCCATCACCACCACCTTATATGCACCCATTACCCCCCTCCCTGCACCCACCACCACCACCTTACATGAGCCCATTACCCCCCTCCCCGCACCCGCCACCACCACCTTACATGCGCCCATTACCCCCACACACCAACCACCACCTTACATGCGCCCATTACACCCCCCAACGCAGCTACCACCCCCTTACATGCGCCCATTACGCCCCACACATCCACCACCACCTTACATGCTCCCATTACCCCCCACGCACCCATCACCACCACCTTACATGCGCTCATTACCCCCCCCCCACGCACCTACCACCACCTTACATGCACCCATTACACCTCCCAACACAGCTACCACCACCCTACATGCGCCCATTATGCCCCAGACATCCACCACCACCTTACATGCTCCCATTACCCCCCCCACGCACCCATCACCACCACCTTACATGCGCCCATCCCCCCCCCCACGCACCCACCACCACCACCACCTTACATGCACCCATTACCCCCCCATGCACCCATCACCACCACCTTTCATGCGCCCGTTACCCTCCCCCCACGCACCCATCACCACCACCTGTCATGCGCCCGTTACCCCCCACACACCCATCTCCACCACCTCACATGCGCTCACTACCCCCCCCCCGCACCCATCACCACTACCTTACATGCGCCTATTAACCCCCCACGTACCTACCACCACCTTACAAGCGCCCATTACACCCCCCAACGCAACTACCACCACCTTACATGCGCCCATAACGCCCAACGCATCCACCACCACCTTACATGCTCCCATTACCCCCCACGCACCCATCACCACCACCCATTACCCCCCGCATACTAGCAGCAGTGCCGTGGCACCCCGCTTGGGAAACACTACATTAAACCATGACCTGATGTCCTCCACAGTGAGGGGTATAGCCACAAAGGGTGTAAAGATAGACGCTGTAGGGGCATAAGTACACATTTAACCATTTTGTTTTTCACTTTTCTGCATCATCAAATTCTACAACAAGTACTTCATGATTTTCAACAAACTTATTGTCCTAATCATTTTTCAACGTATTATTCAAACCTATGCATGGTCTAGTGGGTATTTGATTCTTCTTCCTTTTTAACACTTTGCAATCCCATTTAAGATTCAGGGTTTCCTAGGGGGTTTTCTCTTTCTGCCATTATACAATGGCACCATCTGCTGGCTAGAGCCAGTACCACGGTATGGGACATGCTGGAGAGGGCCCCGACAACAGAGCAGCCAGTAATATACAGAAAGAATACCCTGCCGGACCTCTTACGACATTGGAGCTGTACAGCCTTCAATCAGAATGTCTTCAGACGTCAGACAGTGCATTGGAAAGGGTTAATGGAGACTCGTTTACAATGGTACAATGGTTGGGGTGGACCCAATTGTCTTTTGCTTCCAATTTGACTGAAGTGTTAGTCGTCATACGGATATGGCATTGTCCATCAAATTTTGGTTCCAAACTTGTTTTTCCGATATGTCCTTTTGAGGACAACCCAGTCACCTGAAAACAAGACTATGTGACTCCTCTTTTGAGTCTGAATCTGGAATCGAAGAAAATACATGTGACAGTTAACTCCTGATATAAAGCACCGGCATGGGAAGTGAGGGCCTAATGCTGAGACTGATGAAAGTATAGGCCTGTTATGGGGACCTACCAAACAAAACTTCATAGGAGCTCAACTTAGTCTTACGATTTTACACAGTTCTGACTGAGTAGAGGACTACTAAAAATGTGCACCTCTTTTATTTTCCATGACTTCTGGTATACCTTATATAAAAATTACTTAATTCAACAATGTCTTTGCTATAGTTTTGGTGTTGGCATTTTTATTTATTTTGCAAGCCACACATAGCCAATGTTAGAAGAGGTCTATGCAAACCAACATAAACTCCAAAACAGCTACCTTTGGTAACTGTATGCAGTCAATTTGCAGTCGCTTTAAAAGAAAGTCTGGCCTTGGCTCACAGTGAGGAGGTACAACCTGGGTTGTGACAGGCGCGTAGCATGCAGACTTGGATAAACTGGGGCGCAGCAGTGTTGGGGTAAGCCAAGCAGAAGACAGTATACCACACATTACCTCCTTGGATTGATGGGTTGGCCATGCTTCAGGTGTGAGATCATGGAGTAGAGTGTGCGGGGAAGGCACAAAAGCTTACCTTTCAAACAAACCCCGTCAGTGACACTCGTCCTTTTTTCCCTTTGAGACCTGCTCCTGCAATTTACGCAAGAGAGAAATCCACACCCATTTCGGGTGCAACCAGGTTAACAGCCATTACGTTAGGGGAGTTGGGCTGTTGCTTTGCCTGCTGCATCTACTCTCTGCTTCCCTAGAGCCTCAGGGGTCATTTCCTTTGTGTGAGCTCGGACCTTGATAACAACTACCAGTTTTTTGTACAAAGCCTTAGCTCTTCCCATAGACACTGCTTCTGCATTCTGGATTGGTTCACCTGATGATCCAACAAAGTTTCCACTGCACCACAAGGGTACAAAATCAAACGTGATTCCAAAAGCAGACCTCAAGTCTGTGCAGACACTAACAGTCTTAAACAAAAATTATAAAGTTGTTCACTACCTTAGCTTCATCACATGCAGTCGCAGCTCCAGCAGATGCTTTCACAGGCAATCCATGAGACACAGCTTCACCACCCAGACCCAAGTGGTTATATGAGCACTAGAGATGAGCGAGCACCAAAATGCTCGGGTGATCGTTACTCGGGACGAAAATTTCGCGATGCTCGAGGGTTCGTTTCGAATAACGAACCCCATTGAAGTCAATGGGCGACCCGAGCATTTTTGTATATCGCCGATGCTCGCTAAGGTTTCCATTTGTGAAAATCTGGGCAATTCAAGAAAGTGATGAGAACGACACAGCAACGGATAGGGCAGGCGAGGGGCTACATGTTGGGCTGCATTTCAAGTTCACAGGTCCCACTATTAAGCCACAATAGCGGCAAGAGTGGCCCCCTCCCCCCCCAAACAACTTTTACTTCTGAAAAGCCCTCATTAGCAATGGATACCTTAGCTAAGCACCACACTACCTCCAACAAAGCACAATCACTGCCTGCATGACACTACGCTGCCACTTCTCCTGGGTTACATGCTGCCCAACACCCCCCACCCCCCGCACGACCCAGTGTCCACAGCGCACACCAAACTGTCCCTGCGCAGCCTTCAGCTGCCCTCATGCCACGCCACCCTCATGTCTATTTATAAGTGCGTCTGCCAGAGTAAAAGCAGGCACACACTGCAGAGGGTTGGCACGGCTAGGCAGCGACCCTCTTTAAAAGGGGCGGGGCTATAGTCCACAATGCTGTACAGAAGCAATGAGAAATCCAATCCTGTGCCACCTCCATCTGGAGCTGCACACGTGGGCATAGCAATGGGGAACCTATGTGCCACACACTATTCATTCTGTCAAGGTGTCTGCATGCCCCAGTCAGACCACGGTTTTTTATAAATAGTCACAGGCAGGTACAACTCAGCAATGGGAATTCCGTGTGCACCCACAGCATGGGTGGCTCCCTGGAACCCACCGGCGGTACATAAATGTATCCCATTGCATTGCCCATCACAGCTGAGGTAATGTCGTGCTTAATGCAGGTGGGCTTCGGCCCACACAGCATGCCCCAGTCAGACTGGGGTTCTTTAGAAGTGGACACATGCAGTTACAACTCCGTGTGGACCGACAGCATGGGTGGGTGCCAGGAAGCCACCGGCGGTACATTAATATATCCCATTGCATTGCCCATCACAGCTGAGGTAATAATGTCATGTTTAATGCAGGTGGGCTTCGGCCCACACTGCATGCCCCAGTCAGACTGGGGTTCTTTAGAAGTGGACACAGATGCATTTACAACTCCCTGTGGACCCACAGCATGGGTGGCTCCCTGGAACCCACCGGCGGTACATAAAAATATCCCATTGCATTGCCCATCACAGCTGAGGTAATAATGTCATGTTTAATGCAGGTGGGCTTCGGCCCACACTGCATGCCCCAGTCTGACTGGGGTTCTTTAGAAGTGGACACAGATGCATTTACAACTCCCTGTGGACCCACAGCATGGGTGGCTCCCTGGAACCCACCGGCGGTACATAAAAATATCCCATTGCATTGCCCATCACAGCTGAGGTAATAATGTCATGTTTAATGCAGGTGGGCTTCGGCCCACACTGCATGCCCCAGTCAGACTGGGGTTCTTTAGAAGTGGATACAGATGCATTTACAACTCCCTGTGGACCCACAGCATGGGTGGCTCCCTGGAACCCACAGGCGGTGCATACAAATATCCCATTGCATTGCCCATCACAGCTGAGGTAATAATGTAATGTTTAATGCAGGTGGGCTTCGGCCCACACTGCATGCCCCAGTCAGACTGGGGTTCTTTAGAAGTGGACACAGATGCATTTACAACTCCCTGTGGACCCACAGCATGGGTGGGTGCCAGGAAGCCACCAGCGGTACATAAATACATCCCATTGCAGTGCCCAACACAGCTGAGGTAATAATGTCATGTTTAATGCAGGTGGGCTTCGGCCCACACTGCATGCCCCAGTCAGACTGGGGTTCTTTAGAAGTGGACACAGATGCATTTACAACTCCCTATGGACCCACAGCATGGGTGGGTGCCAGGAAGCCACCGGCGGTACATAAATACATCCCATTGCAGTGCCCAACACAGCTGAGGTAATAATGTCATATTTAATGCAGGTGGGCTTCGGCCCACACTGCATGCCCCAGTCAGACTGGGGCTCTTTAGAAGTGGACGCAGATGCATTTACAACTCCCTGTGGACCCACAGCATGGGTGGCTCCCTGGAACCCACCGGCGGTACATAAAAATATCCCATTGCATTGCCCATCACAGCTGAGGTAATAATGTCATGTTTAATGCAGGTGGGCTTCGGCCCACACTGCATGCCCCAGTCATACTGGGGTTCTTTAGAAGTGGACACAGATGCATTTACAACTCCCTGTGGACCCACAGCATGTGTGGGTGCCAGGAAGCCACCGGCGGTACATAAATACATCCCATTGCAGTGCCCAACACAGCTGATGTAACGTCAGCTGTAATGCAGGTGGGCTAAAAATTAATTTGATTACACTGTAGGCGAGGGCCCCCAAAAATTGGTGTATCAACAGTACTAATGTACCTCTGAAAAATTGCCCATGCCCAACCAAGAGGGCAGGTGAAACCCATTAATCGCTTTGGTTAATGTGGCTTAATTGGTAACTAGGCCAGGAGGCAGCCCAGTTAAAATAAAAATTGGTTGAGGTGAAAGTTTCAATGCTTTAATGAGCATTGAAACGTATAAAAATTGTTTAGAAAAATTATATGACTGAGCCTTGTGGGCCGAAGAAAAATTGCCCGTTCGGCGTGATTATGTGAGGTTTCAGGAGGAGGAGCAGGAGGAGGAGGAGGAATATTATACACAGATTGATGAAGCGAAAAGGTCCCCGTTTTTGATGGGGATACAGAACGATGCTTCCATCCGCGGGTGCAGCCTACGTATTGCTTAGGTATCGCTGCTGTCCGCTGGTGGAGAAGAGAAGTCTGGGGAAATCCAGGCTTTGTTCATCTTGATGAGTGTTAGCCTGTCGGCACTGTCGGTTGACAGGCGGGTACGCTTATCTGTGATGATTCCCCCAGCCGCACTAAACACCCTCTCTGACAAGACCCTAGCCGCAGGACAAGCAAGGACCTCCAGGGCATACAGCGCGAGTTCAGGTCACGTGTCCAGCTTCGACACCCAGTAGCTGTAGGGGGCAGAGGCGTCACGGAGGACGGTCGTGCGATCGGCTACGTACTCCCTCACCATCCTTTTACAGTGCTCCCGCCGACTCAGCCATGACTGGGGAGCGGTGACACTGTCTTGCTGGGGAGCCATAAAACAGTCAAGGGCCTTAAAGAGTGTTGCCCTGCCTGTGCTGTACATGCTGCCTGACCTCCGCGCCTCCCCTGCCACCTGGCCCTCGGAACTGCGCCTTCGGCCACTAGCGCTGTCGTATGGGAATTTTACCATCAGTTTGTCCGCCAGGGTCCTGTGGTATAGCAACACTCTCGAACCCCTTTCCTCTTCGGGTATGAGAGTGGAAAGGTTCTCCTTATACCGTGGGTCGAGCAGTGTGTACACCCAGTAATCCATAGTGGCCAGAATGCGTGTAACGCGAGGGTCACGAGAAAGGCATCCTAACATGAAGTCAGCCATGTGTGCCAGGGTACCTGTACGCAACACATGGCTGTCCTCACTCGGAAGATCACTGTGATGATTCCCCCCTCCTCCTCCTCCTCCTCCTCCTCCTCAGGCCATACACGCTGAAAGGATGACAGGCCAGCAGCATGTGTACCCTCACCAGTGGGCCAAGCTGTCTCTTCCTCCTCCTCCTCATCTTCCTCCTCCTCCTCACCGCGCTGAGATATAGACAGGAGGGTGCTTTGACTATCCAGCGACATACTGTCTTTCCCCGGCTCTGTTTCCGAGCGCAAAGCGTCTGCCTTTATGCTTTGCAGGGAACTTCTCAAGAGGCATAGCAGAGGAATGGTGACGCTAATGATTGCAGCATCGCCGCTCACCACCTGGGTAGACTCCTCAAACTTTCCAAGGACCTGGCAGATGTCTGCCAACCAGGCCCACTCTTCTGAAAATAATTGAGGAGGCTGACTCCCACTGCGCCGCCCATGTTGGAGTTGGTATTCCACTATAGCTCTACGCTGCTCATAGAGCCTGGCCAACATGGGGAGCGTAGAGTTCCACCGTATGGGCACGTCGCACAGCAGTCGGTGCACTGGCAGATTAAACCGATGTTGCAGTGTCCGCAGGGTGGCAGCGTCCGTGTGGAACTTGCGGTAATGTGCGCAGAGCCGGCGCACCTTTCCGAGCAGGTCTGACAAGCGTGGGTAGCTTTTCAGAAAGCGCTGAACCACCAAATTAAAGACGTGGGCCAGGCATGGCACATGCGTGAAGCTGCCGAGCTGCAGAGCCGCCACCAGGTTACGGCCGTTGTCACACACGACCATGCCCGGTTGGAGGCTGAGCGGCGAAAGCCAGCGGTCGGTCTGCTCTGTCAGACTCTGCAGCAGTTCGTGGGCCGTGTGCCTCTTATCTCCTAAGCTGAGTAGTTTCAGCATGGCCTGCTGACGCTTGCCCACCGCTGTGCTGCCACGCCGCGCGACACCGACTGCTGGCGATGTGCTGCTGCTGCTGACACATCTTGATTGCGAGACAGAGGTTGCGTTGGAGGAGGAGGAGGGTGGTTTAGTGGAGGAAGCATACACCGCCGCAGATACCACCACCGAGCTGTGGCCCGCAGTTCTGGGGGTGGGTAGGACGTGAGCGGTCCCAGGCTCTGACTCTGTCCCAGCCTCCACTAAATTCACCCAATGTGCCGTCAGGGAGATATAGTGGCCCTGCCCGCCTGTGCTTGTCCACGTGTCCGTTGTTAAGTGGACCTTGGCAGTAACCACGTTGGTGAGGGTGCGTACAATGTTGCGGGAGATGTGGTCGTGCAGGGCTGGGACGGCACATCGGGAAAAATAGTGGCGACTGGGAACTGAGTAGCAGCGGGCCGCCGCCGCCATCATACTTTTGAAGGACTCCGTTTCCACAACCCTATACGGCAGCATCTCCAGGCTGATAAATTTGGCTACGTGCACGTTTAACGCTTGAGCGTGCGGTTGCGTGGCGGCGTACTTGCGCTTGCGCTCAAACACTTGCGCTAGCGACGGCTGGACGCTGCGCTGACAGACATTGCTGGATGGGGCCGAGGACAGCGGAGGTGAGGGTGTGGGTTCAGGCCAGGAGACGGTAGTGCCTGTGTCCTCAGAGCGGGGTTGGATCTCAGTGGCAGGTTGGGGCACAGGGGGAGAGGCAGCGGTGCAAACCGGAGGCGGTGAACGGCCTTCGTCCCACCTTGTGGGGTGCTTGGCCATCATATGTCTGCGCATGCTGGTGGTGGTGAGGCTGGTGGTGGTGGCTCCCTGGCTGATCTTGGCACGACAAAGGTTGCACACCACTGTTCGTCGGTCGTCTGCACTCTCAGTGAACAACTGCCAGACCTTTGAGCACCTCGGCCTCTGCAGGGTGGCATGGCGCGAGGGGGCGCTTTGGGAAACAGTTGGTGGATTATTCGGTCTGGCCCTGCATCTACCCCTGGACACCGCACTGCCTCTTGCAACCTGCCCTGCTGCTGCCCTTGCCTCCCCCTCTGAAGACCTGTCCTCAGTAGGTGTAGCAAACCAGGTGGGGTCAGTCACCTCATTGTTCTGCTGCTCTTCCTCAGAATCCTCGGTGCGCTCCTCCTTCGGACTTAATGCCCTTACTACTACCTCACTGATAGACAACTGTGTCTCATCGTCATCGGCCTCCTCACCCACTGAAAGGTCTTGAGACAGTTGACGGAAGTCCCCAGCCTCATCCCCTGGACCCCGGGAACTTTGCAATGGTTGGGCATCGGTCACGATAAACTCCTCTGGTGGGAGAGGAACCACTGCTGCCCAATCTGAGCAGGGGCCCGAGAACAGTTCCTGGGAGTCTGCCCGCTCCTCAGAATGTCTCATTTTCATGGAGTGAGGAGGCTGGGAGGAAGGAGGAGCAGCAGCCAGAGGATTCTGAGTTGCAGCAGTGGACGGCGCAGAACTGTGGGTGGACGATAGGTTGCTGGAAGCACTTTCTGCCATCCACGACAGGACCTACTCACACTGCTCATTTTCTAATAAAGGTCTACCGCGTGGACCCATTAAATGTGCTATGAATGTGGGGACGCCAGAAACGTGCCTCTCTCCTAATCCCGCAGCAGTCGACTGCGATACACCTGGATCTGGAGCTCGGCCTGTGCCCACACTCGGACTAGGGCCTCCGCGTCCTCTGCCGCGCCCACGTCCTCTAGGCCTACCCCTACCCCTCAGCATGCTGTATTACCAGTAATGCAGAAACAGAACGCTGTAATTAAATGTGCCGCTTATTGGCCTGTGGTTGGAGGCTGAGTACGCTTACGGAACGCCAGGAAATAATTTTGCGCAAGCCTGCTGTAACACTTAGCTGGCTGCGTATGATTTTGTAGAACTACTACACCCAGCACACACGGACCCAGAACACTGAGCGCAGTGACAGGCAGGCCAAATAGATTTTTTGCCCAATATTTTTTAGAAAAGGCCCACTGCGTATATTCAATCAATAATATATGTCTTCTGTCCCTGCCTCCACAATTCTGTCCCTGGAGTGTGTCACAGAACTGCAGAGTGTTGCACTGTTATTAACTGCAGGAGAGCGGTGATTTCAGAGCCAGGAAATAATTTGGCGCAAGCCTGCTGTAACACTTAGCTGGCTGCGTATGATTTTGTAGAACTACTACACCCAGCACACACGGACCCAGAACACTGAGCACAGTGACAGGCAGGCCAAATAGATTTTTTGCCCAATATTTTTTAGAAAAGGTCCACTGCGTATATTCAATCAATAATATATGTCTTCTGTCCCTGCCTCCACAATTCTGTCCCTGGAGTGTGTCACAGAACTGCAGAGTGTTGCACTGTTATTAACTGCAAGAGAGCAGTGATTTCAGAGCCAGGAAATAATTTGGCGCAAGCCTGCTGTAACACTTAGCTGGCTGCGTATGATTTTGTAGAACTACTACACCCAGCACACACGGACCCAGAACACTGAGCACAGTGACAGGCAGGCCAAATAGATTTTTTGCCCAATATTTTTTAGAAAAGGCCCACTGCGTATATTCAATCAATAATATATGTCTTCTGTCCCTGCCTCCACAATTCTGTCCCTGGAGTATAACTGCAGGGCGCAATGCTCTGCACGGCCGATATACCAAAAAAAAAAAATGTGCAACACTGCAAAAAGCAGCCTCCACACTACTGCACACGGTTAGATGTGGCCCTAAGAAGGACCGTTGGGGTTCTTGAAGCCTACAATAACTCCTAACACTCTCCCTACAGCAGCTCCAACACGATAGCACTTTCCCTCAGCTATGTCACAACGCATCTGTGGCGAGCCGCGGGAGGGGCCGATTTTTATACTCGGGTGACACCTGATCTCGCCAGCCACTCACTGCAGGGGGGTGGTATAGGGCTTGAACGTCGCAGGGGAAAGTTGTAATGTCTTCCCTGTCTTTCAATTGGCCAGAAAAGCGCGCTAACGTCTCAGAGATGAAAGTGAAAGTAACCCGAACATCGCGTGGTGCTCATTACGAGTAACGAGCATCTCGAACACGCTAATACTTGAACGAGTATCAAGCTCGGACGAGTACGTTCGCTCATCTCCAAAGATAATGCATTGAAGTTGTTTAAAGAACTGATGGGACAGAGGGATAATAAGAGCTCTAAACAAACAGACAATGATTGTCTGAACCATCATTTTTATAATAACTATCCTAGTTATCTTGAGGCATAGCAAATGCACTATTGTTATGTTTCACTTCTCTTATTGTCACGCATGTGTGTTGGCTTTTCAGGGTTTATACAGGTTTTCAAAAAAAAATTTCCATGACAAAATCTTGATTTTCAATGACACTCGCAGAACTTGAAATACACATAATCAAAGGTTTAGGGCTCTTCACCCTGGCGATCACGATATTGCTGCATGATAATCAATTTTTGAGCGTCAGAACTGCTTTTTCTCACAAAAACATGGCTGCCACTTGCGATTTTCTCAAGCGGTTTTGGCGCAATTTTTTAGCGCGAAAGTCAATAGGACTTTCTAATAAAAGAAATTGTTTAGGACAAACTTAACTAAAACACACAAGAATCTCAGAAATTATTATTATTATGACAAATAAGAAAATGTGAAAATCCCATGACAAAAAACAAAAATCCATGACAAATCAGAAAATTCTATGACATTTCCGGGTATTCCATGACTTTCATCAAATTCCATGACACGTATAAACTCTGCTTTTTCCTCTTTAATTTGGTGTCTGTCTGCTTTTATGTGGGTAAAATGGGGATTATTTTGTATACATTTAGTCTTTTTTTTATAATGACCATATTTTGAAATGCATGTTATAGTACATTTGGTTTTCTTTAAAATGGCCGCTGAGCAAGTATGTGCTCCACTGTGGAATGCCTGTGATGACATGATACCAGAAGTGCCAAACCTTCCAGTCTTCATATAGCAGGCCAACCCAGAAATCCTCTCACCAATTACCAATCTGGTTCAGATTTTTTTTTTTTTTTTCTTCTTTCTTTTTAATTGGCCACACTGGCATATAGGAGTATTTTGCCTGTGCTCACTAAGCCCCTAGAAGAAGTGACAGTGAAACACTCATCTGGGCATTGGACTATCCTCCATATTAGTCTGTATATATTTATTATGGGCTCTGTGTCTTTACATTTAGGTCTGAGGTGTTATCAGTGATTACTGCTGGTTATTTACAGTCAGTATAGAACGTCTCCAGACGCTTTCATTTTGTTATGTTGTGGCCTTGTGAAAAGTAAAAAAAAAATCCAAGTTTTTCTACATCTGCACCTAATACCCATAATGACAAAGTGAAGACAGGATGTTAGTATATATATTTTTTAAATGAACAACTAACATTTTGCATTGACATAAGTATTCACACCCTATACTATGTACTTAGTTGAAGCACTGTCAGCAATTACAGCATCCAATCTTCTTGGATATGTCACAAGGTTTCACACATTTTTCTTGGTAGATCCTCTCAAGCTCTGTCAGGTTGGATGGGGCCATTTGTGGCCATTTTCAGTTCCCTCCAGAGATGTTCAATTGGGTTCAAGTCAGGGCTCTGTCTGGATCACTCATGGACATTTGCAGAATTGTCCCTTAGCCCCTCCTATGTTGTCTTGGATATGTACTTAGGGTCATCGTCTTGTTGGAAGGTGAACCTTCTGCCCAGTTCCTATTCCAGATACTAAAAAAAAAAAAAAAAACACAGCATGATGCAGCCACTAGCACCATGCTACACTATAGGCATGGCCGAGTAATGGTCAGTGCATGGTTTCCTCCAGACACAATGCTTAGAATTGAGGCCACAAAAGTTAGTCTTAGTTTCATCAGAGCAGAGAATCTTGTTTCTCACAACCCAAGAGTCCTCTAGATGAGTGTTCCCCAACTCCAGTCCTCAGGGACCGCCAACAGGTCATGTTTTCAGGATTTCCTCAGTGTTGCACAGGTGATGTAATTATTGTCAGTGCCTCAGACATTGCCACAGGTGTTCTTACCATAGGATATCCTGAAAACATGATCTGTTGGTGGTCCCAGAGGACTGGAGTTGGGTACCCCTGCTGTAGATGCTTTTTTAGCAAATGACAGGAAACTACTGAGGAAAAGCTTGTTACTGGTCCCTCTACCATAAAGCCCAGATTGGTGAAGTGCTGAAGTGATAGTTGACCTTCTACAAGTTTCTCCCATCTGTACACAGAAGCTCAGCCAGAGTGACCATTGGGTTGTTGGTCATCTCTCTCTTACCAAGGCCCTTCTTCCCCGATTGCTTAGTTTTGTGGGTCAGCCAGCTCTAGAAAAAGTCCTAGTTGTTCCAAACTTCTTGCATTTAAGAATTATGAAGGACATTAAGTTCTTGCAAACTTTCAGTGCAATGTTTTTTTATACATACAGACAAAATCTCAGGAATCTGGGCTTGTGAAAAAATCCTTCCTGCTTTATTCAATACATGAAGTGCTTAGTGCATCAGGATGACAGAAATTGGAGAACGCGTTTCAGTTATAATACAAAACCTTGTGAACATCAGTGCTTCAGCAGTGAATGGCCGCTGTGTTATCTCAATGGAGGGGGGCGGGAGAGCGAGAGAACAGAAATATCCTGCACTGCCCTGTCCCCATGCTGGGCGCTTCGTGAACCAGCCTGCTCTACTAGGAAACACAGGGCCGAGTGTCGGGCATCGTTTGCCCGACATTCGTCCCGTGTAAAAGGACCTTAATACAAAGAAATAGAGTAGAAATATAAAAAACTGGTAATATTTTCAGTCAACATTTTTACAAGTGTGAAATGAGGAAATTATCCAAAAGTTCCTTGCAAATAAATGTGCAGATTCCAGTAATTCTTTATTATAAAGTTACCACAGAAACAAAAGGCATTATAAAAATCAGCAATATTTCATTTTGTTAGCTGTGTTAAAAAAATTCAATCTGAATGTTGGCTCATTGCTATGAGATCCAGTAGCTCTATGTTAACACTGAGCTGCCAGAACATAGCAGCAAGTCTCCATTAATTATTGTTGTATAGCAGTAAGTGTTGCCATTTTTCTCAAATGCAGTCTGTAACGTCAACTAGTTCTAGTTACTACTAGAGATGAGCGAATGTACTCGTTACGAGTACTTACGCACCCGAGTACCGCCATTTTCGAGTACTTCAGTACTCGCGCGCAAAGATTCGGGGGGCGCCGGGGGGCGGGGAGAGGCGTGGCGGTGCGGGGGGTAGCAGCGGGGAACAGGGGGGAGCCCTCTCTCTCTCCCTCTCCCCCCCACTCTCCACTGCTACCCCCCGTGCCGCCACGGCGCCCCCCGAATTTTTTCGCCCGAGTACGGAAGTACTCGGAATTCGCGGTATTCGGGCGAAAAAGGGGCGTGGCCGAGCACGTTCGCTCATCTCTAGTTACTACATATACTCGTGCGGAAAGCTGCTTTAGAATTCTCCCCGCTCGGCTTTCAAATCCCCTGCCATCAGCGCTGTGTAAGTGAGCGCTGTGATTGGATCGAGAGCCGGCCAATCACAGCCGGCGCTCGATCCAATCACAGCGCTTATGGCAGGGGATGACAGAGCTGAGCAGAGAGGACGGCGGGGTATGACAGCAGGGAGAATTCAAGCAGCTTGCTGCACTGCCGCCAGAAACCAGAAATTGAAACAGCTTTCCCCACTGCCGCCAGAGACGCGGACGCCGGCTGGGAGGTGAGTATGGAGGTTTTTTTTTTTCTTTTTACCCAGTTTTTTACTCAAGTATAGCTGGGCTTATACTCAAGTCAATAAGTTTTACCATTTTTTTGTGGTAAAACTTATTGACTCGGCTTATACTCGGGTTGGCTAATACTCGAGTATATATAGTACACACTGGACCAAATTAGCAAAAATATATATATTTTTCATTTTAAAAGCACAATGGCTTAAATATACACTCTTTATATGAAAAAAAACAAAAAAAAACAAGCCCCTAGGAGTTATTGTTTTGCTGCATATATATAGATTTAATAAGAATTTTTTTCATGATTTGTAATATGGGCAGTTTCTTATGAGGCATGTCAGTAGATGAGAGAATTAGTAAAGTTGTGCTATATAATATGAGGAATTTCTGAATGGAATAAAAGGTTTAATGGAAAAGCGCATGCGCAACAATGGAGCGCATTGTGCGTTCCATCGTTGGGATGAGCCACGGAAGTTCCTCATTATGGAATGCACGTAGCGTTCCACAAACAGCCGTGATGACGTTGAATGAGCTGCGCCCGGTATGACGTCCATGTCTAGCGACTGTCAAGATGGTGGCGCGTGCGTTGTGGGATCTCAGTGGCGTGATTACACCTGTTACAACAAAGGTAATGAAAATAATAGAATATATATAAATGTATGAGTTTGGACATTGGCAACTTTATTTTTAAGTTTGCCGGACTTTGATTATTCATTATTTATTGTTCTTTGTGATTTTAACCCCCACTGGTGGGGTCATTAAATGGTGTGGTTATCAACTTTTTTCGGAGCGCAATAGAGTTTTTTCATTTGTCTATGGCTCTCTGGATCTTGCATCCAAGCAAGAGGTGGTCCAACAGCGTATTAGAGTCTCCATGCCCACCCATATCACATCTTGTATTCAAGCTAGAGGCGGGCCCAACAGGGTACTGGATTTTCCTTGCCTGCCCACATTGCATATTGCATCTAAGTTAGAGGCGGTCAGTCCAACAGGGTACTACAGCCTACATGCCCTCCTGTATCACATCTTGCATCGAAGCTAGAGGTGGTCCAACAGGGTATTGGAGTCTCCATGCCCACCCGTATCACATCTTGTATCCAAGCTAGAAGCAGTCCAACAGGGTAATAGAGCCTCCATTTCCGCTCGTATCGCATATTGCATCCAAGCTACAGGTGGTACAACAGTGTACCAGGGCCTCCATGCCTGCCCATATCATATTTTGTATCCAAGCAAGAGGCGGTACAACAGGGTACTAGAGCATCCATGCCCTCCTGTATCACATCTTACTTCCAAGCTAGAGGCGGGCCCAACAGGGTACTAGAGTCTCCATGCCTGCCCATATGACATTTTGTATCCAAGCTAGAGGCAGGTCCAACAGGGTAATAGAGTCTCCATGCCCACCTGTATCACATCTTGTATCCAAGCTAGAGGCAGTTGAACGGGGTACTAAAGCTTTCCTACAAGGGATCAGTTCTCCACAATAAATGATCGTTTTGCTCTGATATTGTAATCACTTACTTATATCAACATTACAATCACATATAGGAAGTTTCATTCGATTCCGTCAACTTCTAGGTGCTGGATTTTTTTTCTTTTACAATGAGTGTATATGCTTTGGTAGTTTTCACTTGACTTGGTTTCTGCAAGCCGAGTGAATCTTTAGGAAAACCTGACAACCTTCATTAAGATTACAGACATTTTTATTTCTTAAAATCATGACAATAGTTTTTAAAATCATTAAATTGAACCTCTGAAAATGTGTTGTAACTGGATAGAAATATGAAAAACCACAGAGCAAAAAAAAATATATCATATCATCCCTGTTAAAGTGCATAACTGATACAGCAAACTTTTTCATGCTTTTGTTATGTTTTATAAATACAAAAATGCTACTAAAATACAAATATAAATAACAGAACAAACAGGAACTATATATACATTGCAAGATATGTATATCCCTAAACATGTTAGAATATAATGAAGTTTGTTGAAAATAAAAATCTATCTTTATGTCTAAAGATTTGTATTCCCGCATGGACCTGAGAGGTCTATGGTGCAAAAAACAGCAAACAAAAAAAAACCTTGTTAAGTCATTTAGATGCAGGATACATACATATCTGCTGAATGTTTAAAGAAACGCTGTTTTACAGCTTTAGGGCTTATTTACACGAGCGTATATTTTTCACGGCCTGCTGATTTACTCTTTCATCTAAGCAGTTCCTCGCCTCTCTCCTCCACTCCAACATTTGCAATGGGAGCAGAGTATGTGGGGTGGGGTCAGAGCTAAGCTCCGCTCTGTCCTGCCCACTCTCATTGCTGGCTATGGATAAGGGGGGAAAATGGGGGGAGGGAGCTTAGCTTCGCCCCTGTCCCACCCACTCTCATTGCAAAATGCTCGGAGGGGAGGAGAGAGGCAGAGAGCCGGTGAGGGGGAGGGGAGGGTGGGCGCTGCTCAGATGGAAGCATATATGGGCCGGCCGTGAAAACGCTGGCCGATATACGTTTGTGTAAATAAGCCCTTAGGTTGCTTTCAAACGAGTGTATTGCAACATGTCTGTAATATAGATGTTACAGATGACAGTACAACCGTATGTCAACAGTAATTGATCAGTATTGTTTTTACTTTCCAATGCGAAAATACTGATATGTATTTGCCCAATAGAAAATTACATTGTTACAGACCAGTCATACTGTTATCTGTATGTTTTAATTTTAATTCCACATATCCCAAATTAATACAAGTCATTTAAAATCAGTCTGTGTGAACAATACAAAAGGGAACAGAACAGGCATCGTACGAAAAGAAATGGGGCATAAACAGTAAACAGTGGAGCTTTATCTTCTAATACTACATGCTACAGGTTTCTTCTAGTTACCTGTTTTTTCTATGCAGACTAATAAAAAAGCTAGAAAGATGCTTGAATACTTTATCGATAAAAAGAGTAAATCCACTTTTAAACATAAATTTACAGGTTTTATATAAGTAAACGTTGCTAACAGCTTTTTAGCGTGGATCCTGAGTTTAAATGGGTTCTCCAAAGAAAAGAAAAAATGTCATTAAAACTAAAATCACAAATAGGTGCACGTTTATCTAGGGGGCAATCATTATTCTAAATTAAAATGGCCTAGAAAACCTCCTAGAATGTAATAGAACCTTCACCTGAGGAAGCCCTGCCCAGGCCCTGAGTGTGAATGGCATAAGAACTCCCTTCCTGGATTCACAGCATGTGCCTTGTGCTCATTAAGGCTGGCAAGATTTTGATTGCACGGATTGTTAAACAGTATAAAAGCTCTCAGCTGTTGTGAGGAGACTATTCTGGGGTGTAGTACTGTTCAGGGACTATGGGGGGAATTCGCAAGTGACTTCTAAAATGGGTTGACAAATGTAATTAAACTCTTTTTTATGTGTTTTTTTTTCTTGAAAAATTGTTCTATGAAATATTTTCACATCCTTACAATGTCATGCAATAGTTTTTTCTTTTATATACATGTGTATGGCTGCTGACTCTAGTGCTTGTAGTATTTTAGGGGTAGCTCAGCATTGCAATCAAGTAAAGCTACTCAAAATTATTATTTTTTAAACATGCAATGCAGAACAGAATAAAATTCTATCCCGACTCTTTTTCTACAATTTTTATTTACAGTTTTTAGTAAAACCTCCTATGAATTGATGGGAAGGGAAGCAGTAAGGAGTCACTCCTCCAAGAAGGAAATCTCTATCCCATTTATTGCTTCAAAATCAGAAATTAGTTGAAGACAGACATTAGATTACGCCATCAGCAACTTATAGGGTGGAAGAGAACTTAACTTATATGCTTCAGTACAATTATTTGTGGAATAACACGCAGCACCAACAGACAGTCCTCTAGTTACTTCATTTACATAAAGAAAAGGTCTGGAGAAAACAATGTTGAATTATTCACAGGGTGTTTTACACTGACAAAAATACATTTTTACATTTTCTTTGGTAGTATGGCAGGAGACAGTAGGTTCACTTCCAAGCACTATACCAGGTTATTACAAATGATCTTCCTGATGTGACTCCTCAGAACTCCCATTTTATCATAATCCGATACAGAAATATCAATGGAAACAGAAGCTCAAACATCTTCATTTGGCAAAGTGGTTATAGTAAGACATCCTTGTTGCCCAGAGCAGCCAATCACAGCGCAACATTCATTTTTGAAATTGCTGAGGTAAAATGAAACCTATACTGGGATTGGTTGGGCAACAAGGACCTTCTTACGGTTAGATAGTTTTGCTAAATGAGGCCCAAAAGGTTTTATTCTACCGCAGTCGTCGCTAGGGAGATATGAGTCAACATGGCTGCCAACGAATTCAGGTGAGCATTTTGTATCTTGATTTTTATGTGTACCAGTCTGTCATTAGTGTGCAACATCATTTTCTAACAAAGTTTGGTGAAGCTCCGCTCAGTAGGCACACAATTCATAAGTTGTACTCCAATTATAAGGAAAAAGTTGTGTCAACAAGCAAAAACAATCCGGCCGACCACCAGTAAGCATGGAATATATCCATGCACAAGCAGAGAATTGGACATCCCACCACCGAACATGTGGAAAATTCAAATGTTTGCAATGTTTTCCTTACCGACTGTAATTGTTACAGACCTGAAACCGGATGACAAAGTAAGGCGACATTCCTTATGTGAGAGTATGCAAACCAGCAGAAACTGATGGTTTCATGGAATCTTCGATGTTTAGATAAGAAGCCGCTTTCCACCTTCCGGGCATAGGATGCGAAGTAGGAAAAAAATTCCTATGGGGATTGTATGTGCAACTTCCCCAAGGTGAATGTGTTTTGCACTACAACCTGTAGGAAAACGTTCAGCCGTTCTTTATCCATGATGAAACAATCGTGGAAATTTATTACCTGGACGTGATACTTCTGCCACAGCTGGAACACAAAATCCCAGCAGGATAGGGGACCCCACCATTTCTTACAATAAAATCAACTTCCGAACAGATGGAATGGCCACGCAAGTAGTGACGATAGTAGACTTCTTCCTTGGCCTCCACGTTCCCTGAACCTTATGCCTTGTGATTTTCTTGTTCTCTGGGGGAGTTCAAAAAATAGAGTCTACATGCCACTGTTACCACCCACCATGCATGATCTGTAAGTACGCATCACAGAAGCCGCTGCAACAGTCAATTGTGAAACGCTATAATGTGTATATCAGGAAATTCACTACAAGCTCGATGTGTGTTGAGTGACAAAGGAGGCTCACATTGAGCACTTTTAATGTGGAAAACATTTTTGATGTTCTGTTTTGATGTTTATTCGAGTGTCATTAAACTGTAGTTCTGAGTGTTTGAAATAGGGAAGATCATTTGTAATAACTCTGTATGTTGCATTTCATTTTTAACATCTGAACATACATTTTGAAAAAAAATCCTTGTATCTTGCTGCCAATATTGGAGATTTTACTCTCTTTTATTACTTTGTACTTCAGAATAAAAATATAAAAAGAGCAACAAATGTACTGAACCCTTTATGTCAATTTTTGGTGTTTTATGCATGGCAGCTTATGCACTAAACTTTGTGGGTTTTTGCTATTTTGGCTGCCCCTGACTTAAAAAAAAATGCTACTGAAAGATGAGAGGGAAAAAAAGGGAGACAAGCATATACTTGAGAGTTCCAAACTCTATAAACCAATGTTTGGATTTTTTTTTTTAAGTGCTCGGGACTTGACAGGGGACATAGCAGCTCATGACCTGTCACATTTACTGTAGTTTATATTAGAAACTGCCGTAAAGTATAGCTGATGCACTTCACAACAATGCCATCTTTACTTAGACCAGCATATAAAATGTCTACCTAAGTCTGCTCCAAAGTGTATAGCATAAGGCCTACAGGCCTACTGCACACAAGTGGGTCGGACACTGCATGCGGGATTCCCGCAGCGCAGTTCAACCCGGTGCCCAGCCGGTGACCCCTGCATGGCTGCCTGCACACGGGCGGGTCGGACCCGCCATACGGGATTCCCACAGTGGAGTTCGAGCCGATGCCAGGCCTGCTTACCTGCCCGGTGTCTTCTCCGTATTCTCTTGTGCAGTCAATGTGCTATGGCAATGACGTGGCCTCTTGTGCTACGAATGTGCTGGCCACACAGTCGAGAGGATGCAGCGCCATCACTATAGCGATGACGCAGCCCCTGCGGCCATTCCACAATGAGGATTGCGAAATTGCCATGGCACAGATGGCTTCCATATCCCACGGCAAATCACAGCATGCTGCAATTTCTTTCCTGCAAGCGTAAAATCGCAATCGATTTTCGTTTGTGGGCAGGAAATCACATTTTCTATAGCATGCTATGGGCTGGATTTGCTGCGAAATCCGGAGGCGGAATCCCGCTCCGCATTTCACAATGCAAATTTGCCCATGTGCAGGAGGCCTAAAAGGGAAAAGCAGTATGACTACTTCAGATGAAAATAAAACACATACAATTATATAATAAACAGTAACATGTTTATAACAACACACTTCATTGTTAGAAAACTCTTATATAAATGTTTATTTAAAACAGCAGAACAATATTGCTTTCCCAGTTTCAATTCAAAGAGAAAGAAACTTAGAGATAAACTGAATATTTGGTACATACTTTACAATAAAGAATAATACTCTGAACTAAAATATTACTGTATTAGAAAATATTGTACTTATTATGCACATATAGTGAACCACCTCACTCATCATCATTCGAATTCTCTTGAATAATACTTTCAGCCCTCTGCTCCGCTCTATCTGTGAATGAGAAAAAGAAAGTTGTAGCATATCAACAAAAACAACTCAAGCAAATCCCATAAAGGACTTCTATGTAACTAGACTGATAAAAAAGACATGACTAATCGCACCAGTTTTAATTCTGCCCAAAAGAATCAAAGAAATAAAGATGAACCCCTTAATAACAGGGTTTTTTCAGCTCTATCAACCAATTTTTCAATTTTCTTCGTCATCATATTCCTAGAACCCTAACTTTTAGGGTCATTGAATAGCTGAGTGCTGCCTCTGATTGGTCACAGTGCTCAGCCAATCAGAGGCAGTCCTTTCAGCAGGCGGGGATTTTAAATTCCCGACTGCTGAAAGCTTTTTATAGCAGTTCAGGAGAAGACGCGGCTAGCCGCGCCTGAACCCCGGCAGCTGCAGAGAGGTGAGTATATATATTTTTTATGGTTTACACATTTTAGGGATGATTTTTAGGAAAGGGCTTATATTTAAAGCCTTTACCCGAAAATCACTGCAGGGCTTGCCGGCAGCCAATTGCTTTTAATTTGTACGTTCACTTCATTACCTAACTTTATGGACTTATCAAACAAATTTAGTATGCTTTTCACACTTCGCGCTAACACCACTAAATTGAATATTCTGTACTGTAATATACCACGACCCACGCAAAAGTTAATTGAACTCAGTTTCCACTTCCAAACCCGTGATCATTATTTGCCCTACCTACGTATCTAACAAAGTGAAATGGAATTATGTGCTTTTTTCCTTGCAGATCTCCAACACACCCAATACTTGATTCCCCTACCATTTTGCGGCTAAGAAAAATAAACTCAATTAAGATTGCTACTAGAGATGAGCGAGCGTACTCGTCTGAGCTTGATACTCGTTCGAGTATTAGGGTGTTCGAGATGCTCGTTACTCGAGACGAGCACCACACGGTGTTCGACTCCATTACATTTCCTTCCCTGAGAAATTTGCGTGCTTTTCTGGCCAATAGAAACACAGGGAAGGCATTACAACTTCCTCCTGTGACATTCCAGCCCTATCCCACCCCCCTGCAGTGAGTGGCTGGGGAGATCAGATGACACCCCAGTATTTAAATCTGCCCCGCCGGCGGCTCGCCACAGATGCACGCTGACAGAGATCAGGGAAAGTGCTGTCTTGCTGTAGCTGCTATAGGGAGAGTGTTAGGTGTTATATTCGTCTTCAAGAACACCAACGATCCTTCTTAGGGCCACATCTGACCATGTGCAGTACTGTTGAGGCTGCTTTTAGCAGTGTTGCACAATTATTTTTTTTTGTATATCGGGCGTGCAGACCATAGCGTCCTCAGTCTGCAGTCATTTTACAGAGTATAGGGACAGTACTGGTGAGGCAGGGAAAGAGGTATACTGGCTATATAGGCAGTGGGCTTTTTCCCAAAAAGTGGAAAAAATACTACATTTGGCCTGCCTGTGACTGTCTTCCATTTACTGCGTGTCTGCTGGGGGGAGTAGTCAGTGATTAATACCCAGCCTTGCGCATAATTGTTTCCTGGCTGCACTGGGCTTTCAGTAACCACAGTCATCCTCCAACGGGGAAATCCAAATGCAGTGTATATCAGAGGCAGTGGGCTTTTCCCCAAAAAGTGGAAAAAAATACTATATTTGGCCTGCCTGTGACTGTCTTCAGTTTACTGCGTGTCTCCTGGGGGGCGTAGTTGGTGATTAATACCCAGCCTTGCACATAATTGTTTCCTGGCTGCACTGGGCTTTCAGTAACCACAGTCATCCTCCAACAGGGAAATCCAAACAGTGTATATCAGAGGCAGTGGGCTTTTTCCCAAAAAGTGGAAAAAAATACTATATTTGGCCTGCCTGTGACTATCTTCAGTTTACTGCGTGTCTGCTGGGGGGAGTAGTCGGTGATTAATACCCAGCCTTCTGCATAATTGTTTCCTGGCTCTGCTGTGCGTTCCGTAAGCGAAGTCAGCCTCCAACCACAGGCCAATAAGCGGCACATTTAATTACAGCGTTCTATTTCTGACCTACTCGTAATACACCATGCTGAGGGGTAGGGGTAGGTCTAGAGGACGTGGACGGGGGCGAGGACGCGGAGGCCCAAGTCAGGGTGTGGGCACAGGCCGAGCTCCTGGTCAAGGTCTATCGCAGCCGACTGCTGCAGGATTAGGAGAGAGGCAAGTTTTTGGGGTCCCCAGATTCATCTCACAATTAATGGGTCCACGCGGTAGATCTTTATTAGAAACTGAGCAGTGTGAGCAGGTCCTGTCGTGGATAGCAGAAAGTGCATCCAGCAATCTATCGACCACCCAGTCTTCTAAGCCGTCCACAGCTGCAACTCTGAATCCTCTGGCTGCTGCTACTCCTTCCTCCCAGCCTCCTCACTCCATGAAAATGACACATTCTGAGGAGCAGGCAGACTCCCAGGAACTGTTCTCGAGCCCCTGCCGAGATTAGGCGGCAATGGTTCCTCTCCCACCGGAGGAGTTTGTCGTGACCGATGCCCAACCTTTGGAAAGTTCCCGGGGTCCGGGGGATGAGGCTGGGGACTTCCGGCAACTGTCTCAAGAGCTTTCAGTGGGTGAGGAGGAAGATGACGATGAGACACAGTTGTCTATCAGTGAGGTAGTAGTAATTTCAGTAAGTCCCAGGGAGGAGTGCACAGAGGATTCGGAGGAAGAGCAGCTGGACGATGAGGTGACTGACCCCACCTGGTTTGCTAAGCCTACTGAGGACAGGTCTTCAGAGGGGGAGGCAAGTGCAGCAGCAGGACCGGTTGGAAGAGGCAGTGCGGTGGCCAGGGGTAGAGGCAGGGCCAGACCGAATAATTCACCAACTGTTTCCCAAAGCGCCCCCTAGCGCCATGCCACCCTGCAGAGGCCAAGGTGCTCAAAGGTGTGGCAGTTTTTCACTGAGAGTGCAGACGACGAATGAACTGTGGTGTGCAAGGTTTGTCGCGCCAAGATCAGCTGGGGAGCTACCACCACCAGCCTCACCACCACCAGCATGCGCAGGCATATGATGGCCAAGCACCCCGCAAGGTGGGACGAAGGCCGTTCACCGCCTCCGGTTTGCACCACTGCCTCTCCCCCTGTGCCCCAACCTGCCACTGAGATCCAACCCCCCTCTCAGGACACAGGCACGACCGTCTCCCGGCCTGCACCCACACGCTCACCTCCGCTGTCCTCGGCCCCATCCAGCAATGTCTCTCAGCGCAGCGTCCAGCCGTCGCTAGCGCAACTGTTTGAGCGCAAGCGCAAGTACGCCGCCACGCACCCGCACGCTCAAGCGTTAAACGTGCACATAGCCAAATTGATCAGCCTGGAGATGCTGCCGTATAGGCTTGTGGAAACGGAGGCTTTCAAAAACATGATGGCGGCGGCGGCCCTGCGCTACTCGGTTCCCAGTCGCCACTACTTTTCCCGATGTGCTGTCCCAGCCCTGCACGACCATGTCTCCCGCAACATTGTATGCGCCCTCACCAACGCGGTTACTGCCAAGGTCCACTTAACAACGGACACGTGGACAAGCACAGGCGGGCAGGGCCACTATATCTCCCTGACGGAACATTGGGTGAATTTGGTGGAGGCTGGGACCGAGTCAGAGCCTGGGACCACTCACGTCCTACCCACCCCCAGAATTGCGGGCCCCAGCTCGGTGCTGGTATCTGCGGCGGTGTATGCTTCCTCCACTAAACCACCCTCCTCCTACGCAACCTCTGTCTCACAATCAAGATGTGTCAGCAGCAGCACGTCGCCAGCAGTCGGTGTCGCGCGACGTGGGCAGCACAGCGGTGGCCAAGCGACAGCAGGCCATGCTGAAACTACTCAGCTTAGGAGAGAAGAGGCACATGGCCCACGAACTGCTTCAGGGTCTGACAGGGCAAACCGACCGCTGGCTTGCGCTGCTGAGCCTCCAACCAGGCATGGTCGTGTGTGACAACGGCCGTAACCTGGTGGCAGCTCTGCAGCTCGGCAGCCTCACGCACGTGCCATGCCTGGCCCACGTCTTTAATTTGGTGGTTCAGCGGTTTCTGAAAAGCTACCCACGCTTGTCAGATCTGCTCGGAAAGGTGTGGTGGCTCAGCGCACATTTCCGCAAGTCCAACACGGGTGCTGCCACCCTGCGGATCCTGCAACATCGGTTTAATCTGCCAGTGCACCGACTGCTGTGCGACGTGCCCACACGGTGGAACTCTACGCTCCACATGTTGGCCAGGCTCTATGAGCAGCGTAGAGCTATAGTGGAATACCAACTCCAACATGGGCGGCGTAGTGGGAGTCAGCCTCCTCAATTCTTTACAGAAGAGTGGGCCTGGTTGGCAGACATCTGCCAGGTCCTTGGAAACTTTGAGGAGTCTACCCAGATGGTGAGCGGCGATGCTGCAATCATTAGCGTCACCATTCCTCTGCTATGCCTCTTGAGAAGTTCCCTGCAAAGCATAAAGGCAGACGCTTTGCGCTTGGAAACGGAGGCAGGTGAAGACAGTATGTCGCTGGATAGTCAGAGCACCCTCATGTCTATATCTCAGCGCGCTTTGGTGGAGGAGGAGGAGGGGGAGGAGCATGAGGAGGAGGGAGAAGAGTCAGCCGGGCCCACTGCTGAGGGTACCCATGCTGCTTGCCTGTCATCCTTTCAGCGTGTATGGCCTGAGGAGGAGGAGGAGGAGGATCCTGAAAGTGATCTTCCTAGTGAAGACAGCCATGTGTTGCGTACAGGTACCCTGGCACACATGGCTGACTTCATGTTAGGATGCCTTTCTCGTGACCCACGCGTTACACGCATTCTGGCCACTACGGATTACTGGGTGTACACATTGCTCGACCCACGGTATAAGGAGAACCTTTCCACTCTCATACCCGAAGAGGAAAGGGGTTCGAGAGTGATGCTATACCACAGGACCCTGGCGGACAAACTGATGGTAAAATTCCCATCCGACAGCGCTAGTGGCAGAAGGCGCAGTTCCGAGGGCCAGGTAGCAGGGGAGGCGCGGAGATCAGGCAGGGGAACATTCTCCAAGGCCTTTGACAGTTTTATGGCTCCCCAGCAAGACTGTGTCACCGCTCCCCAGTCAAGGCTGAATCGGAGCATGGTGAGGGAGTACGTAGCCGATCCCACCACCGTCCTCCGTGACGCCTCTGCTGCGTACAACTACTGGGTGTCGAAGCTGGACACATGGCCTGAACTCGCTCTGTATGCCCTGGAGGTGCTTGCTTGCCCTGCGGCTAGCGTCTTGTCAGAGAGGGTGTTTAGTGCGGCTGGGGAAATCATCACGGATAAGCGTACCCGCCTGTCAACCGTCAGTGCCGACAGACTTACACTCATGAAGATGAACAAAGCCTGGATTTCCCCTGACTTCTCTTCTCCACCAGCGGACAGCAGCGGTACCTAAACAATACGTAGGCTGCACCCGCGGATGGAAGCATCGTTGTCTATCACCATAAAAAATGGGGACCTTTTTGCTTCATCAATCTGTGTATTATATTCATCATCCTCCTCCTGCTCCTCCTCCTGAAACCTCACGTAATCACGCCGAACGGGCAATTTTTCTTAGGCCCACAAGGCTCAGTCATATTACTTTTGTAAACAATGTTTATACGTTTCTATTCTCATTAAAGCGTTGAAACTTCCACCTGAACCAATTTTTATTTTAACTGGGCTGCCTCCAGGCCTAGTTACAAATTAAGCCACAGTACGCTAAGCGATTAATGGGTTTCACCTGCCCTCTTGGTTGGGCATGGGCAATTTTTCTGAGGTACATTAGTACTGTTGGTACACCAATTTTTTTGGGCCTTCGCCTACAGTGTTATCCTAGTAATTTTTATGGGCTTCGCCTGCACTCATGGTACAGCAAGGTGTGTGGGGTTGGCCTACCCTTTTGCTACATAAATGTAACTGGGGCCTTGTCTATACTGCAGCTACTGAAATGTGAAAGACTGTTATCTCCCTAAACTGCTGTAACGGGAATGTTACTGTGGCCTGTCTTGACTGCTACTACTACTGAAATGGAACTAATACTGTGCTCCCCCTATACTGCTGCTAGTGATATGTTACTGGGGCCTGTCCAGACTGCTACTACTACTGAAATGGAACTAATACTGTGCTCCCCCTATACTGCTGCTTTGGAATTGTTACTGGGGCCTGTCTTGACTGCTACTATTACTGAAATAGGCGGTTGGGCAGCATGTTACCCAGGAGAAGTGGCAGCGGAGTGTCATGCAGGCAGTGATTGTGCTTTGTTGGAGGTAGTGTGGTGCTTAGCTAAGGTATGCCTTGCTAATGAGGGTTTTTCAGAAGTAAAAATTGTTGGGGGGGGCACTCTTTCCGCTATTGTGGCTTAATAGTGGGACCTGGGAACTTGAGATGCTGCCCAACATGTAGCCCCTCGCCTGCCCTATCCGTTTCTATGTCGTTCCCATCACTTTCTTGAATTTCCCAGATTTTCACAAATGAAAACCTTAGCGAGCATCGGCGATATACAAAAATGCTCGGGTCGCCCATTGACTTCAATGGGGTTCGTTAGTCGAAACGAACCCTCGAGCATCGCAGGAAGTTTGACTCGAGTAACGAGCACCCGAGCATTTTGGTGCTCGCTCATCTCTAATTGCTACACTTCCATGAGTTCTATAATGCTTTCGCACTTTGCCCGTTCCAGTTGCTTCCACATTCATTAAGAAAGTACAGTAGGATATTTTTACATTCATTTGAGCAGGTAAACGCACAATGATTTATAAGAAAGTAATGTATTTTGGGCATGGAAGGATACTTAAGTGGGGAGCTCCTATATGAACCTGTAACATCCTGCTGCATCCTGGCCCGGCCTCTAGCTGAGGGCTTACTGCCCCACCATTTATAGAACCATGGGAACCTCCTGCCACCAGGCTCAAGTGCTACGACCCCCGATGTGTATTTCCCTCATTTGTTTTTACTGGAGAAATGGCACCTAAAAAGTAGTCCAAAGAAAAGACACGTCGGGAAGCTATGGATAGGTTAGACAAATTTTGCTGTACCCAGGATAAGAAAAAACAAACAACCTCCTGCTAGCTCCCCAGGTGCATCTACCCCTGTGTCTGCAGAGGAAGGTAAATAGCAAATGATTTACCCTGATATTACAAGCATCCCAGAGGCTATTGCTGGGAGTGCAAAATGTCACACTTCTCTCCTTAGGACATGCTGCTGTTCCCAGCAAATACGGTACTGAGGAAAAGACTAACTGGCCACAAAACACATATATATGCTGGTTATAATAAATAGAGAATTTTGCCAAAATTTCCCTTGAGTAATTCTATCATCTCAGATATTACTCTTTTATAGGGTAGTATAGTTTTGCCTCTATCCTAGCTATGCTCCACATAATAACATGGTATGTTAGGCTGAATGAAAACGATGTCCATCTAGTTCAGCCTGTTTCAACCTCCTTGTTGATCCAAAAGGCAAAAAAACTAAGAGGCAGAAGCCAATTAGCCATTTCGGGGAAAAAATTCCTTCCCGACTCCATAATGGCAGTCAGAATGATCCCTGGATCAACCTCTGATAGCTCCTACCTGTCTGTAAGACCTAGATCAACGACCCGCTGGTCACCTAATGTTTATATCGTGTAATATCCTTCCACTGTAGAAACACATCTAGTTCCCTCTTAAACTCCTCTATGGATTTTGCCATCACTACGTCCTCAAGCAGAGCGTTCCACAGTCTCACTACTCTTACAGTAAAGAACCCCCTTCTGTGTTGGTGATGAAACCGGCTTTCTTCTAGACGTAGAGGATGCCCTATTGCTACCGTCACAGTCCTGGGTATAAACAGATCATGGGAGAGATCCTTGTATTGTCCCCTAATGTATTTATACATAGTTATTTGATCGCTCCTTAGCCGTCTTTTTTCAACTGTAAATAAACCCAATTTTTATAGCCTGTCTGGGTATTCCAGTCCCCTCATCCCATGTATTCATTTGGTTGCCCTTCTTTGAACACCCTCAAGCACGACAACATCTTTCCTGAGAATGGGTGTCCAGAACTGCACACAGTACTCCATGTGGGGCCTGACAAGTGCCTTATATAGTGGAAGAATAATGTTCTCGTCCCCCGCCCCTATACCTCTTTTTATACACCCCAAGACTTTGTTTGTTGTTGCAGCAGCTGGCTGGCATTGGTTGCTCCGGTTAAAACTACAATCCACTAATACCCCTAGGTCTTTTTACATGTCACTTTTCCCTAGCAGTACCCCATTCAGTGTATATTGGTGACATCCATTTCTCCTCCCCACGTGCATAACCTTACATTTATCAACATTGAACTTCATTTGCCATTTTTCTGCCCAAGCCCCCAGTTTATCTAGGTTCATTTGTAGCCATACATTGTCCTCTGTTGCATTAATTATCTATTATAATTTTGTGTCATCTGCAAATATTGATATTTTATTGTGCAGTCCCTCTATCTGGTTGTTGATAAATATATTGAACAGAATGGGGCCTAATACTGAACCCTGTGGCACCCCACTAGCGATGGTGGCCCAATTTGAGTATGAACCATTTATTACCACCCTCTGCTTTCCTACTCTGAGCCAGTTCTTTACCCAGATAACACACATTTTCACCCAGTCCGAGCTGCCTCATTTTGTATATCAACCTATTATGCGGCATAGTGTCAAATGCTTTAAAGAAGTCTAGATATATGAGATCAATAGACTCTCCCAGGTCCAGCCAAGAGCTTACTTCATCGTAGAAGCTGATCAGATTGGTCTGACATGATCGACCCCTCATGAAACTATGCTGGTGAGGAGTTATACCATTGTTCTCCTTTAGGTATTTTTGGGGATGGCGTCTCTCAGAAACCTCTCGAATATTTTTCCAGTTATTGAAGTGAGACTTACCAGCCTGTAGTTACCAGGCTCTATTTTGAACCCCTTTTTGTATATTGAAACTATATTGGCAATGCGCCAATCAAGTGGTACAACCCCAGTCTTGATAGTATCCATAAATATTAGAAATAGCGGTCTTGGGTGTATTCCATCTGGGTCTGGCGATTTATTGATTTTAATCCTCTTTAACTGGCTCTGCACTTCCTCCTGTGTTAAGTATGTAATATTTAGTGAGGCGTTTGTTTTATTCCCCTGCATCTCGTGTGACGTTTCATTTTCGTTCATGAATGCAATTGAAAAGAAACAATTTCATAGGTTTGCCTTCCCCCATCATCTTCAATGATTTCTCCTGCATTATTTGTTAAAGGGTTAGTACTCTCAGTGCAAATCCTTTTACTGTTAATATAATTGAAGAATAGTTTAGGGTTGTTTTTCCTCTCTTTGGCGATCAGTCTTTCCGCCTCCTCCTTAGCAATTTTGATCTTTTCTTTACATATTTTGCTTTTTCCCTATATGATTTTAGCGCTTCTTTGCTGACTTCTTGTTTCAGTAGTTTAAACACTTTTTTATTTCGTTTATTGCCCCCCTTAGAGTCTTGTAGAGCCAAATTGGTTACCTTCTACTTGCAGTTCTTTTATTTTTAAAGTGTATGCACTGCTCACATGAGGTGATTAGGATCTTTTTAAACTTTTCCTATTTGTCTTCTGTACTGTTGTTTTTGAAGGTGTTGTTCCAATTAATGTTACCGATAATAGTTCTGAGCTGATCAAATTTTGCTTTACTAAAGTTTAGGTTTTTTGTCGCTCCCTGATAAGGCTTCTTATTGAATGGCAGCTGGAAATTAATTATATTGTGGTCGCTGTTCTCCAAGTACCCCTCAACCTGCACTCCCATTATTCAGTCCGGTTAGTACTAAGGCCAGAGTGGCCCTCCCTCTAGTCGGTCCCAGCACAAGTTGGGTAAGGTAGTTATCTTTAATTGTTCTCAAGAATTTATCACCCCTGTGAGATTTGCAGGTTTTGTTATCCTATATTATATCCGGATAATTAAATACTTATTATTACTATTATTAAATTATAATAATACTTAATTACTTATTATAATTATTATTAAATAATAATTACTTAGTTGCGGTTTGACACCTCTTCTATCTGCCTTAATAGTAAGGTTTCAGTTTCTTCTGTTGCATTTGATGGCCTATCGAAAACCCCTATCAGTATTTTGTTATTTTTTTCTCCCTGTATTTCCACATACAGGGATTCGACGTGTTCATCTCCTGCACCTATATCCTCCTGCAGCCTCGGCATTAAGTAGGATTTAACATATAGACATACGCCTCCCCCTTTCTGGATTCCACAGTCTCTTCTAAAGAGATTGTAACCTTGTAAATTCACCGCCCAATCGCACTTATCATCAAGCCATGTTTCCGTTATTCCGACTATATTGTAGTTTTCCTCAGTCATTCTTGTTTCAAGCGTACCCATTTTACCGATCAGGCTCCTTGCATTCGCTGCCATACAATTTATACGGGTATTTTTGTTCTTTAAATTCATTTTGCTACTTATGGTACTATTGCCTGTTCTGTCAGCTCTAACTGTACTAACCACACCCCCTGGTTGACCCCCATTCCCATTACTTGGACCCAGGTCTTTAACTACAATGACTACCACCTTGTTTCTCTTTTTGCCCTCCCCCCCCAGTCCCTAGTTTAAACACTCCTCCAGCCTTCTAACCATCTGGACCCGGGTCGCTAGTTACACTGTCTACCCCACTATTTCTCATTTTACCCTCCCCCCAGTCCCTAGTTAAAACACTCCTCCAGCCTTCTAGCCATCTTTTCCCCCAGCACAGCTGTACCCTCCCCATTAAGATGCAGCCCTTCCCTACGGTAGAGCCTGTAGCCGACAGCAAAGTCAGCCCAGTTCTCCAGGAACCCAAACCCCTCCTTCTTACACCAACTCTGGAGCCACTTGTTTACCTCCCTACAATCCTGCTGGTTCTAGTGTGGCTTTAGGTGCAGGTAGTATTTCTGAGAAAACTACCCTGGAGGTCCTCACCCTAAGCTTGGACCCTAAGTCCCTGAAATCATTTTTGAGGTCCCTCCATTGACCTCTAATTTGTTCATAGTTTTTCCTTCTTTTTGTGTGCATGCATAAGTGAGCAATCTGGTTGGTGGTACAGATTTACGGTGTTCATATTGTGTGGGGATTTTTGTGTGTGATACGAGTTCCCATATGTTTTTTTTTTCTTTTTACTGCAGGGTGGGGCTGTTAAATGTTGTTATTTTTGCCAGCACTTGGGTGAGCGAACCATCTTAGGAGACCCTAAAATACTGTATTATTTATTTCAATCATGATTTGTTTGTTAGCATTTGACCCTGCAGCACGTTTGTATGCTATTCCTCATGGGCAAGTATGGCACACAGTAGGCTGAAGTGCATAAACTGGAAAGTTAGAGGTGTCAAAGATAAAATTAAGCACGCAGTAGTTCTTCAAATACTTGAGCGACACTCTCCTGACATAATGTGCATTCAGAAGACGCACCTCAGTGATTCCAAAATGTTGGCCCTATTCAGCCCCTGGATTGGGTGGGGTTACCACTTCATATTCATGAATAATTCCCTAAAAAAAGTCAATAGACCCCTGTTAAAATTCCATGTTTTTGCCATGTTAAAAAATCTGACAAAAATGAATTATTTCAGATTTATTTCCACCTTTACTGTGACTTGTTATCTGTAGAATTCCATTGGAAAACAAACTGAAATCATTTGGGGTGGAGAAATAAAATATTGTGGTTGCTTAAGTGTTTACACCCTCTTATATTTAGAGTTTTTGTACAGAATCATCCAACCACATTTAAACTTCTGATAAATAGTAGTCAGCACTCCGCTGCCATTATTTACAGTAATACCCCATATAAAGTTCAGCTCTTCTAGGAGAATTTTCCTGACACTTTCTTAGTTAGTCTGTAAAGAGCTTAGGTAAAGTCCCCTGGAACAAGCATCGAGTCATGACTGACTCCTTGGGTAATGTCACATAATGACATTTTCTAGGCTGACTGTTTTTGTGGGGTGGTTTTTACCCCCCAGCAAGTCGGATACTCATTTTACCGACCTCGGAAAGGTGGAAAGCTAAGTCAACCTTGAACCTGCAATCTTCTGGTCGTGAGCGAGATCTTAGGATCAAATGGATCTGATTGTGAAAAAGTATCAGTTAGGTGGTTCAGGTAGCTGGTTCAAGGTTGGCTCAGCCTTCCATCCTTCCGAGGTCGGTAAAATGAGTACCCAGCTTGCTAGGGGGTAAAGATGTGATTGGGAAAGGCAATGGCAAACCACTCGCAAAAACCGTGTCAAGAAAATGTTGTGATGTAAAGTCACCCTAGAAGTCAGTCATGACTTGGTGCTTGCAGCAGGGGATTTTACCTACCATCAGTCAGGAGAAGGTTACAAAACAATTTCCAAGACATTATTAAGTAACACAGTGGTCATCAAGAAGTGGATTAAATTTGGCACAACAGTGGATGTCCCTCAAAAATTGATGAAAAGACCATTAGAAAATTATTCCGGGAGACTGCCAAGAGGCCACAGCAACATTAAAGGAGCTGCAGAAATTTCTGGAAAGTACTACTGGTTGTGTAGTGCATGTAACAATCATGCCCCGTATTCTTCAAATGTCTGGGCTGTGGGGTAAGATGTTAAGGAGGATGCCTTTTCTAATGAAAACATCCACGCCGCTATCTTTTGCCAAAACCTGCATGAAGTCTACCACAAGTATGTCTGATGAGACCGAGGGGAAACTTGTTGGCCATATTTCCAAAAAGTATGTTTGGTGCAACACCAATACTGCTCATCACACCATACCCACAGAAAAGCATTTTGTTTTGGGATTGTTTTTATGCTGCTGGAACTATGGCTTTAGTCAAGGTGGAGGGAATTATGAACAGTCCGAAGTATGAGTCACTTTGGCACAAAACCTATAGGTCTCTGCTAAAAGGTTGAGGAATTTCATCTTTCAACACGACAACTTCCCTAAGCATACCTCCAAATTATCAAAAGAATGGCTTTGCCAAAAGAAGATCAAAGTTTTGGGATAGTCTAGCCAGAGCCCTGACCCGAATCCAACTGAAAATCCGAGGGCTGACCTGAAGAGGGTCTTTGCAATTTGACAGATTTTAAGCGCTTTTTCAAGGAAGGGTGGGCAAAAATTGCCAACTTAAGATGTGCCATGCTGATAGACACCTACCCAAAAAACTGAATTGATGTCATCAAGTCAAAGGGTACATCAACAAAGTATTAGTTTCAAGGTTTGCATATTTATGCAAAAACATTTTTTTCTTTTTCAATTTTTTTTCCACCCTAAAAGGTTTCAGTTTTTCAATAGAATTGTACAGATAATGTTGAAAGTGGAAATAAATCTTTGTTGGATTTTTTAACATGACAAAAACATGGCATTTTAAAAGGGGTGTGGATGTTTTTTATCTACTGTATATTATAGTTCGCTGACTTATTATGTTCTGCCCTTAGGCACATGTCCAACTTCCTGCAAGCATTCAGCTTATTCTGGATTTAATTTGCTATGTTGTTTCCTTCCCGAATGTCCCTGTAGTTTGGCTTGGAGATTTAGATAAGTTCCAAGGTGCTTTGGCCCAATCCCCTACCAGTTCTGGGTCTACACCTCTAGCTAATTTACTGCAATAGGTACATATTGTGTATCCATGGCGAAACCTTCATCCTACTGGTGTAGCCTACACATGTTTTTCATCTTCCCATATGCCCCCCTCTAGAATTGGCTCACTTCTAATATTTGCTGATTTTCTTCCGTATTTGCATTCGGACATGTATCTCTCCCAGTTGTTGTCTGATCACTCACCAGCCATCCCACAAATTTAATGGGACATTAAACTTAAGGCCAATGATGGCACCTACACCTGTACTGATTGACTCTAATAGCTGAAGCCCATGGAGAATGAAGCTTCTACTAATGCCCTAGTTGTATGGGATGTGTTCAAGAGGACTTTTCGGAGTATATTTTCTGTTGCTAATATTATTAAAAAGACTCTCTGCAAGAAGTACAGCAGTTGGAGGTGGTGAAACATGAGGCAGAACAGTTGAATGTTTTAAACCCATTCTCATCTCCCAAGACAGTGTTAGAGAATATATAATTGTGTAGCAAGGCTAACTCCATCTTTATAGTTCTTTATATGATCAAAATTGTATCTGTGGATTTAAGAAAGCTACAGACAAATATTTTATATTAAGTGTTTTTTAGCAATCTAGATATGGGCGTAGTCTAGCATAGATGTTTTAGATGTTTATCTTGATAACACAGCCAGTAGAAACACCCTTGATAAGAAACAATTGACGTCATATTGTGTGCTCGAACAGCAAAAATAAGATGACAAAGTAGAACTAATGTTCTATGAACACTTTTTTGTAAAAAAAAAAGTGCAGACTTTTTTTTTCTTTATTGACTAGGAAGATAGTACACACCTCCTGCTATCTCCTCTCCTTTATATGCTGTCAGTGGAGCATCTGGCTGAAAGCCTGCACTGCAATCCCTCTGTAGAAGGCCTACGTAAGCATAACTTGGAAGAACAGGTAGGTCTGTATGCGGCGATCGACGCAGAGATTGATGAATCAATGCTATGGCTGTGATTGGTTCATCAAGCGCTGAATTGATTAGCTGAGGAGCAGTCGAAGAACAAATCACAGCCATCGTCTTGTAGAGGCGGGATTTATGAATCAATGCCATGGCTCAGTCAATTCATAAATTCCACCTCCACAGTGGCACTGGATTAATCAATCACAGCCATTCAATGATGTCATTCAATGAATGCTTGTGATTGGTTAATCGAGCGCCGGCTCTCATTGGCTGACGTGGCGCTCGATTAACTAATCAGAGCATTAGCTTGCTGGAGGCAGGACATTCAAGCCGTGAAGGAAGACACGACAGCCTGCAGCAGCACCGCAGGCCATCACGAGGTACCCGAATGCCAGCTGCTAGTTAAGCATTATTAGATATCACCCAAAAATAAGACACTGTGCCTTTTTTTAGACAAAAATTCATATAAAACAGTGTCTTATTTTCAGGGGAAACACGGTAGCAGGCTCCCATTTTTCTCCCATACATTGTGTTGCAAAAAATTAACACATGGTTTTTATCCTTTCTATGGAAATCAAATACAGTTAAGCTGTCATGGCAAACCATGCAGAACCCTTGGGATAGAGGTAGGATAGCAGTCCCTGTTATCCAGTTGTACTGCATTGCAGCACAACTTTCTCACATTATTCATTGGGGTGGACTGGAACAACAATGCACACAGGCTTTAGTGACGGAAAGCTTACCTCCCTCTATGTCAGACTCTAGATATGTGATCTTTATTAAGAAGCACGTATCTACTCTCTGTTTTGCGGATAATTACATACTCTGCTAAGCTAAGCGGGTTTGGCCTGGGTTCTGACAATCCCTCTTTCCATGCTTATACTTTTCAATACCAAATTACTACAATTCCTTAATCTCCCAGACCCACTTGTGTGGCCTCAATATAATACACAATATCCCAGCCAGTTAATTAATCCTTGGGGTCTTAAATGCCTTCAAACCCTTAAAGGAGGAATATGAGCTGCCCAATAATATGTTCTTCTGGTACATTCAGTTACGTAATGCGTATTTTACATAATACAGGGCCCAGCCCTTGGAGTATCCCAAAAGGCAGTATTTCAGCCATATATAGTGGTAGTTCTGGTGTACATCTCTAACAGTAAGTGGGAGCATTTCCTGGCGGTCCTCTATAAAGTTTTGCTTTGGTGTACTGAGCAAGACACACAGCTGTACATTTTCCATCAAGCTTACTTAATCCCCACTAGATTCTCTAAAGTCTGTCAGTATAGATTGGCCACTTGCCCAAAATGTAAGGTAGAACTGGGGTCTTTCTGCTACATCATCTGACAGCGCCTCTGCATACAAGGATCCTGGGTACAGGTTATTAGATTTCTAAATGATCTAATGGGTATTCCAGTCACGCTTAATACCCCCAAGATCTGCTTGTAAGGTTGCTTTGAACCCCTTAAGTTTTCCCTTATTCAGCAGCAGATGCACCACGAGATGCACTTTCAAGCCAGAAAAATAGTGGCACACAACTATATGAATAATGTTGTTCCTTCACTTACATAATGGATAGACATGGTAAATCATAGAATCGTAGACTTAGAACAGACCTCCAGGGTCATCGGGCCCAACCCACAACTCAACGCAGGATTTACTAAATCATCACAGACAGATGTCTGTCCAGCCTCTGTTTGAAGACTTCCATTGAAGGAGAACTTCCCACCACCTGTGCCAACCTGTTCCACTCATTGATCACCCTCACTTTCTAATATTTAATATGTGTCTCCTCCCTTTTACTTTCATCCCACTGCTTCTAGTCTTTCCTTGTGCAGATGAGAATATGACTGATCCCTCTGCACTGTGACAGCCCTTCAGATATTTATAGACAGCTATTAAGACTCTTCTAAGCCATCTTTTTTGCAAACAAAACATTACCAGATCCCTGAACCATTTCTCATTTAACATGGTGTGCAGACCGCTCACCATCCTGGTAGCTCTTCTTTGAACTTTTCACAGTATTTCAGACAAGGCCTGACCAAGAAAGAGGTTAATTACCTCTTGTGATCTAGACTTTATACAGATAGCCCATATTTTATCGCAGGACACTGTACGGATACGTAACCCCTGAACATCGGGTGCCGGCTGTTTCTTACAGCCAGTACCCGCCGGCAGCAGTTCCGACGAGCCGCGATGCTCTTCGGAACTGTTAACACTTTAAATACCGCTCTGACAGCAAACAAATACAAAATATGAATTTAAAAATTCAGCCTTCTCAACATCATTTTTAACCAATTCACCGTTTACATCCTGTAAACATTCTATAGCATCTTTGACTTTGGTAAACATACTTTTCTTCTTTTTTAGTATGTATTTAAGTTCTGTATTCATCCATCCTGATCTCTTCAAATGTTTCCCATTATTCCATCTTTTAGGGATTGTTAATGATTGTGCTTTGAGAATCCCATTTTGCAATATTTCCCAACATTTTTGGACATTTCTGTCCTTGAGAACATCCAGCCAATGGATCACCCCTACCCTTTTTCTGAGTCCATTAAAATCTGCCTTCTGAAAGTCAACCTAGAAGTCTGAGTCCTCTCAGGTCTTCCTCCCCTTGTTATCCAAAATTAAAGGACAGCATGATCACTGCCTCCTAAGGTCTCCGCAACACTTTATTTCCACAACCGTTTCCTCCTCATTGGTAAGGATTAGGACCAAGATAGCAGATGTTGTTTTCTCTTTTACCTTTTGGAAGATAAAGTTGTTGTAAAGAGGGGATAAGAATTTGTTGGACCCATTACTTTTGCCTCAGATTCCCAACCAATATCTGCATAGGTAAAATCTTCCATGATCGCTGTGTCGTACTTTTCTGAGAACCTCGCCATTTGATGTAGAAAGAGATAATTCATACCTTCTGCTTTTCCAGGCGGCCTATAGTAAATGCCTACAATGGTGTCCTTTCTGTTGTTGTATCCTTGCATTCGTACCTAAACAGTTTCTATAGAACTACCGTTTTCTGAAGCTTGAATCTCTGTGGTTGATGCTTTTTCCTAACATACAACACAACTCCTCCTCCCCTTTTATTAGCTTTATTTCTTATAAATAAGTTGTATGCCTTAAGCCTTGTATGCCAATCATGTGTATCATTCCACCAAGATTGCATGATGCCTATGACATCATATTTCTCAGCAAGAGAAACCACGTAATCTTGTGGTTTTAATGGCTAACCTTTTAATGGCTAACAAAAATACATGATGTAATAGCTAGCTTGCGAGCCTCTCGGGCTCTTCGTCAGGCTAAAAATGGAATAGATCTGAAGAGGCATGAATATTTAAACACACTTATAACATACATACTTATGACAAGGCACAGACATGGATGTGATTAGTTCGCACTTAAAAGGAATTTCTGTTTAAAATCTTTATGGTGGTGTCCAAAAAGTTGATTTAGGTATACGAGTAGCTTAATGTCAGGTTTATGGTGGGGCGCACCATGAGGCCAACGGGGTCGCCTCTGACGCAGTGCTACAACTCACAAGATTCATCCTCACACACAATTATTTCTCCTTTGGCAAAGAGATATTCCTGCGACTCACCGGGACTGCCATAGGCAGTAAAATGGCACCGCAATATGCCAACCTTTTTATGGCGAAACTGGAGAGTGACTTTCTGGCCTCCTGCCCCAGCAAACCATTGGCCTACTTCCGCTACATTGATGACATCATGATCGTCTGGACCCACACCGAATAAGAATTTAAAAAATTCCATGAGAGATTCAATGCATTCCACCCCACCATAAACCTGACATTAAGCTACTCGTATACCGAAATCAACTTTTTGGACACCACCATAAAGATTTCAAACAACTCAATACAGACATCCCTATACCGAAAACCGATTGATCGGCCCACATACCTCAGATGGGACAGCTTCCATCCCAAACACATCAAAAAGTGCATTGTCTACAGCCAGGCCATCAGATACAACCGGATCTGCTCCAATCCAGCAGACAGAGAGGAACATTTATACCATCTTAAAAAGAAATTTATAAATCAGGGCTACCATCCCACTTCAATTGATCACCAGAGCCACCAGGATACCCAACTACTCGAATCAACTACTCCAATACAAGGAGAAGGAAAGAAACAATCGTGTGCCTCTAGTAGTGACCTACAATCCGCAACTAGAGGTACTAAGGAAAACCGCAAAGAAACTCCATCATACCCTACACAAGGATGACCGTCTGAAAACCATATTCCCAGACCCTGCCCTTCTATGTTACAGGCCACCTCCTAACTTGAGGAACTTTATAATCAGGAGTGCATTGCCCTCTGACACACAAAAAGGAACTGATCCCTGTAATGTAAGGAGCTGTAAGACCTGCTCACATATACTGACTGCGGGCAGGATACGGATCCCCAACACACAGCAGGACTATAAGATCCCAGGGACATTCACATGTTCCACGTCCAATGCTGTGTACTTGATCCTGTGCAGTAAATGTCCTGTTGGGGGGCTTTATGTCGGAGAAACAGGGCAAAGACTGAAAGCGAGGATGAGATCTCATCGCCACACGATTAAACACAGAAACAGAGAATTACCAGTGGCCGAGCACTTTTCTAACTATGGACATGACATAGGAGACATGAGAGTTTTGATATTGAAGGGTGAGTTCAAGTCGCAAAACCACAGAAGAATTTGGGAATATAAATTGAAAACAACTTTTGACACGCTGAATACTGGGTTAAATTATTCCCCAGGATTTATGAGTGAATGGGAGGTGTGAGACATTTATTGCACAGATAAGACCCCTATCAACAGTAATTCAGGGACCATAAACTTTCACTCCCTTTTCGGTGTCTAGTAGAGATGAGCAAGCGTACTCGTCCGAGCTTGATGCTCGTTCGGAATTAGGGTGTTCGAGATGCTCGTTACTCGAGACGAACACCACGCGGTACTCGAGTCAATTCCATTTCCTTTCCTGAAAGTTTTGCGCCATGTTCTGGCCAATAGACATGCAGGGAAGGCATTACAACTTCTTCCTGTGACGTTCCACCCCTATCCCACCCCCCTGACGTGAGTGGCTGGCGAGATCAAGTGACCGCCGAGTGTATAAAGCAGTCCCGCCCGCTGCTTGCCTCAGACATACGCTGGCAGAGATTAGGGAAGGTGCTGTTGCTCATTCAGGGATAGTGTTAGCGTCTACAAGAACCCCAACGGTCCTTCTTAGGGCCACATCTGACCGTGTGCATTACTGTTGTGGTTGGCTGGGAGCAGTTTTGCCCTTTTTTTTTTATATCAGGCATGCAGGCTATAGCGTTCTCAGGCTGCAGTCTGGACTACATAGTATAGGGGCAGTATTGGTCAGGCAGGGAGAGTGGTAGTGTGGAATCCTGTCTACAAGAACCCCAACGGTCCTTCTTAGGGCTACCTGTGACCGTGTGCATTTAATTCCGTGGCTGCTGGGAGTTGTAGTACCTCACTATTGCACAGCTATGCCTGCTTGCAGGCTTCTGTATAATTTTTTTTCTGGCTGCAGTTTGCGTAACATAAGCGCTATCTCCCTCCAACTGCACGCCAATAATTCAAAAATTTTTGCCGTCAACTGCACGCACAGCGTACGGCGACAGCCCCTGATAGAGGGCAAGTCAGATACACGCTATATAGCCTGCACTGCATTTCCCAAGAATTTTATTTTTTAAAAATCCTTCTTACGGCTACCTGTGACCGTCTGCATTTCACTGTGTGGCTGCTGGGAGTTCAGGTGTATCACTACTGTATATCGCACAGCTAGGCCTGCTTGCAGGCTTCCGTATAATTTTTTTTATTGGCTGCAGTTTGCGTAACATAAGCGCTGTCTCCCTCCAACTGCACACCAATAATTCAAAAAAATTTTACACCGCTCTGTGTCTGCCGTCAACTGCATGCACAGCGAACGGCGACAGCCCCCGATAGAAGGAAAGTCAGATACACGCTATATAGCCTGCATTGCATTTAAAAAAAAAAAATCCTTCTTACGGCAACCTGTGACCGTGTGCATTTAACTGCGTGGCTGCTGGGAGTTGAGGTGCATCACTATTGCACAGCTAGGCCTGCTTGCAGCCTTCCGTATAATTTATTTCTGGCTGCAGTTTGCGTTACATACCCGCTGTCTGCCTCCAACTGCACGCCAATAATTCACAAAATTTTTTACAGTGCTCAGTGTCTGCTCTATTCGTAATCCACCATGCTGAGGGGTAGGGCTAGAGGATGTGGACGCGGGCGAGGACACAGAGTTTCAAGTGAGGGTGTGGGCATAGGCCGAGTTCCTGGTCCAGGTGAATCGCAGCCGGCTGCTGCGGGATTGGGAGAGAGGAAAGTTTCTGGGGTCCCCAGCTTCATATCACAATTTTTGGGTCCACGTCGTAGACCTTTATTACAAAATGAGCAGTGTGAGCAGGTCCTGTCGTGGATAGCTGAAAGTGCATTCAGCAATGTATCGACCACCCAGTCTTCTACGCCGTCCACTGCTGCAACTCTGAATCCTCTCGCTGCTGCTCCTCCTTCCTCCCAGCCTCCTCACTCCATGAAAATGACACATTCGAATGAGCAGGCAGACTCCCGGAACTGTTCTCGTGCCCCTGCCCTGATTGGGAAAAAATGGTTTCTCTCCCACCTGAGGAGTTTGTTGTGACCGATGACCAACCTTTGGAAAGTTCCCGGGGTCCGGGTGATGAGGCTGGGGACTTCCGGCAACTGTCTCAAGAGCTTTCAGTGGGTGAGGAGGTTGATGATGATGATGAGACACAGTTGTCTATCAGTGAGGCAGTAGTAAGGGCAGTAAGTCTGAGGGAGGAGCGTACAGAGGATTCGGAGAAAGAGCCGCTTGATGATGAGGTGACTGACCCCACCTGGTTCGATAAGCCAACTGAGTACAGGTCTTCAGAGGGGGAGGCAAGTGCAGCAGCAGGACAGGTTGGAAGAGGCAGTGGGGTGGCCAGGGGTAGAGGCAGGGCCAGACCGAATAATCCCCCAACTGTTTCTGAAAGCACCCCCTCGCGCCAAGCCACCGTGCAGAGGCCAAGGTGCTCAAAGGTGTGGCAGTTTTTCACTGACAGCGCGGACGACTGACGAACAGTTGTGTGCAACCTTTGTCATGCCAAAATCAGCCGGGGAGCCACCACTACCAGCCTCACCACCACCAGCATGCACAGGCATATGATGGCCAAGCACCCCACAAGGTGGGACGAAGGCCGTTCACCGCCTCCGGGTTGCACCACTGCCTCTCCCCCTGTGCCCCAACCTGCCACTGAGATCCAACCCCCCTCTCAGTGTGGGCCGAAGCCAACCTGTATTTGATCTCACGTTAGCTCAGCTATCCGGGGCACTGCAATGGGATTTATTTATGTACCGTCGGTGGGTTCCAGGGAGCCACCCATGCTGTGGGTGCACACAAACTTCCCATTGCGGAGTTGTACCTGCCTGTGACTATGAAAATAGGCCAGATTGACTAGGGCATGCAGTGTGGGCCGAAGCCAAAATATACTTTATCTCACGTTAGCTCAGCTATCCGGGGCAATGCATTGGAACAAACAAGAGCAGCAATACAGCGCTAATGAGATGTTCACAGCTACGCTAGCATTGGAGACCGCTCTAGGCCCGCGATTGCTGAGGGTTTGTGCAGAGGCCTATGTCCTGGGTGCAGTGAAAGTCCGCTTCCTGCCTACGATTACTGAAGCTGTTGGCCGAGGCCTATGTCCCGGGGGAACTGCAACTGCGCCAGGTTGGGGCTGTGCAGCTTTTTCCTGGCTAATCCAGTCATTGGAGCGGTGAAAGGAAAGGTAACTGATTTGCTGAGCCCGTCGCAGATGAACTAGCATCGAAGTCCGCTTCATGTCCGCGTTTGCTGAGGGTGTGGGCTGAGGCCTATGTCCCGGGGGAAGTGCAAGTATGCCAGGTTGGGGCTGTGGAGCTTTTTCCTGCTAAACCAGTCATTGGAGCGGTGAAAGGAAAGCTAACTGATTTAATGAGCCCGTCGCAGATGAACTAGCATCGAAGTCCGCTTCATGCCTACGATTGCTGAAGCTGTGGGCCGAGGCCTATGTCGTTGGCGCGGTGCAAGTCTGCCATGTTTGGCCGCTCTGATTTATTTATTGTTCATGTCTTGGGTTGCCTAGGACCCACCTATGCTGTTGGTGCACACTTAGTTCCCATCGCGCTGTTTGACCTGTCTGGCACAAAGACACTGACTGAGTTGGGTAGGGGGCAGAGTGCAGATGGCTTTCCCCTTGCGGTGTCAATGCTATGCGACACCTAGACAGAATGAATACTGTGTGGGCACATGGATTGCCCATAGCTATGTAACTCATGCCCACGTTTGCAGCTCCTGACGGAGGTGGCACAGGATTGGAATGAAGATCGACCGTCAATTTCTCATCGATTCTCTACAGCATTGTGGGCTATCCCCCCGCCCCTTTTAAAGAGGGTCGCTACCTGGTCCTGCCAACCCTCTGCAGTGTGTGCCTCCTGTTCCTCCTCATGGCAGACGCACCTATAAATAGACATGAGGGTGGTGTGGCTATGCAGCCAGCGTGTGGCATGAGGCCGACTGAAGGCTGTGCAGGGACACTTTTGTGTGCGCTGCGGACGCAGGGTAATGCGGGGGGGTTGGGCAGCATGTAACCCAGGAGAAGAGGCAGCGGTGTGACCCGCAGGCAGTGATTGTGCTTGCTTGGAGGTAGTGTGGTGCTTAGCTAAGGTGTGCCTTGCTAATGAGGGTTTGTCCGAAGTAAAACTTGTTGGGGGGGCTCACTTTGCCGCTATTGTGGCTTAATAGTGGGACCTGGGAGCCTGAGATGCAGCCCAGCATGTTTCCCCTTGCCTGCCCTATCCGTATCTGTGTCGTTTCCATCACTTTCGTAGGTTTTGAAGATTTGCACAAATGAAAACCTTAGCGAGCATCGGCGATATACAAAAATGCTCGAGTCGCCCATTGACTTCAATGGGGTTCGTTACTCGAAACGAACCTTCGAGCATCGCGGGAAGCTCGACTCGAGCAACGAGCACCCGAGCATTTTGGTGCTCGCTCATCTCTAGTCAAAAAGTAGAAAGGCGGATCCGCAGCACTCCAAATTTTTGCTCCAAGCAGAAAAATTTTTTCACTTAGTGCACGCCAAAATTCCAAATGCCAGATCCCGGGCACCAAAGAACAGTCCAAATAGTATAAATAGGAATGGCAGCACAGAGGAATGAATCTTCTTACCGCTGGTTGCATAGATTGTAAAGCATCGTTATTCCAAAGTCCACAGAAATAAGCAACGTTTCGACCAAAGAATGATGTGGCCATGCTTGAAAAAGACCACATCATTCTTTGGTCGAAACATTGCTTATTTCTGTGGACTTTGGAATAAAGATACGCTCATCTCTAGTGTCTAGTTAAAAATGTTTGTGTACCTCTTGTAGCATTTCTGGCCTGACCCCCCCCCCCCCCCTTCCCCAATAGTAATTCAGGGACCATAAAACTTTCACTCCGCTATCAGTGCCTAGACACAAAAAGTTTGTTTGCTGTTGCAGAATTCCTTTTAAGTGCAAACCAATCACATCCATGTCTGTGCCTTGTCATAAGTATGTATGTTATAAGTGTGTATAAATATTCATGCCTCTTCAGATCTATTCAATTTTTAGCCTGACGAAGAGTCCAAAAGTCTCGCAAGCTTGCTATTACATCATGTATTTTTGTTAGCCATTAAAAGGTATCATATCTACAAGATTACGTGGTTTCTCTTGCTGGGAACAATCACATTTTGCTCTACTGGCTAACACGGTACCAAACCTTTGTTTTCATTATATCATATTTCTCTTCCTGTGTTAGGTGCTCTAATTTTCCTTGTTTGTTTCCCATAATATGTGCATTTGTGTAGAAACATTTTAGTTCGTGATGAGTGTCTCTTGCTCCTCTACTTTCCTTCAGAATTTTTTGTTGTTCTTTTTTTCCTCTTCTAACAATAAGGTTCTGAATCATATTCATTAGCTGTACATTTTAGCCCAGCCTATCATTTACCTTCTCATATTATTCTAGTTTAAAGCTCTCCTGATAAGCGTAGCAAGGCACCTGCCAAATATATGTGTTCCTGTCTTTTTAAGTTCATTATATAGGTAATTTATTCCATGGTCTAGACCAGGGGTCCCCAACCACCGGTCCACAGACCGGGGCCGGGCCGTTATGTGTTTACTGCCGGTCCGCGGCACCGCAGGGAACTTTTGTTCTAAAAGGAACAATCCCGCGGCCCCTTCAGCAGCGCTCTGCACTCTCACACTAACCTGCTATAGCACATGTGTCAAACACAAGGCCTGTGGGCCGAATCCGGCCCGCTGCCTCATGATATGTGGCCAGTGGCGTGCCGACACCGCTCACCACTGAAGCGATTACCAGCTGGGGTGCCGCAGCTCCCCGCTGGTAATCGCGCTGTTGCCACTTATCCCAGCGCACACTGACGTCAGTGTGCAGCCAGGATCCTCCTCCCCGAGTCCCCTGTTCATTAGTTCCGCAGGAGAGGACTCGGGGAGGAAGCGTGTCAGGCTACACAGTGTGCGCCGGGCTCAGGGCAAGCAGAGAGGGACCGACGCTGACAGCAGGGAGGAGGTAAGTATATGGGTTGGGGAGCTGCTTATTACTGGGGGGGTTATTACTGTGGAGGGGGCTGCTTATTACTGAGGGGTGGGGGCTGCTTATTACTGGGGGGGCTGCTTATTTCGGGGGGGGGCTGCTTATTACTCGGGGGGGTCTGCCTATTACTGGGGGTGGGGCTGCCTATTACTGGGGGTGGGCCTGCTTATTACTCGGGGTGGGCGGGCTGCTTATTACTGGGGGGGGCTGCTTATTACTGCCCTATGTGTGTGCTGGGGGGGATAAATTATATGCTGCCCTATGTGTGTGCTGGGGGGGGGAGATAAATTATATGTTGCTTTATGTGTGTGCTGGGGGGAGTAGATAGATTATATACTGCCCACTGCCCTGTGTGTACTGCCAGGACATTCTAAATGTCATAATTAAATAAGTATGCACTAAACTCCAACCCCCTTCATAACCCCGCCCCCATGTAACCAAAGCCCCGCCCATGTCCTGCCCCACCCTGCCAGGCCTTGTAAAAATGGTCTTGCTTGAAGCCGGTCCCTGGTGCCAAAAAGTTTGGTGACCACTGGTCTAGACATTTAAATTTGTGCTGATGGCACCATTGATGTAGCCAGTTTTCCACCTCTAGAATCTTGTTCCATCTCCTTACTCCATGGCCAACCAGTGGGGGAATGGATGAGAAGACTACCTGTGCTACTAGTACCTTCACCTTTCTACCGAGGTCCTCAAAGTCTCTGCAGATAGTTGCAAGGTCCTTTTTTGCAGTGTCATTTGTCCCTACATGTATAAGTAGGAATAGGTAGTGGTCTGTAGGATTGAAGAGTCTTGATAGCCTATCAGACACATCTTTGATTTTTTCATCTGGAAGACAGTACACCTTTCGTAAGGTTATGTCAGGTCTGCAGACAGCAGCCTCTGTTCCTCTCAGTAGGGAGTCCCCCACAATCATCATTCTCCTTTTTTTCTTCACAATAACACTTTTTCTCCATCCATTTTGAGTGCTTACTAGACTGTTTTTATGGGCAAAGTCATTTCTTGATGTACCTCTTTATTGTTCTCCTGCGGGAGAGCCTGGTACCGATTCCCGAGCAGTATAGGTGCTGATTGTCTCCTGATCCTTCTTTGGGTTACATGCATCCATTCCTCTGCTTCTGCAGGTACACTCAAAATGTATTTGCCTTCAATATTCTGAAGAGTTATTTCTGCTCTGTCATGGAAATACTTATCTTAATGAATTTCAATGTAGCTGTTCTATCCTGAAGACTTTGCACCTTTTCCTCCAGTAAAGTTTGGCTTTTCCTCTGGTAAGTCTGTAAATATATAGCATGCGTTGCAGCTCACCATATGGCTGCTCTCCCCTTCCATGTTGCACATAGTGAGTTCCAAACTTCTAAAAGTAATGGTATTTAGCCTATAAGATGTAAGAAGTACAACATTTTGGTGTCGCAGTTAGGTGCACAGTCTGGCGATGTCCTCCAAGCAGTTAGACCTGGCTAAACCTAGCAATCATCCCACTCACAGCGACTCTTCCCAGAATGCTCCAGAAATAAGCAAATTATCTTCCAGGAGCTCCAATTTCTGGTCCTTCCTGCTTTGTGAATAACTTATTTACCTTTATTGTGGTGTACCAGATAAATACTGTGTTCTGTGGCTCTCTTTCATGCAGAATGTGAAATCAAATTTGGTTTCTGTGCTCCCCCATCCGTTTCTTAGATTTCCGCCCACTTTTTTTTTTATTTTCTCTTCTTCAATGCTAGCTGTCTATTCTTGTATCTCTGTTTTGCTATACAGCTACTTTATGTTGTTTCTTCCCTTGGGAAACTACATGTGCTTACTCTTACTGCCTTCTCATTTTGGTTGGTTGCTCCACGCTGCAGGGTATCTGGTAATTTTAAGTCTCCTAAACCTTTTTTCTCTCCCTTTTATGTGTAAGCTGGTACTCTTAGGGATCACTCACCCTTATATGATATTGTTTGTTTTTTGTTAGTTTTAGTTTTTTCTTGCCTCTATTACAAGCCTATAATGGTCTGCTGTGGAATCTCTTGCAGAGTGTTTTCTGATATAATTTGCAATTCCTGTATGTTTTGCCTTTTCTATAGGGAATCACAGGGACATAGTCTTTTTTGCTTGTTTCATTATGTTCACACAGTATTTTAAGACAATGTTTCATGAACAATGGATATATGGTGGGCTCCCTGTTTTGCTTGTTTATTTTTTTTTAAATAAAACTGCCCTGAATCAATGAAAGAATGTGGTGTATTTGCATAAGAAGGTAGCCTGCTATTCCCAAGATTTTAAGCTGCATAAAATCCTGAACGATGATCGTTCAGTGTAAACAGCAGCCATTCAATACTTAATGGCTGCTGTGTTAAGTGAATGGATAGGGTAGGGGGAGTGAAATCCCCTCCAACCGTCCTGGCCCCCCTGATGAGCAAGCCAGCAATACTCGCTCCTGTGCAGCAGCACGGGAGCGAGGACACACAGGGACGAGTGTCAGGCATTGTTTGCCCAACATTTGTCCCATGTAAATGGACTTTTGAGAAATACTGCCTCAGATAAAATGACGCTAATTTATTTACATTTTACTTCATGCACCTTTATCTGACTCCAAGTTGGAACGTGATTAAGGGGTTACCTTAGCTCTTGAGACCTGGCACCTGGCAAGTTGAACAGTGGGCCAGTTATGCAGTAGAGGAGTCAGCAGCACATCGCATATAACCACCTTCGTGGGGAAGACAATCTAACAGATGGTGCCACAAATCCAAATTACCGTCGACTCAGCAGTCTCAAATTCGTAGTACAGCAAATGTAGTAAGGTAAATTCACAGAGAGGGCAGCACAAGTCAAACTGAAAATTTGAAAAAGCCCTATTCACAGTCGTGACTTAGTTAAAATAATACATTTTATTAAGTTTTATTTAAAAAACACAATTGGGCACAACAAAGACACAACACGAATTCCAAGTTGTAAGGAAAAACGTCAGCCCACCGATAATCAATTAGAAATGGGTTGGTGGGTTTCAATAATACAGCTTGGTATTTATTCTGATACTCCGTATTTGTTAAGGTTGCTCATCAGTCAGGGGTACAGACTACAAAGGAGCTGTTCATGGGAATTCCATAAACAAACCCCCGATAGGATATCTGTAGTTTTGAATAATATTCTTATCAGAACCAATGATTCTTATAGCGACAGTTTATTGTAGCTGCATAAAAAACATGCGACGTTTCGACACAAAGCGGTCTTTGTCAAGCATATTATTTTGAGCTACAATTAACCTTATGGATTTTTTCTAATGAAACTTTGAATGGATTTAAGTTCCTGAGTGCTGCACCTTACTACATTTGCTGTACTACGAACAGCTGGCTAGTGTCACTTAATGAAACTTCAATTTGGGTCCTTCATAGAAAATATATAGTACATCTTAAGGTCCACCAATTCTGCCCTCAAGTATCACATTATTGTTTTAGACTATGTGCTAGTTTGGACTCTACTATTCATATTTGGTGGAACTATCGATGAGTGTGCAGGTTGTGGTGCAATATGAGTCGTGCAACTGTAAAGGTTTTTGGATGGTCTATATCTTTTCGCCTGACGAAAAGAGGCCAGTGGTTTTACTAATACACAATACAACCTAATTCAATTCATCAAGATGGTTACTTCATACACATCGCCCACAAATGGAGATCAGCTTATGTACCATATATGGCTGTTATCCAACGGGTGAACCAGATTCTATTCTGTGAAAAAAAATTGGGCTAATGTTTCAGACAATGAAGGCCTATTTAATAGCTGCCATGCATCCTGCAAATTTAACTTTTCCTATTTTTGCGCACAAAAAACTTTTTTTTTTTAAGATCTGCTTTTATGTTGCTGCGTTCCAAGAGCCAGAATGCTTTTATATTTCCATTAATAAAGCTCTATCGGGATTGTTTTAGTGGGGTGAATTCTTGACTTTATTTATATAATTTTTTGGGAACATATAACATTCTGATTACTTTTTATTCTTTTTTTTTAGAGGAAAGATTAACAAAATCTGAAATTCTGGCTAATTTTTTTATTTTTATTTATAATGGCTTTCTCCATGCAATGTAAATAATATGTTACATATTACATCAGCCAGCCAACAGCATGGAGCTGTCACATCCACAGCCCACGTGGCTTTAATCCCAAGAGCAATCATGTTTTTACGGCCCTGGAGATTAAAGCCCACATAGGCAGGTCGTAAAAACACTATAGAGGTTAATAATAAAAATACATTGCATAAAATAGGTAACTGCTGTACTGTTCTTTCGTATTCATCTGCACAAATCTTTCCCATTAACAAGCATTTTTTGCACATTGCTTTAACCAGCTTTGTCACATATTCCATCAAGGCACTTTATAGATTCACATTGTCCCATTTTTGAACAGTAAAGCTAGTTTCATTACCTGCTCTGATATGGTTTAGTGAAGCTAACATTCGTAGCATAAAAGATGCAGGCACTGTAATGGTGTTTCGGGTTTCTTCCAACATTAATTCATTACGTGAAATAACCTAGATATCCAAAACACATACAGAAAATGGATATTATTATCAAAGTGCTGGAATATAGAACTAAAACATAAATATTCTAAATTAATCCTTTAATTAGCATCTCCAGGGTTATCTTTGATAAATATATTTTATGAATTGTATGCTGTGTGCTGGAGAAATTCAGATAGCATTGCCTTGAAGCCAGCCATATTGTTTGTACATTCAATTCATCATGATCAATTCACTGGGTAAGAGGAGTGAGCCCATCTAATTATTTTTCTAGTTTTTTTTTTGTTTACTGCTTAACAATCTTAGTCAACAAAAAATGAAATTGTGTTGTATTGTTCATTTTGCAATGCTCTTTTTGCTTTTCTACAAAAACACTTTTAGGCCTTAGTCAGACGGGCGTTTTTTGCCGCGATTTGCGCATGCGCATGCGTCCGGCGATTTTATAAAACCATTGCTTTGCAATGGTATCGGACACATGAGCGCTTTTTATGCGCTCGTCCGATAAATTATAGAACAGAAATCGCAGATCGCACCTATCTGCGATCTGCGATTCCTGTTCTCTTCTCTATATGCGCTCAATGGGGCCGGCGGCAGCAGCGCCGACCCCATTGAGAACATATAGAAGACAAATCATTCTTCTCTGCAACAGCTGTAACAGCTGTGACAGAGAAGAACGATGTTTGCCCATTGAATTCAATGGAGCCGGCAATACAGCCGCTCCATTGAAAGCAATGGGCTCCCGGCGTGCGCGGGGTGAATTGTCGGGAAGGGCTTAAATATATAAGCCCTTCCCTGCAATTCATCCTAAAATGTGTTAGAATAAAAAAAAATTGTATACTCACCTTTCCGCTGCAGCCGGAGTCCAGCCGCGGCCGCTGTCAGTTGTCCTGAACTGCTTCTCGGCACTATTCAGCCGGCGGGGCTTTAAAATCCCCGCCTGCTGAATGATCTGCCTCTGATTGGTCACAGCCCTGACCAATCAGAGGCAGGTTTCACTCACACACCCATTCATGAATTCATGAATGGGTGAGTGACTGCTGCCTCTCAGCGCTGAGCCAATCAGGGGCAGGTCTGACTCACATCCATTCATGAATTCATGAATGGGTGTGAGTGAGACATGCCTCTGATTGGCTCAGCGCTGAGCCAATCAGGGGGCAGGTCTGACTCACACCCCCTTCACACCCACTGCAGGACGGCCGCGCGGAGCTCCGGCTGCCGGGAGAAGGTAAGTATATATATATTTTTTTTATTTTTACACATTTTAGGATGAATTGCAGGGAAGGGCTTATATATTTAAGCCCTTCCCGACAATTCATCCCGGGCTTGCCCGCAGCGCATTGCTTTAAATGGAGCTGGCTCTATTGCCGTCTCCATTGAATGCAATGCGCTGGACAGCTCCGGCCTGTTTCTAATGAAACGCGGCTAGGAGCAGATTTTCGGGCGATTTGCGGGCGACTTGCGCGCACCGGTCACGCGATTTGCGGATGCGCATCCGTCATGCGATCCGCAAATCGTGTGAAAAAACGCCCGTGTGACTAAGGCCTTATAGTCTTATGCGGGAACATTACATTATTGCTTGTGCATTTGAAATAATGAAAAAGTATGGCGTGTTATTATTGGACAACCCTAAAGGCATTTGCTAAGCTGTATATACAGATGCGAATGAGGAAAGGAGGCCCTTTCTGGGATAAACATGCATATGATTTTGTGGAAAGGTGTAAAGGCCCATTTACACGGCGCGATGATCACTCGAACAACAGTTTGAGTGACAGCTTTGAGCGACCATTTTGCATAAACTAATAAATAGCTATTTAGCTACTTAATAGCTTAAAGCCTTTAGCTGAATGCAGTTAATAGCCGGAGGGCTATTATCTCCATTCAGCTCCTTTGTTCTCTGACGAGTAATAATGCTATCAGCACTACCTGCGGAGAACTCAGCGAGCCGTCCTAATAAAACCGCACAACAATTTTTAGGTTGGCCTGAATTTAACGATCAGCTAGCAGTGCACGATGGCCGCGTGTTTAGACGCAACGATTGTCGCTCAAACGATCGTTTTTTAGCGATTTTTGAGCGATCATCCCTCCGTGTAAATGTGCCTTTACGACTAAAGAGGCTATGTAACAGACTCAGGTTTCAGATTCATGTTTTAGATTGCTTGAACACAAAATATAAACATAAAAAATAGAAAGTGCTAGGAAGTGTGAATATATGGTCTGCTGGTTCAGCTGAGAGATCCCACCCAGCAACAAAATACTGAACATATTCCTGCAAGCAGTAAGGAACGGATTGTATGGGGTATAATTGGATGGACACATGACATAGGGATTCTTCGCAGTCTGTAGTCATGGAGATATCAAGATTTATATATGAGCTATAGCTAATCAATGAATGACTGTGATTAGTTCATCGAGCAAAGGCTCTGATTGGCTGAGGCGGAGCTCCTGAAACAATCAGAGCAATCACTTGCTGGAGGTGGGGTATTCAAGCCCTGTCACCAACAATAGATACTCTGTCGGCATTGAGAACTGCACAGAAGCCTGCCAGAGCACCACAGCCCAGCGGGAGGGACCCGAATGGTGCCTGCTAGGTGAGTATTGCTTTTTTTTCATGTAGTATAGCTAGGGCTGATTTTCGGGGTTGGGCTTATATTGCAACCCCCTCTCCCACAATTAGGGCAGGGCTTATTATCAGGGTAGGTCTTGTTTTGAGGGAAATACAGTATGAATATAGGGGAACTAAAAAGATGTAAATGAGTTTATTCATTACTGTTTTTGGATCTGTTCTTCTTGATAAAGAACATGCATTGTAAGGAGATGAGTGTCTGCAGAACAAATTTAGTAGAGCATTATTATTCATGCTTATTATTTCTTATTGCTTCAAAATGTTAAACACTGTATTGTAATCAATGTTAAAATACTATTAGAAGAAGTGCAAATCCAATGTATTTTTAATCTTACCTCCTCAGCAAGAGCCCAGTTGAAAGACTTGTCTTGTTCCAGTGGTGACCAAATCTTTATATTGTAGTCTATTCCAGATGATGCTAAAACTATAACACAGAACAGATCATAACTATAATGATGATATTAACACAAATAATAACAGCAACAATAATCCTGCTAGTAACATACAATGTAAGGCTGAAAAACCGTGTGCCCATTCAGTTCAGCCTATTATCCTGCATTGTTGATTCAGAGGAAGGCACCTTCTATGTTGGCGTTGGAATCTTCTTTCCTCTAGGCGTAAAGGGTGCCCTCTTGTTACAGTTCTGGGTATAATAGATGATGAGAGAGATCTCTGTACTGAGCCCTGATATTTATATACACACTTATTAGAGCACCCCTTTATAGAATCACTAGCTGATATACCCGGCTTTTCCCAAGTTAATTTGGTACTGGTGTTTATCTGGTGTTCACACGGAAAATCTTATGAAGTCGTCGTTACTTTAGAGATACCGAGGAAAAAAATATGTTCACCATTTTGCATGGTTCTTTACTTTACCCAAGAAACACCACGTGGAGGTAACCATGCAACGTTTCCTTTATATAAAATGACATCAGGAAGTGAGAGAATTAGATTCCGTACGTAAAATTTGGACGCTTACTCTTTTGTGCTTACAATTGAATAATAGAAATGGGACCCATTGACTTTTCCTATTTATGACATAATCAATGCCTGTACCAAATTTCAAATTTCTATGACATTGGGAAGTGGGACTATTAGATTCTGTATGTAAAACTTGGACGCTAATTCTTTTGCGCTAGAATTAAAAAATCAAGTTGGGACCCATTAACTTTTCCTATTTATGACATAATCAATGCTCGTGCCAAATTTCATGTTTCTATGACATCGGGAAGTGAGAGCATTAGATTATGCATGTAAAATTTTGACACTAATTCTTTTGCGCTAGAATTAAATAATCAAGTTTGGACCCATTAACTTTTCCTATTTTAGACATAATCTGTAATTGTGCCATATTTCATGTTTCTATGACATCGGAAAGTGAGAGAATTAGATTTCATACATAAAATTTGGACGCTAATTCTTTTGCGGTTAGAATTAAATAATCGAGTTAGGACCCATTAGCTTTTCCTATTTATGACATAAACAATGCTCGTGCCAATTTTCAAGTTTCTATGACATGGGGAAATTAGAGAATTAGATTACGTATGTAAAATTTGGACACTAATTCTTTTGCGCTTAGAATTGAATAATCAAGTTGGGACCCATTAACTTTTCCTATTTTAGACATAATCTATGCTTGTGCCAAGTTTCATGTTTCTAGAGCATCGGGAAGTTGGAGAATTAGTGGCGAGTCAGTCAATCTGTGAGTGAGTGAGTGAGGGCTTTCGTCTTTATATATATATATATATATATATATATATATATATGTACATATATGTGTATATATGTACATATATGTGTATATATGTATATATGTATATATATATATATATATATATATATATATATATATATATATATATATATATATATATATATATATATATATATATATATATATATATAAATAGCTGATATACCTGGCTTCACCCGAGTTAATTTGGTACTGGTGTTTATCTGGTGTTCACATGGTAAATCTTATGAAGTCAACATTACTTTAGAGATACCAAGGAAAAAAATATGTTCACCATTTTGCATGGTTCTTTGCATTACCCAGGAAACACCATGTGGAGGTAACCATGCGACGTTTCCTTTATATAAAATGACATGGGGAAGTGCAAGAATTAGATTACGTACGTAAAATTTGGACGCTAATTCTCTTGTGCTTAGAATTGAATAATCGAGTTGGGACCCATTAACTTTTCCTATTTTTGACATAATCAATGCTCGTGCCAAATTTCAAATTTCTATGACATCGGGAAGTGAAAGAATTAGATTACGTATATAAAATTTGGATGCTAATTCTTTTGCACTGTGAATTGAATAATTGAGTTGAGACCCATTAGCTTTTTCTATTTATGACATAATTAATGCTTGTGCCAAATTTCAAGTTTCTATGACATCGGAAAAATAAGAGAATTAGATTAGGTACGTAAAATTTGGACGCTAAATCTTTTGCCTTAGAATTGAATAGTTGAGTTGGGACACCTTTACTTTTCCTATTTAGGACATAATCTATGCTTGTGCCAAATTTCATGTTTCTATGACATCGGAAAAATAAGAGAATTAGATTAGGTACGTAAAATTTGGATGCTAAATCTTTTGCCTTAGAATTGAATAGTTGAGTTGGGACACCTTTACTTTTCCTATTTAGGACATAATCTATGCTTGTGCCAAATTTCATGTTTCTAGGACATCGGGAAGTTGGAGAATTAGTGGCGAGTCAGTCAATCAGTCAGTCAGTGAGAGAGTCAGTGAGGGCTTTCGTCCTTATATATATATATATATATATAGATAGAACTAGCTAATATACCCGGCTTCGCCCGAGTTAATTTGGTACTGGTGTTTATCTGGTGTTCACATGGAAAATCTTATGAAATCGACATTACTTTAGAGATACCAAGGAAAAAAATATGTTCACCATTTTGCATGGTTCTTTGCATTACCCAGGAAACACCATGTGGAGGTAACCATGCGACGTTTCCTTTATGTAAAATGACATCAGGAAGTGAAAGAATTAGATTGCGTACGTAAAATTTGGACGCTAATTCTTTTGTGCTTAGAATTGAATAATCGAGTTGGGACCCATTAACTTTTCCTATTTTTGACATAATCAATGCTCATGCCAAATTTCATGTTTCTACGACATCGAGAAGTGAGAGCATTAGATTACGCACGTCAAATTTGGACGCTAATTCTTTTGCGCTAGAATTGAATAATCGAGTTGGGACCCATTAACTTTTCCTATTTATGACATAATCAATGCCCGTGCCAAATTTCAAATTTCTATGACATTGCTAAGTGAGAGAATTAGATTACGTACGTAAAATTTTGACGCTAATTCTTTTGCACTTAGAATTGAATAATCGCTTTTCCTAATTATGACATAATCAATGCTCGTGCCAAATTTCATGTTTCTACGACATCGGGAAATAAGAGAATTAGATTACGTACGTAAAATTTGGATGCTAATATTTTTGCGCTAGAATTGAATAATCGAGTTGGGAGCCATTAACTTTTTCTATTTATGACATAATCAGTGCTTGTGCCAAATTTCAAGTTTCTATGACATCGGCAAATAAGAGAATTAGATTACGTACTAGAGATGAGCGAGCGTACTCGGATAAGCACTACTCGCTCGAGTAATTGGCTTTATCCGAGTATCGCTGTGCTCGGGGCTAAAGATTCGGGTGCCACTGCGGGTGACAGGTGAGTCGCAGCGGGGAGCAGGGGAGAGCGGGCGGGAGAGAAGGAGAGAAAGATCTCCCGTCCGTTCCTCCCCGCTCTCCCCTGCAGCTCCCCGCTCCGTGCCGGCACCCGAATCTTTAGACCCGAGCACAGCGATACTCGGATAAAGCACATTACTCGAGCGAGTAGTGCTTATCCGAGTACGCTCGCTCATCTCTATTACGTACATAAAATTTGGACGCTAATTCTTTTGTGCTTAGAATTGAATAATGGAGTTGGCACCCATTAACTTTTCCTATTTATAACACAATCAATGCTCGTGCTAAATTTCAAGTTTCTATGATATCAGGAAGTGAGAGAAACAGATTCCGTACGTAAAATTTGGACGCTAATTCTTTTGCGCTTAGAATTGAATAATCGAGTTGGAATCCATTAACTTTTCCTATTTATGACACAATCAATGCTCATGTCAAATTTCATGTTTCTATGACATCAGGAAGTGAGAGAATTAGTTTCTGTACATAAAATTTGGACGCTAATTCTTTTGCTCTTAGAATTGAATAATCGAATTGGGACCCATTAACTTTTCCTATTAGTTCCTTCTAACTCTACCATACTATCTATATATATATATATATATATATATATATATATATATATATAAAGACGAAAGCCCTCACTGACTCACTCACTCACTGACCACTAATTCTCCAACTTTCCGATGTCGTAGAAACATGAAATTTGGCACAAACATAAATTATGTCCAAAATAGGATGAGTAAAGAGGTCCCAACTCGATTATTTGATTCTAGCGCAAAAGAATGGGCGTCCAAATTTTACATATGGAATCTAATTCTCTCACTTCCCGATGTCGTAGAAACATGAAATTTGGCACAATCATAGATTATGTCTAAAATAGGAAAAGCTAATTGGTCCCAACTCGATTATTCAATTCTAGTGCAAAAGAATTAGCGTCCAAATTTTATGTATGTAATCTAATTCTCTCACTTCCCTATGTCGTAGAAACATAAAATTTGGCACAATCATAGATTATGTCTAAAATAGGAAAAGCTAATTACAGCTCTTCAGATATTTGTAGACAGTTATTAGGTCTTCTTTCAGCCTTCTTTTTTGCAAGCAAAACATTCCCAGATCCTTTAACCCCTTAACGACGCGGACCCTTTTTCTTTTTCCATTTTCGTTTTTTCCTCCCCCCTTCACAAAAATCGGAACTCCTTTATTTATCTATCTACGTCGCTGTATGAGGGCTTGTTTTTTGCGGGACGAGTTGTATTTTTCAATGGTGCTATTTAAAGTACCATATAATGTACTGAAAAAATTTTTTGAAATTCTAAGTGCAGTAAAATGAAAAAAAAAACAACATTTTGCCATCTTCTTTCTACGGCGCACAAATGGCAACAAAAGCGACATGATAACTTTATTCTATGGGTCAGTACGATTACTACGATACCAAACTTGTATAGTTTTTTTTTTTACTATACTACTCTTTTTTTTTTTCAAAGACATTTAATTTTTTTCAATTATTTTCTGCGGTCATTTTGTGCGCGTAATAACTTTTTTATTTTTCCGTCAACATAGTTGAGCAAGGGCTCATTTTTTGCGGGATGTTCTATAGTTTTTGATAGTACTAATTTGGAATACATACGACTTTGTGATCGCTTTTTATTACGTTTTTTCTGGGAGACAGGGTAACTAAAAAAGTGCATTTCTGGCGTTCTTTATTTTATTTTTCAGACGACGTTCACCGTACAGGAAAAATAATGAGCTACTTTGATAGGTCGGACTTTTACGGACGTGTCGATACCAAATACATATTTTTATTGTATGATTTAGATTTTTTAATAATAGATATGGCAAAAGGGGGGTGATTTAAACTTTTACAACTTTTTTTTTTACAATTAAAAAACTTTATTGATTTTTCTTTTTACATTACTTTGAGGTCCTCCTGGGGGACTTTAACATGCGATGCTTCAATCGCTCCTGCAGTATGACGTAATGCTATAGCATTACGTCATACTGCTTTTTCACAGGCAGTCTATCAGGCCACCCCACAGGGATGGCTTGATAGGCAGTCTGGTAAGGCAGCCCTGGGGCCTTTCATTAGGCCCCCGGCTGCCATGATACGTGCACGCCCCCCCGATCTCACCGCGGGGGGGGGCCATGCAGGACCCCCAAACATCGTTCAGGGGATTTAAATGCCGCTGTTAGAATTGACAGCGGCATTTAAATGGTTAATAGCCGCGATCGGCCGGCGGCTATTGCCTGCGGGTGCCACGCAACCTCTCTTCATACATACCCCGCGGCTCCATGACGTACCGGTACGTCATGGAGTGGGAAGGGGTTAATTGTTCCTCATAGGACATGATTTGCAGACTGCTCACTATCTTGGTAACTCTTCTATGAACTTGCTCCAGTTTGTCTATCTATGTCTTTTTTAAACTGGACACAGTATTCCAGGTGAGGTCTGACTAAGGAAGAGTAGAGACGGATAATTACCTTATGTAATCTAGACTCTATGCTTCTCTTAACCCTTTCCAATCCAATTTGTATCCTAGTTTTCCTAGGGGGCTTACTCTTTTTCTGCCATTATACAACAGCGCTATATGCCTGCTAAAGCCTGTACTGTATGAGATGACACATTGGATAAGCTCCGACAGCAAAGAGGCTGGCAATATACAATAAGAGAACCCAGACGGACGTCCTCCAACATAGAAGTTGTACAGCCTTAAATCCTAATGTCTTTAGACGTCAGACAGTGGATTGGAAAGGGTTAATACATCCCAGAATTGTGTTTGCCTTTTTGGCAGCTACATCACATTGTTGACTTATGTTCAGTCTATGAGCTATTGATATACCAAACTACTGCTTCTTAGCCCAATTCCTCGCATTCTGTAGGTGTTTTTTTTTTCATTTTTCTTGCCCAGATGTAGGACTTTGCATTTCTCCTTGTTAAATACCATTCTGTTAGCCATTGCCCACTGTGCAAGCTTTTCTAGATCTTTTTGAATACGCTCTCTCTTTTCCTTAGTGTTAGCTATCCCTTCTAGCTTTGTGTCGTTGGCAAATTTGATCCGTTTCCCACAAATTCCCTCCTCTAGATAATTTATAAAAATGCTGAACTGGGCCTAGGATAGAGTCTTATGGTACCCCACTTAATACAGTCTTCCAATTGGATGTGCAGCCATTTATGACCACTCTTTGAGTATGATCACTCAGCCAGTTGTGAATCCACCTTAGGCTGCTTTCACACGGCCGCAAAAATTGTGCGAGATTTGTGCGTTGCAAGAGGCACAAATCGCACATGAATATGAACCCCATTGTTTTGAATGCGATCATACACAGGAGCAATTTTTTTTGTTTTTTCTCTGCATCGCACGAGAATATGATGATGTGATGGGAGCTTGTTATAACACAACAACCCCTCGCATCCGTGTGCATAACACACGTTGGCGAGTGTGATATAGGGCATAGTTTCAGGACCCAATATCAGACTCACTCGTGTGAAATTAGCCTAAGGCCTGCTGCACATGGCTGGATTTGCAAAGCAGAATATGGTGCGGGCATCCGCCTACAGATTCCGCAGCATGTAGCCATAACATGCTATGGAAAAGCGTTTTTTCCTCTACACGAGCGAAAAGCAATTGCGGTTTTCCGCTCACGGAGAAAAAATCACGGCATGCTGTATTTTAGTGCAGATTCTGCACGGACGACCTTCGTTGAACTCAATGTAAGCCGTGCGACCCACTGCCCTGACATTGCGGAAAAGTCACAGGCACCTGCGTCATCTCCTAGCGACGGCGCTGGAAAGTCAGTGATTAAAAGAAAAAAAACTGTACTGAGCGGGTCCGACAGCTCAGTACAGAAAAGAGAAAGAAATTACAGCTACGCGCGGATGCCAGCGGGGCACAGGGTTAGATTCCGGCGTGGGCTCACGCATGCAGAATCCGACCCAGTTGTGTGCAGCCGGCCTAAGACTGTGTTCATGGATTTAGTTGCATTTTTGAACCACAATTAAAATCACATCCAAAAACCACATGCAGTATTATAAACCGCACGTGGATTCAAACAATACATGCGGTTTTTAAACCGCATGCTGGTTTCTGATGCGTTTTTCACTTGTGTGTAAAGTGTTCAAATATACAGTATATACCCAGGTTATACCAGCTGTACATATATAATTATATACAGGAGAGATATAACCTATACTAGCTGTACATATATAATTATATATAGTATATACCCAGGCTATACCAGCTGTACATATATAATTATATACAGTATATATCGAGGCTATACCAGCTGTACATATAATTATTAGAGATGAGCGAACACCAAAATGTTCGGGTGTTCGTTATTCGGAACGAACTTCCCGCGATGTTCGAGGGTTCGTTTCGAACAACGAACCCCATTGAAGTCAATGGGCGACCAGAGCATTTTTGTATTTCGCCGATGCTCGCTAAGGTTTTCATGTGTGAAAATCTGGGCAATTCAAGAAAGTGATGGGAATGACACAGAAACGGATAGGGCAGGCGAGGGGCTACATGTTGGGCTGCATCTCAAGTTCACAGGTCCCACTATTAAGCCACAATACCGGCAAGAGTGCCCCCCCCCCCCCCCCCTCCCAACAACTTTTACTTCTGAAAAGCCCTCATTAGCATGGCATACCTTTGCTAAGCACCACACTAGCTACAACAAAGCACAATCACTGCCTGGATGACACTCCGCTGCCACTTCTCCTGGGTTACATGCTGACCAACCGCCCCCCTCCCCCTCACAGCGCACACCAAAGTGTCCCTGCGCAGCCTTCAGCTGCCCTCATGCCACGCCACACTCATGTCTATTTAGAAGTGCGTCTGCCATGAGGAGGAACCGCAGGCACACACTGCAGAGGGTTGGCACGGCTAGGCAGCGACCCTCTTTAAAAGGGGCGGGGCGATAGCCCACAATGCTGTACAGAAGCAATGAGAAATAGAATCCTGTGCCACCGCCATCAGGAGCTGCACACGTAGGCATAGCAATGGGGAACCTATGTGCCACACACTATTCATTCTGTCAAGGTGTCTGCATGCCCCAGTTAGACCGGGCTTTTTAATTCATAGACACAGGCAGGTACAACTCCCTATTGTGAAGTCCCTGTGGACCCACAGCATGGGTGGGTGCCAGGAAGCCACCGGCGGTACATAGAAATATCCCATTGCATTGCCCAACACAGCTGAGGTAGTAATGTCGTGCGTAATACAGGTGGGCTTCGGCCCACACTGCATGCCCCAGTCAGACTGGGGTTCTTTAGAAGTGTACAGATGTATTAAAAACTCCGTGTGCACCTACAGCATGGGTGGCTCCCTGGAACCCACCGGCGGTACACAAAAATATCCCATTGCATTGCCCAACACAGCTGAGGTAGTAATGTCGTGCATAATGCAGGTGGGCTTCGGCCCACACTGCATGCCCCAGTCAGACTGGGGTTCTTTAGAAGTGGACACATGTAGGTTAAACTCCCTGTGGACCCACTGCCTGGGTGGGTGCCAGGAAGCCACCGGCGGTACATAGAAATATCCCATTGCATTGCCCAACACAGCTGAGGTAGTAATGTCGTGCGTAATACAGGTGGGCTTCGGCCCACACTGCATGCCCCAGTCAGACTGGGGTTCTTTAGAAGTGTACAGATGTATTAAAAACTCCGTGTGCACCTACAGCATGGGTGGCTCCCTGGAACCCACCGGCGGTACACAAAAATATCCCATTGCATTGCCCAACACAGCTGAGGTAACGTCAGCTGTAATGCAGGTGGGCTAAAAATTAATTTGATTACACTGTAGGCGAGGGCCCACAAAATTTGCTGTATCAACAGTACTAATGTACATCCCAAAAATTGGCCATGGCCAGCCAAGAGGGCAGGTGAAACCCATTAATCGCTTTGGTTAATGTGGCTTAAGTGGTAACTAGGCCTGGAGGCAGCCCAGTGTAACGAAAAATTGGTTCAAGTTAAAGTTCCAACGCTTTTAAGCGCATTGAAACTTATAAAAATTGTTCAGAAAAATTATTTGAGTGAGCCTTGTGGCCCTAAGAAAAATTGCCCGTTCAGCGTGATTACGTGAGGTTTCAGGAGGAGGAGCAGGAGGAGGAGGAGGAATATTAGACACAGATTGATGAAGCAGAAATTTCCCCGTTTTGGATGGTGAGAGAGAACGTAGCTTCCATCCGCGGGTGCAGCCTACGTATTGCTTACGTATCGCTGCTGTCCGCTGGTGGAGAACAGAAGTCTGGGGAAATCCAGCCTTTGTTCATCTTGATGAGTGTTAGCCTGTCGGCACTGTCGGTTGACAAGCGGCTACGCTTATCTGTGATGATTCCCCCAGCCGCACTAAACACCCTTTCCGACAAGACGCTAGCCGCAGGACAAGCAAGCACCTCCAGGGCATACAGCGCTAGTTCAGGCCACGTGTCCAGCTTCGACACCCAGTAGTTGTAGGGGGCAGAGGCGTCACCAAGGATGGTCGTGCGATCCGCTACGTACTCCCTCACCATCCTTTTACAGTGCTCCCGCCGACTCAGCCGTGACTGGGGAGCGGTGACACAGTCTTGGTGGGGAGCCATAAAGCTGGCCAGGCCCTTAAAGACTGTTGCACTGCCTGGGATGTACATGCTGCTCGATCTACGCACATCCCCTGCTACCTTGCCCTCGGTACTGCGCCTTCTGCCACTAGCGCTGTCGGCTGGGAATTTTACCATCAGCTTGTCCGCAAGGGTCCTGTGGTATAGCAACACTCTCGAACCCCTTTCCTCTTCGGGAATCAGAGTGGGCAGGTTCTCCTTATACCGTGGATCGAGCAGTGTGTACACCCAGTAATCCGTCGTGGCCAGAATGCGTGCAACGCGAGGGTCACGAGAAAGGCATCCTAACATGAAGTCAGCCATGTGTGCCAGGGTACCTGTACGCAACACATGGCTGTCCTCACTAGGAAGATCACTTTCAGGATCCTCCTCCTCCTCCTCCTCCTCCTCCTCCTCAGGCCATACACGCTGAAAGGATGACAGGCAATCAGCCGGTGTACCGTCAGCAGCGGCCCAAGCTGTCTCTTCCCCCTCCTCCTCATCCTCCTCATGCTCCTCCTCCTCCTCCTGTACGCGCTGAGAAATAGACAGGAGGGTGCCCTGACTATCCAGCGGCATACTGTCTTCCCCCGCCCCCGTTTCCGAGCGCAAAGCAGCTGCCTTTATGGTTTGCAGGGAATTTCTCAAGATGCATAGCAGAGGAATGGTGACGCTAATGATTGTAGCATCGCCGCTCACCACCTGGGTAGACTCCTCAAAATTACCAAGGACATGGCAGATGTCTGCCAACCAGGCCCACTCTTCTGAAAGGAATTGAGGAGGCTGACTCCCACTGCGCCGCCCATGTTGGAGTTGGTATTCGACTATAGCTCTACGTTGTTCATAGAGCCTGGCCAACATGTGGAGCGTAGAGTTCCACCGTGTGGGCACGTCGCACAGCAGTCGGTGCACTGGCAGCTTAAAGTGATGTTGCAGGGTGCGCAGGGTGGCAGCGTTCGTGTGGGACTTGCGGAAATGTGCGCAGAGCCGGCGCGCCTTTACGAGCAGGTCTGACAAGCGTGGGTAGCTTTTCAGAAAGCGCTGAACCACCAAATTAAAGACGTGGGCCAGGCATGGCACGTGCGTGAGGCTGCCGAGCTGCAGAGCCGCCACCAGGTTACGGCCGTTGTCACACACGACCATGCCAGGTTGGAGGCTCAGCGGCGCAAGCCAGCGGTCGGTCTGCTGTGTCAGACCCTGCAGCAGTTCGTGGGCCGTGTGCCTCTTATCGCCTAAGCTGAGTAGTTTCAGCACGGCCTGCTGACGCTTGCCCACCGCTGTGCTGCCACACCGCGCGACACCGACTGCTGGCGACATGCTGCTGCTAACACAACTTGATTGCGAGACAGAGGAGGAGGAGGAGGAGGAGGAGGAGGAGGAGGAGGGTGCTTTAGTGGAGGAAGCATACACCTCCGCAGATACCAGCACCGAGCTGGGGCCCGCAATTCTGGGGGTGGGTAGGACGTGAGCGGTCCCAGGCTCTGACTCTGTCCCAGCCTCCACTAAATTCACCCAATGTGCCGTCAGGGAGATGTAGTGGCCCTGCCCGCCTGTGCTTGTCCACGTGTCCGTAGTTAAGTGGACCGTGGCAGTAACCGCGTTGGTGAGGGCGCGTACAATGTTGCGGGAGACGTGGTCGTGCAGGGCTGGGACGGCACATCGGGAAAAGTAGTGGCGACTGGGAACTGAGTAGCGCGGGGCCGCCGCCTCCATGATACTTTTGAAGGACTCCGTTTCCACAACCCTATACGGCAGCATTTCAAGGCTGATGAATTTTGCGATGCGGACGGTTAACGTTTGAGCGTGCGGGTGCGTGGCGGCGTACTTGCGCTTGCGCTCCAACAGTTGTGCAAGCGACGGCTGGACGGTGCGCTGAACTACACTGCTGGATGGGGCCGAGGACAGCGGAGATGAGGGTGTGGGTGCAGGCCATGAGGCGGTAGTGCCTGTGTCCTGAGAGGGGGGTTGCATCTCAGTGGCAGGTTGGGGCACAGGGGGAGAGGCAGGGGTGCAAACCGGAGGCGCTGAACGGCCTTCGTCCCACCTTGTGGGGTGCTTGGCCATCATATGTCTGCGCATGGTGGTGGTGGTGAGGCTGTTGGTGTTGGCTCCCCGGCTGAGCTTTGCGCAACAAAGGTTGCACACCACTGTTCGTCGGTCGTCAGGCGTCTCTGTGAAAAACTGCCAGACCTTAGAGCACCTCGGCCTCTGCAGGGTGGCATGGCGCGAGGGGGCGCTTTGGGAAACACTTGGTGGATTATTCGGTCTGGCCCTGCCTCTACCCCTGGCCACCGCACTGCCTCTTGCAACCTGCCCTGCTGATGCCCTTGACTCCCCCTCTGAAGACCTGTCCTCCTGAGTAAGCGTTGCACACCAGGTGGGGTCAGTCACCTCATCGTCCTGCTGCTCTTCCTCCGAATCCTCTGTGCGCTGCTCCCTCGGACTTACTGCCCTTACTACTACCTCACTGCAAGACAACTGTGTCTGATCGTCATCGTCCTCCTCACCCACAGAAAGTTGTTGAGACAGTTGGCGGAAGTCCCCAGCCTCTTCCCCCGGACCCCGGGAACTTTCGAATGGTTGGGCATCAGTGACGATAAACTCCTCTGGTGGGAGAGGAACCGCTGCTGCCCAATCTAAGCAGGGGCCCGAGAACAGTTCCTGGGAGTGTTCCCGCTCCTGAGCAGGTGTCATTGTAGTGGAGTGAGGAGGCTGGGAGGAAGGAGGAGCAGCAGACAGAGGATTCGGATTTGCAGCAGTGGACGGCGCAGAACTGCGGGTAGACGATAGGTTGCTCGAAGCACTTTCTGCCATCCAGGACAGGACCTGCTCACACTGCTCATTTTCTAATAACCGTCTCCCGCGTGGACCCATTAATTGGGCGATGAATGTGGGGACACCAGAAACGTGCCTCTCTCCTAATCGCGCAGCAGTCGGCTGCGACACACCTGGATCAGGAGCTCGGCCTGTGCCCACACCCTGACTTGGCCCTCCGCGTCCTCGGCCGCGTCCACGTCCTCTAGGCCTACCCCTACCCCTCAGCATGCTGTATTACCAGTGATTTGATTTCACAGGCAGCTAATAAATTGGCGCAAGACTGCAGGCCAAATATAATTTTTTCCCTTTTTTGAAAAGTAAAGGCCCCACTGCCTCTAGTGAATGTATAATCTAAGTTTAATAACTGTGCTGTTTTCCTGCTAATGTGTCACAGAACGTGAGGGTAGCAGAGTTATTAACTGTGGCAGAGCAGGTATTTTTTTTCCCAATTAAGGAAAGCAAATGGCAAAGCCAGGAGTAAAACGTAGCTGGGTGCGTCTGATTTTTACAGGTTGCACACGCAGCCGACACGTGTCCACCGGCGTTAGGACGGACAGAGGCAGGACAAATAGAATTATTTTCCGTTTTTTGGCACCAAAAGGCAGCACTGCGTATATTCTATGAACATGAGAAGTTTAATAACTGTGCTGTTTTCCTGCTAATGTGTCACAGAACGTGAGGGTAGCAGAGTTATTAACTGTGGCAGAGCAGGTATTTTTTTTCCCAATTAAGGAAAGCAAATGGCAAAGCCAGGAGTAAAACGTAGCTGGGTGCATCTGATTTTTACAAGTTGCACACGCAGCCGACACGTGTCCACCGGCGTTAGGACGGACAGAGGCAGGACAAATAGAATTATTTTCCGTTTTTTGGCACCAAAAGGCAGCACTGCGTATATTCTATGAACATGAGAAGTTTAATAACTGTGCTGTTTTCCTGCTAATGTGTCACAGAACGTGAGGGTAGCAGAGTTATTAACTGTGGCAGAGCAGGTATTTTTTTTCCCAATTAAGGAAAGCAAATGGCAAAGCCAGGAGTAAAACGTAGCTGGGTGCGTCTGATTTTTACAAGTTGCACACGCAGCCGACACGTGTCCACCGGCGTTAGGACGGACAGAGGCAGGACAAATAGAATTATTTTCCGTTTTTTTGCACCAAAAGGCAGCACTGCGTATATTCTATGAACATGAGAAGTTTAATAACTGTGCTGTTTTCCTGCTAATGTGTCACAGAACGTGAGGGTAGCAGAGTTAACTGTGGCAGAGCAGGTATTTTTTTTCCCAATTAAGGAAAGCAAATGGCAAAGCCAGGAGTAAAACGTAGCTGGGTGCGTCTGATTTTTACAGGTTGCACACGCAGCCGACACGTGTCCACCGGCGTTAGGACGGACAGAGGCAGGACAAATAGAATTATTTTCCGTTTTTTGGCACCAAAAGGCAGCACTGCGTATATTCTATGAACATGAGAAGTTTAATAACTGTGCTGTTTTCCTGCTAATGTGTCACAGAACGTGAGGGTAGCAGAGTTATTAACTGTGGCAGAGCAGGTATTTTTTTTCCCAATTAAGGAAAGCAAATGGCAAAGCCAGGAGTAAAACGTAGCTGGGTGCGTCTGATTTTTACAGGTTGCACACGCAGCCGACACGTGTCCACCAGCGTTAGGACGGACAGAGGCAGGACAAATAGAATTATTTTCCGTTTTTTGGCACCAAAAGGCAGCACTGCGTATATTCAATGAATAATAACTGTGTTGTGGCCCTGCCTATACAATTCTTTCCCTGCAGTATCAATGGAGGGTGCAATGCTCTGCAGAGGCGATTTTGAGAAGCAAAAAAAAATGCAGCACAGCTAACAGCAGCCTGGACAGTACTGCACACGGTTAAATATGGCCCTAGAAAGGACCATTGAGGTTCTTGAAGGCTACACTCACTCCTAACACTCTCCCTGCCTATGCAGCACTTCTGTCCCTAATGCCGGGTGCAACGCTCTGCAGAGCCGATTTTGAGAAAAAAAAAATTTGCCACTGCTAACAGCAGCCAACACACAGCTATCAGTGGCCCTAATAAGGACCTTTGGGGGGTCTTGAAGCCTACACTAACTACCAATTCTTTCCCTACAGCAGCTCCGGTACAAACAGCACTGTCCCTCATCTAACTCACACGGCATCTGAGGCGAACCGCGGGAGGGGCCGACTTTTATGTTCGGGTGACACCTGATCTTCCCAGCCACTCACAGCAGGGGGGTGGTATAGGGCTTGAACGTCACAGGGGGAAGTTGTAATGCCTTCCCTGTCTTTCAATTGGCCAGAAAAGCGCGCTAACGTCTCAGGGAAGGAAGTGAAAGTAACCCGAACACCGCATGGTGTTCGTTACGAATAACGAACATCCCGAACACCCTAATATTCGCACGAATATCAAGCTCGGAAGAACACGTTCGCTCATCTCTAATAATTATATACAGGAGAGATATAACTTATACCAGTTGTACATATATAATTATATACAGGAGATCTCCAGGTTACACTAGCATGGTACATATCACTATATACAGGATGTATATTCCCCTATATCCCTGTATATAGTGGTATGTTCCATGCTGGTGTAACCTGTGTATCTCCTGTATATAACTTATACCAGCTGCACATATATAATTATATATGGGAGACAAACAGGTTACACCAGCATGGTACATATCACTATATACAGGATGTATATCCCCCTATATCCCTGTATATAGTGGTATGTCCCATGCTGGTGTAACCTGTGTATCTCCTGTATATAATTATATATATACAGCTGATATACCGTATACCAGCTATACATATATAATTACAATTCCTCCTCTACTCACCTTTGCAGCAGTCTCTGGTCAGCCTGTAATGGAAAGTCCCGTCCTTTAATCACACAACCAGAGCCGGTTCATGTGATCTGCAGTCACAGGTCCTCCTGCAGGTCCTGTGCATCCAGCGCCCCGGAGGTAAGTAGAGCCACACTATCCCCTCCCCCTGGTAATCGCTGGCCGGCAGAGACTGATAGACTGCAGCTGTGACTACTCACAGCTGCAGCCTATCAGTGGAAGGGCCGCGCGCCACGGGAGTCTGCAGCCTGTAATTGGCTGCCAACTCCACGTGTAACAGCCCTCCCCTCAGCTCTTGCCGACTTGCGGCGCTGCCTCCCTTCTCTCTCCTCTCCTCTCCCTCCTCAGCCATCATGCGGCCAAAAGCTCCAGTCTCCTGGGCCCCCTCAGCTCAAGGGCCAGGTCGCTGTTGTGACCCCTGCTTCCCCTCACCGTACGCCAGTGTCCGGACCTATAGTAATCTTGCACAATATTATTTAAAGCTCCCCCACTTTGTTACATTTTGTTTGGGTTGTGCTGCTGGCTATCTATTTGAATTTGGGAATCACCATGTCCTTAGGCAGAGAGTTCCACTGTCTCACTGCTCTTAAGGTAAAGAAACCCTATTCTGTGTTGGTGATGAAGAGAGATGAGCGAGCGTACTCAGAAAAGCACTACTCGCTCGAGTAATTTGCTTTATCCGAGTATCGCTGTGCTCGTCCCTGAAGATTCGGGTGCCGCTGCGGCTGACAGGTGAGTTGCAGCGGGGAGCAGGGGAGAGTGGGCGGGAGAGAGGGAGAGAAAGATCTTACCTCCGTTCCTCCCCGCTCTCCCCTGCAGCTCCCCGCTCCGTGCCGGCACCCGAATCTTCAGACCCGAGCACAGCGATACTCGGATAAAGCAAATTACTCGAGCGAGTAGTGCTTATCCGAGTACGCTCGCTCATCTCTAGTGATGAAATCTTCTTTCCTCTAGGCGTAGAGGATACCCTGTTGTTACTGTCACAGTCCTGGATATAAATAGATCATGAGAGAGATCCTTGTATTGTCCCCTAATCTATATATATAACTAGCTTACCTGTCGCGCGTTGCTGCGAAGACAGACATACATACATACATACATTCGTTTTTATATATCTAGATAACAACCAATCGCAGCACAGCTTATATGTTACCTCAGCTTTATAATATATAACACCCAATCACAGCGCAGCTTTCATGTTACCTCAGCAGTATAATATATAACAACCAATCACAGCGCAGCTTTCATGTTACCTCAGCAGAAAGAGAAATAACAACCAATCACAGCACAACTTTTATTCTGCCTCAGCAATATTAAAAATAGCAACCAATCACAGCGCAGCATTCATTTTACCTCAGCGGTATAATATATAGCAACCAATCACAGCACAGCTTTCATGTAACCTCAGTAGTATAAGAAGTAGCAACCAATCACAGCACAGCTTTCATGTAACCTGAGTAGTATAAGAACCTATCACAGAGGTGACTTTAAAGTAAAAGAAATGATTTTCATTAGAAAATTATTAAAATAAAACACATAAGGGCACAACGAACATGACAAAGACGTTAAAGACGTAGTGTAGCAAATGTCAGAACACACCCAACACAATTGCTGAGAGAGAGGGGTCGGCCAACATGAATCTAGATCTAATGTGGGGGTCCCGGATAAATCTTTTGGACCCACAGATGCGAAATATTGTGGCTTGACACGTAAACCCTTCAGGTTGAAACCACTCAATGTCCTGTCCCAATCGATAACTATGATAGTAGAATGGGTACAGGGGTATTGTGGATCAAACGGAAGGAAAAAATCTGTTTTTCCGGCTGTAAATTAGTCACTGGCTAGTTGGTAGTATTCGTTAGCTCAGATGTCAGCAGCGGATCTAATATGTGCAATTGTGTTGGGATTTCGTCATTGATGATAAAGTTGGTTTCAATAACTTGGATCCTATAAGTGTCAGAATCAGAATTGGTCCCAACACCAATGAGTTTGTAGGGATTTGGCACTAGTCTCAGCGCCAAATCTCTTGCCTCTGGCAGAGTCTCCTAACAATTTCTGAGACTTGACAGAATTTAAGCTTTAGTTATAAGGGTCATAATGTGTAAGACCCCAAAGCTCCAATTATTATTTTTTACTCAATACTTGCTCGTTTTTGCTCAACGCGTTTCACCACTAGATTCCGTGGATCATCGGGAGCTTAGTGAGATTAGAGGTTTTTATCTTATTGAGGAAATTTTTGAAGTCTCAATAGACTCAATGACAAAGAATCAAATGTCCTAACAAAGAGGAAACAACTGTTTCAGCAGGATATTTAGGAGGTGAACAAAATATAAAAGAAGTCTCTGTTCTTAGGTCCTTTGTGCTATCGGGAGCCAGAACATACAGCTCAATCAGCGTCCCATTAAGGTGTTGGCGTCCCATATAACGCTGGGCTGATGTCCTGGGAGTATTTCTCCTTCTAGGCAGAGGTTGAGATATGCGAGAGACTCCTAATTAATGAGGATGAACAGCCCACTTTAGATCTATGAGAATGTTCACCCAAGCCTAATCTGCTCAAGGCAGGATGTTTAGGAGGTGAACATAGCATAAAAAGGAGTCTCTGTTCTTAGGTCCTTTTTGCTGTCAAGAAACAGCAATCAGCGTCCCATTAGGGTATGGGCAATATCATGCTGGGCTGATGTCCTGGGGGTATTGTTCCTTCTGAACTGAAATTAGGGTGTAAGAAGGCCTCCTAATCAATAAGGGCAATCAACCCACCTAAGAACTATAAGATTGTTCACCCAAACCCAATCTGCTCTTTAAAATTAATTAAAGCTTCAAACCGGCATGTGTAGCAGGATAGCTCTATATCCAGGCATGGTGGATAGTAGTTGGAGAAAATGCTCCAGTATAACACATGTCAGTTGTAGGAGAGGCTATGCTGTTTCTAGCTCCATTCTTGAGGAAATACCCGAAGGTTCCCACCCAGACCTCTTCTCCCCTTAGGTGTCAAAATGACAGAAGAAAGTAGATGGATACAAGATGAAAACAAAAAAGGCTGGTGTCCATAGCCCAGATGGTAGGCTATGGAATGAGCGTTAGGTGGATAGTGCTTGCCTTATAAAGTCCAGATACCTCCCTTTAAGGTGTGGTTTATCTCTCAAGACCAATCGGGATAGAGTACGCCTATTTGTTTACCAACCATGCGTGATAAACATATGTAGTTTATTTTGAAATCGTGCCAAGTAGGATGACTCCGATGCTGATTCTTATTGTAGTCTTATAGTCACTAACAATAATCCGAAACGCAGTCACGATTGCTCGCTTAAAGTGTCCGGAACGGGACAGTGCAGTCCTGGCTCCTCCTTGATTAATACATAGGAAGGATCCGAGGCAACTCGCCGCATACAGGGGCTGCACGAGCCGCGTCTTGGCCAATCGGAATTGAGGGGTGGAGTCTCGGTGTGCCAAGGCGTGTGTGCGCCATGAGATCATGACGCTCCATATGGTAATCGCCCTGAGAGTACAGCGTTCGACATAACGGCCGCCCACATATGGCGGACGTGGAACGCATCCAAAGTCCCGCCCTGTGGCATGAACCGCATCACATGAGCTACGTGGCTTCCCGTCATGACGTCACTACGTCCGACGTCAGGACTTAGCGTCTGATACTGGTGGTGGAACGCATCATACATTCAACAGCATCTGGCGTAGTGACGTCATTGCGTGAGGTATGCGCGATGCCTTCTCTGCTGCTGTCTCCAAACCACATCATGATGTATCTCCGACGGGATACTAGTATCCGGACCTACATGGATTAAGGGAGGTTTTAACCTATGAGGGGGTTTATTGGCCGTAGGGTGGGAGAGGATTATGATATATAAATAATGTGTGCAATATATTATGCGATGTAAGCATAATTAATTGAATAAACAATTACCACAGAAACGGTTTGTTTTATAATTATTTCCTAACAGTTGGTCCTCATTACATACTAGATAGTTGATATCATAATACCTTTTGCATAGAAGTGGCCCAAGGATTTCAGGTAAGTGTTAGATATGTGAATTACAATAAGGATGTTGGATATTGGTATTTATAACCAATTTATGTCGCGAAAGGTGGAATGTGGATCATCACTTGTGATCTGAGTATTTTATTTGGAGTGTATAGAGGCCATAAATCCAAAATTTTCAGAGGGTAATATTGCTCAATTACCTGACTACCAAGAGCTCTGGTTTGAGAAAATCAGATAAAGCAGTTGAATGATAATACTTCATTCAGGCCAGTTGGTTGTATGGTTTCATAACGGTATATCCAACTGGCCTCTTTACGAAGGAGTAAGTTGTCAAGGTCACCCCTTCTACCATCCGATCTGATTAGTTCTATCCCTTGAAACATCAAACAGTCGGCATTCCCATCATGTTGTTCCCACACATGTGTTGATACAGATGTGGCTTCTTTTCTCCCTATATTGCCAATATGGCCAAGTATTCTTCTTCGTAGTTGTTGTCGTGTCTTGCCAATGTATTGTTTTTTGCAATTACATGTAATCAGGTAGACTACGTTTGTTGACAAGCAGTTTATGAAGTCGCGTATTTCGTACCTTATGCCTGTTGATGTTGATTCGAAGCTGTTTCCCTTCTTTATGTATTTACACGCTAAGCATTTGGAGCATTTGAAAGTTCCAGTCGGTATCAAGCGAGAGAGCCAATCCTTGCAGGGGATTATTGGTTTGAGATAACTTTTAACTACATGGTCTCGAATGTTGCGTCCTTGTCGATATGTGATTTTAGGGAAGTCGGGAATATATGGTTTTATATCCTCATCTTTTTGGAGGATTTCCCAATATGACTTCAGGATTTCGAGGATTTCCTTGTGTCCGGTATCATAAGTACCAATGATCCTTGTTTCTTTTTTGTTTTCGTTCCGTTGTTTAGGGATCAGTAATGTACTCCTATCACATGTGCGGGCGTGTTGTTCTGCTGAGTCTAGTATTTCGATTGGGTAGTTCCGTTGTTGGAACCTCTTTTTGAGTTTACCACATTCGGTGTTAAAATGCGTGTCGGAGTCATCCTACTTGGCACGATTTCAAAATAAACTACATATGTTTATCACGCATGGTTGGTAAACAAATAGGCGTACTCTATCCCGATTGGTCTTGAGAGATAAACCACACCTTAAAGGGAGGTATCTGGACTTTATAAGGCAAGCACTATCCACCTAACGCTCATTCCATAGCCTACCATCTGGGCTATGGACACCAGCCTTTTTTGTTTTCATCTTGTATCCATCTACTTTCTTCTGTCATTTTGACACCTAAGGGGAGAAGAGGTCTGGGTGGGAACCTTCGGGTATTTCCTCAAGAATGGAGCTAGAAACAGCATAGCCTCTCCTACAACTGACATGTGTTATACTGGAGCATTTTCTCCAACTACTATCCACCATGCCTGGATATAGAGCTATCCTGCTACACATGCCGGTTTGAAGCTTTAATTAATTTTAAAGAGCAGATTGGGTTTGGGTGAACAATCTTATAGTTCTTAGGTGGGTTGATTGCCCTTATTGATTAGGAGGCCTTCTTACACCCTAATTTCAGTTCAGAAGGAACAATACCCCCAGGACATCAGCCCAGCATGATATTGCCCATACCCTAATGGGACGCTGATTGCTGTTTCTTGACAGCAAAAAGGACCTAAGAACAGAGACTCCTTTTTATGCTATGTTCACCTCCTAAACATCCTGCCTTGAGCAGATTAGGCTTGGGTGAACATTCTCATAGATCTAAAGTGGGCTGTTCATCCTCATTAATTAGGAGTCTCTCGCATATCTCAACCTCTGCCTAGAAGGAGAAATACTCCCAGGACATCAGCCCAGCGTTATATTGCCAACACCTTAATGGGACGCTGATTGAGCTGTATGTTCTGGCTCCCGATAGCACAAAGGACCTAAGAACAGAGACTTCTTTTATATTTTGTTCACCTCCTAAATATCCTGCTGAAACAGTTGTTTCCTCTTTGTTAGGACATTTGATTCTTTGTCATTGAGTCTATTGAGACTTCAAAAATTTCCCTTAATAAGATAAAAACCTCTAATCTCACTAAGCTCCTGATGATCCACGGAATCTAGTGGTGAAACGCGCTGAGCAAAAACGAGCAAGTATTGAGTAAAAAATAATAATTGGAGCTTTGGGGTCTTACACATTATGACCCTTATAACTAAAGCTTAAATTCTGTCAAGTCTCAGAAATTGTTAGGAGACTCTGCCAGAGGCAAGAGATTTGGCGCTGAGACTAGTGCCAAATCCCTACAAACTCATTGGTGTTGGGACCAATTCTGATTCTGACACATAGGATCCAAGTTATTGAAACCAACTTGACGAAATCCCAACACAATTGCACATATTAGATCCGCTGCTGACATCTGAGCTAACGAATACTACCAACTAGCCAGTGACTAATTTACAGCCGGAAAAACAGATTTTTTTCCTTCCGTTTGATCCACAATACCCCTGTACCCATTCTACTATCATAGTTATCGATTGGGACAGGACATTGAGTGGTTTCAACCTGAAGGGTTTACGTGTCAAGCCACAATATTTCGGATCTGTGGGTCCAAAAGATTTATCCGGGACCCCCACATTAGATCTAGATTCATGTTGGCCAACCCCTCTCTCTCAGCAATTGTGTTGGGTGTGTTCTGACATTTGCTACACTACGTCTTTAACGTCTTTGTCATGTTCGTTGTGCCCTTATGTGTTTTATTTTAATAATTTTCTAATGAAAATCATTTCTTTTACTTTAAAGTCACCTCTGTGATAGGGCTTTACTATAATTTTGGAGACTTTTTCTTACTGCCTCCTCTGTGACTACACGAGTAGTATAAGAAGTATCAACCAATCACAGCGCAGCTTTCATGCTGCCTCAGCAGTATAAGAAATATCAACCAATCACAGCACAGCTTTCATTTTACCTGAGCATTCTCAATATCCAGCAATTGTCTTGCGAAACGTACGGCAGATGCATCATTTTGTAGTTGAACACACATCCCGTTGCTCGTAATGCCTTTTGTTTTTGTGCTTGAAATGGAAATCAAACGATCTTTGTCTGGGGGGCATAACTGTCGACGATGCTTGCACACGTGCCACCTATCGTAGGATAGTTGTACTATGCCAGTAATCTTTCCAGGAGTGTACTCAACAATTTCCCAAATTTTCATGGCGATTGGATGAATGGTGTAGTAATGCATAAAGGACAGACAGACAGACATACATTCATTTTTATATATATAGATGACATCAGGAAGTGAGAGAATTAGATTCCGTATGTAAAATTTGGATGCTAATTCTTTTGTGCTTAGAATTGAATAATCAAGTTGGGCCATATTAACTTTTCCTATTTCTGACATAATTAATGCTCGCGCCAAATTTCAAGTTTCTATGACATTGGAAAGTGAGAGAATTAGATTCCGTACATAAAATTTGGACGCTAATTCTTTTGCGGTTACAATTGAATATTCGAGTTGGGACCCATTAGCTTTTCCTATTTATGACATAATCAATGCTCGTGCCAAATTTCAGGTTTTTATGACATCCGGAAGTGAGAGAATTGGTGGCAATGATGGAAATCGGACGGTCTACGTGTGGGGACAGTCTACGTGTGGCACGCGCGCCATTTATCATAGGATAGTTGTACTATGCCTATAATCTTCCCAGGAGTGTACTCAACAACTTCCCAAAGTTTCATGGCGATCGGATGAATGGTGTAGTAGCGCATAAAGGACAAACAGACAGACAGACACACAAACAGACACGCATAGATTCAATTTTATATATATAGAAGACAATAGCCCTCACTGACTCACTGACTCATTCACTGACTGACTGAATGACTGACTCGCCAAAACTTCTCCAACTTCCCGATGTCGCAGAAACATGAAATTTGGTGCAAGCATAGATCATGTCCAAAATAGGAAAAGTAAAGCAGTCCCAACTCGATTATTCAATTCTAAGCGCAAAAGAATTAGCGTCCAAATTTTACGTACGTAATCTATTTCTCTCACTTTCCAATGCCAAAGAAACTTGAAATTTGGCACAGGCATTGATTATGTCATAAATAGAAAAAGTAAATGGGTCCCAACTCGCTTATTCAATTCTAAGCGCAAAAGAATTAGCGTCTAAATTTTATGTACGGAATCTAATGTTCTCACTTCCTGATGCCATAGAAACATGAAATTAGGCACAAGCATTGATTATGTCATAAATAGGAAAAGTAAATGGGTCACAACTTGATTATTCAATTCTAAGCGCAAAAGAATTAGCGTCCAAGTTTTACGTACAGAATCTAATTCTCTCACTTCCTGATGCAATAGAAACTTGAAATTTGGCATGAGAATTCATTATTATGTCATACATAGGAAAAGTTTATGTGTCCCAACTCGATTATTTAATTCTAGCGCAAAATAATTAGCGTCAAAATTTAACGTACGTAATCTAATTCTCTCACTTCCCACTGTCATGGAAATTTAAAATTTGGCACATGCATTGATTATGTCATAAATAGGAAAAGCTAATAGGTCCCAACTCGATTATTCACTTCTAAGCATTGAAGAATTAGCGTCCAAATTTTACGTACGAAATCTAATTCTCTCCCTTCTGATGTCATAGAAACATGAAATTTGGCACAAGCATTGATTATGTCATATATAGGAAAAGTTAATGGGTCCCAACCCAATTATTCAATTTTAAGCGCAAAAGAATTAGCGTCTAAATTTTAAGTACGTAATATAATTCTCTCACTTCCTAATGTCATATAAACATGAAATTTGGCATGAGCATTCATTTTTTTATAAATAGAAAAAGTTAATTGGTCGCAACTTGATTATTCAATTCTAGCGCAAAAGAATTAGTGTCCAAATTTTACGTACGTAATCTGATTCTCCCACTTGAAATTTGGCACGAGCATTGATTATTATGTCATAAATAGAAAAAGTTAATGGGTCCCAACTCGATTATTCAATTCTAAGTGCAAAAGAATTAGCGTCCAAATTTAACATACGTAATCTAATTCTCCCACTTCCCGTTGTCATAAAAATTAGAAATTTAGCACGAGTATTGAATATGTCATAAATAGGGAAAGCTAATGGGTCCTAACTCAATTATTCAATTTTAAGCGCAAAAGTATTAGTGTTCAAATTTTACAAACGTAATCTAATTCTCTCACTTCCCAATGTCATAAAAATTTGAAATTTGGCACCCACATTGATTATGTCATAAATAGGTTAAGTTAATGGGTCCCAACTCGATTATTCCTTTCTAAGCGCAAAAGAATTAGCGTCCAAATTTTACGTACGTAATCTAATTCTCTCACTTCCCGATGGCATAGAAATTTGGCACGAGCATTAAAAATGTCATAAATAGGAAATGCTAATGGGTCCTAACTCAATTATTCAATTCTAAGCACAAAAGAATTACCGTCAAAATTTTTCGTACGTAATCTAATTCTCTCACTTCCCAATGTCATAGAAATTTGAAATTTGGCACGGGCATTGATTATGTCATAAATAGGAAAAGCTAATGGGTCTCGACTCGATTATTCAGTTCTAAGCGCTAAAGAATTAGCATCCAAATTTTTACGTACGGAATCTAATTCTCTCACTTCCCGATGTCATAGAAACATGAAATTTGGCACAAGCATTGATTATGTCATATACAGGAAAAGTAAATGTGTCCCAACTCGATTATTGAATTCTAAGCGCTAAAGAATTAGCATCCAAATTTTACGTACATAATATAATTCTCTCACTTCCCAATGTCATATAAACTTGAAATTTGGCATGAGCATTGATTATTTCATAAATAGGAAAAGTTAATTGGTCCCAACTCGATTATTTAATTCTAGCTCAAAAGAATTAGCGTCCAAATTTTACATACGTAATCTAATTCTCTCACTTGAAATTTGGCACGAGCATTGATTATTATGTCATAAATAGGAAAAGCTAATGGGTCCCAACTCGATTATTCAATTCTAAGCGCAAAAGAATTAGCGTCCAAACTTTACGTACGTAAACTAATTCTCTCTCTTTCCGATGTCATAGAAATTAGAAATTTGGCACAAGCATTGAATATGTCATATATAGGAAAAGCTAATGGCTCCTAACTCAATTAATCAATTCTAAGCGCAAAAGAATTAGCGTTCAAATTTCACGTACGTAATCTAATTTTCTCACTTCCCAATGTCATAGAAATTTGAAACCTACATTGATTATGTCATAAATAGGTAAAGATAATGGGTCCCAAGTGGATTATTCAATTCTAAGCGCAAAAGAATTAGCGTCCAAATTTTGCATACAAAATGTAATTCTGTTAATTCCTGATGTCATAGAAACTTGAAATTTGGCACAAGCATTGATTATGTCATAAATTGGAAAAGGTAATGGGTCCCAACTCGATTATTAAATTCTAGCACAAAGGAACTAACATGCAAATTTTACGTACGTAATCTAATTCTCTCACTTGAAATTTGGCATGAGAATTGATTATTATGTAATACATAGGAAAAGTTCATGCATCCCAACTCGATTATTTAATTCTAGCGCAAAAGAATTAGCGTCAAAATTTAACGTACGTAATTTAATTCTCTCCCTTCCCACTGTCATAGACATTTAAAATTTGGCACGGGCATTGATTATGTCATAAATAGGAAAAGCTAATGGGTCCCAACTCGATTATTCAATTCTAAGCGTTTAAGAATTAATGTCCAAATTTTACGTACATAATAAAATTTTCTCACTTCCCAATGTCATATAAACTTGAAATTTGGCACGAACATTGATTATTTCATAAATAGGAAGAGTTAAATGGTCCCAACTCGATTATTCAATTCTAGAGCAAAAGAATTAGTGTCCAAATTTTACGTACGTAATCTGATTCTCCCACTTGAAATTTGGCACGAGCATTGATTATTATGTCATAAATAGAAAAAGTTAATGGGTCCCAACTCGATTATTCAATTCAAAGTGCAAAAGAATTAGCGTCCAAATTTTTACGTACGGAATCTAATTCTCTCACTTCCCGATGTCATAGACATTTAAAATTTGGCACGGGCATTGATTATGTCATAAATAGAAATAGTTAATGGGTCCCAACTCGATTATTCAATTCTAAGCGTTTAAGAATTAGTGTCCAAATTTTACGTACGTAATATAATTTTCTCACTTCCCAATGTCATATAAACTTGAAATTTGGCACAAGCATTGATTATTTCATAAATAGGAAGAGTTAATTGGTCCCAACTCGATTATTCAATTCTAGCGCAAAAGATTTAGCGTCCAAATTTTATGTACGTAATCTAATTCTCTCACTAGAAATTTGGCACAAGCATTGATTATTATTAGAGATGAGCGAACGTACTCGGATAAGCACTACTCGTCCGAGTAATGTGCTTTATCCGAGTACCTCCCCGCTCGTGCTGAAAGATTCGGGGCGCTCCGCTGCTGACAGGTGAGTTGCGGCGGGGAGCGGGGCAGAGCGGGCGGGAGAGAAGGAGAGAAAGATCTCCCCTCCGTTCCTCCCCGCTCTCCCCTGCAGCTCCCCGCTCCGCAGCGCGTCCCGAATCTTTCAGCACGAGCGGGGAGGTACTCGGATAAAGCACATTACTCGGACGAGTAGTGCTTATCCGAGTACGTTCGCTCATCTCTAATTATTATGTCATAAATAGGAAAAGCTAATGGGTCCCAACTCGATTATTCAATTCTAATCGCAAAAGAATTAGCGTCCAAATTTTACGTACATAATATATTTCTCTTACTTCCCAATGTCATATAAACTTGAAATTTGGCATGAGCATTGATTATTTCATAAATAGGAAAAGTTAATTGGTCCCAACTCTATTATTTAATTCTAGCGCAAAAGAATTAGCGTCCAAATTTTATGTACGTAATCTAATTCTCTCACTTGAAATTTGGCACGAGCATTGATTATTATGTCATAAATAGAAAAAGCTAATGGGTCCCAACTCGATTATTCAATTCTAAGCGCAAAAGAATTAGCGTCCAAACTTTACGTACGTAATCTAATTCTCTCTCTTTGCGATGTCATAGAAATTAGAAATTTGGCACAAGCATTTAATATGTCATAAATAGGAAAAGCTAATGGGTCCTAACTCAATTATTCAATTCTAAGCGCAAAAGAATTAGCGTTCAAATTTCACGTACGTAATCTAATTCTCTCACTTCCCAATGTCATAGAAATTTGAAATTTGGCACCGACATTGATTATGTCATAAATAGGCAAAGATAATGGGTCCCAAGTCGATTGTTCATTTCTAAGCGCAAAAGAACTATTGTCCAAATTTTACGTACAAAATGTAATTCTCTTAATTCCTGATGCCATAGAAACTTGAAATTTGGCACAAACATTGATTATGTCATAAATTGGAAAAGGTAATGGGTCCCAACTCGATTATTAAATTCTAGCACAAAAGAACTAACGTGCAAATTTTACGTACGTAATCTAATTCTCTCACTTGAAATTTGGCACGAGCATTGATTATTATGTCATAAATAGGAAAAGCTAATGGGTCCCAACTTGATTATTCATTTCTAAGCGCAAAAGAATTAGCGTCGAAATTTTACGTACAGAATCTAATTCTCTTACTTCCTGATGCCATAGAAACTTGAAATTTGGCACAAGCATTGATTATGTCATAAATAGGAAAAGGTTGTGGGTCCCAACTTGATTATTAAATTCTAGTGCAAAAGAACTGACGTCCAAATTTGACGTACATAATCTAATTCTCTCACTTGAAATTTGGCATGAGAATTGATTATGTCATACATAGGAAAAGTATGCGTCCCAACTCGATTATTTAATTCTAGCTCAAAAGAATTAGCGTCAAAATTTTACGTACGTAATCTTATTCTCTCACTTCCCGATGTCATAAAAATTTGGCACGAGCATTGAATATGTCATAAACAGGAAATGCTAATGGGTCCTATCTCCATTATTCAATTCTAAGCGCAAATGAATTACCGTCAAAATTTTACGTACGTAATCTAATTCTCTCACTTCCCGATGTCATAGAAATTTGAAATTTGGCACGGGCATTGATTATGTCATAAATAGGAAAAGCTAATGGGTCTCGACTCGATTATTTAATTCTAAGTGCTAAAGAATTAGCGTCCAAATTTTTACATACATAATATAATTCTCTCACTTCCCAATGACATATAAACTTGAAATTTGGCATGAGCATTGATTATTTAATAGATAGGAAAAGTTAATTGGTCCCAACTCGATTATTTAATTCTAGCGCAAAAGAATTAGCGTCCAAATTTTACGTACGTAATCTAATTCTCTCACTTGAAATTTGGCACGAGCATTGATTATTATGTCATAAATAGGAAAAGTTATTGGGTCCCAACTCGATTATTCAATTCTAAGCGCAAAAAAATTAGCATCCAAACTTTATGTACGTAATCTAATTCTCTCTCTTTGCGATGTCATAGAAATTAGAAATTTGGCACAAGCATTGAATATGTCATAAATAGGAAAAACTAATGGGTCCTAACTCAATTATTCAATTCTAAGCGCAAAAGAATTAGCGTTCAAATTTCACGTATGTAATCTAATTTTCTCACTTCCCAATGTCATAGAAATTCAAAATTTGGCAACTACATTGATTATGTCATAAATAGGCGAAGATAATGAGTCCCAACTCGATTATTCAATTCTAAGTGCAAAAGAAGTAGCGTCCAAATTTTATGTACAAAATCTAGTTCTCTTAATTCCTGATGCCATAGAAACTTGAAATTTGGCACAAGCATTGATTATGTCATAAATTGGAAAAGGTAATGGGTCCCAACTCGATTATTAAATTCTAGCACAAAAGAACTAACGTGCAAATTTTATGTACGTAATCCAATTCTCTCACTTGAAATTTGGCATGAGAATTGATTATTATGTAATACATAGGAAAAGTTCATGCGTCCCAACTCGATTATTTAATTCTAGCGCAAAAGAATTAGCGTCAAAATTTAACGTACGTAATCTAATTCTCTCCCTTCCCACTGTCATAGACATTTAAAATTTGGCACGGGCATTGATTATGTCATAAATAGGAAAAGCTAATGGGTCTCGACTCGATTATTGAGTTCTAAGTGCTAAAGAATTAGCGTCCAAATTTTTACGTAAGGAATCTAATTCTCTCATTTCCCAATGTCATAGAAACATGAAATTTGGCACAAGCATTGATTATGTCATATATAGGAAAAGTAAATGTGTCCCAACTCGATTATTCAATTCTAAGCGCAAAAGAATTAGCGTCCAAATTTAACGTACATAATATAATTCTCTCACTTCCCAATGTCATATAAACTTGAAATTTGGCATGAGCATTGATTATTTCATAAATAGGAAAAGTTAATTGGTCCCAACTCTATTATTTAATTCTAGCGCAAAAGAATTAGCGTCCAAATTTTATGTACGTAATCTAATTCTCTCACTTGAAATTTGGCACGAGCATTGATTATTATGTCATAAATAGGAAAAGCTAATGGGTGCCAACTCGATTATTCAATTCTAAGCGCAAAAGAATTAGCGTCCATACTTTACGTACGTAATCTAATTCTCTCTCTTTCCGATGTCATAGAAATTAGAAATTTGGCACCTACATTGATTATGTCATAAATAGGCAAAGATAATGGGTCCCAAGTCGATTATTCAATTCTAAGCTCAAAAGAATTAGCGTCCAAATTTTACGTACAAAATGTAATTCTCTTAATTCCTGATGCCATAGAAACTTGAAATTTGGCACAAGAATTGATTATGTCATAAATTGGAAAAGGTAATGGGTCCCAACTCGATTATTAAATTCTAGCACAAAAGAACTAACGTGCAAATTTTACGTACGTAATCTAATTCTCTCACTTGAAATTTGGCACGAGCATTGATTATTATGTCATAAATAGGAAAAGCTAATGGGTGCCAACTCGATTATTCAATTCTAAGCGCAAAAGAATTAGCATCCAAACTTTACGTACGTAATCTAATTCTCTCTTTCCGATGTCATACAAATTAGAAATTTGGCACAAGCATTTAATATGTCATAAATAGGAAAAGCTAATAGGTCCCAACTCGATTATTCAATTCTAAGCATTAAAGAATTAGCGTCCAAATTTTACGTACGAAATCTAATTCTCTCCTTTCCGATGTCATAGAAACATGAAATTTGGCACAAGCATTGATTATGTCATATATAGGAAAAGTTAATGGGTCCCAACCCGATTATTCAATTTTAAGCGCAAAAGAATTACCGTCAAAATTTTACGTACGTAATATAATTCTCTCACTTCCTAATGTCATATAAACATGAAATTTGGCATGACCATTCATTTTTTTATAAATAGAAAAAGTAAATGGGTCCCATCTCGATTATTCAATTCTAAGCGCAAAAGAATTAGCGTCTAAATTTTATGTACGGAATCTAATGTTCTCACTTCCTGATGGCATAGAAACATGAAATTTGGCACAAGCATTGATTATGTCATAAATAGGAAAAGTAAATGAGTCACAACTTGATTATTCAATTCTAAGCGCAAAAGAATTAGCGTCCAAGTTTTACTTACAGAATCTAATTCACTCACTTCCTGATGCAATAGAAACTTGAAAATTGGCATGAGAATTCATTATGTCATACATAGGAAAAGTTTATGTGTCCCAACTCGATTATTTAATTCTAGCGCAAAATAATTAGCATCCAAATTTTACGTACGTAATCTAATTCTCTCACTTGAAATTTGGCACGAGCATTGAATATGTCATAAATAGGAAAAGCTAATGGGTCCCAACTCGATTATTCAATTCTAAGCGCAAAAGAATTAGCGTCCAAACTTTACGTACGTTATCTAATTCTCTCTCTTTCCGATGTCATAGAAATTAGAAATTTGGCACAAGCATTGAATATGTCATAAATAGGAAAAGCTAATGGCTCCTAACTAGAGATGAGCGAACGTACTCGTAATGAGTACTTACGCACCCGAGTACCGCCATTTTCGAGTACTTCAGTACTCGGGCGCAAAGATTCGGGGGGTGCCGGGGGGCGGGGAGAGGCGCGGCGGTGCGGGGGGTAGCAGCGGGGAACAGGGGGGAGCCCTCTCTCTCTCCCTCTCCCCCCCCCTACTCCCCACTGCTACCCCCCGTGCCGCCACGGCGCCCCCCGAATCTTTACGCGCGAGTACTGCTGTACTCGAAAATGGCGGTGCTCGGGTGCGTATGTACTCGTAACGAGTACGTTCGCTCATCTCTACTCCTAACTCAATTATTCAATTCTAAGCGCAAAAGAATTAGCATTCAAATTTCACGTACGTAATCTAATTTTCTCACTTCCCAATGTCATAGAAATTTGAAATTTGGCACCTACATTGATTATGTCATAAATAGGCAAAGATAATGGGTCCCAAGTGGATTATGCAATTCTAAGCGCAAAAGAATTAGCATCCAAATTTTACGTACAAAATGTAATTCCCTTAATTCCTGATGCCATAGAAACTTGAAATTTGGCACAAGCATTGATTATGTCATAAATTGGAAAAGGTAATGGGTCCCAACTCGATTATTAAATTCTAGCACAAAAGAACTAACGTGCAAATTTTACGTACGTAATCTATTTCTCTCACTTGAAATTTGGCATGAGAATTGATTATTATGTAATACATAGGAAAAGTTCATGCATCCCAACTCGATTATTTAATTCTAGCGCAAAAGAATTAGCGTCAAAATTTAACGTACGTAATTTAATTCTCTCCCTTCCCACTGTCATAGACATTTAAAATTTGGCACGGGCATTGATTATGTCATAAATAGGAAAAGGTAATGGGTCCCAACTCGATTATTCAATTCTAAGCGTTTAAGAATTAGTGTCCAAATTTTACGTACGTAATATAATTTTCTCACTTCCCAATGTCATATAAACTTGAAATTTGGCACGAGCATTGATTATTTCATAAATAGGAAGAGTTAAATGGTCCCAACTCGATTATTCAATTCTAGAGCAAAAGAATTAGTCTCCAAATTTTACGTACGTAATCTGATTCTCCCACTTGAAATTTGGCACGAGCATTGATTATTATGTCATAAATAGAAAAACTTAATGGGTCCCAACTCGATTATTCAATTCTAAGTGCAAACGAATTAGCGTCCAAATTATACATACGTAATCTAATTCTCTCACTTCCCGTTGTCATAAAAATTAGAAATTTAGCACGAGTATTGAATATGTCATAAATAGGAAAAGCTAATGGGTCCTAACTCAATTATTCAATTTTAAGCGCAAAAGTATTAGCGTTCAAATTTTACATACGTAAACTAATTCACTTCCCAATGTCATAAAAATTTGAAATTTCGCACCCACATTGATTATGTCATAAATAGGTTAAGTTAATGGGTCCCAACTCGATTATTCCTTTCTAAGCGCAAAAGAATTAGCGTCCAAATTTTACGTACGTAATCTAATTCTCTCACTTCCCGATGTCATAGAAATTTGGCACGAGCATTGAATATGTCATAAATAGGAAATGCTAATAGGTCCTAACTCAATTATTCAATTCTAAGCGCAAAAGAATTACCGTTAAGATTTTACGTACGTAATCTAATTCTCTCACTTCCCAATGTCATAGAGATTTGAAATTTGGCACGGGCATTGATTATGTCATAAATAGGAAAAGCTAATGGGTCGCGACTCGATTATTCAGTTCTAAGCGCTAAAGAATTAGCGTCCAAATTTTTACGTACGGAATCTAATTCTCTCACTTCCCGATGTCATAGACATTTAAAATTTGGCACGGGCATTGATTATGTCATAAATAGAAAAAGCTAATGGGTCCCAACTCGATTATTCAGTTCTAAGCGTTAAAGAGTTAGTGTCCAAATTTTACATACGTAATATAATTTTCTCACTTCCCAGTATCATATAAACTTGAAATTTGGCATAAGCATTGATTATTTCATAAATAGGAAGAGTTAATTGGTCCCAACTCGATTATTCAATTCTAGCGCAAAAGATTTAGCGTCCAAATTTTACGTACGTAATCTAATTCTCTCACTTGAAATTTGGCACGAGCATTGATTATTATGTCATAAATAGGAAAAGCTAATGGGTCCCAACTCGATTATTCAATTCTAATCGCAAAAGAATTAGCGTCCAAACTTTACGTACGTAATCTAATTCTCTCTCTTTCCGATGTCATAGAAATTAGAAATTTGGCACAAGCATTTAATATGTCATAAATAGGAAAAGCTAATGGGTCCTAACTCAATTATTCAATTCTAAGCGCAAAAGAATTAGCGTTCAAATTTCACGTACGTAATCTAATTCTCTCACTTGAAATTTGGCATGAGAATTGATTATTATGTAACACATAGGAAAAGTTCATGCGTCCCAACTCGATTATTTAATTCTAGCACAAAAGAATTAGCGTCCAAATTTTACGTATGTAATCTAATTCACTTTCCGATGTCACAGAAACTTAAACTTTGGCACGAGCATTGATTATTATGTCATAAATAGAAAAACTAATAGGTCCCAACTCGATTATTCAATTCTAAGCGCAAAAGAATTAGCGTCCAAACTTTACGTACGTAATCTAATTCTCTCTCTTTCCGATGTCATAGAAATTAGAAATTTGGCACCTACATTGATTATGCCATAAATAGGCAAAGATAATGGGTCCCAACTCGATTATTCAATTCTAAGCGCAAAAGAACTATTGTCCAAATTTTACGTACAAAATGTAATTCTCTTAATTCCTGATGCCATAGAAACTTGAAATTTGGCACAAGCATTGATTATGTCATAAATTGGAAAAGGTAATGGGTCCCAACTCGATTATTAAATTCTAGCACAAAAGAACTAACGTGCAAATTTTACGTACGTAATCTAATTCTCTCACTTGAAATTTGGCATGAGAATTGATTATGTAATACATAGGAAAAGTTCATGCGTCCCAACTCGATTATTTAATTCTAGCGCAAAAGAATTAGCGTCAAAATTTAACGTACATAATCTAATTCTCTCCCTTCCCACTGTCATAGACATTTAAAATTTGGCACGGGCATTGATTATGTCATAAATAGGAAAAGCTAATGGGTCCCAACTCGATTATTCAATTCTAAGCGTTTAAGAATTAGTGTCCAAATTTTACGTACGTAATATAATTTTCTCACTTCCCAATGTCATATAAACTTGAAATTTGGCACGAGCATTGATTATTTCATAAATAGGAAGTGTTAATTGGTCCCAACTCGATTATTCAATTCTAGAGCAAAAGAATTAGTCTCCAAATTTTACATACGTAATCTGATTCTCCCACTTGAAATTTGGCACGAGCATTGATTATTATGTCATAAATAGAAAAAGTTAATGGGTCCCAACTCGATTATTCAATTCTAAGTGCAAAAGAATTAGCGTCCAAATTTTACATACGTAATTTAATTCTCTCACTGCCCGTTGTCACAAAAATTAGAAATTTAGCACGAGTATTGAATATGTCATAAATAGGAAAAGCTAATGGGTCCTAATTCAATTATACAATTCTAAGCGCAAAAGAATTATCGTCAAAATTTTACGTACGTAATCTAATTCTCTCACTTCCCAATGTCATAGAAATTTGAAATTTGGCACGGGCATTGATTATGTCATAAATAGGAAAGGCTAATGGGTCTCGACTCGATTATTCAGTTTTAAGCGCTAAAGAATTAGCGTCCAAATTTCTACGTACGTAATCTAATTCTCTTTCCGATGTCATAGAAATTAGAAATTTCGCACAAGCATTGATTATGTCATAAATAGAAAAAGCTAATGGGTCCCAACTCGATTATTCAATTCTAAGCACAAAAAAATTAGCGTCCCAACTTTACGTACGTAATCTAATTCTCTCTCTTTCCGATGTCATAGAAATTAGAAATTTGGCACAAGCATTGAATATGTCATAAATAGGAAAAGCTAATAGGTCCTGACTCAATTATTCAATTCTAAGCGCAAAAGAATTAGCGTTCAGATTTCACGTACGTAACCTAATTCTCTCACTTCCCAATGTCATAGAAATTTGAAATTTGGCACCTACATTGATTATGTCATAAATAGGCAAAGATAATGGGTCCCAAGTCGATTATTCAATTCTAAGCGCAAAAGAACTGTCGTCCAAATTTCACGTACGTAATCTAATTCTCTCACTTGAAATTTGGCACGAGCATTGATTATTATGTCATAAATAGGAAAAGTTAATGGGTCCCAACTCGATTATTCAAGTCTAAGCGCAAAAAAATTAGCATCCAAACTTTACGTACGTAATCTAATTCTCTCTCTTTCCGATGTCATAGAAATTAGAAATTTGGCACAAGCATTGAATATGTCATAAATAGGAAAAGCTAATGGGTTCTAACTCAATTATTCAATTCTAAGCGCAAAAGAATTAGCGTTCAAATTTCACGTACGTAATCTAATTCTCTCACTTCCCAATGTCATAGAAATTCGAAATTTGGCACCTACATTGATTATGTCATAAATAGGCAAAGATAATGAGTCCCAACTCGATTATTCAATTCTAAGCGCAAAAGAAGTAGCGTCCAAATTTTATGTACAAAATCTAATTCTCTTAATTCCTGATGCCATAGAAACTTGAAATTTGGCACAAGCATTGATTATGTCATAAATTGGAAAAGGTAATGGGTCCCAACTCGATTATTAAATTCTAGCACAAAAGAACTGAAGTCCAAATTTTACGTACGTAATCTAATTCTCTCACTTGAAATTTGGCATGAGAATTGATTATTATGTAATACATAGGAAAAGTTCATGCGTCCCAACTCGATTATTTAATTCTAGCGCAAAAGAATTAGAGTCAAAATTTAACGTACGTAATCTAATTCTCTCCCTTCCCACTGTCATCAACATTTAAAATTTGGCACGGGCATTGATTATGTCATAAATAGGAAAAGCTAATGGGTCCCAACTCGATTATTCAATTCTAAGTGCTAAAGAATTAGTGTCCAAATTTTACGTACGTAATATAATTTTCTCACTTCCCAATGTCATATAAACTTGAAATTTGGCACGAGCATTGATTATTTCATAAATAGGAAGAGTTAATTGGTCCCAATTCGATTATTCAATTCTAGCGCAAAAGAATTAGCGTCCAAATTTTACGTACGTAATCCAATTCTCTCACTTGAAATTTGGCACGAGCATTGATTATGTCATAAATAGGAAAAGTTAATGGGTCCCAACCCGATTAATTCTAAGCGCAAAAGAATTAGCGTCCAAATTTTACGTACGTAATCTAATTCTCTCACTTCCCAATGTCATAGAAATTAGAAATTTGGCACGAGCATTGAATATGTCATAAATAGGAAAAGCTAATGGGTCCTAACTCAATTATTCAATTCTAAGCGCAAAAGAATTAGCGTTCAAATTTTATGCACGTAATCTATTTCTCTCACTTCCGAACAATGTCATAGAAATTTGAAATTTGGCACCTACATTGATTATGTCATAAATAGGCAAAGATAATGAGTCCCAACTCAATTATTCAATTCTAAGCGCAAAAGAATTAGCGTCCAAATTTTACGTACGGAATCTGATTCTCTCACTTCCTGGTGGCATAGAAATTTGAAATTTGGCACGGGCATTGATTATGTCATAAATAGGAAAAGCTAATAGGTCCCAACACAATTACTCAATTCTAAGCGCAAAAGAATTAGCGTCCACATTTTACGTATGTAATCTAATTCTCTTACTTCCCGTTGTCATAGAAACTTGTAATTTGGCACAAGCATTGATTGTCATAAATAGGAAAAGTTAATGGGTCCCAACTTGATTATTCAATTCTAAGCGCTAAAGAATTAGCGTCTAAATTTTACGTGCGTAATCTAATGCTCTCACTTCCCAGTGTCCTCGAAACTTGAAATTTGGCACCGGCATTGACTATGCCATAAAGAAGAAAAGTTAATGGGTCCTAACTCGATTTTTCAATTCTAAGTGTAAAATAATTATCTTCCAAATTTTACATACGTAATCTAATTCTCTCACTTCCCAATGTCATTTTATGTAAGAGAAATGTCGCATGGTTACCTTTATGTGTTGTTTTCTGGGTAACGCAAAGAACCATGCAAAATGGTGAACATATTTTTTTCCTCGGTATCTCTAAGACCACCTCCATCTCCCTCGGATCCACCGAGGGACGTGATCTGTAAACTCCTAGCTTTCCCAGATGCGAGAGCTATCATAGAGGCTGCCAGAAGCAAAAAGGACTTGCAATATAGTGGTGCGCATATCCAACTTTTCCAGGACCTAGCTCCTACAACCCTGGCCAAACGCTGGATGCTGAAACCGCTACTAGAAGCCCTAAGAGCAAAAGATATCAAATACACCTGGCTCTTCCCATTCGGCATAGGAATATTCATTAAAGGCAAACGAATCAACGTCCGCTCCCCAGAGGACTTAAATAAATGCTGGCGACAACTGGACATGGAGCCCTTAGACCTTCCCTGCTGGATGCCAATTCCGGAACTGCCTAAGTTTCCACAGCTGACCCTTGCCGAAAGCTGGCAGACCATAAGTCATTCGAAAACGCCTAAAGGAAAAAAGAAGAACAAAGACGACACCGTACACGACGATACCTGAATATAGATATGACTACTTCAGGAGAAGACTTCCACGACAAGTGGCCCTAATGTTGTATTTTTTGATTACACATGTTTCACCCCTTTGCTTAGTTCTACTACTAATTCTGGCTCTCCTCTACTAAACTTGACTACTTTAATCCTCATTTAATATAGCATGAACTTCTCAGTTGTGGTGCCTGACTGAATAGGCACAACCAAACCTACTCCTAATAAGTTAATACAGACCCTGCAAGCTCAAGGGTTTCTCCGTTAAAGGCTTGGTTGCGATTGATGCCCCCGCCTTGAGCAGTGACACCTTCGTGACATCTAGCCTCAGTTGTTATAGCTTGACTTAGGCAGTTCTCTTACACAGGGAGCTGACTATTCAGTTAAGTCCTACTCACTGTTTCTTTTCTATTAGTAATCCTTCCCTACCCGCGTTCTCCGTCCCTTCATTCCTTCATTCCTACTTCCCGCCCCCCTTTTCACTAACTTGGGAGAGAGGCTCGTACACATAACTGCTTTTCTCATTATTGTCTTAAGTGACCCAATATGGATGATCTTTGATGCCCCTCGTATAACGTCTGGGGCCTCAACACGCCGGCGAAACGCCACAACATCGCCCTCCTCCTCAAAAGATACGGCTCCAAGATAGTACTTCTTCAGGAGACGCACTTCAAGGGGGACAGGGGCTTCGCGTTGCAAGGTAAGAAGTTCACGCAGCTTTTTCACAGCTCCCACCCTACTTCTGCATCCAGAGGGGTATCGACTCTTTTCCACAAAACCGTCAACTTTATCTGCGATTCGCAGTATACGGACGGCGAAGGCAGAGTCCTTTATTTAAAAGGCTCCATCAATAACACGCGGGTTACTATAGCCAACTCGTATCCACCGAACACTGACCAGGTCCCCTGGCTGATAGCTCAGCTAGAAATCCTAAAAAATTTTGCAATAGGACAGATTATTCTCGGAGGGGATCTGAACCTTACCCTTAACCCCCTATTAGATTCTTCCACAGGCCGCTCTCAGATATCACAATCTAGACTGAGGAAACTAAATAAAAAGCTACAAGAGCTGGGATTAGTGGATGCTTGGCGTCTACTATACCCATCAGATAGAGATTACTCTTTTTTCTCGCATGTACATCGTACCTTTCAAAGACTAGACTATCTCCTGGTATCATCTGGACTTCTCACCTCACTAAAAGGAGCTAAGATAGACTCAGCAACCGTTTCTGATCATGCGCCAATACATGTAAAGCTTCGCTCTCTACAGCAGCAGCCAAGGAATGGAGGTGGAGGCTGAATCTTTCCCTATTGGACTCTGAGGAGGATACTTCCTCCCTATCCACACTAATTGAGGAGTATTTTCAGATTAACTCAGGGGGCGAAGTGAGTGTTCCCACGGTATGGCAAGCCCACAAAGCCTACGTCAGGGGCTTACTGATAGCTTTAGGCTCCAGGGTCAAGAGGAAAACCCAAAAAGAAATAGATTATAAATTAATACAATCAGCCCAATTAGAACAAAAAACTAAACTTTCCCAAACCCAATCCCTCTTAGGACAATTAACCGAACTAAGAAAAGACAGCGTTTCCTTAACTGTAAATTTAACAAAATACACCTGTATTGGAAACACACGGTATATGCCCAAGGTAACAAGGGGAGCAAGCTTACTTCTTCCCTAATAAAAAAAGCGAAGGCAAAAAATACAATTACTAATATAAAAAGCCAGTCGGGGAAAGTGGTTACTTCAACTACAGAAATCGCAAAAGAGTTCCAGTTATATTATTCAGACTTATACAACCTCCAAACCCATCACCCTCCTGAGGACATCTCAAACTCAAAAAAAATAATTGATACCTTCCTACAACAGCTACCTCTACTGAAACTAACAGTCGAGGAGGCTGACTCCCTCTTGTTACCTGTGACTCAAGAAGAGATTAAGGACTTAATAACTACATCTCCTCCAAACAAAAGCCCTGGACCCGATGGCCTATCCCTGCCTTACTACAAATCCTTTCAATAAATACTAATCCCCAAATTGACTACATTGTTCAATGCTCTCCTATAGGGAGCCTCCCTCCCAAAACAGGCACAAGAGGCTCATATAACCCTAATCCACAAAGAAAACAAAGACCCGGCTCTGTGTAGTAGCTACAGGCCTATATCCCTCATTAACCTGGACATGAAGCTCTGGGCGAAACTTCTAGCGCAGAGGCTAAGCAAATTCATCCCCAAGCTCATTAACATAGAACAGGCAGGATTCGTTAAGGGGAGAGAGAGCAAAGATAATTGCCGTAGACTCCTGCATGCATCACACTACGCCCGACTCCATGGTATACCCCGCTCTTATTGGAACGGACGCTGAAAAAGCGTTCGATCGGGTCGATTGGTGTTACATGGAGTCGGCGCTATTACATTACAATATACCACAGGAGTTTGTATTGGCTATCTTTTCCCTGTACGCGTGCCCATATGCTAGACTTAAAGTGAACGACACATTATCCCCCTCCTTTGAAATTAAAAATGGTACGCGACAGGGCTGCCCCCTTTTCCCCTCCTTGTTCATCTTGACCCTGGAGCCCCTCTTGCTACAAGTCAGACGGGACCCGGACATAGCGGGTCTGTCTATCGGAAACGACCTCCTATCTACCGCAGCTTTCGCAGACGACATAGTTTTTCTGATCACAAACCCTGAAATAGGCCTCCCCAGATTAGTAGATTCGCTGAATGAGTTTGGTAAACTTACCAATTTCAAAATTAATTTGGATAAATCTATAGCACTTAACATCTCCATTCCCAGCGCAAGATGCAAGAGGTGCAGTAATATCTCCCCATTTACATGGTCAGAAACATCCCTGGATTACTTGGGTACCAAGATACCCAAGAAGACAAAAAACATATTTGAAGTCAATTTTGTCCCCCTGCTTGACCAGGTCAAAAAACTTCTAGCAAATTATGACATACCTTTGATATCCTGGTTTGGCAGGAGGAATATCCTGAAGTCCTACATTCTACCAATAATCCTCTACAGGATTAGGATGCTACCAATATATCTCCCCCCAGCTTCTTTAAAGCCTTGCGCTCAGCGTTCATGGGATATGTATGGAGGTACAGGAGGCCGAGGCTGGCATACAGTCTAATGACAAGAAGGAGATTCGAGGGGGGAATGGACCTTCCGAATATATTAGACTACTATCGAGCATCACAATTGGGCTATTGGATGGACTTGACCCTCTTATCTAAATTGGCTACAGCCCATGGCTACAGCGGATCACTGGAGGATCTGTGGTATCCCGAAAAAAGTAGATACAGAGCAAGGGACTTTAACCCCCTATTAAGAGGCCCCTGCGAAGTATGGGACAGTTTGAAAGAAAACTTAGCTTCCGAGGCCTCCCCATCCGCCCCTCTGAGTCTGATCCATAGACTGCTGGATCTCTCACTGGACCCAGTCTCCACCTCGGTATGGAGGAAATTTAAAGCTTTAACAGTGGGAAACCTGCAGGTCTTAGCCCATCTACCGGTACAGGAGATAATAAGTTCATTGCTCCCCAACTGGACCCCCTCCTTCCTCCTCCGAGCCACAATTGAAAAAGCCATAGGGGAATTCCTTAGGACACATAAATCAACTAGACCCCGGACCCATTTGAGCGCTCACTAGTGGACTCAAACTCCAGAACAAGAAAAATTTCCAACTTACGTCTACAATTTATTATACCCCAACCCTCATCAAAACCATCCTTTATGATTTCCTGGGAAAAAGAATTGGGAATATCCCTGTCTCAGAGAGACGTTAGGAACATACTAACCACTTCCTTTGGCCTCTCTCCATGTGTCTTAGCCCAGGAATCCCCCTACAAGCTCTTAATAAGGTGGTATAGAACCCCGCAGTGGCTCCATGCATACAAGTTGGCACTGTAAGATGGTGAAACAGTCCTCCGGCTGTGAATGTCATTTTGTTTTTTGACCACAAGAGGTCACTGTGCTCTGGACTGAGACAGAGAAAAAAGAAGTGCATCATGACCATAGAGAGGAGCAGAAAAAAGCGGTTAGATGCGTGTGAGCGAGATGAGATGAGCTGGTGAGGACTGCAGCTAGCGAGAGAGACACTGCGATCCACCGGAAAAAGGACCCCAACGAGGACCGGAGCTACCGTGAGGGGAGCTGCATTAGAGACTGTTCCAGAGTTTGTCAGACTACCATCTTAACGGAGAAGATGGTCATTACAGACCGGGCTCAGAAGTAGCGGCGTCAGTGAGTTCATATGGTTCTTGGATGAAATCCTATTCCCGCGTTCCGGACAAAGTCTAAAGGTACCCACCAGACCCGGGTCAGCCAGAGAACTAAGGCCTCTGGTGTAACCGTGCACGCACCGCCAATCTGACTGAGACTAATAACAAGGCCGGCAGTTAGCTAGTTTAGTTAGGCATACTGATGGCCGCCGGCCGCACTGCTGGGGACTGAGCTGTCCGACATAGTCCTAACACACAGAGAACTATATACTCGTAGAGCTGTCTAAGGATATCTACAAGTCACACGTTACGCAACTGTACTTTGCCTTGACTTGTGAGCTATATATTGTTATATCTGTTGAGTGGTGTTGTGTAAGGGGGAATACGGGTGTGTTGATAAGATTGTAAACTCTTGTGCTGTGCCGCCGGTGCTTCCCTAGCATCCTCACTGATTGTTCCTACTTCCAGGGTGATAGAAGGTAATAGCGGCTGGTTAGAGACGGCCTGCGGCTAGGCAAAAGCTTGGAGGATACTGAAGGCGCACATTATAGAGCACAGCGCTGCATGGCACAAGAGTCTCAGCTTCCCCGCTGAGTGTATGTAACTTTCTGGGGGAGTTCGGGTTGGTTAAGGGTTCTGCTAAATTAAGTAAAATCTCCTTGCTACGAATTGGTTTTGAGTCGCGTCTTTTGTTCAGGACTTCGCTGTATTTTGGAAAGCCCACCCCGGTCGGCGGCTTACACTTGGCGTAGTTCGGCAGGATACAGCGATCGTCATGGACGGAGACGTGGCGGGAAACATTCCCCTAGCGCCAGCGGCCCAGGGTGCCCCTGCGCAACAAGAATTCCTAGCCCCAGTACCTGTCACGCCAGCCCAAGTAGGGTACTTATCGGCTGGAGCACTAATGCAGCACTTGCCAAAGTTTAACGGTAAAAATATGGGGTTGCAGGACTGGACCGAAAGGGTACAAAGTATAGTTAAATTGAGTAATTTGATACCTGCGCTGCATGCAGAGATAGCATTGGGGGCCCTGGAAGGCGACGCTAGACGAACCGTGATGGTACGGCCCGAGTCAGAAAGAGACACTTTGGAGAAAATATTCTCCCTGCTGGAGGGGGCACAGGGAGGGCGAACCAGGGTAGCGCAGTTGCGCAGCAGCTTCTTCAACCGGTCCCAGCGAGAGGGTGAAACGTTAATACAATACTCTAACGCCCTACAGGAAGTGTTGAATGAAGTGCAACGACGGGATTCAGGGGCCATGGGAGCTTTCAAGGAAGTGGACCGGCTACTACGAGACCAATTTATTCTAGGACTATCCAATAGATTTTTACAGGATAAACTGCAAGAGATGACCCGGGCAGATGCTGACCTGACATTTTATAACGTTTACCGGGCTGCTGTAGAGAGAGAAGAAGAGCCCACGGCTGTGAGTGTGCAGGCAGTGAGTAGCACCCAAGTGACAGGGGCCCGGGGAGGTCTTGAAGACTCCGAGTCCTTGAAGGATGTGGTCCAGGCCCTACGAGCAGAAATGAGAGAACTCCGCCTGGAAGTGTCCCAGATGAAGGCGGACTCATCCAGGGCCCCGGGATTGACCCCATCATCCTGCCCACCTCCACAGAGAGTGTTCCGGGGGCGAGGATCCATTAATCCAGACCCATCCGGGGTGCGGGGATCAAGGGGACCTCTTTGCTGGAGCTGCCGACGGTATGGCCATATCGCTCGAGAGTGCCACCAACAGACGGAACCTGAGCTGGCTTTAAACTTCCGACTGCCGCAGTAACAGGGCATCCTGCGGCAGTTCCCTCAGAGCTAAGCCCACTACGCAATGAACGCGATCTCTATGCTAGCAGTCCCATTATGGAAGCTGAGCTGGAGGGCCAAAAGGTACACTGCCTAGTGGATACCGGATCGGAATGCACCCTGATGCCGTTGGAGTTTTTCGAGAGACACTTCGGGCATATGATGGAACCGGAAGATGGAAGTGTCATCCGGTTGACAGCTGCCAATAATGGTGCAATGGATGTACAAGGGATCGTCTGGATGCGAGTCCGGCTGTTTGGGCAGGACATTGGCAAAAAGGGGATCGTGCTGGTAGATCATCCGTCCCGAAAGGGACTCGATGTAACGCTGGGCATGAACGTGCTGAGAGACCTCGATCATCACCTCTATGCCAAGGAAGGGCCTAGATACTGGCAGCGGACCACCACGCACCGGCCAACTCAAAAGGTCCTACAGCAGATGGTGAGGAGCTGCAGTTTACAGAAGAGCCTCATGTCAGGGTGTCCTATTGGGCATGTGAGAGTACCGCTGAGAACTCCAGTGAAGATTCCACCACGCCAGGAGAAAATTTTGATGCTTCCAGTGGGAGCTGGACGGCCACTGAATGGACTGGAGGTCCTGATCGAGCCTGCTCCACGGGGAGAAATGCAGAACTGCCCGCTGGTAGCCCGAGCACTCGTCACCGTGAAAGATGGGTGCGTGCCTATACGCTGCCTCAATGTCTGGGACAGTGAGTCGATCGTTCCTGGGAATACCCTGCTGGCTGAAGTTCATGTGCCCGAGGGCGGTGTCATTCACCGGAGGAGCTTCACGCTACAGCCAGATGGGAGGTCGGCTTGGACCTTTGCGGTGAAGGTCCAGCAAGAACAGGCCCCAACAGCTGAGTGGAACGGTCGAGTGATCATGTCTCTGATGGGAGTGGACCCCCGCTCTCTGACCCCGGGGCAACAAAAGCTTCTGGAAGACACGCTATGGGAGTACCAGGAAGCGTTCTCAAGGCATGATGAAGACTTCGGGTGTGCCACCGCTATCGAGCATGAAATCCCTACCCGCGACGCTGCGCCAGTTCGAGAACGGTACAGGCAAATCCCACCCAAGATGTATCAAGAGGTGAAAAATATAGTGGCCAGCATGCTGGAAAACCAGGTGATACAGGAAAGTAAAAGCCCGTGGGCTGCTCCTGTGGTCCTGGTGCGAAAGAAAGACGGAAGTCTTCGGTTCTGTGTAGATTATCGGAAATTGAATGCCCGAACCATCCGGGATGCTTATCCTCTTCCACGGATCGAAGAGTCACTATCCTCCTTGGGTCGAGCTAAGTACTTTTCCACGCTCGACCTGGCTAGTGGATATTGGCAAGTGCCAGTAGCTGAAAAAGACAAGGCAAAGACAGCCTTTATCTTGCCCATGGGACTATATGAGTTCAATAGGATGCCGTTCGGACTGACCAACGCTCCAGGGACGTTTCAGCGGTTGATGGAGCACTGTCTGGGTGACCTAAACTTTGAATCAGTATTGATATATCTGGATGACATTGTGGTGTTTGGGACTTCATTCGAAGATCATCTTAAAAAACTGCGGCAGGTCCTGGGACGACTACAAGATCATGGTCTGAAAATCAAGCCCAAAAAGTGTCAACTGCTACAACAGCGCATAGAGTTCCTGGGACATGTGGTCACTCCAGAAGGGGTACAACCGGCCCCTAGCAAGGTGGAGGCCGTGCAAAAGTGGCCCCAGCCAAGAACCCTACGGGAAGTACAAGCGTTTCTAGGCCTGGCCGGTTATTACAGGAGATTTATACCCAAGTTCTCTCATCTGGCCGGTCCACTAAACGAGCTGCTGAGAGGCACAACTGGAGGGCCCAGGAATCGCCCCATTGAGTGGGGGCTACGACAGCAAGAAGCCTTCGAGGCATTGAAAAGAACTCTGACCAGCGCCCCAATCCTGGCCTATGCACAGTTTGATAGCCCGTTCTTGCTGTACACGGATGGAAGTTTACATGGTCTTGGAGCTGTGTTATCTCAAGTTCAAGACGGGCGTGAGAGGGTCATTGCCTATGGCAGTAGGTCGTTAAGGGAGTCGGAACGCGCAACCCTGACAACTATAGGTCCTTTAGGTTGGAGCTTTTGGCGCTGGTCTGGGCCATGACTGAGAAGTTTGCAGAGTATCTGACGGGTGCAGAAGTGACTGTGATGACGGACAATAACCCGCTAGCGCACTTGGAGAACGCTAAGCTAGGCGCCCTTGAGCAGCGATGGATGGCCCGCCTTTCCAAGTATCGATACCGCATCCAGTTCCGGTCAGGGAGGGAGAACGGCAACGCCGATGCCCTCTCCCGAGTTCCAGTGGGGTTGCCGACCAAGAGGGGAGAAGAGGATTTAGAAGACACTGAAATTCCACACCTCGGCAGAGTACCACCGTTCCAGAATCTGACACATTCAAGTGGGGTGGCTTCAGGGATGCCGATGGTGTTGGGGAAGACATTGGGAGATTGGGAACGAGTCCAAAGTAGCTGCTCGGACCTATGGAAAGTGAGAGAGTGGGTCCGAACTAAGGTTTGGCCTCGCCCGGACGAGCGGGCCAGTCTGACGCAGGAAGGTCAGAAGTTGCTGAGACAATGGGATAAGCTGAGTATTAACCAGGGGCTCCTGTGCCGGACCATATACGTACAGTCAGAGCTGCAGCACCGGCAACAGGTTGTCATCCCTATGTCACTGGGACCAGCTGCCGCTCAAGAAGCCCATGAGAGGGGGGCTCATTTCGGGAGCACGAAGACGTACCAATGGCTCCAGCGCTTCGTATATTGCCCGGATTTGGGAGAAATGGTGACCGAGGCATGTCTGAAATGTCGGTCCTGCGGGCTGAGTAAAAGCCCCGAGCAACGGGCCCCTGTGCAAACTATCCGGACTTCCGCCCCCCTGGAAATCTTATTGATTGATTATGTACAGATCGGGTACTCTACCTCAGGACGCCCCTACTGTTTGGTCATGACGGACCACTTTACAAAATATGCAGTGGCCGTGCCCACCAGAGATCAGACGGCTGAATCGGCTGCTGAGGCAGTCTGTAAACACTTTATACAAGTGTTTGGGTGTCCGCGGAGAATTCATTCAGATCAGGGGGCATGTTTCCAGGGTGCTTTGATGAGGGAGCTGTATCAGCTCTATGGTATCGAACGTTCCCGCACGACTCCGTACCATCCACAAGGGAATGGGGCGTGTGAGCGGTTCAACCGCACCTTGTTACAGATGCTGCGGACTCTAGAGGAAAGTCAAAAAGCCCAGTGGCCAGAGTACTTACCTGAGCTGATGTGGGCCTACAACAATAGGGTTCACAATACCACTGGTTACTCTCCACACATGCTTATGTTTGGGAGAGCAGGCCAAGAGATCGAGGATCTTCACATGCCGGATCCGAGACAGCCGCCGAGGAGCACCACCGCCTGGGTGCAAGATCATCGTCGCCGACTGAGAGCAATACATAAGGTTGTGGGTGAGCGCCTGAGACAAGTGGTGCACCCCAACCCGGGGCCAGTGCAGATGGACGAGTATGCTCCAGGTGATCGTGTGATAGTCAGAGCCAAGAGGCCAACCGGAAAATTGGATGGGCGGTGGGAGGCGGTTCCATACATAGTGAAGCAGAAGGTAGATCCTGATATCCCCGTGTATGAGGTTGAGCCCGAGGGGAATGGGGGACCCTCAAGGAACCTCCACCGTAACATGTTGAGACACTGTCACTTTCAGCAACCTGCGGCTGATAAGGAGATGCTTATCCCTACCCCTAGTATTGGGGAACCCCTGGTAGATGATGAATGGTGGGTAGTTCCTGTCCCGGCCATGTCGGAGTCCCCGGTCGTGACAAGCTCGCCACCCAGAGAGAAAGATGCCCAGCCAGCAGAACCACATCCACCGAGTGTGCCAACTGTCCCTGGTCCTATGACTCTGCGCAGGACAGCCAGGTCCACCGCAGGTGTACCCCCACAGCGCTACGCGCAGGATGAGTTTGAGTGGGGGAGGTTGCCGGGGACGGCAACATCTAGTGGGGTGGCATGTAAGATGGTGAAACAGTCCTCCGGCTGTGAATGTCATTTTGTTTTTTGACCACAAGAGGTCACTGTGCTCTGGACTGAGACAGAGAAAAAAGAAGTGCATCATGACCATAGAGAGGAGCAGAAAAAAGCGGTTAGATGCGTGTGAGCGAGATGAGATGAGCTGGTGAGGACTGCAGCTAGCGAGAGAGACACTGCGATCCACCGGAAAAAGGACCCCAACGAGGACCGGAGCTACCGTGAGGGGAGCTGCATTAGAGACTGTTCCAGAGTTTGTCAGACTACCATCTTAACGGAGAAGATGGTCATTACAGACCGGGCTCAGAAGTAGCGGCGTCAGTGAGTTCATATGGTTCTTGGATGAAATCCTATTCCCGCGTTCCGGACAAAGTCTAAAGGTACCCACCAGACCCGGGTCAGCCAGAGAACTAAGGCCTCTGGTGTAACCGTGCACGCACCGCCAATCTGACTGAGACTAATAACAAGGCCGGCAGTTAGCTAGTTTAGTTAGGCATACTGATGGCCGCCGGCCGCACTGCTGGGGACTGAGCTGTCCGACATAGTCCTAACACACAGAGAACTATATACTCGTAGAGCTGTCTAAGGATATCTACAAGTCACACGTTATGCAACTGTACTTTGCCTTGACTTGTGAGCTATATATTGTTATATCTGTTGAGTGGTGTTGTGTAAGGGGGAATACGGGTGTGTTGATAAGATTGTAAACTCTTGTGCTGTGCCGCCGGTGCTTCCCTAGCATCCTCACTGATTGTTCCTACTTCCAGGGTGATAGAAGGTAATAGCGGCTGGTTAGAGACGGCCTGCGGCTAGGCAAAAGCTTGGAGGATACTGAAGGCGCACATTATAGAGCACAGCGCTGCATGGCACAAGAGTCTCAGCTTCCCCGCTGAGTGTATGTAACTTTCTGGGGGAGTTCGGGTTGGTTAAGGGTTCTGCTAAATTAAGTAAAATCTCCTTGCTACGGATTGGTTTTGAGTCGCGTCTTTTGTTCAGGACTTCGCTGTATTTTGGAAAGCCCACCCCGGTCGGCGGCTTACAGCACCACATAACAAATGCTGGAGATGTAACGCCGAAGTAGGCTCTTATCTCCACATCTGGTGGTCCTGCGAGAAGCTGATGCCCTTCTGGAAGGGGGTGGGTGAAGTACTGGGAAAAATCAAACAAAATTTCACTCTCACACTCGAGATGGTGTTCCTATGGAAAACGTCTCCGGAATTTAACCGGCGAAAAGACACACTGATAGCCTGTTTGACAGACGCGGCTAAGGCTTTGATCCCCCTGCACTGGCGGCGCGAGGTACCTCCCTCCCTATCTCAATGAAAGGAAAAAGTAGATATGATCTACAACCTTGAGGAGTTGGCGAGTTGGCAAAAAAATTCATACGATAAATTTCTAAAAACTCGGTATCCCTGGCGTGACTTGAGACTCATGGAGTACTACAGCAGTAAGTAGAGCCTCTACTCCCCCCCTTCTTGTTTTCTATTTTTATTCTACATAGGCGATGACACCTTGGCCCGATTGAACAAGGGCTGGGATGCAGCCCACCCCGCACCCCGCCCACGAAGAGCTGATAAAATGTAGTGTCAAGCCCTGAGTTTGTTCATGTTTAACCACATTACGACGAACTGCGTTCACCAAATTACACAGCAGAATTGTATGTACCGCCTAGCGTTGCAAGAGCCTAGTCGTTTGTGATTTCCCATGTTCCCCTTTTGCTTTCTGGATCATAAATACTTGAATAAAAACTGATTTGGAAAAAAAAAATGCTCCTTCGAGCAGATGAACAAACGCATGTGGAAAAGGGGCCTAAGACCCCACTTTTTCTAAGAGTCGTTTTGCCTGGAATAAACCTTAAAGAGTCACCTCACACTTTCCAAAAGTTTCTAGAACTTGTTTATAAGCTCATTAGTGCCTACAGCAAAACTACATCCTGAACCAACACAAAGGAAAGGGCAAAATTTAAAGAAAGCAAATATGGTCACTAGACCACAGGACACGTCTCTTCTTTACAAAAATCAATATTATATCACCTTGAACTATCGATATCAACAATATCGATGAAAAGTATCGCCAAAGCATTAGCGATATATATCGATATTTAGATATATTGGTTTTTGATGTCCCAACCTTTAGCTGTAGTAGCAAGCAGATTCCTCTGCTATTTTCCTTGGCTTAACAACAAGAACATAATTCTAATTTTAGCTTCTTTGTCCTTGATTCTATTAGCTGAAATTTTTGAGACTTTATTTCCTTGGCTGCAATTGATAAGCTTCGATTTATGAAGATGTATTTATTAAGCAAAAGACTGTGCAGCTGAAAGTATTCTTCCAAATTTTGGGGGGTTTCTATTGAGAAGTTTAGGCCCGGGAAACCATGGCACACACATCACTTCTGGGTGGCGTGTCATCGTGGGCTCCAACTAGACACTACCACTGCCACAAATGGAGGTAAAGAGGTACATTTAGGGATATATATATATGCTTGAGAGAGGGGGTAACTGTGGGCACCTATACCCCCGAAACGCGTTGCAGTTTGCATGTCCATATGTACCAACAGACGTCTAATGTCTATATGTGCTAATAATTACAATCTTGGAGGACTGTTGTGTAAAACCCTCCTTATTGTGATTTAAGCATACGTGGATCTAGGGGGCTATTGAGGATTAAGGGTGCAGCTTGGCCCCCTTTACTTCCTAACGAAGTAAGTATGGTTTATATGTTTTATTCACTATGACATGCTGATGTATATTCGAGGCAATCCCTCCTCAGACACACGTATAGTGGTGTCAATGTTGTGTGAGCACAGTGCAGTCGTCAGCTATCACATGTGCAGATGAGCAATGTGAATCTGCCCACAAAGGGACAGTTCCTTTGTGTATGCGATGGCTGATGACTGCATGGTGCTCACGTGACACTTGGCAGTGCTACATATGTCTGAGGAGGCGAAGGGAGTGTACTTTGGGGACAAATGTGCTGATGGCAAAGATGGTCCTCACTTACATATGGTGCAGAAGAACTCTGAACAAAAATTATAAAGGTATGCTTTCATAATCAGACCATTCAAAAAGATTTTAGAAAAAAGAACACTGTCAATATTGCAGTGCTGCTCTTGGCTAAGTTTACTAATATCTGCTGACAGCTTCACTTTAAGGTCAAGACTCTGATTTTGCTATTCCATATCACAAATCATCCTTTTGTAGCAATCTTTTGTTGATTTACATGTGCACCCCGGATCATTGTACTTTTGGATCGCCCAACGTCTCTTCATCTTGAGGTCATGGATTGCAGCCATCACACTCTGCTGTAAAATGTGTTGATAATCTCAGGCAGGCGGATGTAGATCCACCTTGCCACACACCTGTTTGATCTTGGGCTATTTTGGGAGGCCTGACCGGTAGCCCTGTTTTCACCCTTGACCTCTCAAAGCGAAATATGGTATTAACTGTGGGGTCCCCAAGATGTTAATTGTTCAAATAGTTTCGATAATGTGATTGCTAATGCTGCATTGGGTTGAGGCATGGTACTTGATGGTCTAAACAGAAGCATAGCTGAAAGACAGACTTAAGTCAGGGCTGGTGGCACAAGGGTGTTAATGAGGTTGAGGCTGTAGATCAAGCCTGGCACCAGGCAATAAAGAGCACAGAAGTCAGGATAGTTAAGAAGAAGTGAAAGGGTCAAAACCAGAAGAAACACAAACAAGGCATTTGTCATATTCAGCAGTATGAGGCCAAACTGCTTAGGCATCCACCCTATAGAAGACCTTGTGACAATATTGAAATGGGACAGGTTTAAGGAGTGTGCACTGGCCCTTTACGAGGTTGAGCAGCAGTGTGCATGGGCACTACAGTCAGAGGTCAGGAAGTGAGCAGAGGGGAAAGAAACTGGAAACGGTAGCTGACGTATCAAAAAGAAAGCGTGGGGGCAAGTACACATGACTGCAAAATTGGTGAGCAGTGGCAGAAGTGCGCTGTGACAGTACCCCTGTTAAGAAAATTGTCAAGCAATGTATCAATTAATTGTTTTTGCCATTAGATTGTAGAGTAGGAAGATATAGCATCCTGCTAGTATGAGTAGTGAAGGGGTTAAATGTAACCATTTTTATACACCAGTGAGTGTATAGGACAGAGATAAGAAAGTCCTCCAGATCCCCTCCCTTGTATTCTTTCCTAATGAAATAATAACGGTTTCTTTGCATGTTATAGTTACACTTTAAAGGTGTTAACTTATGTTAAACATTTTAGTTATAGCCTATCGTGTATTCTTATTAGCTTTGGAGGTATATACTTTTCCTATGATGTCACTTATCATCTTGAAGAGGCCTAGGAATTAGGGGGCAAATTTGAATGAGGGTAGCTTGAGTTGAATGCTCCTAAAGAAGAGCCATACATGATCTTCAAGTGAGTATTTGAGAATACTCCTTTTCTCATCTGCAGCCATTTTAATAATGTCTGCAGTGTGGGAAAGCAAATATTTAAAAACTATTGGTTGTAGTGGCAGGCACATCTGTGGAGGTGGCAATAGGCACAGGTACACAGAGTGCTGAGCATAAACTATGTAGAATGGAGCAGAACCAATAGAACAGTTAATATAGTTGTTATAGGCAAACTCAGCCCAAGAAAAGAGAGTGGTCCAATTGCCATGCTGAGAGGAAGCAAAGTGCTAAAAATATAGCTTCAGTGATTGATTAGTGCATTCAACCTGACCATTAGACGGAGGGAAGTAAACGAAGGAGAAATCAAGCTTGACATCTAAAAGACAACAATGGGCTCTCCGGAAACGTGAAGTAAACTATACTCTTATCTGAAACGCTATGTAGCAGAAGGCCATGCAGACAGAAGATGTGCTTGATAAATAACTGAGACAGACAAACTGCAGGAGGCAGAGCTGGAAGAGAGCAATTTTAGAGAATCTTTTCACGCCAACCCAGATTTTTGAATTGCCGGAGGAGTCAGGAAGATCAGCAATAAAGCGCAGCACCATCTTCAAAAAATTAAAATAGACAAATTGCCGGGTCTCGATGTCTATTACATTGTGTTAATAATGTTTATGACCTGAGAAAGACAGTGCATCTCCAAAAGACAAGGAAAAACAAGATATACTAGACTTCTATGTACACAAATGAGACAGCAGAGATGAGTCATCAGAACATCGCCATTACTTACAGTTCAAAAGGAAAACAAGTTTTGAATGGAACCACTTTTAGCTTTGTAACACCCCTTTTCTTTTTCTCCTCTTGGAGACCTATTTAGTCTATAAAAAGCTGTGTGAGTGGCGTGGCTTGGGCATGGAGGAGTGAGGCCGCACGGTGAAGAGCTCCGCTGCCGCTGACCTGCAGAAATCAGATACCCAATCTCACACAGGCAATTCCCGGGAGGATGAAAGGAGGGAGACGAAGAGGAGACACCCCCCCCCCCCCCCCCGCCAGCCACAGGCACGCCGCTGAGCAGGTACCTGCACGGAGCAGGCACCGCAGAGACCGGCGACCAGACCGGGAACATGGCGCCAAGCAAACACGTGGAGCAGCTCTCCCCGCGCTCCGGGGAGAAGGACTTGCCGTCGGCACGGTCCGCTCTGCAGCTGAGAGGGGACAGCAAGAAGAGCAGGGCGCCAATGCCAGAGCACTCCCCAGGTACTCATACACATGTGGTCGCCGAGCGACCCGCAGGAGGGGACAAGAAGGTGAGCCGGTCACCGCCGCAGGAGGACTCACCAGGCAGTGGAAACCTCACAGCAGCCATGCAGGAACCTGGAGGGATCACCATGGGTAGCCTAACACAGCTGCCAAAGGGCTTACAGGGCACCCACAACAATATAGAAGCCCAGAAAGCAAGCCCCATAACACAGAAGCTGCAGGGGCGGGGCTTAACTGCAGAGAAAACCCCAGCCAAGATGCTACTTCTCACACACTGCAACCAACCCCCACAGATGGACATGAGAACGGGGACACTACTACCCCCACTATTCACATGGCAGCCTCCTCTTCAGACAGCTCAGGCAGCGTCTTGCAGAGCACATCCATCAGCAACGCGCACCCATTTGCCGCCATAACCTCCCAAAATCCACTAGAATCACCACTGGATGACACCCAGACCCTAAAGGCACTTTGGAAGATGATGTGCGAGTTACCCACTAAACTTGATCTAAAAAATGCATCTGAGGCGTATCGAAGAGAAACATGAGTCAGCCATATCTGCCATACAGCATTCAGTACAAGAAGTTGCAGAGCGAGTTTCCACCCTGGAACAGCTGGCGGCCACCCCTTCCTTGAACTTTCAACAACTTGCTGAAACAGTGGAAAAACAGCAAAAACAGCTCAGAGATATGACGCTGCATTTGGACGATGTGGAAAACAGAGGGCGCCGCAATAATTTAAAACTTAGAGGTCTTTCAGATGACATCCCCCCAGAAGCACTGCATGACTGTGTTACGGCAGTCGTTAACAAACTCCTGCACCAACCTAAAGATAGGGCAATTGAATTAGATAGAGTTCACCGCATGCTGGGAGGGAGAGCGCGCAATGCAAACTACCCAAGAGATGTTATATGTCGGGTGCACTTTTACCAGCAAAAAGAAAAAATCCTGCGCTTGGCATGGGAACAAGGCGGGTCAGATTCAACGGAAACGAGAACACTATTCTACCAGACGTATCCAGACTGACTCTAAACAGTCGGAGACTGATACGAGTGGGGACACACTTTCCACTTGATTCTCCGCAGAGGAGGCCGCCTATACACGGTCAAAACACCATCAGACCTGGAAGGGGCGTTTGCCTTCCTGGAAGTGCCCCCAGTCCCAATCTCAGACTGGACTGTGCCTATGGATGCCACTCCAGATAGTACCTGAATAGCCAGCCTCCTCAGGGACCCGGCATGGCAAACATAACCTGAAAGGTGCTACCCATTGTGCAGTGCGGGGAACCACGCGGTCCTCGCCACGATGACATCAGAGAAGTGAACTTCAACTTACCGACCTGTACACGAATTCAGGACTCCTCTTTGTTCCCCTTCACATAGACATTTGAAGCCACACCAAAGCCCACTGCTGCAGCTCTTTTCTGGACATAAAATGGGCTTACAGACAGAAACCTCACCATCTTGTTCCTCTCGGCCCTCGAGTTACCCTACATTCTCCTAGCAAAATGACGGTTTCTCACAGTCATGGTCATACAAGTTGCGGCTAAACAGCTCGCACCCACAGCACAGTTCATTTTCTCTTTTTCTCTTTAATTTTTCTTTTCCGGGGGCAGAGCCTGGACGCTGAGCGGTATGGTTGCCTGAGAGCAGCGCTCCCTCTAGCAGGCACCTTCCGAGACCCACAGCAGCGGCGGACAGACCGAAACATGGGCAAATTAAACAAGGAGGAAGGCACAGAGCACCAGGGAACCCCCCAGCCGACAAAAGGGCAAGTGGATATGCAGCGCTTCTTCAGGGACCGGAGCGCTCGGTCCCCGCGCCCCCCCTCCAAGATGGCGCCGGCACGAGAGCTCGTTTCCGCTTCTGACAGGAGAGATGAAGAGGAGACTCTGTCAGAGTAGGAGGACAACGAAGGAGTATCCAGAGGCTTCATGAAAGAGCTGATATCGCAAGCCCTGCGTCCTATCAGCTCTGACCTGGCAGAAATCAAAGAGGAGTTTAGGCAGCTAGGGCACAGAGTAGAGGACTTGGAAGCATCATCTGCAGCTATTTCTACTCATGCCCTACAACTCCAGCAAGTAGTGAAGGACCAACACTCACACTTGAACAGGGTGCTATTGATGCAGGAGGACCTTGAAAACAGAAATCGTCGCAATAACGTGCGCATCAAAGGTCTTCCTGAAGCTTATACAGGTGAGTGCCTTTCTAAAATTGCGAAAGAAATTTTTGACTCCCTGCTAGGCGCAGACGGAGCCTCTACGATCTGCATCGAAAGAATTCATAGAGCACTTAGACCCCCACCTAATGCGTCTGAACCACGTAGAGACGTTATCTGCAAATTACTTTCCTTCCCTGACGCAGCGGCTATTCTGAGAGCCACTAGAACTCACAAAGATTTAAAATATGCAGAGACCCCGATACAGATCTTCCAGGACTTGGCACCCTCCACTTTAGCAAAACGCAGCATCTTACGCCCATTGCTAGAGGTTCTCAGGTCCATGGAGATAAAGTACTCGTGACTCTTTCCTTTTGGACTTAGTATTATACACAAAGGCAAAAGAGTCAATGTGCGTACTACTGAAGATCTGCAGAATTTGTGGAAATTACTGGACATTGATCCTATAGAGCTTCCGAATTGGCAACTGCTCCCGGAGCCTCCTCAGCTACTCCAGCTGGAGAATCCAGAGAGGTGGCTGTTTGCGGGCAACTCTAAATCCCCAAAGGGGAAGAAGAAAAAGCCAAGAGATGACCAGTGAGTTCTTGAGATGACGGGACTGTTTCATGCCGAGACTAGATTCCGTTGGTCCCACATCCAGAGTTCCCCCCCACTATAATCTGTGCCCCATAATGTTGGAGTGCCACGCTCCATTGACCAGTTTATTACCTTACAGAAGAGACTTTGGAGGCCCAGTGGGCAGCTGAATACCTTGCCTGTGACTTACCTCCGGATGTAAACAGATTGTTACATGCTCCCTTCCCCCCCCCCCCCCCCCCCGGGGGTCTTCCTTATCAAGCTATACCCCCTTTTGCCCGCAAACTTTCTTCTGCGCACGATTTGTTCCATTTAATGTTTTGCATGATTTGTTCCATTCAAGGTTTGTCTGCCATAGCAGCACGTAACTGAGGCACCTGCCCAGTTATTCTTTCTCTCCCCTCCTTTGGGTCGAGGGTGACGCCTGACTGTCCAGGCAGTGTAAAAAATATTCTGACATCTCAGTAGGGTCTACGACTCTGTGAGATCTCAGTAATCTGCCCTCCAAGCGGCCCGGGGCATCGGGTTTGTCTAACCCCCCCTGGTCCACATATTGCTCATCACACACCAGCGGCATTTTCCCGCTGACTTAGTACTGTTACGTTACTGTTTTGTTAATTTTGTTTCCCACACCCTCCTCCCTCCATCCTCCCTAACCCCTCCTCTCCTGATATCCCCAGGCGACCTCCGGAGCGGTCGGTGACGGCTCGCGTGAATCTCAGTTTACAACTCACTGTATTCTTATCTGTCATTTTATCTCCCTCGACTAGTGTACAGGAACGTCTCTATGGGTGGACTCCGTCTCACGTCCTTCAATGTCAGGGGACTAAATTCTCCAACAAAAAGACATAACCTGGCGCTCCTCCTGAAAATGTATGACACCAAAATTCTTTTCACACAAGAAACGCACTTCAAGGGCCACAAACGCATGGATCTGCCAGGTAAACAATTTCTCAAGGCCTTCCATAGCACTCACCCCTTGTCGGCCTCGAAAGGAGTCTCTATTTTCTTTCACAAATCGATAAATTTTGTAGAGGAGGCTCAATACAGAGACGACGAGGGTAGAGTCCTTTTCCTTAGAGGATCACTAAACAATGTTAAAATGACACTAGCGAACATATACACCCCTAACGCTGACCAGGTTCCCTGGCTCCTAAAACAATTAGAGGTTCTAAGGCATTTTAAAAAGGGCCAGACCATCTTGGCAGGTGACTTTATTGTGACTCTTAACCCCTCGTTAGACTCTAATTCTGGCCGCTCCCAGGCCTCACAGTCTAGATTGAGAAAACTTGGTAGGACTCTGCAGGAAATTGGGCTAGTAGACGCTTGGCGTACACTACACCCTTCAACGAGAGACTACTCATTCTTCTCCTCGGTGCACTCTACGTTTCAGAGATTGGATTATGTCTTGGTCTCCTCTGACCTCCTCACTTCCCTGATCAAGGTAGACATCAACACGATGACAATCTCCGACCATGCACCAGTACATGCGACCCTCAGAGCGCCACATACGTTTTCCCGGGAGTGGAGATGGTCACTCAACGCCTCTCTCCTGGATTCAATCGAGGAGAGGGAGCAACTATCCAAATCTCTCGAGAAACATTTTCTTCTTAACTCTTCAGAAGAAATAGAGACACCAAAAATGTGTGGGAGGCCCATAAGGCCTATATGCGGGGTCTAATGATTGCCCTGGGCACACGCATTAAAAAACGCATACAAAAAGAAACTGATGAAAAATTGACGTAGATAGCAAAAATGGAGCTGACAACGAAACTCTCTCAAACAAAACAGAACTTGAATAGCCTGTCGGCTCTGAGGGCGGAACTGAGACTTGCCCTAAGAACAAGATTTAATAAGAAACAAATGCAGTTCAAACATAAGGTGTATGGCCAGGGCAACAGAGGGAGTAGATTGATGACCGCTCTGATTAAAAAGACCAAGGCAAGGAATCAGATTAACTCCATAAAATTCTCCTCAGGCAAAATAATGACCTCGTCCAAGGACATAGCAAGAGAATTTCAGAGCTATTACTCCAACCTGTACAAATTGAAGGGGCACCCGCCATTGAGAGCCCCTGAGGAACCCGCTACCGCAATTGACAAGTTCTTACGCCGCATTAATATCCCTAAACTAAATCCCTTGGATTCTTCTGCTCTGACCGCTCGGGTTACCCAACCCAAAGTTGAGAAACTGATAGCCTCATGTCCCCCCAACAAAAGTCCCGGCCCAGATGGCCTCCCCATTCAATATTATAAATCCTTCTTGACTATATTAAAACCGAGATTGACGGACCTATTCAATAAACTAATGGGGGGAGCAGCCCTGCCGAGACAGGTCTCAAGAGGCCCACATAACCCTGATCCATAAGGAAAGCAAGGACCCAGAACTGTGTGGAAGTTACCGCCCAATATCTTTGATCAACTTAGATATGAAGCTATGGGCTAAGCTATTAGCTAAAAGACTAGAGCCTCTCATGCCTAACTTGATCGATATGGAACAGGCGGGCTTTGTTAAGGGAAGGGAGGGGAGGGATAACTGCATCAGATTACTCCACGCGGCCCGCTACGCACTATACCATAAGATTCCGCTAGCCTTGGTAGGCACTGACGCAGAAAAAGCTTTCGACTGAGTAGATTGGCAGTACATGGAAAGCGTTTTACACCATTTTAACTTCCCACTGGAGTTTATCTAAGCAGTGTTCTCTCTCTATACTTGCCCCTATGCTAGACTTAAAATTAATGATATCCTCTCTCCCCCCTTTGATATAAGAAACGGTACTCGGCAGGGCTGCCCCCTATCCCCCTCCCTTTTTGTCTACTGAGGGTCAGACAGGACCAGAAGGTCCAAGGACTATCGTTTGAGGGCCAATCCCTCTCTACAGCGGCATTTGCGGACGATATCGTTTTCTTAGTAACGAACCCACAAAAGAGCCTACCACGACTCACAGAATTACTAGAGGAGTTTGGTTCCGTATCCAATTTTAAAATTAATTTTGCGAAGTCAACGGTACTGAATGTCTCCATATCGGGCAGTCAATGTAAATTATTGAGAACTATCTCTCCATTCACATGGTCGTCCTCCTCGTTGGACTTTCTTGGTATAAAGTTATCCAAACACGCAGAGGACCTCTACAACGAAAACTTTATCCCCCTGCTGAGTCAAATTAAACAGCTCCTCAAATCCTACGATGTGCCACACATATCATGGTTTGGCAGAAAAAATATCATTAAATCATATATCCTACCCATCATTCTATATAAAATTAGAATGCTCCCCATTCACCTCCCAGCTAACTTTTTCAAGACAATACGCTCGGCCTTCTCGGGCTTTGTGTGGAGGCAGAGGAGGCCAAGACTGGCAGATAAACTGCTAACCAAGAGGAGCGCCGAGGGAGGTATTGATCTCCCGGATACGTATGACTTCTACCAAGCGTCTCAACTACGCTATTGGATAGATCTATCCCAGGGCCGTAAAGACACTCTGTTGACCACGCTTGTAGAGAACTACAGTGACGTCACACTCTCAGAGGACCTATGGCTTCCATCGGGGAGCCGCTATAAAGCGAAAACCTTCAATCCGCTACTCAGGGGACCCTGTGGTGTTTGGGACGAGCTTAGTGCGGACCTCCTTGCTCCGTTCCCTTCCCCCATCCTCCCATTACACAATATTACCAAAACGCTTGATCTTCCCCTGGATCTGAGCACTGCCTCGGTTTGGAAAAGATTAAAATCATTTACGGTAGCCGATCTCCAATCCCTTGCCCACCTGCAGCCAGCAATCATTTTAAATAGGCTACTACCAGCAGAGAAGTTCTCCTTCCTGCACCGAGCCCATGTATTAGGGATATTCAGAGAATTTCTTCTATCATACAAATCTACCAGACCTCGGACCCCCTTTGAGAGGGCCCTGGTGGAAAATAAAGCCTCCCTCAGGAAAATCTCCTTCCTAAGGAAGAACTTTATAACGCTCCCCTCACCCTACAAACCAGCATTCCTCACCTCGTGGGAGAGGGAGCTGAACATTACGCTATCAACAAGTGAGGCTGAGACGATCCTAAGAACTTCCTTCGGGCTATCTCCTTGTATAATTGCTCAGGAATCGCATTATAAACTACTAGCCAGGTGGTACCGGACCACCCAATGGCTACACAATCATAACCTTGCACCCCAGGGAACATGCTGGAGATGCGGGAGTGATGTAGGTTTATACCTACACCTTTGGTGGACGTGTTCACTAATAACCCCCTTTTGGATGGAGGTAGAGAAAATTATTCAGAAACTCTCCTCGAATTTATCCATTTCACCAGACATGGTGCTTCTGTGGAGACCGTCAATCCATTTTCATCCCCTGAGAAACAAATTATTAGCTTTCTTATTTGACGCAGCTAAATCTCTAATCCCTTTCTTATGGCTGCAAAGCACACCCCCTACGCTCAGACAGTGGAAAGATAGAGTGGACAAACTATGCAGCTTGGAAGAACTTTACAGCTGGTCCACGAACACCCACAACAAATTCAACCAAACTTGGATGCCTTGGAGGAAATTGGGGCAGCTGGCGTGCTGGGACGAGTGAGACGGAGGCCACCTGCCTCCCCGAGGGGCTCCTCCCCACACAGCCTAATACCCTTTGCCCCCCCCCCTCCCCTCTACCCCCCTCACCCCCTCTTTCTCTCTTCCCCTGTGTCTGTACCCATTAGTGTATTCATTCTAGTTATCCTTTTTATACCCTTGTTTTATTTTTGCTTTGACTGATGCTCCCAGATAACATATAGTTGTCAAGAGAATGCTGTGTATTAGCTAAACCCGTCGGTTTCAGATACGCGATGACACAGGAAAATGACTCACTATTTCTATGCACTAGTTAGGACCTCTCTCGGATGCTGTAAGCTAAATATCAGTCAATGTATGTATCCCTTGTTGTATTAACGAAAATCTTTCAATAAAAATCTGATTTGAAAAAAAAAATAATAATTTTCTTTTCCCACTCGTCTGTGGTGTTTCATAGAGAGTGGTCTGCGACTTTATCCATCTAGAGCCTTTCTACGTACCCCCAAGTAGGGCCTCGGGGACCTCGGTTTAGCCCTCTTTTGGTCTGGACCCAGGCCCCCGGATAAATTTAGAGTGCATAGTTGTTTTCACTCTGTTTTCCCCCTGTACGTCTAGTCTAACGCTGTCTGTCCATCCCCCTTGTTCTTCCCCCCCTTGTCCCCCCCCCCTTCCCACCCAATAAGATCTTAACCACAAGCTGTCAATTTCACCATCCGAAACTGACTGTCCCCAGGCAACCGACCATTTTTACAGATCCTGCTAATCTTTCTGTCATTTCTATTAATGCACAGGGCCTAAACATCCGGGAAAAGAGGTCCTCCATCCTCCATCTTCTTTGGAAAAAAAGGGCAAAGGTAGCCTTTATACAAGAAACCCACTTTCGGACAGACGAGTCCCAAGGTTTGGGAATGCGAGATTCCCGAGAGTGTACCACAGCACGAACGCGGAGGCCAAAACGAAGGGAGTCTCAATCCTAATCTCTAACTCAGTTCCATGGGAGCACGAGGAGATGCGCAGGGATCCTGGGGGAAGATACCTCTACGTCAAGGGTAAGCTCGCCAGCACACCAGTCACACTGGCATCCTTATATTTTCCCAACTCCAATCAGGTGTCCTTCCTGGAAAGGGCCCTGGAGGACCTGGACGAATTTAAGGAGGGCACCCTGATACTTTCAATGTACCCTTAGACCCACAGGTGGACACCTCGAGGGGTAGTAGCTCTCTCCCGTCATCCGGACACCGTAGGTTCAAGAAAATCCTACACAAACACCAGCTAATAGACGCTTGGAGGATCCTGCACCCGACTACCAAAGATTATACCTTTTTTTCCCCCCCACACAACACGTACTCTAGAATTGACTATTTTCTAATACACCACTCCTCCTTGGCCCAGCTCATCTCGGCAGAAATTGACAATATCACATTCTCAGATCATGCCCTAATAACTCTCTCGCTGTCACTTCCCACTTTACATAATCTTTATGTAAACGATAGCACTAGATGAGATACATACAACGCTACAAAACTACTTTGAGCAAAATAATACCCCAGAGGTTAACCCCTTAACGGTTTGGGAAGCACATAAGTTTGTCATCCGGGGGTCTCTCATTAGCTTAGGGTCCCACCTCAAAAAACAGAGAGGAGCTCAGCTCCGTGAGCTGCTAGAACGCATTCAAAAACTAGAACTCGCTCAAATCTTCCTTGGACGGGGCGCAGGGAACAGAATTAACACAATTTAGAGATAAAGTGTGCAAGATAAGTCTAGATCAGGCATGGATAAACTTGATGAAATGCAGACGACACTTCTTCGAATTGTGCAAATAACCTAGCCGGACGTTGGCGCGGGCATTGTGTAACGCCAGAGAAAGAACGTATGTCCCACAAATCACCAACTCCAGCGGTAGGACTTTGCATATACCTAAACAGATTTCGGAGGCATTCAGGGATTATCAAATGCTATATAACCTTTCTCCCCCCAAATCAGAGCGGGATAGAGAATCTCGCAAGACGTTGATACGGGAATACCTCCAACAATGAAACTTGGGCAGATTTACGCAAGAAGCAATAGAAATAATGGACACCCTGATTACGCAAAACAAACTATCTAAAGTCCTTTCGGAGTCTCCCACAGGAAAAGCACCCGGCCCAGACGGGCTAACACTGCCATATTACAAAAACTTTATGGAGATCCTTTCCCCTCATTACTTACGGGCCTTTAACTCTCTGACATCAGGGAACAACATGCCTAGAGATACCCTGAGGGCCCACATAACCATGATCCCGAAAGAAGGGAAGGATCCCTCACAGTGCCAGAGTTATAGGCCCATTTCCCTTTTAAACACGGATCTAAAAATATTCTCCAAAATACTAGCAAACCAGATCTCCCCATTTCTACAGCGTTTGATACATAAAGACCAAGTGGGTTTCGTACCACTCAGAGAAGCCAGGGATAACACAACAAAAGCCATAAACCTGATCTACTACGCACAAAAATGCTCTATCGCAATGTGCCTACTGTCAACGGATGCAGACAAAGCATTTGACAGGGTTGATTGGGATTTCTCATTTGCCACTTTATCACCACTAGGAACAGGCCCCCATATGATACAATGGTTAGCTAGTTTATACTCCCATCCAACAGCGGCGGTCAGAGTAAATGGCCAACTTTTGTCCCCCTTCCCTATCACAAACGGGACAAGACAGGGCAGCCCTTTATCGCCACTGATCTTCATCATATGCCTAGAGCCACTTCTAGGCCACATCCGCTCTAACCAAAATATAGGGGAATTAGTCTTAAAAGGCACAGAGCATAAGATCGCAGCTTACACAGATGACCTCTTATACTTCATCATCAAACCACGAATATCTCTACCCAATTTAGTGGCAGAAGTCAATCAATATTCGTCATTATCCAATTTTAAGATTAATTACTAGAAATCTGCAGCACTGAACATCTTGCTCCCACAGGCCTCAACAGAAGAGCTCAAAGACTCTTTCTCATTCCCTTGGAAAAAAGACAAGATCCTATATCTAGGGATTTATCTTACACCCACTCTAGCAGAGTTGTACTCCGCAAATTACCCCAATCTTACTAACAAGATTCGTCAAGATTTAAACTCCTGGACAAAGGGACTCTTCTTGTGGTTTGGGAGGTGTGCCATATTCAAAATGAACATCCTACTGAGAGTGCTGTATCTATTTCAGGCCCTACCGATTCACGTACCCAGACAATTTTTCCAGCAACTACTCTCACTTATGTCCAAATTTGTCTGGGCAACTAAACCAACCCGAGTAGCTCGCAGCATCTTGACCAGGCCAAAAAAGGAGGGTGGTATGGGTCTACCAAACTTTTCCCGCTACTACCAGGTGGTACATCTAGCACTCATAATAGATTGGTACAGACACAGGGGCTCCAAACAGTGGATAGACCTGGAACAGACAGCAACACCTATATCCCTATCAGTTCTCCCATGGATTCAGGACCAGGTCACAGCAGAGCTGACAAGCCACCCTACCATTGGCCCCACGCTGACTATTCTAGCAAGGATCACGGAGGCGGCGGGTGTCTCCCCCAGACCTTCTCCCATGTATCCGATCCTAGGTAATCCAGAATTCGCGCCAGGTAATGAAAGCAAAATATATCGGGAAAGGCTTACGGAAGGTAGATTTAGAGCGAGTCATTTCCATTGAGAGTGCCAATGGCTGATGTGAGAGGAACTGGGAGACACGACCGACCAAATCAGGCTTACATTCTGGCAAAACATTCAATTGAGACACTTCCTTCGCTCTCTCCTCCACCCAAGCCTATACTTCCGCCCCAAGACACAATTTGAGATGGCGTGTAGTGAGGAGAGTCCCTCCAGACACACACTGTCACGAATGTATGGTATACTAAACACACAAATGGAGAACTTGCCCCCAAGATACCTACAGTAGTGGGAAAAGGATCTCAGTATTACATTCAGCCCAGAGGAAAGTGAAAAAATATTCTCACTGACGCATACAACCTCCATGTCAAGCCAGATTCAGTAGTCAGGGTAGAAGATCCTCTCGCGCTGGAACAGGGTGCCCTCCCGCCTACACAAGATGTTCCCCACGGTCTCCCCCCTATGCTGCAGATGTGGGACAGAACAGGGGACGCTGTTACATGTCTTCTGGGACTGTCCGGTACTGGCGGACTTCTGGTCGGAAGTATGGAGAATTACCTCCAAGTTCACTAAATATACCATACCTAAATCACCAGCTCTTTTCCCCCTGCATCACTGTGACGTCCCTCTATCAACGTACAAGAAGTGAGTGGTGCGCCACCTGATTAGCGCAGCAAGATCTTGCATTCCCAGACTTTGGAGACAGACAGCTCCTCCCACCATCAAGATGTGGCTTAATTCCATTAACTGGATTATGGAGATGGAGGACCTCACGGCCACACTCAGAGGTACACAAAATAAATTTAGGAAGACCTGGTATCACTGGATAGATTTCCAGAATACTGAGGAATATTTGCAGCTGTAAGAACTGATATGTGATATCCCAACCGTTTCCCCCTCCCTTTCCTCTCCTCTTATTCCTAATATATGTAGGTTCCCATATATGTTCATCTTGTCTATTCTGCATATAGTCTTGCATATTTAAGCAAAGCAGTTAAGAGAGTTGCAAAAATGTTATGGTTCACAGATAGTGAGTTCTCAGAACCCGAAAAACTGAAACCTCCAGGAACATTGAACAAAAACATAGTTATGTCCGGTTCACGCTGTTACATCTTGGAATAATTGTTAAAGTTGATCTGAACGTGAACATATGCTGATTGAGATACTTCACAAACTGTCATTGTTAATGTATTGAAGCTGAAAATGAAAATGTTAAATAAAGAATTAATAAAAAAAACGCTGTGTGACTTTACAATAAAGCAGATAATCTCTAGGTAACACAACCCATTGTGCTGTGTAAGATGATTTTCTCTGAGCTTGTACCAACCACAACTAATATGGCACCCACAGTATATCAAAGAGCGCAATTGCGCTAACACTATCATGTAGTACCTCAATAAAAATAGCTGTATAACTCCGTATCAGCATGGATTTATGAGAGATCGCTCATTTCACACCAACCCGATCGGCTTCTATGAGAAGGTAAGTTCTAGACTAGACCAGGGAGAGACATTGGATCTTGTGTATCTGGACTTTTCCAAAGCGTTTGATAATGTGCCACAAAAAAGGTTGGTAAATGAAATGAGAATGCTTAGTCTGGGCGTAACTGTGTGTAAGTGGGAAAGTAACTGGTCACTGATAGAAAGCAAAGGGGGGGGGGGGGCTATAAATGGTACATACTCTGATTGGGACACCATTACTAGTGGGGTATCACAGCTGTTGGTTATGGGCCCTATTCTTTTTAATAAGATTATGCACATGGGCAGAGGAAACACTTGTCACCATTTTTTTTAAAGGTAAACATAACTGTAAAACAAAAACAGTCCGGTCACTCAGTTGCCACAATTATATTGCATAAATTAAACTGTACCAGAAATCAGAAACAGGTAGTTGATTACACAGTGCAAATCAGATCAGGCCCCTCTATTTTTATAAATTAAATAATCCCAATTATGCTTATCTCTATGGGTGTTGTAGTCCATCCATTCTGTTTATTACTTTAATTGCCCGTCATTGTACCCACTCAAGCTCTGATATGTACTTCTTGAGTACAGATGCCCAAAACTGAACACAATATTCCATGTGTGGTCTAACCAGTGACTTGTAAAGAAGAAGAACAATGTTCTCGTCGTATGCCCCTATAGCACTTTTGATGCACCCTATGAACCTATTTCCTTTGGCAGCAGCTGCCTGACACCGGTTGCGCCAGTTAAGCTTACAGTTAACTAAAATCCCCTAGTAATTTTCCATATCAGGGTAACCCAGTGGTTTCCCATTTAGTGTGTAATGGTGACATGTATTTCCTCTGCCCATGTGCATAACTTTTGTCAGTGTTAAATCTCATCTGACACTTTTTTGCCCAACTTATCCAGATCTGCTTGCAATCTCCTTGCGTCCTCTCTTGTTTTACTTACTTTACATAGTTTTGTGTCATCTGCAAATATTCATATTTTACTGCAAAATCCTTCTAACAGGTCATTAATAAATATATTAAAAAGACTATGGCCCAAAACTGCCCCCCCGTGGTACCCCAATAGTAAGAGTGACCCAATCAGTGTATGCACCATTTATCTTTCTATAACTGAGCCAGTTATGTACGCACTTATACACTTTCTCGCCCAGACCAAGCATTCTAATTTTATATACCAACCTTTTATGCAGCACAGTATCAAACGCTTTGGAAAAGTCCAGATACACACGATCCAGTGACTCTCCCCGATCCAGTCTAGAACTTATCTCCACGAAGAAGCTGATCAAATTGGTTCGACGGGGCAATCTCTCATAAACACATACTGATACAGAGTTATACAGCTATTTTCCTTGAAGCAGTCCAGGATAGCAACTCTTAGAAACCCTTCAAACATTTTACCCACAATAGAAGTAAGACTTACCGACCTGTAATTTTCAGGTTCATTGTTTGACCACTTTTGGAATATCAGCACCACCTTGGCTATGTGCCAAATCAGTGGAACAGAGTCTGTCACTATAGAGTCCTTAAATTTAAGAAAAAAGGGTCTGTTTATCACATTACTTAATTTCCTTAGAACCCGTGGGATTATGCCATCGGGACCTGGTGATTTGTCTATTTTAATCTTTTTAAGATGGCTCTACACTTCTTCCTGGTTTAAACTCATGACATTTAGTGGAGAGTTTACATTATCACTTTGCATCTTAGCTAACATTTCATTTTGCTCTGTGAATACACTGGAGAAAAAACTATTTAATAGATTTGCTTTCTCCTTATCACCCTCTACAATTTCTCCTACATTATTTATTAATAGAGATGAGCGAACGTACTCGTCCGAGCTTGAACGTACTCGTCCGAGTTCTCCTTATCACCCTCTACAATTTCTCCTACATTATTTATTAATAGAGATGAGCGAACGTACTCGTCCGAGCTTGATATTCGTGCGAATATTACGGTGTTCGGGATGCTCGTTACTCTTAACGAGTACCACGCGGTGTTCTGGTTACTTTCACTTTCCTCTCTGAGACGTTAGCGCGCTTTTCTGGCCAATTGAAAGACAGGGAAGGCATTACAACTTCCCCCTGTGACGTTCAAGCCCTATACCACCCCCCTGCTGTGAGTGGCTGGGGCGATCAGATGTCACCCGAGTATAAAAGTCGGCCCCTCCCGCGGCTCGCCACACATGCCTTGTGAGTTAGCTGAGGGAAAGTACTATCGTGCTGGTGCTGCTGTAGGGAGAGCGTTAGGAGTCAGTGTAGGCTTCAAGAACCCCAAAGGTCCTTCTTAGGGCCACATCTACCTGTGTGCAGGCTGCTGCTAGCAGTGTTTTGTTTTTTTTTCTCAAAATCGGCAGTGCAGAGCATTGCACCCGGTATTAGGGACAGAAGTGGTGCATAGGCAGGGAGAGTGTTAGGAGTGAGTGTAGCCTTCAAGAACCTCAATGGTCCTTTCTAGGGCCACATTTAACTGTGTGGAGTACTGTGCTGGCTGCTGTTAGCAGTGTTGCATATTTTTTTTTTTCTAAAAATCGTCTGTGCAGAGCATTGCACCCTCCATTGATACTACAGGGACAGAATTGTGTAGGCAGGGCCACAACACAGTTATTGTTCATTGAATATACGCAGTGGGTCCTTCCCTTTGCAAAAAAGCGAAAAGAAATTATATTTGGCCTGCCTGTGTCAGTCCTAAGGTCTCCGTGTACGTGTGTGCTGCGTGGACAACGTACAAAAATCAGACGCAACCAGCTACGGTTTACTGCAGGCTTGCGCCATTGTCTTTCCTGACTGGCAAATACCTGCTCTGCTAGAGTTAATAACTCTGCTACACTAAAGTTGTGTGTGACTTTTTCAGGGCCACACTACAGTTCTAAAAGTTATTGTTCATTGAATATACGCAGTGGGTCCTTCCCTTTGCAAAAAAGCGAAAAGAAATTATATTTGGCCTGCCTGTGTCAGTCCTAAGGTCTCCGTGTACGTGTGTGCTGCGTGGACAACGTACAAAAATCAGACGCAACCAGCTACGGTTTACTGCAGGCTTGCGCCATTGTCTTTCCTGACTGGCAAATACCTGCTCTGCTAGAGTTAATAACTCTGCTACACTATAGTTGTGTGACACTTTTTGAGGGCCACACCACAGATATTAAACTTCTTGTTCATTGAATATACGCAGTGGGGCCCTCCCTTTGCAAAAAAGCGAATTCAATTAATTATATTTGGCCTGCCTGTGTCAGTCCTAAGGTCTCCATGTACGTGTGTGCTGCGTGGACAACGTACAAAAATCAAACGCAACCAGCTACGGTTTACTGCAGGCTTGCGCCATTGTCTTTCCTGACTGGCAAATACCTGCTCTGCTAGAGTTAATAACTCTGCTACACTATAGTTGTGTGACACTTTTTGAGGGCCACACCACAGATATTAAACTTCTTGTTCATTGAATATACGCAGTGGGGCCCTCCCTTTGCAAAAAAGCGAATTCAATTAATTATATTTGGCCTGCCTGTGTCAGTCCTAAGGTCTCCGTGTACGTGTGTGCTGCGTGGAGAACGTACAAAAATCAGACGCAACCAGCTACGGTTGAGTGCAGTCTTGCGCCAATTTCTTCCCTGCCTGGGAAATCAAATCACTGGTAATACAGCATGCTGAGGGGTAGGGGTAGGCCTAGAGGATGTGGACGCGGCCGAGGACGCGGAGGGCCAAGTGAGGGTGTGGGCACAGGCCGAGCCAGTGCGGTGGCCAGGGGTAGAGGCAGGGCCAGACCGAATAATCCACCAACTGTTTCCCAAAGCGCCCCCTAGCGCCATGCCACCCTGCAGAGGCCAAGGTGCTCAAAGGTGTGGCAGTTTTTCACTGAGAGTGCAGACGACGAATGAACTGTGGTGTGCAAGGTTTGTCGCGCCAAGATCAGCTGGGGAGCTACCACCACCAGCCTCACCACCACCAGCATGCGCAGGCATATGATGGCCAAGCACCCCGCAAGGTGGGACGAAGGCCGTTCACCGCCTCCGGTTTGCACCACTGCCTCTCCCCCTGTGCCCCAACCTGCCACTGAGATCCAACCCCCCTCTCAGGACACAGGCACGACCGTCTCCCGGCCTGCACCCACACGCTCACCTCCGCTGTCCTCGGCCCCATCCAGCAATGTCTCTCAGCGCAGCGTCCAGCCATCGCTAGCGCAACTGTTTGAGCGCAAGTACGCCGCCATGCACCCGCACGCTCAAGCGTTAAACGTGCACATAGCCAAATTGATCAGCCTGGAGATGCTGCCGTATAGGCTTGTGGAAACGGAGGCTTTCAAAAACATGATGGCGGCGGCGGCCCTGCGCTACTCGGTTCCCAGTCGCCACTACTTTTCCCGATGTGCCGTCCCAGCCCTGCACGACCACGTCTCCCGCAACATTGTACGCGCCCTCACCAACGCGGTTACTGCCAAGGTCCACTTAACAACAGACACGTGGACAAGCACAGGCGGGCAGTGCCACTATATCTCCCTGACGGCACATTGGGTGAATTTAGTGGAGGCTGGGACAGAGTCAGAGCCTGGGACCGCTCACGTCCTACCCACCCCCAGAATTGCGGGCCACAGCTCGGTGGTGGTATCTGCGGCGGTGTATGCTTCCTCCACTAAAGCACCTTCCTCCTCCTCCTCCTCCAACGCAACCTCTGTCTCGCAATCAAGATGTGTCAGCAGTACGTCGCCAGCAGTCGGTGTCACGCGGCGTGGCAGCACAGCGGTGGGCAAGCGTCAGCAGGCCGTGCTGAAACTACTCAGCTTAGGAGAGAAGAGGCACACGGCCCACGAACTGCTGCAGGGTCTGACAGAGCAGACCGACCGCTGGCTTGCGCCGCTGAGCCTCCAACCGGGCATGGTCGTGTGTGACAACGGCCGTAAGCTGGTGGCGGCTCTGCAGCTCGGCAGCCTCACGCACGTGCCATGCCTGGCCCATGTCTTTAATTTGGTGGTTCAGCGCTTTCTGAAAAGCTACCCCCACTTGTCATACCTGCTCGAAAAAGGTGTGCCAGCTCTGCGCACATTTCCGCAAATCCCACACGCACGCTGCCACCCTGCGGACACTGCAACATAGGTTTAATCTGCCAGTGCACCGACTGCTGTGCGACGTGCCCACACAGTGGAACTCTACGCTCCACATGTTGGCCAGACTCTATGAGCAGCGTAGATCTATAGTGGAATACCAACTCCAACTTGCGCGGCGCAGTGGGAGTCAGCCTCCTCAATTATTTACAGAAGAGTGGCCCTGGTTGGCAGCCATCTGTCAGGTCCTTGGAACATTTGAGGAGTCTACCCAGGTGGTGAGCGGCGATGCTGCAATCATTAGCGTCACCATTCCTCTGCTATGCATCTTGAGAAGTTCCCTGCAAAGCATAAAGGCAGACGCTTTGCGCTCAGAAACAGAGCCGGGGGAAGACAGTATGTCGCTGGATAGTCAGAGCACCCGCCTGTCTATATCTCAGCGCGTTGAGGAGGAGGAGGAGGAGCATGAGGAGGAGGGGGAAGAGACAGCTTGGCCCACTGCTGAGGGTACAGATGCTGCTGGGCTGTCATCCTTTCAGTGTGTATGGCCTGAGGAGGAGGAAGAGGAGGAGGAGGAGGATCCTGAAAGTGATCTTCCTAGTGAGGACAGCCATGTGTTGCGTACAGGTACTCTGGCACACATGGCGGACTTCATGTTAGGATGCCTTTCTCGTGACCCTCGCGTTACACGCATTCTGGCCACTACGGATTACTGGGTGTACACTGCTCGATCCACGGTATAAGGAGAGCCTTTGCACTCTCATTCCCGAAGAGGAAAGGGGTTCGAGAATGATGCTATACCACAGGGCGCTGGTGGACAAACTGATGGTAAACTTCCCATCCGACAGCGCTAGTGGCAGAAGGCGCAGTTCCGAGGGCCAGGTAGCAGGGGAGGCGCAGAGATCAGGCAGCATGTACAGCGCAGGCAGGGGAACATTCTCCAAGGCCTTTGCCAGCATTATGGCTCCCCAGCAAGACTGTGTCACCGCTCCCCAGTCAAGGCTGAGTCGGCGGGAGCACTGTAAAAGGATGGTGAGGGAGTACGTAGCCGATCGCACGACCGTCCTCGGTGACGCCTCTGCCCCCTACAACTACTGGGTGTCGAAGCTGGACACGTGGCCTGAACTCGCGCTGTATGCCCTGGAGGTGCTTGCTTGTCCTGCGGCTAGCGTCTTGTCAGAGAGTGTGTTTAGTGTTGCTGGGGTAATCATCACGGATAAGCGTACCCACCTGTCAACCGACAGTGCCGACAGGCTTACACTCATCAAGATGAACAAAGCCTGGATTTCCCCAGACTTCTCTTCTCCACCAGCGGACAGCAGCGATACGTAAGCAATACGTAGGCTGCACCCGCGGATGGAAGCTACGTTCTCTCTCACCATCCAAAACGGGGACATTTCTGCTTCATCAATCTGTGTCTAATATTCCTCCTCCTGCTCCTCCTCCTGAAACCTCACGTAATCACGCTGAACGGGCAATTTTTCTTAGGGCCACAAGGCTCACTCATATAATTTTTCTAAACAATTTTTATATGTTTCAATGCTCTTAAAAGCGTTGAAACTTTAACTTGAACCAATTTTTCGTTAAACTGGGCTGCCTCCAGGCCTAGTTACCACTTAAGCCACATTAACCAAAGCGATTAATGGGTTTCACCTGCTCTCTTGGTTGGCCATGGCCAATTTTTGGGATGTACATTAGTACTGTTGATACAGCAATTTTTGTGGGCCCTCGCCTACAGTGTAATCAAATGAATTTTTAGCCCACCTGCATTACAGCTGATGTTACATCCGCTGTGTTGGGCAATGCAATGGGATATTTTTATGTACCGCCGGTGGGTTCCAGGGAGCCACCCATGCTGTAGGTGCACACGGAGTTTAACCTACATCTGTCCACTTGTAAAGAACCCCAGTCTGACTGGGGCATGCAGTGTGGGCCGAAGCCCACCTGCATTAAGCACAACATTACTACCTCAGCTGTGTTGGGCAATGCAATGGGATATTTTTATGTTCCGCCGGTGGGTTCCAGGGAGCCACCCATGCTGTCGGTCCACAGGGACTTCACAATAGGGAGTTGTACCTGCCTGTGTCTATGAATTAAAAACCGCGGTCTGACTGGGGCATGCAGACACCTTGACAGAATGAATAGTGTGTGGCACATAAGTTCCCCATTGCTATGCCCACGTGTTCAGCTCCTGATGGCGGTGGCACAGGATTCTATTTCTCATTGCTTCTGTACAGCATTGTGGGCTATCGCCCCGCCCCTTTTAAAGAGGGTCGCTGCCTAGCCGTGCCAACCCTCTGCAGTGTGTGCCTGCGGTTCCTCCTCATGGCAGACGCACTTCTAAATAGACATGAGTGTGGCGTGGCATGAGGGCAGCTGAAGGCTGCGCAGGGACAGTTTGGTGTGCGCTGTGGGGGGGAGGGGGGGCGGTTGGGCAGCATGTAAGCCAGGAGAAGTGGCAGTGGAGTGTCATGCAGGCAGTGATTGTGCTTTGTTGGAGGTAGTGTGGTGCTTAGCTAAGGTATGCATTGCTAATGAGGGCTTTTCAGAAGTAAAAGTTTTTGGGAGGGGGGGGCACTCTTGCCGCTATTGTGGCTTAATAGTGGGACCTGGGAACTTGAGATGCAGCCCAACATGTAGCCCCTCGCCTGCCCTGTCCATTGCTGTGTCGTTCCCATCACTTTCTTGAATTGCCCAGATTTTCACACAAGGAAACCTTAGCGAGCATCGGCGAAATACAAAAATGCTCGGGTCGCCCATTGACTTCAATGGGGTTCGTTATTCGAAACGAACCCTCGAGCATTGCGAAAAGTTTGTTCCGAGTAACGAGCACCCGAGCATTTTGGTGCTCGCTCATCTCTATTTATTAAACATTCTCAGCATTAATCTTTTTAATATTTATATAGTTAAAGAACAGTTTAGGGTTAGTTTTACTTTTTTGGCAATAAGTCGCTCTGTCTCCATCTTTGCTGCTTGCATCTGACTTTTACAATTTTTTTTTCCTTATACGTTTTTAGTGATTCTTGTTTTGGTAGCTTTATTTTTGCTGTTTATTGCCCCCTTTACATCTTTATTAGGCCATATTGTTTTTCTTCTATTACGAAGTCTTTTATTCCTGTAAAGTATGAACTGCTCATAGTAAGTATTTAGGGTGTTTTAAGTGCTTCCCATTAAGTGCTTCCCATTATTTTTGAGAACATTGTCCCAGTCAATTAGATTAAGGGCATCACTAAGCTGATCGAACTTGGCCTTCCTAAACTTCAGTATTTTCGAAGCCCCCCTATAAAACTTCCTCTTGAAGGACAAGTTGAAATGTATTATATTATAATATAATGGGTGACTATTTCCAAGTGTCCCCTAATCTGCACCCGTGTTATTCTGTCAGGTATATTGGTTAATATTAGGCGCAAAATGGCTGCCCCCCTAGACGGGTCCCATACAAGTTCGGCGAGGTAATTATATTTAGTAATTGACAGAAAGTTGTTATCTTTACCCAGGTTTCGGCTTCCCAGTTTTCATCCGAAAAGTTAAAGTCCCCCATAATAATTACCTCATTGTGGTTTGCTGCTTCATCTATTTGTTTCAATAATAGATTTTCAGTAGTTTCTGTTATATTTGGTGGTCTACAAAAACGTCTATAAGGATTGTATTATTGTTTTTCCCTCCATGTATTTCTACCCATCATAAGTAATCACTTATCTAATATCTTAATCATCTATTACTTCGACCGGCATGAACTGCTGCCTATTTGACTTTCATCATATAGTCTATTGGCACCTAGTAACCAATAAATATAACGTCCGGGTCTCCATGGCTACGGATACTTGACAGTCAATCAGCTGGTAGGATGAATTCCTCTCTGCGGGATAACTCCTCCCCCCTACGTCATTACGTTGACGCTCTGTCACATGTTGGGTGGGCGTGGCAGCGCTACCCGACACTGCCGCCCTCGGCTCCACCTAATTCTGTGACGTCATCACGGCACTATCCGGCCACTTCTCCAGTCGGCGTCACGTCACCCTGGCAACACAGGGACGCCGATGTGCCTTGCGAGGAGTATTACCATCACCAATCTTTTTAGCGATCCCACCCGCAGATAGGCACTACTATTCATTTGTATGCCGGCCAGACGTTTTAAAAGTTTTAAAAGCCATTTTCCATACTTCCCTCTCTCTGGGGAACATGAATGAACGGACGGCTGGTGGGAGGTGTTACAGATCCCTCCCTCCCCCCTCCCCACTATGATGACAGTGGTTGGATTTTTTCAAACATGTTTTCTCATTGGTTAACAGGGACATACCCCTAAGTGGGGTGTTAGCCTCTTTGCCTCATTTAAGACACACTACTCCTGTGAGTCATCATTTCCCTCCTGTCTACCATCAAGACAGGAGTTGCTGTTCTTTCTCTCTTCTTCCCACTTTGCTCTATCTCTAACTGGATTGGGTTTTTTGTTTTTTTTTAACCTTTTGTTTTGGAGCACTCTCCATGTATTGTGGAGACTCTGTTCTGTTTGGGATATTGTTCCCAGGATATTACTTTATCCTAGCACCTTCTAGTGAGGAATCAGTGCAACATTTGTAACGCTCATTTCTCCATAGGTGTTTCAATCAGCCTGGTTAGTTTTTATTTTTATGAGCATACTCCTTATTTTTCTGGGAGTTTTTCTATTATTGGGGGAAGTGGTATTTTGGTACATTTGTTCTGTTATGGGTAATTTATCATCTTTTTATTTGCCCATACGGATAGGTACCACCTATTTTACCATATAACAGCATAGCTCACAGCATAGGGCATCTGCTTAGGTTAATCCAATTATATATGAGATAGATATTTTCACTATCAAGGACAACTATTCTTTTTCCGTATCTTATGACATTATCAAGCATTAAGGTTCCTGATGAGTCTGTACGAGACAGAAACGCGTTGAACCAGTCTGAACCAATCTTGAAACAATTTTTCAAAATATAATTTTTTTTTTTTTTTTTTTTTTTTGCTAGGAGAACCCAGTCTGATTGTCCACTGGTGTTCTGAACTTGTCTTTTATTGGTCTTTGAAACCACACGTTGCATGAGAACCCATCTTATCTTTGAATGGGGTTCTCCTGCTGTTTCATTAGAAACTATTGTATTTCTGGATTGATAACCTGTGGCTTATAGTCTATCAGCCACCTGTATTTATCTCTCGGAGGTACTCAGCGGAAGCATTGATTGGTGTCCTTGTATTCAGAACTAATTTTCATCTAGTTCTGTGGATAGAAGCCAATCATAGACTTCTGCTGGTTTCTCGTTCTGGGATTATTTCTTGCCCGCTACTATTACTTAAACAGGGCATTCCTCGGGATAGAACCGCACTTGTCTCTTACCGGGACGTCATTTTCAGAGCTCTGGGGCTTCTACTGGGTCACTTGCTCATTTTTGCTCCTGGTCTAGCTTATGGGACATAGGGCGAACCCAGGGGCTCGCCACCACTAGAAGCTGACTGTAAACCACCCACTTGGTGGAATTTTTTTCCGCTTCCATCTTTTCTATAAGGGTAGACCTCGATATGGTCCTCTAATTAGATTTGAATTGATTTTGGAGCGGTTGATATAGTGAGTCGGTAGTGTCTTATCCATCAGTACACTCCCGTACTACCTTGGAGGGATCAGCTTCGTAGATTTTTTCTCAGTTCTTTTCCAGGGTTCTATCTCCTGCTCTGTTTCTGTTTTGTTTTGTTTGTTTTTTGTGAGGCCCAAACATTTTATATATATTTGTCAATAAAAGTTATATTTTAAGGGATATACCCAGTAAATATATTATTTATACTGCTTAAAGAATGCAGTGAAAAATAAAAAAAACTGCCAGAATTACAGATTTTGTTAATCTTGCCTTTAGAAAAAAATGGAATAAAAAGTGATCAAAATTTTACATGTTCCAAAGAATTCGATACATGAAGACTAGAGTTCATCCCGCAAAAAACAAGGCCTTCTAGAGCTCTGGCAATCGAAAAATACAACTTGTCCTGAAAAAACCAAGCCCTCCTATGGCTGTGTCAATGGAAAAATGAAAAAGTTATGGCTCTTGGAATGCTACTGGAAAATTAATTGAAATTAAATGAAATTAAAGTATAAGCTAAATTATACTTCTTTTAGCCACGTTTTAAATTTTTTTTCCCATCCTGTGCACCCTGCAGATTAACCTTTTCCTCCTCCAGGACGTACATTTACGTCCTGCAGCATCGGGGTATGTATGAAGAGAGATCGCAGCGCAACCTCTCTTCATACAGCGCGGGCATCAACTGTTTATTACAGCTGACACCAGCGGGCAACAACTGCTATCGTACAGCATTACGTCCTACTGCAGGAGCCATAACAGCATCACTAGTTGTGGTCCCCCAGGGGGCTTACAAGAAAAAGTAAAAATAAGATCAATAAAGTTTTATTTATTGTAAAAAACAAAATTAATAAAAGTTTAAATCACCCTACTTTTGCCATATCTATAATGAAAAAAATCTAAATCATAAAAGAAAGATACATATTTGCTATCCCCGCGTCCGTAAAAGTCCGATCTATCAAAGTAGAGCATTTTTTTAAAAGAACGCCAGAAATGCACTTTTCAGTCCCCCTGTCTCACAGAAAAAATGTAATAAAAAGTGATCAAAAAGTCATATGTATTCCGGATTGGTACTAACGTAAACTAAAGGGCATCCTGCAAAAAATTAGCCCTTGCTCAACTATGTCGATGGAAAAATAAAAAAGTTATTGCGCGCAGTAGATGCATCAGAAAATAATTTTAAAACATTAAATGTCTTTGAAAAAAAATACAAGTACTACAGCAAAAAAAAAAAACTATACAAGTTTGGTATCGTAGTAATCGTACTGACCCATAGAATAAAGTTTTCATGTCATTTCTGCTGCAGTTTGTGTGGTGTAGAAACAAAACGCACTGAAAGATGGTGGAATGTCATTTTTTTTCTATTTGACTCCACTTAGAATTTTGTAAAAGTTTTTCAGTACATTATATGGTACTTTAAATAGCACCATTCAAAAATACAACTCATTTCGCAAAAAAAACAAGCCCTCATGTAGCGATGTCGATGAATAAATAAAGGAGTTATGATTTTTTTAAAAGGGGGGAGGAAAAAACGAAAAGGCAAAAAAAAGGGGGCTGCGTCATGAACCCTTTGCAATCCAATTTTGGATCCAGCGATTCCTAGGGGACTTTCCCTTTCTGCCATTATACAATGGTGCCGTCTGCTGGCTAGAGCCAGTACTGTGAAATGGGACATGCAGAAGAGGCCCCCGACAACAGAGTGGCCAGTAATATACAGTAAGAATACCCTGGCGGATGTCTTCCAACATCAGAGCTGTACAGCCTTCAATCAGAATGTCTTCAGACGTCAGACAGTGGATTGGAAAGGGTTAAATAATGTATTAACTTACTTCTGTAGTTCATTACGAATGCAGGGATACCACATATGTAATTTTGTTTTTAATTTTATACAAAGTAAGGGTAGCTTCACACGAGCATGTTTTTGTGCGTTTTATAGGTGCACACCCCTGCACATGCAAAAACATGCGTGTATGAAGGTCCGTACATTGCCTCCAATGGAGCCACGGCTGCAGCCGGCGGCTCCATTTAAGGTAATGGCCTGCTGGCACCCCTGAATTGTTTTTCAGGAAAGGGCTTTTACATATAAGCTCTTCCCTGAAAAACAAAACTTTTAGTGTAAACCCCCCCACCCAAAACTTCACCTGTCCGCCGCTGCCGTGTCCCCCACGGGAATGAATAACACATCTGCCGCATGCGGCAGATGCTTCCTTTATCCCTGCGAGGAAATATAATTCAATGCTGCACCTGCCACATCTGTGACAGATGCAGCAAAAGAATTCTTCATCCTTGCGGGGAATAAAGAATTCCCTACCACAGCTGTCACACATGACAGCTCCGGTAGGGGATCCAGCTGCCGGCATCATGGAATTGCTTTTCAGGGAAGGGCTTTAAATAAAAACCTTTCCCTGAAAAACAAGGAAAAGTGGTGTTGAAAAAAAAAAATCATAATCATCACCTTCCTTCAGCTGCCGGGGCTCAGCCGCGTCCTCTCTGCGCTGTCCCCGCCCCCACTGTAATGCAGTTCTTTCAGCAGGTGGGGATTTAAAATCCCGCCTGCTGAATAAGCTGCTTCTGATTGGCTGAGGCGCTCATGGCATTGTGCTCTGCAGGTCCCATAGTGAAAAATAGCCTGAAAATCTTCTGGGCTATATCACTATGGGCAGTGGACTTGTGCCACTGAAGGGGTTAATGGAATCCTAATAAAACATGTCATAAATGTAGGCTCATTGGAGATCCAAACGCAGTCTTTCCGCTTCCTGAAAGCAAGACTCTGCCTCTCTCAGGAGATCAAGTCAGGCATTCCACAGTTTATGGGACAACCTAATGTCTTCTGAGGAAAGCTGATATAGCAGTTATAGATTTGCCATACATGTAAGAAAAATTAAAACAATGAAAAAAAACAAACACCTTATATTTTGTTTCTCTTTCATGTGAATTCCACATAAAAACTGTATAAGTAAAGCTGCAGGGCAAATGAGTGACCACTTCCTACCCCTTTTGGTATTTCCATAGCTAGAACTGAGGTGTACAGCTGATCTCCAGGTCAATGAATCCAGATATAAATTCAGGTTGTAAAATCGAAATTTGGGAAGACAACATAAAACATGTCGAGTGATGGATTGAAACAGAGGAGTGGATGTGGGTCGACCACCGTCATTACAGAGGATTGTGCTGTCAGCCTTTGGTACACAATTTAAAATATTAACCACCAAGCCTATTAGCGCCTTAATGATCAGGCCCAAAATTTTGGAAATCTGAAATATGTCATTTTAACATAGAATAACTCCATACAAGTTTTGCATATCCAAGTGAATCTGACATTATTTGGTAAAAATAGACTGGCAGAATTTCGGGTATATTTCTTAAAAGTGCCAAAATTGGAAAAATCTTGAAAAATTTTACTTTTTTTCACATTTTCAACTGCACTATTTCAAATATGTGCAAGCATACTGTACAAATTTCTGATACAATACATATTCCCATCAGTTTACTTTAATCATGTACAAATTTAACATTACTTATTAATATTTTGAGGAGCATTTTGATTTGCTACACCAAGCCAAGATTGCAAAGGCTCATAGGTATCAGAATGATAGTTACACTCACAAATGACTCCAATTTACAAAGTATACCCCTCAATGTATTCATTGAGGGGTGTCGTGAGCGTTTTGACACCACAATTTCTTTTCAGGAGTTAATGCAATTTGCAGGAGAAAAAATAAAATTTCATATTTATGCAAATATGTCATTTTACAGACAGTTTTTTTCTCTATAGTGCACATGAAAATGAGGATTTGCACCTCATAATGGATACGTCGGTTTGGATGGGAACATGGGGCAATAAAACTGGGTATCCTTTCTCTTTCCATGCTTATTTCCCTCAGCAGCAGGGATGTGGAGTAAAAAGTGGCGCTCTGTGACGCTTTGCAAACTTGCTGAGGTGCGGCGGTCTCAAATAGATGGCGCTTAACAAGCTGCTCCTGGAACTGCAGGAAGGCAGGCGCTTCCGGGGACATCTTGTAATTACATATTGGAGGTAGCGATCTGAATAATGCCAGTCTCAGATGGCCGTATGTGGAATCCACTTGCAAAGGCCCGCAGAGGGCCCCAGTTGTGAGATGAGCCGTGGAGCTGCGTACGGCTGCGTAATGTACTGTGCATAACTGCGTACTCACACTGGCGGTCATGCACAGTACACCTTTTCTATTATATTCCCCACGTCGTCACTGAGCGATGATGCCGGTACCCACAGGCCGTACACAATTTAATTGCATATGGGCTGCAGGTATATCTGCGACCATAGAGCACAATGGCCTCTATGTTGCGGATATCCGCGGTAAGATTGAACATGCTGCGTTCTGTTTTCTGCGAGTGGATTACATAATTCCGACCCGCTAATGTGAGCAGAATTGTGTAATCCAATGTATTTGATCAATCTGCATATTACTGCGGATCAAAACTCGTGCGAGACTGGCCTAAGGCAGATTGCTACCTTTTTATCAACTACTGGGAACTGCTCAACGAGGCCACCTGTCACTGCTTCAGGCTCTCGGCTACTGTTGGGAACAAGGAGATTCTCAGGCCCTTCCCTGCAGCTGTGCATATATCCATCATTTTGTCGGCGGGTGCATGCGGAGAAGCCGGGGAAAGTCCGTGGAGGAGGATCACATCAGGGTTCAGATTCAGAGGCCTCCGGTAAGAAGTTTCATCTCTGGTCACCGATCGAATCGGTGAGGGGAGATTAAACTCCAACGTTTTTTAAATTTTATGTGATCACCATTATTCATTGGATAACGACAATCACGTGACCGGTGACTGCGTACTGTGTCCCCCCTTCCCCATGCCATCTCCAGGCTCTTGGCTACCTTTGGTAACCAGGAGCAGTGAGATTTAAAATTTCCTGGCAATCCTCAACCCTTACGCATGCATCCGCCATTTTGCTGACAGTCCGTGGATAAAGATCCCATCAGGAGACAATTCTAGGGAGCTTAGGTATGTAATTTAATCTTCTCTCATGAATATGATCCGTAGGGGGAGATGGAACTTTAATAGAGATGAGCGAACGTACTCGTCCGAGCTTGATGCTCGGGCGAATATTAGGGTGTTCGGGATGCTCGTTACTCTTAACGAGTACCACGCGGTGTTCGGGTTACTTTCACTTGTATCTCTGAGACGTTAGCGCGCTTTTCTGGCCAATAGAAAGACAGGGAAGGCATTACAACTTCCCCCTGCAACGTTCAAGCCCTATACCACCCCCCTGCTGTGAGTGGCTGGCGAGATTAGGTGTCACCCGAGTATTGAAACCTGCCCCTCCCGCGGCTCGCTACGGATGCATTCTGACATTAGTTCAGGGAAAGTGCTATCGTGTTGGAGCTGCTATAGGGAGAGTGTTAGGAGTTATTATAGGCTTCAAGAACCCCAACGGTCCTTCTAAAGGCCATAAATCTTCTGTATATGCGCTCAATGGGGCCAGCGGCAGCAGCGCCGACCCCACTGAGAACATATAGAAGACAAATCCTTCTTTCTGCCACAGCTGTAACAGCTGTGGCAGAGAAGAACGATGTTTGCCCATTAAATTCAATGGAGCGGCAATACAGCCGCTCCATTGAAAGCAATGGGCTGCCGGCGTGCGCGGGGTGAATTGTCGGGAAGGGGTTAAATATATAACCCCTTCCCTGCAATTCATCCAGAAATGTGTAAAAATAAAAATATATACCGGCGTATAAGGCGACGGGGCGTATAAGACGACCCCCCAACTGTCACCTTATACGCCGGTAATATAGCGGAGCAAAGAATAAAAAGCATTACTTACTTCTTCAGATGATCTGCAGCGCTGCTGCAGGATGTCGTTCCCTCCTGGTCCACGGAAGACTATTGCTTTCTCTACGAAAGGCTTGAAATCCCTGCCTCCAGAAAGACATGTGCCTTCAGCCAATCACAGCCAATGACAATGATGTCATTGAATGGCTGTGATTGGCTGTGGTTCTGGAGGCGGGGATTTCAAGCCTTTCGTAGAGAAAGCAATAGTCTGCCGTGGACCAGGAGGGAGCGACATCCTGCAGCAGCGCCGCAGATCGTCTGAAGAAGTAAGTAATGCTTTTTATTCTTTGCTCCGCTATATTACCGGCGTATAAGGTGACAGTTGGGGGGTCGTCTTATACGCCCCGTCGCCTTATACGCCGGTATATATTTTTATTTTTACACATTTCTGGATGAATTGCAGGGAAGGGGTTATATATTTAACCCCTTCCCGACAATTCACCCCGCGCACGCCGGCAGCCCATTGCTTTCAATGGAGCGGCTGTATTGCCGCTCCATTGAATTCAATGGGCAAACATCATTCTTCTCTGCCACAGCTGTTACAGCTATGGCAGAGGAGAACGATCTTTACGCTGACAGTGCGGGGGGGGGGGGGGCACTCTTGCCGCTATTGTGGCTTAATAGTGGGACCTGGGAACTTGAGATGCAGCCCACCATGTAGCCCCTCGCCTGCCCTATCCATCACTGTGTCGTTCCCATCACTTTCTTGAATTGCCCAGATTTTCACACATGAAAACCTTAGCGAGCATCGGCGAAATACAAAAATGCTCCGGTCGCCCATTGACTTCAATGGGGTTCGTTACTCGAAACGAACCCTCGAGCATCGCGGGAATTTCGTTCCGAGTAACGAGCACCCGAGCATTTTGGTGCTCGCTCATCTCTAAACTTTAACTTTTTAACTTTACATGATCATGTGACCGAAAACTGCATACACCAGCCCCCGGTCACATCTCCCTGCACTTGGCTATCTTTGACAGCCGGATGGAGGGAGATTATAAATTTGCCAGACTCTCTGGCCTTATGCGCATGCGTACCAAATCGACATACGTAGAAGCCCACGGCAGTTCCTTTTTGGACCATATCGCCGCGGGACATCACAGAGGACGGAAGTGAGTATTTTCAGCTACCCTCGTGGATCTGATCTGTGAGGGGAGCCGAAACGTTAACTTTATTTCTCTTTTTTCACTTTTCCGCGATCACCATTATCCATTGTGTAACGGCTATCACGGGCCTGGGGACCGGTCACCATGTCATCTCCAGCTTCCCGGTTACTAAAGGTGGTCAGGGGACTTCAGAAGTCGCGGGCCACCTGGTCTTCTGTGCGTGCGCATGATGTTTTACATCTGGCACACATGCACAGAAGGCAGCATCAGGTCCATAAAGGGCTAGAACGCCGCGAGACATCTCGGAGGATGGAGGTGAGCAGTTTTAGCTCCCCTCATGGATCCGATCTGTGAGATGAGTTGAAACTTTAACTTTTTTTCTTTTTAAACTTTTTGTTTACTTTTATGTGATCACTGTTATCCATTGGATATCCCCGCCCCCCGTGACAGCTCCAGGTTGTCGGCTAACTCTGGCCCTGTGGATTAAAGCCCACTTAGGCAGGACGTAAAAACACTATATGGTGGTCACTAAGCGGTTAACTTACCAACACTGGCACCTTTCATAACAAACAAACAAACTGATGTACTAGAAAAATGTAGGTTTGCAATTTTTGATTCTTCTGAATCACAGCCGAGTATAATCCCACATACAGAAAACAGTCGTCTGAACCTGTCAATCTCAGCAGGACTGTTATGTCTGTTGGGGGCCTCCTCACTCTCACTTGACAGATGATGTCAGGGACATGCTGAACTTTAATGCCCAATAGTTTTACTCATGGGGAAGGATAAGCCACCACCAGAGGGGTCCGATAGTGGCTTACTTCCCTCTCTGCAAAACACCTGTACACTTCTGCATATGTACTGGGAAGTCCTTAAATGCAGTATGTTTGTTCTTATATTGTTATTGCTGTTACTTACTTGGGTCGTAGGGATGTGGTTGAAGACAGTTTACTACATGATTGTCTGCTTCTAACAGCATTAGATGCTCCGCTGTGTGCCGATCCCAGATGAAGATGTGACCACAGTCAGAACCACTTATGACAAAATTCTTACCCCAAAATCCAGCCTCTTTGATCTGCAATTAAAACAAGTGACAGATTTTTGCTATTGTAATTACGGAATACCAGCAAAATATGGATTGGCAGGAGATTTGGGGAAAGGGAATCACGTTTTATTTCTGCAAGCAGATTCCAAATCCACGTTAGAAAAAATATCAATGCCATATACACTATGGAGTGGATTACCATAAGTAGTGATGTGATGCAGATATACCTAGCATTTTATGTGGATTCTATGCGAAATCTGTGGCAAAAACTAGCGGAGCCAGCAGGAATTGCATTCTCTCGGGATCAAGCATAACTCCTATGGAGGTTTTATTTTTTCCCTAAAATGACATGTTAGTTTGCTCTCATTTGCCACTCTTATGTAATGATGGTTTAAAAACACAGCGGTGGAGTCTGCAGCAGATTTCACTGCAAAGGAGAATGGAACAATGATGAAATTCCTGTTTCTGAAAGGGATGTCAGCCAAAGGCATTCATGGTGACATGGTGCAAACATTAAGCCAGAAGTGCACTTCATACTCCACAGTGAAAAATGTGTTTGACAACATTTAAAAATGGCCACTTCAACACTGATGCAGACCATTCCGGGAGACCTACAGTGGTAAAAGTCCTAAAAATAGACACCATACATAACAATATTCTACAAGAGTGGCAAAGATTATAACTGAGGCTCTGAACAATTCCAGAGAAAGAGTTGGGTCTATAATTCACAATGATATGGACATGAAGGTGCCTTGCAATTGGGTCCCAAAATGTTTGTTAGCAGATCAGAAGCATGTCTGAGTGCAAGCCTTCCGGGAAATTCTGCAGCATTTTCTGCAGGATGCTGATCCTGTTCTGTCTCGACCAGTGGGGATGAATGTGATGTGGATTTTCATGTATGCTTCTGAGTCAAATCATCAGTCAAAGGAATGAAAACACAATGGTTCCATGTGTCCAAAAAAGTACAGTGTGCAAAAGTTGTTATACAAGTGATGGAGTCAGTCTTCTGGGATAAAGATGGGATACTGCTTGTGGACAACCTTTCAAAGGGGTCTGTTACCACGGCTGTTTATTACCCAACACTTTTTGATAATTTGAAGAAGGCACTGAAGTCTTAAAGGTGCAGAAAATTGAGCCAAGGTGTTATCTTGCACAATAATTCCTTGTCCCACACAATGTGCATGACCCAGAGTACACACGCATTGGTGACCTGGGCTTTGAGGTGCTGGATTCCTCCCCCTCCTTATTCACCTGATCTGGCAATCTTAGACTAATATCTCTTTTCTAATTTGCAGAAACACCTCAAGGAAACCAAATTTGTTTTCATTTCTGACATAACTGCAGCGGTTGAGACCTGGTTTGCCACCCAACCAAAGGAATTAGAAATCAGACATGCAGGCTTTGATGTACTGAGACAAAAAATATTCTCAAAAATAATTCTGTTTCATTAAAAGATTCTCTAAGGATTGAAATATATCAAACATTAATTTATCTATGGCAGCATTAGGTTGAGGCGATGTGACAGTCTCATTATGTATGAAAAATTCTTCACTTTTTTTCTAGAAACTGTTAAGATCCACAGTCATACCAAAAGCAGGCTCAAACTCTAGACCTGCAAAGTGGATAACTTAAAAATGGGCTGTTGTATGCTCACCTTCAATTGGAATAAGGAACAGAAGCCAAGTACATTGTATTAGTCTATGACCCTATCAGAAAAAAAAAAAAAAAAAAAAAAAAAAAGTGAAAAGTAAAAAACCTGTCTCTGAAGGATATCTGTGTATATACCATTAAAGGGATCGTGTCATGACAGGTTTAATCTGTCATATAGCCACAGGTCATCCAAACATTTATGGCAGTGGGTGGCAAGGAGCTAACGACAATATCCACTGAATGGAATTTTATACCATGAAACACAGTGCACAGCTATAGGAGTCACAGTGGTCTCACTTGCAAGCAGGCCCCTTAGCTAGGGGGGCTTGCTGGACTCCCTTGCCACTCTCACATTGGCTGCACCACAAATCTTTGCATCAGTTAGAACTGCCATGGCACATAAACTGTTAAAGTTTCTAGCTAGAAGAAATGTATATATTTCTCATCTTGATTGAATTAGCGGAACTTAGAAACAGTTACTATATGTAGTGTACAGTTGAAACTAGAAGATTCAATAAATTAAGTATATACAGTGAAGGAAATATGTATTTGATCCCTTGCTGATTTTGTAAGTTTGCCCACTGTCAAAGACATGAACAGTCTATAATTTTTAGGGTAGGTTAATATTAACAGTGAGAGATAGAATATCCCCCCAAAAATCCAGAAAATTACATTGTCTAACTTATGTATATTTATTTGCATTTTCCACAAAGAAATAAGTATTTGATCCCTCTGGCAAACAAGACTTAATACTTGGTGGCAAAACGCTTGTTGCCAAGCACAGCAGTCAGACGCTTTTTTGTAGTTGATCAATCGATCATTAAGATTTCGAGGCTGTCGCTTGGCAATTCTGATTTTCCTCTGTCCTGGTGGGAGGTACATGGACTGGGGAATTATTTGGAAAACAAGATAGTACCCACAGGCCTAAGGATCCAAAACCTCCCCCACTTAAATTGCGTACGGAGGCTTTCATGAGGAAATGGGAGCAGGAGGCCACTGATAGCTCCCTAAGGACAATGCAGCTATTCTTGGGAGAGGAAAAACTCTATTGGAAAAAAATACCTCTAAACTTAATGAGGCAATGGAGAGTGCAAAAAGATTCTCTAATGAACTGGAATTTGAGAAAAAAGAAAAAACATTACAATTAACCATTGAAAAACATACTAACTATCTAAAAGAGAGGAAACATTTCCAGTTCACTAGGGATCTTAAGGACTTTACTGAAAATAGAATCTATAATGTCCAGTCGCAAAATGAGTCAGAAATTAGTTCCTGAGAGTGTGAGCTGTCAGAGAGTGAAGCAACGAGAATAATGCAACAGTATGCAGGAGAAAGAAACAGGGGGGGGGCAGACATAGAATAAGATGAAGAGGAAATAGAGGACAGCATAATGGGGGCCATTTTTTAGAGAAACCCATATCTCAGTATATGGTGAGAACGCGACCAGGGGGCTCCAACCAGGTCCAATAGGAACGGAGTTGCCAGGGAGAGGCAACAGTCCCGAAGTTGAAAATGCTGAGGGAAATGAGAAAAGAAAGAATAAAGATGAATTAGAGATTATCAACTAGGACTCTATCTGAAACAGAAATAAGTCTATTCAAGATCGGTCATTTGTACCAACTAATAAATATAAATCCTTTGAGTGGATAAAAGATTTTGCCCTCTTTCTTTGAAAAATAAGATGGAGAAAATATTTTGCAACCAAGGGACAAATCAGATGTGAGGAATTGGGTATTGACCCTGAGGACTTGGAAACTCTAGACCTTCTTGAGGAGCTGTCCTGAGAAGGGGAGAGGGCCCTAGGCCAAGGCCTCTTCACGAAACTAAAAGCTAAGAGCATGAGAATGCCTCCGTTGGGATTATGTTCTTATATCGACATTTTCGAGGCGTTGGTCACTGACTAGCTTGAAAAACTTGCTAAAACAAAAAAGTATCGAACCCAGAATTTGTCCGGTAAGAAAAAGAAAGCGCTGTTATCCCTAGAAAAGGACACCAATATTATTTTGAAGCCATCAGATAAAGGGGATAACCTGGTTATTATGGAACGACAGGAATATAGGAATATGTGTCTCAGAATTTTGAGAGACAAATTATGGCATTTTACCCTCGGACTCCACGGATGGCTTTATTTCAGACTTGAGATCTCTGTTACAAAAAGCTAAGGATGAAACAAATTCTAGGGAATAGTGAATATGAGTATATCTGCTCAAATATCTCCCAGACAGCAACTTTTTACTCACTCCCAAAGATTCATAAGGGCCTTGCCCTCTTGAAGTGAAGGCCCAGTGTCAGGTATAGATTCCCTGACACAGCGGGCAAGTGAATATATTGATATCGTGCTCAGGCCTTTCGTGGAAGGTCTACCGTCTTACATACGGATACCACTGACCTTTTGAGATGCTTATAGGGAATCGTACTCTCAGACAATACCTTCCTAGCTAGTTTAGATGTTGAGGCCTTGTACAGTCATATCTCGCACAGTGACGGAATCAAGGCTAGCTGTTTTTTCCTTGACCAGAAAGGTGTCCATATGAAACTCCATAACACCTTCGTCCTTAAGCTGCTTAAATTCATCCTAGAGCATAATTTCTTCATATTTGAGGGGTGATTCTTCCACCAGCTCAGGAGGACCGCTATGGGAGGACCTTGTGCCCCCACTTATGCGTGTCTCTTCCTCGGCTGGTGGGAGGAAAAATATGTATTCCAAGAGCAAAATAAAAAATAGACGAACCGAATTGAACTTTGGGTTAGGTTCATTGACAATGTTTTTATTCTTTGCTCTGATACAGAGGTGAAATTTAAGGAATTTGTTAAGTCTATACCTAACATTGGAGATCCAGAGTCGGAGTATTACCTTTTTGGATCTGAATATATCGAAATCCGAAACGGAACCTGCAAACAGCCATCCACCATAAGCCAACAGCTATGAACAGCCTTTTGCACTGGGGCAGCTATCATCCCACCCCCCTTAAAAGAGGGATACCAAAAGGGCAATACATCAGAGCAAAGAGAAATTGCTCTGAGGATTTGGATTTGGAATTTGAAGGTCAAGCTGAGGACACAGCAAGGAGGTTCACAGAAAGGGGATATCTGAATGAGACTCTTGAGAATGCCCTAGAAAAAACTAGGGGCTTGAATAGACAAGATCTCTTGAATATAAAACCTAAACCTGAGTCACAAAAACAGGTGAGAATTATCGGAATCTATGATGACCAGTCAGGAAATGTAAATAGGATATTGAACAAATACTTGAAGATCTTACTCAAAGACAAGGTTCTAGCGGAATGCTTAGGAAATAGACCGTCAGTTACGTATTGGAGGGGAGGGAATTTAAAGGATCATCTGGTCCATAGTCACTTCGCCCCAAACCTATGAAAGAAACATGGTTAACCTCTAATAAAATCACAAGAAGAAAAAGAGTTACAGCAGCACTCCAAAAGTTCAGTCATACCGCTGGTGCAAGGTACTATGCAGTAGCCCAGTTAGGGTCCCGACTCCCCGAGTCCACCGTTGGTCATCAATGCAGAAAAGGAGAAGAACCAGGCAGCATTCATTAAAAATCCTCTTCTTTATTAGAATAACATGAGGAAGCAAGCAGCTACGTATCGACCCTGTGCTCGGGTCTTTATCAAGCTTTTTAATGAATGCTGCCTGGTTCTTCTCCTTTTCTCTAATAAAATCTGAGATTTGTGACTTCATCAACTGTAAAACCTCAGGAGTAGTTTACTTGGTAACTTGCCCTTGTCCTATGGAATATGTAGGCAAAACCAAACAACAATTTAGAAGGAGAATATTGGCCCACGTGGGAAATGTTTAAAGGAGCGAACATACCAGTTCAGCAAACCATGTTATGGAGTACCATGATAATGACCCAAGTTTTCTGAGGTTCCAGGGTATTGAACTGATAAGGAATAACAGGAGAAGGGGAAATATTGACAGGAAACTGTTACAAATGGAGTCCATGTGGATATATAGACAACAAACGTGTTCCCCGAAAGGTCTGAATGAACAGATGACCTACACATCATTTATTTGAAGGTGTCACATGGGGAGGATACCATATAATGTATACTGTAACAATGGAAGTTTATAAACACGGATACATCCCACACTATGTCAAATCAAGAGATGGAGATGAAGTCAGAGATAGAAATTAGAAGGGATTATCTTCCGAGATTTACTATATTCCCCTCTTGCAATAATGAAGAGATGCTAACTTTAACCAGATGATTCGTTTTAAATGATCACATAGACTTCTGTATTTACTAACTATAACAATCTCTTTAAGGCATAATATCCAATAAGCGAGTTTAGTGCAGTGATTAGCCGGCTGCCTGATACCACAGATTGGGCTGCTATAACAGTGCCCAGCAAGTTAGTTCATCATCTCGGCAGCCAGTGCTGTCATAGTCAGTTAGATGATTTATCTAGTGAACTAACTGTTCTGCTCAACTTTTAATCCCCCTCCTGGGATCTAACTACGGGGAAGGGGATATATAAAACGGAGATATGATAAGGAATGTCTCACTATGGCGCCGATGATTATAATATAGGGGACATTAACCCTTCCAATACTGCACTTGCAAACTTGAACTTCAGAGTATGTGCACTGCCAAAATAATACTGGTATTTATTGTGGAACCATTGGTACCACACTGGTGCCTGTACTGATGAACGGAGCGTAGATTAAACCCTTCCTATAGCCTTTTTTATAGCTGTGAATAGGAGGTTAATCCAAGCAGACTGGGAAACAAGAAAGTGTGCTTTAAAAATCATTTAGCACACCCCCAGCTCCCTTTGGTCTGTTATGACAGCACAGCCCAGAAATTAACCCTTTCCCCTTCACCTCTTTATTTGTGAATGTGAGAGAAATCCAGAATTGGAGGCTAGTGTAAAAGACTACAAATGACACATTATAGGTGAAATAGAATCACTGCCTACTACCTTTTTGGATTTTATTATCAGTCTGTGAAGCAAGGAAAGCAGCTCTCAGACTAATTAAAAAGGGAATACCCTCCTAATCTAGAGATTCTGCTGTAATAACAATTCTAGGGCTTATGAGGGACATATTACACCGATACCTAATCCTGGCTGGGTGGATATTAGATGCCCTTGGCGACAGCACAATCACTGATTATGATTTTTGAGTGTGGGTTTTGGTTTCCAATCAATAACCATAATCATACCTGATTTGATATATATGTGTTGATTCTGTCCAAATATTTTAAGTATTAATTAATAAAAGTTAGTGTTTTTAAATTTCTTTTTCGGTGACTAACCATGAGGGCAACTGAGATTACTCACCCCGGTCCTCCGTACTGTCCCACAGTGATCTGGTCTGGCATCGCTTTTTTGAGCATGCGCACCAGACGTATGACGTCATGCGCAGAAGCCTGGGAGCCCCGGCAAATTTGAAATCTCCTAGCTCCCATCTCCTGAAGGTAGCCAGGAGGCAAGAGATGTCACCATCCCCTGGCCCGTGAACGCCATTATCCAATGGATAACGGCGATCACGGAAAAGTGAAAAATAGTTAAAGTTTCATCTCCCCTCATGGATCAGATCGGATCCATGAAGGGAGGTGAAAATACTCACCCTGGTCCTCCATGATGCCCCCCAGCGATCAGGTAGTGCTGCAGGCTTCTGCGCATGCGTAAAAGGCCAGAGAGTCTGGCAAATTTAAAATTCCCCTGCACCTGGCTGTCAAAGATAGCCGAGTGCAAGGAGATGTGACCGGGAACAGTTGTATGCGGTTCCCGGTCACATGATCACTGTTATCCAACAGATAACAGTGATCATGGAAAGTTAAAAAGTGTAAAAAAAAAAACTGTTTAAAAAGTTAAAGTTGCATCTCCCCTTACGGATCGTATCTGTGGGGGGAGAGGACATTACATAACTAAGGCCCTCGGATTTGTTCCCAGATGGGATCTTTATCCGCAGACCTTACCCCAGCTTCAGCACATGCGACTGTTAGCATAATAGTGGACGCATGCGCAAAACTCACGAATTGCCTGGAAAAATTAAAATCTCCCTGCCTCTGACTACCAAAGGTAGCTGAGAGCCTGGAGATGTCACAGGGGGCAGCAATATGCAGTTCCTGGTCACGTGATCGCCGTTATCCAACGGATAATGGTGATCATGTAAAAGTTTTTTAAAAAGTTGAAGTTCCATCTCCCTTCAGCGATGCGATTGGATTGGTGAGAAGAGATGAAACATCTTACCAGAGGCCTCCGCATTTGAACCCTGATGCAATCATCCTCCTCGGACCTTCCCCGACTCCTGCACATGCCCCAGCCGGAAAAATGGCGGACACATGCGCAGGAGTCGGGAAGGGGCTGGTAAATTTTAAATCTTCTTGCTCCCCGCGATCAAAGGTCGCCGAGAGCCTGGGGCAGTGAGCGGTGGCCGGTCACGTAATAAAAAAGTAGCGATCTACCTTAGACCGGTCTCACACAACCTGACAGGAATTGAAGATTTCGCATGCGTCTGATCCGTGGTAATACACAGATCAATCAAATGCACGGATTACACAATTCTGCTCACATTAGCAGGTCGGAATTACAAAGTCCACCCGCAAAAAATAGAACACAGCGGGTTCTCTTTTTACCGCGGATATCTGCAACAAAGAGCCCATTGTGCTTTATGGTCATGGATATACCCACAGCCCATATGCAACTACATTGTGTACGGGCTGCGTGTACTGCGTCACCGCTGAGCGACGCCAGGGGAAATATAAACAAGAAAAGGTGTACTGCACATGACTGCCTGTGTGAGTACGCAGTTATGCCCAGTACATTATGCGGCCGTACGCAGGGCCATGACCGGGCTCACACCTGGGATACGCTGGACGCCTCCGCAAGCAAATTCCACATTATTCAGATCGCTACCTGTAATACATAATTTACAAGAAGCCCCAGTATTGCTCAACTTCCTGCAGTTTCAGCAGCAGTTTGTTGAGCGCCTTCTGTGTGAGACTCCCACACCTCTGCAAGCTTACAATGCCTCACAGAGTGCCACTTTTACACCCTATTACTGCCACTGGGGTCAAGAAATAACCCCCCAAAAAAGTATGAGAGAAGGAGGGATACCAATTTGATTGCCCAATGTCTTCGGACATTTCAGACAGTTTATATTAATAGTTTTATCTAAGATTTAGGGAACACCAAAAAGGAGTGGGGTGGTGGGATTATTTTTAGGGAGTCAACATTGTTTTCTGCACAAGTGAACAATGGAGCCTGAAATCCAGTGGGTGTCCCCTCCTTTATAGGCCTAGTCATGTGTCCAGTAAGTAGATTAGGAATCTTGATGAAAGGCAGCACAGTAGAATAGAGCTTCTTACCAAACAAAGTTCATATACAGACTTTTTATTCTTTATCCACACTGAAAAGACGCGACGTTTCGATCACAAGCAGTAGTGATCGAAACGTCGCATCTTTTCAGTGTGGATAAAGAATAAAAAGTCCGTATATGAACTTTATTTGGTAAGAAGCTCTATTCTACTGTGCTGCCTTTCATCAACATTTTGAATGCATTGAATTGTGGACATTTGGAGTCCGATGTCCGAGTAGGCGTGCACATAGTGGCTATCTGTCTCCCACAGCTATTTAGCTGTTGTTTAGGTGCTGCAGTTCCTACTTTGAATTTTTTGGACAGTAAGTAGATTAGGGCCATAATGGGTATATTTCTGAACACAGGACAAACAGGGGTATCCATTTTGTGGTGAAAGTCTTCATTCATAGGTGTGCTATACAAAAAACCTGTTTTTAAAATGACACAATTGCCAAAAAAATGAAAATCACATTTTTTTCCCTTCTGCTTTGCTTAGATTCATTCCAAATCCGTGGGGTCAAAATACGCGGTACACCACTAGAGGAATTTTTTAGGGGGTCTAGTTTTGAAAATGAGGTCATTTGTGGGGGTTCTATATTGTTTTGGCCGTTCAATGGCTCTAAAATTGGGCAGTGGGGGCTGGAATTTATTCAGTTTTACCCTGAAACCAATAGTTGTTCCCTCCATTAAAACCCAAGCCATGTGTCCTGTAAGTAGATTAGGGCCACAATGGGTATATTTCTGAACAGGGGACAAACAGGGGAATCTATTTTGGGGTGCAAGTCTTCATTCATGTGCGTTGTGCAAAAAAACTGCTTTTAAATTGACACAATTGCAAAAAAAAATGAAAATTGTAATTATTTCCTTATGCTTTTCTTAGATTCATTTAAAGATCGTGGGATCAAAATACACAGTGCAACCTTAGATAATTTCATTAAGGGGTCTAGTTTTCAAAATAGGAGCCATTTGTGGGGGTTCAATATAGTTTTGGCCACTCAAGGGCTCTACAAGTGGGCAATGGGGCCTAAATCACCTTCAAGCAAAATTCCAGTTCTGAAAGCCACCGTTTGTTCCTTTCATTTTGGGCCCCTGTTGTGCATATAGATAGAAGAGTAGGGCCACAACAGGTATGTTTCTGAACACAGAATAAACAGGGGTATCCATTTTAGGGCGAAATTCTTTATTCATAAGTGTATGTACAAAAAAAAATGTTTTTAAAATGACACAATTGCCAAAAAAATGAAAATCACATTTTTTTCCCTTCTGTTTTGCTTAGATTCATTCATAAACTGTGGGTCCAAAATAGCAGTACACCCCTAGATAAATTCAATAAGAGGTTTAGTTCTCAAAATAGCATAATTTGTGGGGGTTCTCCATCGTTGTGGCCGCACAAGGGCTCTACAAGTGAGCAATGGGGCCTAAATCACCTTCAAGCAAAATTTCTGTTCTGAAAGCCAGCGGTTGCTCCTTTTGGTTTGGACCCCGTTGTGCTTACAAAACATAGTATTAGGGCCACAATGGGTATGTTTCTGAATACAAGACAAACAGGGGTATCCATTTTGTGGTGTAAATTCTCATTTTTATGTGCAGTATAGAAAAAAAACTGCCTTTAAAATAACATATTTGCAAAAATATGAAATTTTATTTTTTCTCCTCTAAATTGCATTAACTCCTGAGAAAAAACTTGGGGTCAAAATACTCAAGACACCCGTCAGTTAATTAAGGTGCAAACAGGCTTGGTCACTAAGGGGTTAAACTGCCGACCAGCTTGTAATATCTTTCAATAAACAGAGTCCTCTTGAATTCTCATGAGTTCTCCAAATGAGGAATATTCTGCTATAAAACGAGTCCTCTTGCGTTATTTCCAGATACTACTAGCATCTCCTCTTTACAGGCATTCCCTCATTAAATTTGGAACCTGACAAAGGGGTCAAAGATCGCTATCACTGTGGTCTCGATAACAGCTTGTGCCCGAACAACAGGGACTACAAGGATTGGAATCGGACCTAACTCACATGGACAGGTGAGCCATGCAGATCCATAATCAGGAAAATAGCTGGCTGGTAAGAAGGCTTTTATTCTTATCCTTCATTTTGTCTCTGTGCATCTCTCTGCCCTGTGTTGGGTAAGTTTTCCTGAAGAGGTTCTATTATATCCTTGTAGTCCATTTTTATGACATAGAACCCTGTCAAATAAGCTGACTCATTGTCTAGGTTTGAACGAATGTGTAAATCAGTGTGCTCGACGGCTGTAGTAGTATTCATAGGTTGAAGAGGTAACAGAAGAAGTAATAGAGGAGGAAGGCGCTACAAACTCCTAGGTGTCTAATTACCCGGAGGATCAAAACCAATGATCCCGATCAACGCACCAACCCTGACCACAAGGACTATCTTCCTTGGCGCCCCCAAGATATTATTAGTATCACCAATAACATGCCAGGTTCTGAGAAACAACCCGTGGGTTTCTACAGAACTTGCCTACAGTTAGCAGGAGTCTATGACTGTTGTCACAAAGACCTAGAAGAAGTGGCCAGAAATAAGGCTGAGCCCTTCTTCTTTCCCTTGATGATGAAGGATTTTAGCCCACCACCTGAACCTAAGCTGTTGGGAACAGGAGCTGTTTTCTTACATCATCTAGAATGCTGGGCTTCACAGTGTATGACAAAGCTAGGAATCACCCTGCATATTAGGCAGGAGAAGACAGCCTGCTCCAGCCCTGGCTGAACCGCACTCCACAGGCAAACAGATCTAATCATTAACCCTTTTTGACCCACCAATTGCTTGTATGTGTTAAACACCAGCTGAACTGACAAAAGGGTTATCCCCGAAACGCGTTTTCATAAGCTGATCACGTACTTTATTAAATAAAAGGATAAGTTTCCCAAATCCTTTTGTCACTTCCTATTTACTTTAACCTGGAGTGTTGCGCCTTCTCCACTGCCAGTTTTTCAGTTCTATTCTCTTGTTTCCGGTGCAAGCCTCCATAACACATGGTCATCTATGCCTCTAAAACTGCAATGTGTGATCTTGTTTCTCGGTATTGGTATGCACCCGGTTTTTTGGTAGTTGCTGCCTCTTACACATAGTGATGTATGACTTGAGTGTTAGTCAACCCAGGTAGGACTGTCAAAACCCTTATAAACACATTCTCAGGCCCCTTACAGAGGTTGCAGATCGACTACATACAACTTCCTTAATCTGGACCGTTTCAATATGTCCTTGCATGTATTGATCTATTCTCTGGTTGGGAGGAGGGTTACCCTGTTTCTGCGGCTACTGCCAAAAATACAGCCAAAAAACTTCTTCCTGAAGGGGTCTGTAGGTTTGGCGTCCCAGAAACCAATAAGAGTGACCATGGTGCTCACTTTACGTCAGCAGTAATGACTGAGATGGCAGGGATGTTAGGAATAAACAGGCATTCCCCACACCCTACCATCCTCAAAGTAGTGGGATAGCAGTACGCTGAATGGGATTATCAAAAACAAAATTTTGAAAGTGATGTCTGAATTGAACAAACCTTGGCCTGAGTGTCTTTCCTTGACTCTGTTTTCAATAAGACACACACCAACCAAACAGACAGGTCTGAGCCCTTATGAGATTCTGTTTGGTTCAGCACCTCGTTTAGGCCTATACTTTCCTCAGCAATCACAGTTTCAATTTGATAATATGTCACAATATATGCAGAAATTGACCTCTTAAGTAAGTAAACTGCATGAAAAGGTTTATGCTTCTCTTCCAGATCCTGACTCAGTAGAAGGCACAGACTGCCTCAAACTAGGAGATTGGGTGGTCATCAAAAGTCATGTCAAAAAAAGACTTGAACCTTGGTATGATGGTCTATTACAAGTCCTGCTAACCACTCCTTCTTCTGTTAAGCTACATGGGAAGGACAACTGGATACATGCCACACACTGCAAGAAATTACTTGACCCAAAGCAAGAATGAAGTCCTTCGCCTATGTATTCCTACTTTGTTACCCCATACCACTCTTTAGTATGAATCGGAGAGGAGAAAGTCTGGTGCTAGGAAAGCCAATGAATAGTGAGTTGCAGTAGTCAAGTTGGGAGTAGATGAGGGCGACAACAAGTGTTTTTATTGTGTCCGTGGTGAGGAATGAATGGATTTTAGCAATATTTCTGAGGTGTAGGTGGCATGTTTGGGCCAGAGATTGGATGTGGGGGATAAAAGAGAGGTCAGAGTCCAGTGTGACCCCAAGACAGCGGTAACACTGGACTCTGACCTCTCCTGTTGCACCTATATTCCAAACAACACAGCTCCAGATGACTCAGTGACTAAAGCTTTGCACAGACTACAAAGCCTATCCATTAAACTTGCAGAAAATTCTGGTGTTTCTGATCCATTTACATCATGGTTGGAGGATATTTTTGGACAATGGAGTGCCTGGATCACTTCTCTTCTCACCACTTTAATCATTATAGTAATCCAACATATAAAGAAGAGGTTGCAGCATACCAAGTGCTTCAAATTTTTGTAAAAGCAAAAAACTTTATTGTTTCATCTTTTTAAAACATGGCAACGTTTCGACCTTTTATGGTCTTTTTCAAGCCTATAAATAAATACCAAGATAATACAAGACATACATATAAAAACCATGTATACAAAGGCATTATACAGACCTATGTACAGATGTGCATAAAATAAATGTATATACCGCTTAGCAGATGAAACAAGGCAGTAAATCCATGTTCCAGGATGCCCAATCCCTGTCCAAGCCGGTCTATAAAAATAAATGGCAGCCCTACATAATGGTCTAGCTCCACCCCCATCACTAAGTGCCACCGGTGTATCCATCAAGCACTTCCAGGGCTAGCAATAGTATTGCAGTGAGGGGGCTGAATGAAAGCTAGACCATTTTGTGGGTGGATGTAGACCATTATGTAGGGCTGCCATTTACTATTTATAGACCGGCTTGGACAAGGATTAGGCATCCTGGAACATGGATTTACCACCTTGTTTCATCTGCTAAGCGGTATGTACATTTATGCACATCTGTACATAGGTCTGTATAATGCCTTTGTATATATGGTTTTTATATGTATGTCACATTTATTGTTTTTTGTATGATCTTAGTATTTATTTATAGGCTTGAAAAAGACCATAAAAGGTCGAAACGGGGCGTGGCCTGGCGGGAGAGGAGAGCGGTCGCATACACCAGCGCTCCTCCGCACCCGGCGACTTCAGTGGCTGTTTCGGGGCGACACACAGTCATGAGACACCTGAGGACCCAGCGATTCACTCCCCCTCGCCGAAAGGAACATTTTGAGCCCACCCACGGCCGGTTCCGTGGTAGAAAAAAATCTCGGCCTGCAGGCAGGCCTGAAGCCGCGGGCTGGAGTGGGAGAGGTGCCACGACCGGAAGTGGAGAGGAACGGCCGGGGAAGTGCCCCTGCTCACCAGGTAACACCAGCAAGAGACCCCCGGCAGCCAGAGAGGCCCAGCCCCTCCTCTTGTGCAAGGTGGAGGAGGAGAAGACCCGGCAGAGACAGCAGGAGGTAGGATATGGGGAGGAGGAGGGGGAATAAGCACGGAGGATAGCAAAGGAGGGATCACAGGAGACATAAACTGCACAACAAAGCCTGAGAAAAAAGGCACCCCTACCTCCTTTCAGCAACTCAGAGACCCCCTCAGAGACTAGGCTAGTGAGCCACAAGCCGAGGCTTTCCAGTAAACTTAGAGGCTCCACCGTGCAGAACTCTGCAGCTTCTGTGTAACAACACCACCACCTACTGGCAGCCCGACGTATAGCAGGCCCCCAGTAAATCCACTAAGACTCACAGAAGTCTACACTCCTTTGCAATCCTTTGTATTACAACAAGGAGAAAAGAATTACCCTTGAACAATTAAGAAAACCGCAACTCCCGGACACTCTCCCCTGCACATTATTACACCGACAAAGCCGGCGAGACCAACAGCAGCGCCTTCATAAGAGGCCACCACCTCCTCCCCACTACAAACTGTAACCACACAAACGCACCCCCCCCAGAGGACGCATCACCAGGGGCCACATGCAAATGCATTAACCCCCGGCCACCTGGTGGCATAAGATATTCAGAAGCTGCAAACCACAAATTCTCTAGCGCTTCAACAGTCTCTACCACAGTAAACGGTCTACCATGCCAAAATACGGGAAACATCCTAAACCCGCACCACAGCTTAACCTGTCCCAGACAATCCCAAAAATCTTCCGTTTCCAACACGCCTCAGAAATGGAAGAACCGGACCAAAACCAACCACCCGTCGCCCCGAATAAGGCGCCCACCTCACCAAATCCTAGCCAAAGCAACTCCAACACAACTAATATAACCATCAACGAACTCTACGAAAACATCCAACAACTATTTAAAAAAGAGCTCCAAGAAGCAATCACAGAATTTTCAAAACAAACGCATGAGCTAGGTCAATGAGTAGACGCTGTCGAAAACAAAATAGATGAAATAATAGAAGCAATCGACCTAGATAGAAACCAGATAAAAGAGAACCAAGAAATGATAGAACAACTACAACTCAAGCTGGAAGATCTCGAAAACAGATCAAGAAGAGCAAACCTACGCATCAGAGGACTACCAGAACGCTTTACAGCTCTTAAAGAAACGGCGCTAAACATTTTTCAAGCCCTCCTCCCACAAGCCGAATTTGTTCCGAATGGACCGCATACATAGGGCCCTTGGCAAACCGCGCAATCCAAATCAATCTAGGGATATCATTCTAAAACTTCACTACGCAGAGGCGCGAGATCTTATCCTTACCGCAGCAAGGGGTATGTTGCCACTCCCGGGAATGGAACAAGGGGTACAGATATTTGCAAACCTGGCCCCATCTACCCTGGAGCGCAGGCGACGACTACACCCCATCACCCTAGCACTTCAAAAAGCACAATACGATACCGCTGGGGCTTCCCATTCATGCTGTCCTTCAAAATAGAAAACCAAGAACACACCATCTACACACTATCCGAAGGACAGAAAATCCTCCAAGCTGCAAATATAACAATCGAAGACACCGAAACCGTAGGACAACTTCCACTACCCCCACGCCCCACTAGGATCTGGGATAGAAGACGACAGAGGCCCCGTCCTCAACCCTCTCAAGGAACCTCAGAAAGTGCCAATCATCCATAGTAGACTGTGCTGTGACTGGATAGATTTGGTCCCCAGAGGACTACCCGCAACCCCACATACTTCTCTTTAATTACGTTTTATCCAGAACTTTAAGGTCCTGGGTGTCCACGGAGGGATACCACCACCACTCAATACCAACAGAGTCAATCTAAACAGTGATTTGCTAAATTAGCGGCCGCTGGCCGCAACTGGAACCTCGCAAGATCAATGCCACCACTACGGACTGAATGCTGTCCGACTGGAATATGCAATCCGGGATGGTCCCTCACAGAGACCCTCTTCGCATTCAACTTTGTTTCATGTTCAATTTGCTTACTAAAATGTTTAACAATGTTTTGTTATTTGTTATACTGATTACAGGGTACCTTGATTCCGCTCCAACGCCACAGCTCACCATGCAAGAGAACACCACAATCCACCACGTGAGTAAAACCAAACCCACCCAACAGAGGCTAGACACCAGCCTGACACCCAAATCAAACAAACATGTGTAGAATACTAAGCCATAACGTCCAGGGGTTAAATTCCCCTGAAAAACGCAGAAAGGCCTTTATAGACAACGAAAGACATAAAACCGACATCATATGCATCCAGGAATCCCACTTTTCAACCACATCTATACCAACATTTTTCAACCCCAGATACCAGACACATTATCATGCAAGGTACATCACAAAAAAGTAGAGGGGTGTGCACCTTTATCCGTAACTCCCTACCCTTCAAACTGACATTCACATTAAGCGATAACCAAGGCAGGTACCTCATACTGATAGGAGAGCTATACAATGACAAATTATGCATAGTGAATACCTACGCTCCTAACGAGAACTCAATTAAATTTTTCTTAGCCATCAGCGATATCCTCATCTCACTAGAATATACCAGAATAATCTGGTGTGGAGACTTTAACTTCACCAAAGACCCTAGCATCGACTCCACATCCCAAGTCCACCCTACAAGAGACAGAGGACTAAGAAAAAGGTTCAAGGAAACACTCCAGCTACTGACACCAGCTGATACCTGGAGGGAATTTAACCAAGCAAAGAGAGGATACACATACTTTTCCCCAGCCCACAAACACCATTACAGACTAGACTGGATCCTTACTAACTCGCAGACCCTACCCCTACTAGCTTACTCCCGCCACTTAATAAGCGCATGGTCAGACCACAACGCAGTCCTAGCTGAATTTTTACTATCACCAAAAACACGTATACCATACACATGGAGACTAAACGAAGCCCTCCTCACCAACCCAACAACAACCAACACGCTACAGCAAAAACTAGAAGAGTATTTCTATCACAACACACCAGGGACACAGAACTGGACATCCGTTGGTTAGTCCACAAGCCTGTGATATGGGGAACCTTGATAGCTATGGCCTCACAAAAAAAAAAGAGAAAACCAGAGTCCAAAACACCTTAGAACATAAAATACGCAAACTAGAAATAGCCTACACCCAACACCCCTCCCCCTATTTAAGAAAATCAATACAAGACACCAGAATGGAACTGAATATGCTACTGTCCCACAAAACAGAAAAAGCACTAGCCTGGACGCAGGCAACGTACTTTCAATACGCAAACAAACCGGACAGACTATTAGCAAGAAAGCTCAGGGAAAAACAAACTATCAACACAATCCACAAAATCCAGACAAAGCAAGGCAACATCACGTCAAACCCTGATAAAATATACAAAATCTTCCATCAATCTTACCAAAAATTATACAGAAACCAACAAACCCCAGCACAGAACCAAATCGCAGACTTCTTCTCCCAACTTAAAATACCCCATCTGACAGAATCGGGACTTTCAGACCTACAGACGAAGACATTGCCTGGGCAATCAAACGCCTCAAACGGGGCAAAGCCCCAGGACCAGACGGGTTTACGTCCCTATACTACAAAAAATGTGCCCCAATATTAAAACCCCACCTAACTGCACTCTATAATTACATCCTATACAAAGGCCACATTCACCCAGATTTCCTACAAGCCCTGATCACAACCATCCCAAAGCCAGGAAAAGACCGCACTCTCCCCTCTAACTATAGGCCCATTTCCCTTCTCAACGTAGATCTAAAATTATTTACCTCCATAATAGCAAATAGGATTAATAGAATACTCCCCTCACTAGTGCATCGAGACCAGGTGGGCTTCATCCTAGGTAGACAAGCACCCGACAATGTTAGAAAAATTCTTAACCTTATCCACATTGCAAACAAAACCAACACCCCCATGTCGGTCCTAGCATTAGACATAGAAAAAGCCTTCGATTCTCTATCATGGAAATACCTCCAAATAACCCTTAACAAAATGGGATTTGCAGGCCCATTCCTAAAAATAATTTCAGCACTTTACTCAAAACCTACAGCATTCCTTAAAATCCCATCGACCCAGCCAGCCCCAATACAAATCCTTAGAGGCACCCGACAAGGATGTCCACTCTCACCTGCTCTTTTCGCACTGGCAATGAAGCCTCTGGCAATTGCCATACGGGAAAACCCCAACATCACGGGAATCCTGACAGGTAACACCAACAATAAGCCAAGTCTTTTTGCTGACGACTTACTCCTAACAATAACCAAGCCATTAACTTCCCTACCCAACTTAACTGAATTATTAAGAAAATTCAGCCTCATTTCGGGCCTGAAAGTCAACCAAACAAAGTCAGAAATCCTTCACTGCAATACCCCCCGCAACACACAAAAACTAATTGAAATTAATTTTCAATTTAAAACCCAGCGACAATACCTACCTTACCTAGGAATCAAAATTACAAACACACTAGACTCACTATACAAACACAACTACGAACCGCTCTTTCGCCAACTAGGACTAGATCTAGAAAGATGGGACTGCCCATACCTCTCATGGATAGGCCGTATCCATAGCGTCAAAATGACCCTTCTACCCAAAATACTCTACCTATTTAGAACCCTCCCAATACCTGTCCCAACCGCGGACCTACAAGCCTTCCAGAAAAAAATATTCGCCTTTATATGGGCACATAAACGACCCAGAATTCCCAAATCCATTATGTGCTTACACAAAAAATACAGTGGCCTATCAGTACCCTGCATCGCGAAATATTACAAAGCCGCCCGCATGGCACAAATTCCACCCGTTTATGCCGGTCGACAATCCCCATTGTGGACTTCAATTGAAGAATCTCAATTTACCCCAAATACCTGGCCAGCTCTTCTCTGGACAAAAACTTCCCTCCCGCCCGGGCTCAAATCAAGCTCACCCTTCACTTTCTACTCCATTTTACTTTGGCGACAAGTCAGATTCAAGCTTAATACCAAGAACACCCCCTCTCCTCTCACCCCTTTACTACACAACCAAGAGTTCCCGCCGGGCTTAGAGGGAACCCAATTCACGTGGTGGAAAACAAACAAACTGACGACCTTGTATGACTTCCTAATACATGACAAGCTGACCTCGATGTCTACCTTTACCAACCAATATAAACCACCCCCACAAGAATGGTGGAGAAAAATCCAGGTCTTCCACTATTGGTCCTCTATTCTGCCCTCCGGCACGAAGACAAAAATGACCCAGATGGAGGCAATGTGTAAATTCTGCCCCACTCATCCAGGCATCCTTTCCTACTTCTATAACATGCTAAATACATCATTGCGAGACTCTAAACTCTCCTACATGTTACAGTGGGAATCTGACCTACATTCATCCCTATCAGTAGAGAGATGGCACCACTGCTGTGATACCTTGAGCAAAAACAGCTGGCAGGTCTCCCTAACAGAGACATCCCTGAAGGTTCTCCATAGAGCATACCTAGTACCAGAAAGAATAAACACAATCTACCCGGAGACATCCAGCCAGTGCTTCCGAGGATGTAACGAGGTCGGCTCACAGCTCCACATTTGGTGGACATGCCCGGTAGCACAGGAACTCTGGAAAAGAGTCTCCCATCTTATAGCCACAGTGAGCGGCACCTCCTTTAGACCCAATCCTTTTGTGCTGCTGTTGGGAGACAAACCGGTTGGAATGCGTAACGCCCCCTTTAAACTTCTTCAATATATTACAATGGCAACACGAATCCTTATAGCACAACAGTGGCGCAAACCGACACTCCCATACGAGCGGCTGGAAAACCGCATCAACAAAACCCTCATAAACGAGAGGCTCATTGCCATACGACAGGACATGGTCCAGCAATTTGAAAAGGTGTGGAATCCATGGATAACACATATTAACATACTAAACTTAATGTACGTGGTAAGATTGTAAATGAAAAATGGAAAGGTCACACCCCAAAAACAACAAAATAGACCCCAGTCCCACCCCGCACACCCATTCAGCCATTAAGACACAACACAACAATGGGTGGATGACATTGAGGTCAGCTCCCCCCCCTCTCTAAAAACAAGGCAAAGTGAGATGGCGTTAAACATGAGCATATACCTAAAAACTGTACCCTGTATATATTTCGTTTTGTTAATGTTTATGGTCTCCCCTTCCTCCCTTTCCCAGCCCCCCCACCTTACCACCCTTCCTTCCCTGCTGACAAGATCGCTATACTATCAAGAAACCTCAACCTTTCCCCCACCCCCCTCTCCACCCTAACACCTTCCCAATATTAATAATGCACATTCGTCTGAAATGTGAGAGCTCTGTACTGCAAAATATCCTTAGCCCCCTGCGCGGGGACTCCGAGGCAGAGTGTTGCCAACTGCAAGTTTAAATTCAATAAAACCTTTTGAAACATAAAAGGTCGAAACGTTGCCATGTTTTAAAAAGATGAAACAGTTTTTTGCTTTTACAAAAATCTGAAGCACTTGCTATGCTGCAACCTCTTCTTTATATGTTGGATTAACGTTGAGTGGCTGAAGGTCCACGGCCTATTGGTTGCTAGGCATAGTTTGCGTAAACTAAACGCACACTTTTTTTCTCCCCCCCCCCCCCCCTGGTTTTACTGGGGTGCTCTGAGTGCTGCTGACTGCTTTATTGACGATTAATCATTATAGTAATTGCTTTTGTGATAGCATTGATCACTGAAGGGCTAGACTAAAATATAACTTTTATTAGCTAAATAAACTAAAAAAACTATTCCTTATTCACAGAGAGGGTTCAACTGAACTCTAAAACGTAACTTTTAATCAAAAGAATTACTAAAAAGGATTATGTAGGACAAATCCTGGAGAGACACAGACAAACACACACGTATAAATTTAGGTCAAGTCCCCAATCGTATTGAGGGGAAGCTGGACCGAAGAAGGGAAACCTGTCCTAGGTCGGGGTTCCTCCGTAAGCAAAATCAAGTAAAAAAACGTTGAATCTCAGCGTAGAGTAATTATGCGTGCTGAGGAGAAACCAGGGTTGGCTTGATATACATAGTGTTCCTATCATACACAAAATTCCTAAAAAGGAAAGGAAAGCCGCTGTTGTATGGGTGGTTTGGAGTTGGAGCTAGTGATTCCAACAACTAATGCATAATTCACCACACCAAAACCGGCTGTCACGAACGCCACTCAGATTTTTTAAACAAAGGTGACTGAAAGCTTAAAGGGGTTGTCCCGCGCCGAAACGGGTTTTTTTTTTCAACCCCCCCCCCCCCCCTCCCCCGTTCGGCGCGAGACAACCCCGATGCAGGGACTTAAAAAAAAAACAGCACAGCGCTTACCTGAATCCCCGCGCTCCGGTGACTTCTATACTTACCGGTTGAAGATGGCCGCCGGGATCTTCTTCCTCCGTGGACCGCAGCTCTTCTGTGCGGTCCATTGCCGATTCCAGCCTCCTGATTGGCTGGAATCGGCACGTGACGGGGCGGAGCTACACGGAGCCCCATTGAGAAGATAAGAAGACCCGGACTGCGCAAGCGCGTCTAATTTGGCCATTAGACGGCGAAAATTAGACGGCAACCATGGAGACGAGGACGCCAGCAACGGAGCAGGTAAGTGAATAACTTCTGATAACTTCTGTATGGCTCATAATTAATGCACAATGTACATTACAAAGTGCATTATTATGGCCATACAGAAGTGTATAGACCCACTTGCTGCCGCGGGACAACCCCTTTAAGGAGCTTCTTGTGGGCATATAAATAAGCCGATAAGAGTAATGAGTTCGTCGTCATCCAAAATTCTGATACACGGGTGACTGAGAACTGAGAAGCTTCCTATAAAAATAACAGTAAAAAGAGGGGGCAAAGGTTCTAGGCGTTTCAGCTAAAAGTGGTATAGCCTCATCAGGAACCGGGCTGCGTGAAAGCTCCATTAGGTCAGGGTAAGAGACCCTGATCGAGTAAACTCCTAAGTTGGAAAGGCAGAACTATAAGAGTATGGAGGTGAGAGATGGACGATCCTATAACTAGATATACAGAAATTAACCCAGTTTCCCACCCCAGTAATTGTCAAGAACAAAATAATAAAGTAGCAGCACCAGCCTCAGTGGTAGGCTGGCGGCTATTAACCAGCTCTGTGTCTCTGCATGGTTGATATAGTCGTGAAGATCCTCCCCTTATGGGAGTGTAATACTCATACACCAATGATATTGGTTCATTCGCATAGCTCCACCCACTGGGGGCGGTGTGTCATAGGAGACGGGTGCTGCCGCATAGTTGTACCTGCGATCAGCATAGCTCCAATGTTTATGCATAGTCTACAATAAAGAAGAAGCCCACTGCTTACCTCTAATAGCCTCATCGATGTATGCTGTGGTAACGATGCGTCCCCACTGAAGCTGGGGGGGTGCGGCTGTGCATGTGAGGGCATAGCGCGGTCACGTGACTAAACAAGTCATGTGACCCGGTGTGGTGACGCAGCACGGGTAGCGCTGGAGATACAGGGAGATGCCTCTAGCGTCTCAGCCCTTGTGGAGAAGGAACGCCTACCGTGACGTGTGGAAGGAGGCGGAGTCTCCAATCAAGTTAATCCGGGGGCTGAAGGCTGGTCCCGAGATCTGGGAAACAGAAGGAGTCTACAGCATCCCAGGAGGCAAAAGGATAGTGTCATCTTATAGGCCCATAAATTGGTAATAGAGGATAAACAGAGGTAATCTGGATAGGTATAACCCCAAAGATAGTGATCGCGATACCTTACTGGCCTTGCATGCAGCGAGAAAGCTTTGATCCTTGTCAATAATGGAATATTAAGCAGAATAAAGATCTCTTGATTGTGTGTCCTTTTGTATCGACATATCCTAATGCACGGGGGAGAAGGACAATATACAATCCTCACAAAAATATAGAGGGTGCATATAGAGTGATGCATATCCATAACATATATATGCCATAAGCCAGGCACTTTTTGATGTGTATTTGACAAGGGTGTCAAAGATGTAGCGGTATATGCGTCATTCCTGCCAGAGGGCCATTCATATGTCTCAAGTCGCTAATGATGAATCAAGGTTGGTTCTGAGGGGACAAAAGCCTCTATGTCTAAGTGGGCTCAGGAAGAGAGCAAGATCTACATTTTTGGTATTCTACAATATGTAGTTTTGATTGCATGCAAAAAGAAAGAAGTAGTAATGTGGATCTTAAGGCTTCCATCGTGTAGTACTTCACATATACATGGTGTGCAAGCATTTGATGCATGCACCCTTACACAGCATGTCACCAAGACAGTTTCTGATAGGGATTGGTTAGCATATGCAGGTATTAAGGCCAAAATCCCAAATACATGAAGGCCAAAAGGTGGTAGATGGGGTCATCCATTAGTAGCGTATCATGTGAGATTACATCAATAAGGAGGTAAGGAATGATTTGTTGGGTGGGCCTCGAGGTAGACTGGACAACAGGCGAGTAAGGGGAGGGGAAGACAGCGAACGTAACTAAATGTTCAGTGGCTAGGGGAGATTAGAGGAGAGAAAGGAGATATATCCGGTTATTGCAGTAAGAAGGCAAAGTCCCCAAGGAATGATAGTTTTAAAGGGCTCATCCAATGGAAGGGTATCTGATAGTATGATATACATAATTTCAGAGGAAACTGGAGAAAGATATCTCATTGAGACCTTTGGGCTGCACGCAATCAATGCGGAATGTCCATTGTGCCTCTTTTTGTACTAGTCTCTTGTCCAAATCCCCTCGTCGCCCATAGCTCTTAATAGATTCAACCCCTTGGAACCTCAATAGGTCGAGGTTACAATGATGGAATTCTCTCATGTGGGTGGCGACGGGTGTCTTGTCTCCCCATCTGATGTTTCCTAAATGTGCCAGTATACGACGCCTGAACTCCTGCCTTGTTTTCCCAATGTAATTTTTCTTACATGGACAGGTAGCTATGTAGACTAAATATGAAGATCGGCAGTTAAAAAATTCTCTAAGCTCATAAGATTTACTGGTACTTGCACTGGTAATCCTGTCCCCTTTCTGGATGTTTTGACAGGCATGACAGTCAGAGCAAGGAAACGTCCCCTTCGGTTTGAATCTATTGAGCCAGGTGTCTGGTTGTTGGATCTTGAGATGACTTTTTACTACCCTGTCCCTAATGTTCCTGCCCCTTCTAAAAGTCAATAAAGAGGTAAGTGGTAGGATGGCCATAAGATCTGCGTCATCTTGGAGAATACCCCAATGTTTGATGAGCAATTCTCGCATATAGGGAACTCCATTGTTGAAGGTGGAGATAATGCGTACCTGGTTGTCTAGCTCTTTTTTGGGGGGGACAAGGAGGGCTGATCTATTCTGTTCCATTGAGAACTGATATGCCTTCTCGATAGGATTGTTTGGGTACCCTCTATCTGCAAATCTCTTTTTGAGGTCACTGCTGTTTTGTTCAAAGTCCTTGAGCTCTGAGCAATTGCGTCTGAGCCTCAAGAACTGACCTTTAGGGATGCCATTCCTTAGTGAATAAGGATGGGCACTTTCCCAAGCCTGGAGGCTGTTGGAGGCAGTGGGTTTCCTGAACAGGGTTGACTGTAGATATCCTTCAGAGGTTTTGATTATCCGGATGTCAAGAAAGGTAATGGAATCAGATTGGATTTCCATCGTAAGCTTCAAGTTGATGGAGTTCTTGTTAAGTATATTGACAAATTCAATGAAGGAATCCTTGGTGTCTGACCATAATACAAAAATGTCATCTATATATCTAAGCCACATTGGAATTTTGTCCGTCCATTGTGTGTGATGGTCCGTAAAAACATCTGTGCCTCCCACCAGCCCAGGAACAGGTTTGCGTATGATGGGGCGCAGGGGCTCCCCATCGCGGTGCCCCATAGCTGGTGAAAGAGGTGGCCGTTAAATAGAAAATAATTTTTGGTTAGGACGAATGTCAATAGATCTATGACAAATTGATTATGGCGGTCAAAAGCAGTACCTCTCTGTTTCAAGAAATAACCCACTGCCTTCACCCCAAATTCATGAGGGATAGAGCTATATAGGCCCTCCACATCGAGACTTGCAAGTAGGGTGTCAGATTCTATATGTATCCCATCGATCAATCTGAGAATGTCCGTTGTGTCTCGAACGTATGAGGGTAATGCAGTGTCAAATGGACGCAGTATCCGGTCAATATATATCCCACTATTTTGAATCATGTTGTCCAAGCCTGAGACTATAGGCCTGCCTTTCAGAGGGTCCAGGCCTTTGTGGACCTTTGGCAGGCCATAGAATGTCGAGATCTTAGGGTGGACCGGTAGGAGATATTCAAATTCAGCGGAATCAATGCAGCCCCATGCTCTAGCTTCTTGCAAAATTTTCCTAAGGTCATTATAGAAGAGGTCTGTGGGGTCCGAGATAAGTTTTTTGTAGGTGCCCTTGTCGTCCAGAATGCGTTCACACATAGAGATATATTGACTTCTATCCAGTACGACAATATTCCCCCCTTTATCGGAGGGTTTAATTATCAGATTGTTGTTTTGTTCTAGAATTTCTAGGGCTCTCAGTTCATCAGTGGTTAACCGTTAGGTCAGGGTAAGAGACCCTGATCGAGTAAACTCCTAAGTTGGAAAGGCAGAATTATAAGAGTATGGAGGTGAGAGATAGACAATCCTATCACTAGGTATACAGAAATTAACCCAGTTTCCCACCCAAGTAATTGTCAGGAACAAAATAATAAAGTAGCAGCACCAGCCTCAGTGGTAGACTGGCGGCTATTAACCAGCTCTGTGTCTCTGCATGGTGGATATAGTCGTGGAGATCGAAGACTTAGTCGAATTAGGCGAGCTTAAAAGTTGGCCATAGATACCCTTCTGTACCATCTTAGTGGGTATCATCATCTCAGTAGATTTTGCTAACATGTGGCGTATACAAGGTACTACACAACAGCCTGCTATCACAAAAGCGGATCACTGAGACTACTATAAGGCTCTAGAAAAACAATATGTTGATCACTGAAGGCCTAGACTAAAATATAACTTTTATTAGCTAAATAAACTTAAAAACTATTCCTCACACGAGATAGTTTGGGTAACAAACAAGTGGACACAAACACAAACATACACACACAAACAATTATGCTTAAATAGCCCAATCAGGAGATAGGGTAAGTATGGTATTACTTTACACCTCTTATTTTGTTTTGCTAAGTCTCTCCTCTAGGTGGAGCTCTATATGCTCCTATACATGGTGAGTATACTGGTGTTAGTGGTATTCCTTAATAGAGCTAAAATAAGGTTATAATACCAATCAGCTCCTAAAATGTTTCAATAGGACAAATACCACATGAAGAGAATTCATTCTCACTGATTGCTAAGTTAGTGGTGGATCTGACCAGAGATATGCTGGACTTTCAGATATTGATGATAAATCTGAAAGATAGCTGCATATCAGCAGTATTAGTAAATGCCCGAGTTTGTCCTGTACAAATTTGCATATATTTTCTGCAAATATTAGACTATTAAAAGGGCGCCCCATTATTTCCGGGATAGATAGCATTACACAAGCCACGAGTCAATATATCGAAACAATCTTAAAACCATTTGTTGAGGTACTCCCTTAATTTGTACAGGATACCACAGACGTATTGTTACCATGCAGGGCGGCGCGGGGTCCCACGGTCGGCGCGCGTCGCTTCGGCGTCGGCGCAGGCGTCCTGGAGCTCTGGTGTCGGGGCTCTCCAGGCGGCGTGGGCGTGTCCGCCTGTAGGGTGCCGCCCGCACGCCTCCATCCTTCTTATGCAGCAGTGGAAGGAGTTGCCTCCTCCCACTCTCAGCCCCTGGGCGGAGCCTTGTAGTTAAAAGACTGGCAGTGATCTGAGCTCACTGCCAGTTATTGGTTCTGTCAGCGTCTAGTTAGTCTGTCTGCAGCTAGTCTCAGCCAGCTCCTAGTTTGCCTGTCAGCTTCCTCCAGCTTGTCTGCAGTTCAGTCTGTTTCTGTTTGGTCATTTCCATCTGCCTCCCTGTCGGCACTCTGCCCCGTTAGGTAGTTCCATCTTGTATAGTCGCCAGGTCCCTAGCCAGGGTAGGGACCGCCGTCCAGTTGTCCGCCTGGGGTTAGCCAGGGTCGAGGCAAGTAGGCAGGGACAGTGGGGTGCGGGAAGTTCAGGGCACCCCACCTGGCGCTCAGGGGGTCAGAGTGCCGTAACATAATAACTGGCCCTTTAAACTGTTTTTTTTTCTATGGAGGCGATCAGCTCCCTCGCAAACCAGCTGCAAGCCCTGGTGCCGGTGATCCAGGATTTATCAGCTCGCATGGTGGCCCAGGAGCAGTGGGTGTTGTCGCAGGGGCCGGATGCCTCAACCAGTCCCGAACCCAAGTGCCCTCTTCCCGAGGTGTTCTCTGGGGAGAGGAACAAGTTTTTTGTTTTCCAACAGGCGGGTTGCCTGTTTTTTCGGATGCGTCCCCGTTCTTCCGGGTCGGAGGCCCAGAGGGTCGGGCTTATAATGTCCCTGCTGCGGGGCTTTTTCCATTCCCGAGGGTTCCCCCTGCCTGCAGTCAGTGGACTCCTTTTTTCAGGAACTCAGGGGTATCTTCGATGAACCGGACCGAGTGGGGTTGGCGGTTTCGCGGCTGTTGGCGCTGCATCAGGGGTCGCTTTGTGTGGAGGATTATTGCTCCAATTTCAGACGCTATGCGGGTGATACTGCATGGAACGATAGCGCTCTGAAAGACGTTTTTCTGCAGGGCCTCTCGGACGCGGTTAAAGAACTGTTGATTTCCCATCCTGTTCCCGGGTCCTTAAAGGAGGCTATGGAGCTAGCGGTGAAGGCAGATAGGAGGCTCAGGGCTGGGAAGCAAGATAGACAGGCCCGTAGAGTCAGGAAGGTCGTTTGCCCTGTTCCCTCCTCTTCCGTACCAGTCTCTGTTCCCGAGCCTATGGAGGTGGACCCGCTGGACCCCAAGGAGCGACGCCGGATTCGTTTATTGCATCATCTCTGCCTCTACTGCGGGAAAGCTGGACATCGGGTGATAACCTGCCCCCTGAAGCCTCAGCACCCACAGTCTGAACCGGCGGAAGACTCCAAAGTCCTAGGCGATTGCTGGGAGGATCTCCTAGGACGGCAGGTACTTCCTAAACTTATGGTACCTTGTCAGGTTAGATTCCGGAACTTTTCCCACCCAGGGCAGGTGTTTATTGATTCCGGAGCAGCCGCTAACCTGATAAGCAGGCATTTCGTTAGACCCCTGATGGCTGAATTTGTGGCGCTGAAGACGCCAATTCGTTTTACTAGCATTGATGCTACCCCTCTTGCTACGGGCTTGGTACGATGGAGGACCCCAGTGTTACAGTTCACGGTGGGGAGTTCCCACTCGGAAGAACTATCATTCCTGGTGATGGAGAAGATGTCGGTTGACATGGTACTAGGGATGCCGTGGTTGGCATTGCACAACCCCCAATTCAATTGGACCACTCGGGAACTGACTCATTGGGGACCATCCTGCCAGAGGCATCTTGCTCCCCTTCCTCTCTGCTCAGTAGATACCGCGCTCATTCCGGAATACTTGTCTGACTTCCGGGATGTGTTTTCCCAAAGCCTGTCAGAGACCCTGCCTCCTCACAGAGAGTGGGATTGTGGGATAGACCTTATTCCAAACAAGCCCATCCCTAAGGGGAATGTCAAGGGTGATGTCCTCAGCAGGACGCTCCACCAGGGGTTCCCGAGGGCAGATGGTTTGTGCCAGAATCATTAAGCCTCTCAGTGTCTGAACCCTACAAGGTGGGTTAGAAGGTGCATCTGTCCTCCAGGAACCTAAAACTGAAGGTCCCGTCCTTAAAGCTTGCGCCGCGCTTTGTAGGGCCTTTTACTATTACACGTGTAATTAACCTGCTCGCTTACGAACTTGAGTTGCCAGCCACGTGGAAAGTGCATAGGGTTTTCCACAAGTCCTTGTTGAAACCCTTTGTCCCTTCGGTGAGGACCACCTCCGGTCCCCCGCCTCCCACCCTGGTCCGGGGCGAGGTGGAGTATGAGGTGCAGGAAATCCTGGATTCTCATCTGCGACGGGGCACCTTGCAGTATCTTGTGGCTTGGAAGGGTTTTGGTCCTGAAGACCAGTCCTGGGTGGCTGCACGGGAAGTTCACGCTCCTGTGTTGGTACGGCATTTTCACCTTCGTTTTCCGGATAAGCCTGGTCGGGTTTCTGGGGGCCTGGAGGTCCCCCGTCAGAGGGGGGGTAATATTACCATGCTGGGCGGCGCGGGGTCCCGCGGTCGGCGCGCGCGTCGCTTCGGCGTCGGCACAGGCGTCCTGGAGCTCTGGTGTCGGGGCTCTCCTGGCAGCTTGGGGCGGCCGGTGGGCGGTGGTGTGGGCGTGTCCGCCCGTAGGGTGCCGCCCGCACGCCTCCATCCTTCTTATGCAGCAGTGGGAGGAGTTGCCTCCTCCCACTCTCCGCCCGTGGGCGGAGCCTTGTAGTTAAAAGACTGGCAGTGATCTGAGCTCACTGCCAGTTATTGGTTCTGTCAGCGTCTAGTTAGTCTGTCTGCAGCTAGTCTCAGACAACTCTCTTAGCTAGCCTTGATGTCGAGGAACTGTATACGTTCATCCCACATGAAGGAGGTTTAAAAGCTACGGGCTTCTATCTGCAACAGAGGGGCGTTCATTTAAAAAAACACAACGAGTTGGTTCTCGAATTGTTACAATTTACATTAGAACACAACTATTTTGTGTTCGATTACAAGTACTTCCACCAGCTCAGGGGTACCGCTATTGGGAGCCCTTGAGCTCCCCAGTACGCAAACCTATACCTTGGCTGGTGGGAGGAAAAGCACGTATTCAACAAGACCAACCTCCATTGGACCAAAAATATTGACACGTGGATTAGGTATATAGATGACGTGTTTGTTCTGTGGTCTGGAACCAAGACTGAGTTTCAAAATTTCGTCATTGCACTAAATACAAACAATCTAGGGCTTTACTTAACGTCTGAAGTACAATCAAAGGCCATTACGTTCCTAGACCTACATATTTCAAAAACCACCTCTGGAGCACTTGAAACAACATTGTATAGAAAACCGACGTCCACTAACAATTTATTACATTATCAAAGTCATCATCCGCGGCCACTTAAAGATGGCATCCCAAAAGGACAGTTTATTCGTACTAGACGTAATTGCTCAAACGAGCAGGAATTTGACAAAAAGGCCAGAGATCTAACTTGCAGATTCCAAAATAGAGGCTATCCGCCACAAATCCTGGATGACGCACGTGGATATGCATGTGGCTTAACAAGAATGGAACTATTAAAAGAAAGATCAAGACAGGAAGAGAAAAGTACCATACGATTGATCGGTACGTATGATGACGAGGCTTCCACCATTAGGAAGATTATATCGAGATATTGGGGAATACTTGGAGAGGATCCGGATCTGGTTGATTCCCTACAAGTGAAACCAGCTATTACTTTTAGAAAAGGTAGAAGCCTAAAAGACCGTCTTATGCGTAGCCATTATACCAGACCACCAACGTCCCCTACGTGGCTTAATAAAACCCCGACGGTGGGCTTTTTTCGTTGCCAAAGCTGTAAGGCATGCCCTTGTATGGAAAAAACGTAAATCTTTTCAAGCTCCGCTACAGGACACACGTATACTATTCGGGATTACATTAATTGTAAATCCACCCACGTTATCCATCTTGCAACATGCCCATGTCCAAAAGACTACGTGGGAAAAACCAGACAACAGTTACGTAGACGTGTCCTAGTCCATCTTGGCAACATAAATCTAAACAAAGTTACCAGTTTAGCCACACATATGAGAGAGGTACATCCTCAAAATTTGGAATCTGTCAAATTTGGAGGTATTGAAATTCCACGACCTAATGGTAGGCGGGAGGACATGGATCGAAGATTACTACAAAAAGAAGCAGCCTGGATCCATCGATTAGATTCCTGCACCCTAAAGGGTTTAAATGAAAATTTGTCCTTTGTTTCCTGTATTTAAAGGATGGTTATCACCATTATAAAACATCTATCCTGGAATGGGTTACATGTTCAAGCAAAAAATATTTTTTTATTCTCTTCTTCAACATTATAAACTATACTTCATCAATACATCTATTGTAGCTAATTGCATAAATCCAATTTTAGGTTATGGGATTTCAACTTTAAAAGATGACTTTATGCCATCCTATTTTTTGTTTAGTCACCGACAGTAGTGTAATGCAAATAATAGCGTCTGAGCAACAGTGTTATTAAGGCTACCAACATACCATCACAATATGCATAGGTGCCCCAATCCTGTAGCTGGCACCACTGCAACTTGGTGGCCAATTTATTGCCCTGCTAGTGCACTTAATAATATACCAGCAATGTCTAACATTAAAGGGGTTGTCCCGCGCTGAAACGGGTTTTGTTTTTTTTTCAACCCCCCACCCCGTTCGGCGCGAGACAACCCCGATGCAGGGGTTAAAAAAGAACACCGGAGAGTGCTTACCTGAATCCCCGCGCTCCGGTGACTTCTTAGTTACCTGAAGATGGCCGCCGGGATCATCTCTCTCCGTGGACCGCAGGGCTTCTGTGCGGTCCATTGCCGATTCCAGCCTCCTGATTCGCTGGAATCGGCACGTGACGGGGCGGAGCTACACGGAGCCCCATTGAGAACAGAAGAAGACCCGGACTGCGCAAGCGCGGCTAATTTGGCCATTAGACGGCGAAAATTAGTCGGCTCCATGGGAACGAGGACGCTAGCAACGGAGCAGGTAAGTGAAAAACTTCTTATAACTTCTGTATGGCTCATAATTAATGCACAATGTACATTACAAAGTGCATTAATATGGCCATACAGAAGTGTATAGACCCACTTGCTGCCGCGGGACAACCCCTTTAACATCAATAAACATATATCTAGGTATTTGTGCTTATATAATACTAGCTGATATACCCGGCTTCGCCCAAGTTATATTGGTACTGGTGTTTATCTGGTGTTCACACAGAAAATCTTATGAAGTCGTGGTTACTTTAGAGATACTGAGGAAAAACATATGTTCACCATTTTGCATAGTTCTCGGCGTTACCCAGTAAACACCACGGAAGGTAACCATGCAACGTTTCCTTTATATAAAATGACATCAGAAAGTGAGAGAATTAGATTCAATACGTAAAATTTGGACGCTAATTCTTTTGCGCATAAAATTGAATAATCGAGTTTGGACCCATTAACTTTTCCAATTTATGACATAATCAATGCCCGTGCCAAATTTCAAGTTTCTATGACATCGGAAAGTGAGAGAATTAGATTTTGTATGTAAAATGTGGGCGCTAATTCTTTTGCGCTTAGACTTGAACAATCGAGGTGGGACCCATTAACTTTGCCTATTAAAAACATAATCAATGCCCGTTCCAAATTTCATGTTTCTATGACACCAAGAACTGAGAGAATTAGATTCTGTACGTAAAATACGGACGCCATTTCTTTTGCGCTAGAATTGAATAATCGAGTTGGAACCCATTAACTTTTCCTATTTATAACATATTCAATGCTTATGGCAAATTTCATGTTTCTATGACATTGGGAAGTGGGAGATTTAGATTACATATGTAAAATTTTGACGCTAATTCTTTTGCGCTAGAATTAAATAATCGAGTTGGGACCCATTACCTTTTCCTATTTATGACATAATCAATGATCATGGCAAATTTCATGTTTCTACGACATCGGGAAGTGAATTAGATTCTGTACAGAAAATTTGGACGCTAATTCTTTTGCGCTAGAATTAAATAATCGAGTTGGGACCCATTAGGTTTTCCTATGTAATACATAATCAATGCTTTTGCCAAATTTCATGTTTCTATGACATCGGGAAGTTGGAGAATTAAATTCTGTACGCAAAATTTGGAAGCTAATTCTTTTGCGCTAAGAATTGAATAGTCGAGTTGGGACACATTAGCTTTTCCTATTTATGACATAATCAATGCTTGTGCCAAATTTCACGTTTCTATAACACCGGAAAGTGAGAAAATTACATTCTATACGTAAAATTTGAACACTAATATTTTTGCGCAGACAATTCAATAATCGAGTTGGGACCCATTAGCTTTTCCTATTTATGACATAATCAATGCTTGTGCCAAATTTCACGTTTCTATGAAACCAGAAAGTGAGAAAATTACATTCCGTACGTAAAATTTGAACGCTAATTCTTTTGCACATAGAATTGAATAATTGAGTTGGGACCCATTAGCTTTTCCTATTTATGACATAATCAATGCTCGTGCCAAATTTCAAGTTTCTATGACACCGGAAAGTGAGAAAATTACATTCCGTACGTAAAATTTGGACGCTAATTCTTTTGCGCATAGAATTCAATAATCGAGTTGGGACCCATTAGCTTTTTCTATTTATGACACAATCAATGCTCTTGTCAAATTTCGAGTTTTTATGACACCGGAAAGTGAGAAAATTACATTCTATACGTAAAATTTGAACACTAATATTTTTGCGCAGACAATTCAATAATCGAGTTGGGACCCATTAGCTTTTCCTATTTATGACATAATCAATGCTTGTGCCAAATTTCACGTTTCTATGACACCGGAAAGTGAGAAAATTACATTCCGTACGTAAAATTTGAACGCTAATTCTTTTGCACATAGAATTCAATAATTGAGTTGGGACCCATTAGCTTTTCCTATTTATGACATAATCAATGCTCGTGCCAAATTTCCCATTTTTATGACACCGGAAAGTGAAGAAATTACATTCCGTACGTAAAATTTGGACGCTAATTCTTTTGCGCTAGAATTGAATAAAGGAGTTGGGACCCATTAGCTTTTCCTATTTATGACATAATCAATGCTCGTGCCAAATGTCCCGTTTCTATGACAACGGAAAGTGAGTAAATTACATTCCGCACGTAAAATTTGGACGCTAATTCTTTTGCGCATAGAATTGAATAATCGAGTTGAGACCCATTAGCTTTTACTATTTATGACATAATCAATGCTCGTGCCAAATTTCCTGTTTCTATGACACCGGAAAGTGAAAAAATTACCTTCCGCACGTAAAATTTCAACGCCAATTCTTTTGCGCAAGAATTGAATAATCGAGTTGGGACCCATTAGCTTTTCCTATTTATGACATAATCAATGCTTGTGCCAAATTTCCCGTTTCCATGACACCGGAAAGTGAAAAAATTACATTCCGCACGTAAAATTTGGACGCTAATTCTTTTGCGCATAGAATTGAATAATGGAGTTGGGACCCATTAGCTTTTCTTATTTATGACATAATCAATGCTCGTGCCAAATTTCCCGTTTCTATGACACCGGAAAGGGAAGAAATTACATTCCGTATGTAAAATTTGGACGCTAATTCTTTTGCGCATAGAATTGAATAATCGAGTTGGGACCCATTAGCTTTTCCTATTTATGACATATTTAATGCGCGTGCCAAATTTTAAGTTTCTATGACATTGGGAAGTGAGAGATTTAGATTATGTACGTAAAATTTTGACGCCAATTCTTTTGCGCTAGAATTGAATAATCGAGTTGGGACCCAATTACTTTTCCTATTTTGGAGATAATCTATGCTTGTGCCAAAATTCATGTTTCTACGACATCGGGAAGTTGGAGAACTTTTGGCGAGTCAGTCAGTCAATCAGTGAGTGAGTCAGTGAGTGAGTCAGTCAGTCAGTGAATGCTTTCGTCTTTATATATATAGACTAGCTGATATACCCGGCTTCGCCCGAGTTAATTTGGTACTGGTGTTTATCTGGTGTCCACATGGAAAATCTTATGAAGTCGTGGTTACTTTAGAGATACTGAGGAAAAAGATATGTTCACCATTTTGCATAGTTCTCTGCGTTACCCAGAAAACACCACGTGGAGTTAACCATGCGACGCTTCCTTTTTATAAAATGACATCAGGAAGTGAAAGAATTAGATTACATACATAAAATTTGGACACTAATTCTTTTGCGCTTAGAATTGAATAATCGAGTTGGGACCCATTAACTTTTCATATTTATGACACAATCAATGCTTACGCCAAATTTCATGTTTCTAGGACATTGGGAAGTGAGAGATTTAGATTATGTACGTAAAATTTGAACGCTAATTCTTTTGCGCATAGAATTGAATAATCGAGTTGGGACCCATTAGCTTTTCTTATTTATGACAATCAATGCTCGTGCCAAATTTCCTGTTTCTATGACACCGGAAAGTGAGAAAATTAGATTCCGTACGTAAAATTTGGACGCTAATTTTTTTGCGCATAGAATTGAATAATCGAGTTGGGACCCACTAACTTTTCCTATTTATGTCATAATCAATGCCCGTGCCAAATTTAAGTTTCTAAGGCATTGGGAAGTGACAGATTTAGATTATGTACGTAAAATTTCTTTTGCGCTAGAATTGAATAATCGAGTTGGGACTAGAGATGAGCGAACGTACTCGTCCGAGCTTGATGCTCGGGCGAATATTAGCGTGTTCGGGATGCTCGTTACTCGTAACGAGTACCACGCGATGTTCCGGTTACTTTCAGTTTCCTCTCTGAGACGTTAGCGCGCTTTTCTGGCCAATTGAAAGACAGGGAAGGCATTACAACTTCCCCCTGTGACGTTCAAGCCCTATACCACCCCCCTGCTGTGAGTGGCTGGGGCGATCAGATGTCACCCGAGTATAAAAGTCGGCCCCTCCCGCGGCTCGCCTCAGATGCCTTGTGATTCAGTTAGCTGAGGGAAAGTGCTGGTGCCATAGCTGCTGTAGGGAGAGTGTTAGTAGTGAGTGTAGGCTTCAAGAACCCCAACGGTCCTTCTCAGGGCCACATCTATCCGTGTGCAGTACTGTGGAGGGTGCTGTTAGCAGTGTTGCAGAAATTTTTTTTTTTCAAAATCGGCAGTCTGCAGAGCATTGCGCCCCGCATTAATAGTCCAGGGACAGAAGTGGTGGTTAGGCAGGGAGAGTGTTAGGAGTGAGTGTAGGCTTCAAGAACCCCAACGGTCCTTCTTAGGGCCACATCTATCCATGTGCAGTACTGTGCAGGCTGCTGTTAGCAGTGTTGCATATTTTTTTCTTTTCAAAATCGGCTGTCTGCAGAGCATTGCGCCTTGCAGTAATACTACAGGGAGAGAATTGTGTACGCAGGGCCAGAAGACATATATTATTGATTGAATATAGTCAGTGGGCCCTCCGTTTCCCAAAAAGGGAAACATTCTATTTGTCCTGCAGGCTTGCGCCAATTTATTTGCTGCCTGGGAAAAGTAACCGCTCTGCTGCACTTCATATAACTGCATTTCTGTGCAACACATATCTTATCTGATTGAATATAGTCAGTGGGCCTTTTCTTTTTTAAAAAAGGGAAAAATTCTATGTGCCCTGCCTCTGTCAGTCCTCAGCGTTCTGTGTACGTGTGTGGTGGCTGGAGATAGTAAAAAATTCATACGCAGCCAGCTACGTTTTACAGCAGGCTTGCGCCACTTTCTTTCCTGCCTGTGAAATTCCTTGCTCAGCTGTAGTTAATAACTCTGCAACACTAAAGTTCTGTGACACATTTGCAGGGGCACAACACAGTTATTAAACTTATTATTCAGTGAATAGACGCAGTGGGCCTTTCCTTTTACAAAAAAGGGAAAAAAGTATATTTGGCCTGCCTCTGACAGTCCTCGGGGCTCTGGGTACGTGTGTGCTGCGTGGAGAACGTTAAAAAAATCAGACGCAACCAGCTACGTTTTACAGCAGGCTTGCGCCACTTTCTTTCCTGCCTGTGAAATTCCTTGCTCAGCTGTAGTAAATAACTCTGCAACACTAAAGTTCTGTGACACATTTGCAGGGGCACAACACAGTTATTAAACTTATTATTCAGTGAATAGACGCAGTGGGCCTTTCCTTTTACAAAAAAGGGAAAAAAGTATATTTGGCCTGCCTCTGACTGTCCTCGGGGCTCTGGGTACGTGTGTGCTGCGTGGAGAACGTTAAAAAATCAGACGCAACCAGCTACCTTTTACAGCAGGCTTGCGCCACTTTCTTTCCTGCCTGTGAAATTCCTTGCTCAGCTGTAGTTAATAACTCTGCAGCACTAAAGTTCTGTGACACATTTGCAGGGGCACAACACAGTTATTAAACTTATTATTCAGTGAACAGACGCAGTGGGCCTTTCCTTTTACAAAAAAGGGAAAAAAGTATATTTGGCCTGCCTCTGACAGTCCTCGGGGCTCTGGGTACGTGTGTGCTGCGTGGAGAACGTTAAAAAATCAGACGCAACCAGCTACGTTTTACAGCAGGCTTGCGCCACTTTCTTTCCTGCCTGGGAAATCAAATCACTGGTAATACACCATGCTGAGGGGTAGGGGTAGGACTATAGGACGTGGACGCGGGCGAGGACGCGGAGGCCCAAGTCAGGGTGTGGGCACAGGCCGAGCCAGTGCGGTGTCCAGGGGTAGAGGCAGGGCCAGACCGAATGATCCACCAACTGTTTCCCAAAGCGCCCCCTCGCGCCATGCCACCCTGCACAGGTCAAGGTGCTCTACGGTGTGGCAGTTTTTTACAGAGACGCCTGACGACCGACGAACAGTGGTGTGCAACCTTTGTCGCGCCAAGATCAGCTGGGGAGGCACCACCAACAGCATGCGCAGGCATATGATGGCCAAGCACCCCACAAGGTGGGACGATGCCCGTTCACCGCCTCCGGTTTGCACCACTGCCTCTCCCCCTGTGCCCCAACCTGCCACTGAGATCCAACCCCCCTCTGAGGACACAGGCACTACCGTCTCCTGGCCTGCACCCACACCCTCACCTCCGCTGTCCTCGGCCCCATCCAGCAATGTCTCTCAGCGTAGCGTCCAGACGTCGCTAGCGCCACAGTTTGAGCGCAAGCGCAAGTACGACGCCACGCACCCGCACGCTCAAGCGTTAAACGTGCACATTGCAAAATTGATCAGCCTAGAGATGCTGCCGTATAGGCTTGTGGAAACGGAGGCTTTCAAAAGCATGATGGCGGCGGCTGCCCCGCGCTACTCGGTTCCCAGTCGCCACTACTTTTCCCGATGTGCCGTCCCAGGCCTGCACGACCACGTCTCCCGCAACATTGTACGCGCCCTCACCAACGCGGTTACTGCCAAGGTCCACTTAACAACAGACACGTGGACAAGCACAGGCGGGCAGGGCCACTATATCTCCCTGACGGCACATTGGGTGAATTTAGTGGAGGCTGGGACAGAGTCAGAGCCTGGGACCGCTCACGTCCTACCCACCCCCAGAATTGCGGGCCACAGCTTGTTGGTGGTATCTGCGGCGGTGTATGCTTCCTCCACTAAAGCACCTTCCTCCTCCTCCTCCTCCAACGCAACCTCTGTCTCGCAATCAAGATGTGTCAGCAGCACGTCGCCAGCAGTCGGTGTCACGCGGCGTGGCAGCACAGCGGTGGGCAAGCGTCAGCAGGCCGTGCTGAAACTACTCAGCTTAGGAGATAAGAGGCACACGGCCCACGAACTGCTGCAGGGTCTGACAGAGCAGACCGACCGCTGGCTTGCGCCGCTGAGCCTCCAACCGGGCATGGTCGTGTGTGACAACGGCCGTAAGCTGGTGGCGGCTCTGCAGCTCGGCAGCCTCACGTACGTGCCATGCCTGGCCCATGTCTTTAATTTGGTGGTTCAGCGCTTTCTGAAAAGCTACCCACACTTGTCATACCTGCTCGGAAAGGTGCGCCAGCTCTGCGCACATTTCCGCAAATCCCACATGCACGCTGCCACCCTGCGGACACTGCAACAGCGGTTTAATCTGCCAGTGCACCGACTGCTGTGCGACGTGCCCACACAGTGGAACTCTACGCTCCACATGTTGGCCAGACTCTATGAGCAGCGTAGAGCTATAGTGGAATACCAACTCCAACTTGCGCGGCGCAGTGGGAGTCAGCCTCCTCAATTATTTACAGAAGAGTGGCCCTGGTTGGCAGACATCTGCCAGGTCCTTGGAAAATTTGAGGAGTCTACCCAGGTGGTGAGCGGCGATGCTGCAATCATTAGCGTCACCATTCCTCTGCTATGCATCTTGAGAAGTTCCCTGCAAAGCATAAAGGCAGACGCTTTGCGCTCGGAAACAGAGCCGGGGGAAGACAGTATGTCGCTGGATAGTCAGAGCACCCTCCTGTCTATATCTCAGCGCGTTCAGGAGGAGGAGGAGGAGCATGAGGAGGATGAGGAGGAGGGGGAAGAGACAGCTTGGCCCACTGCTGACGGTACCCATGCTGCTTGCCTGTCATCCTTTCAGCGTGTATGGCCTGAGGAGGAGGAAGAGGAGGAGGAGGAGGATCCTGAAAGTGATCTTCCTAGTGAAGACAGCCATGTGTTGCGTACAGGTACCCTGGCACACATGGCTGACTTCATGTTAGGATGCCTTTCTCGTGACCCTCGCGTTACACGCATTCTGGCCACTACGGATTACTGGGTGTACACACTGCTCGACCCACGGTATAAGGAGAGCCTTTGCACTCTCATTCCCGAAGAGGAAAGGGGTTCGAGAATGATGCTATACCACAGGGCGCTGGTGGACAAACTGATGGTAAACTTCCCATCCGACAGCGCTAGTGGCAGAAGGCGCAGTTCCGAGGGCCAGGTAGCAGGGGAGGCGCAGAGATCATGCAGCATGTACAGCGCAGGCAGGGGAACATTCTCCAAGGCCTTTGCCAGCTTTATGGCTCCCCAGCAAGACTGTGTCACCGCTCCCCAGTCAAGGCTGAGTCTGCGGGAGCACTGTAAAAGGATGGTGAGGGAGTACGTAGCCGATCGCACAACCGTCCTCCGTGACGCCTCTGCCACCTACAAATACTGGGTGTCGAAGCTGGACACGTGGCCTGAACTCGCGCTGTATGCCCTGGAGGTGCTTGCTTGTCCTGCGGCTAGCGTCTTGTCAGAGAGTGTGTTTAGTGTGGCTGGGGGAATCATCACGGATAAGCGTACCCACCTGTCAACCGACAGTGCCGACAGGCTTACACTCATCAAGATGAACAAAGCCTGGATTTCCCCAGACTTCTCTTCTGCACCAGCGGACAGCAGCGATACCTAAGCAATACGTATTCTGCACCCGCGGATGGAAGCATCGTTCTCTCTCACCATCCAAAACGGGAACATTTCTGCTTCATCAATCTGTGTATAATATTCCTCCTCCTCCTCCTCCTGCTCCTCCTTCTGAAACCTGACGTAATCACGCCGAACGGGCAATTTTTCTTAGGGCCACAAGGCTCACTCATATAATTTTTCTAAACAATTTTTATACGTTTCAATGCTATTAAAAGCGTTGAAACTTTAACTTGAACCAATTTTTCGTTAAACTGGGCTGCCTCCAGGCCTAGTTACCACTTAAGCCACATTAACCAAAGCGATTAATAGGTTTCACCTGCCCTCTTGGTTGGCCATGGCCAATTTTTTGGATGTACATTAGTACTGTTGATACAGCAATTTTTGTGGCCCCTCGCCTACAGTGTAATCATAGCAATTTCTATGTTCTTCGCCTGCACTCATGGTACAGAAAGGTGTGTGGGGTTGGCCTACACTTTAGCTACATAAATGTAACTTGTGTCTTGTCTATACTGCAGCTACTGAAATGGAACGAAGACTGCGCTCCCACTATACTGCTGCTTCGGAATTGTTACTGGGGCCTGTCTTGAGTGCTACTATTACTGAAATGGAATGCATACTGTGCTCCCCCTATAATGCTGCTAGTGATATGTTAGTGGGGCCTGTCCTAATGCTACGGCTGAAATGTTACTAATTATGGGCTCTGCCTATACCGCTGCTAATGGTATGTCTCTGGGGTGTGGAAACAGAGGCTTCCCAAAGACATGATGGCGGCGAGGCCATTTCCCACCAACGCTGTTACTGTTAAGGTGCATATAACCACAGTCACGTGGAGAGGACACGTAGTGCCTCAAAAACATCCCCCGCCACAGCCCACTTAATCCTGGCCACATTCCGAAAACCAACAAAATAAAACCGCGCTACTAGGTCCGCAGTCACCACCACATTACCACCAACGCGGTTACTGTTAAGGTACATATTACCAGTCTGACTGGGGCATGCAGTGTGGGCCGAAGCCCACCTGCATTAAGCACGACATTACTACCTCAACTGTGTTGCGCAATGCAATGGGATATTTTTATGTACCGCCGGTGGGTTCCAGGGAGCCACCCATGCTGTAGGTGCACACGGAGTTTAACCTACATGTGTCCACTTGTAAAGAACCCCAGTCTGACTGGGGCATGCAGTGTGGGCCGAAGCCCACCTGCATTAAGCACGACATTACTACCTCAGCTGTGTTGGGCAATGCAATGGGATATTTTTATGTACCACCGGTGGCTTCCTGGCACCCACCCATGCTGTGGGTCCACAGAGAATTATAAATGCATCTGAAAGCACATCTAAAGAACCCCAGTCAGACTGGGGCATGCAGTGTGGGCCGAAGCCCACCTGCATTAAGCACGACATTACTACCTCAGCTGTGTTGGGCAATGCAATGGGATATTTTTATGTACCGCCGGTGGGTTCCAGGGAGCCACCCATGCTGTAGGTGCACACGGAGTTTAACCTACATGTGTCCACTTGTAAAGAACCCCAGTCTGACTGGGGCATGCAGTGTGGGCCGAAGCCCACCTGTATTACGCACGACATTACTACCTCAGCTGTGTTGGGCAATGCAATGGGATATTTTTATGTACCGCCGGTGGCTTCCTGGCACCCACCCATGCTGTCGGTCCACAGGGACTTGTAAATGCATCTGTTTCCACTTCTAAAGAACCCCAGTCTGACTGGGGCATGCAGTGTGGGCCGAAGCCCATCTGCATTAAGCACAACATTACTACATCAGCTGTGTTGGGCAATGCAATGGGATATTTTTATGTACCGCCGGTGGGTTCCAGGGAGCCACCCATGCTGTTGGTCCACAGGGACTTCACTATAGGGGGTTGTACCTGCCTGTGTCTATTTATAAAAAAAACGCGGTCTGACTGGGGCATGCAGACACCTTGACAGAATGAATAGTGTGTGGCACATAGGTTCCCCATTGCTATGCCCACGTGTGCAGCTCCTGATGGCGGTGGCACAGGATTATATTTCTCATTGCTTCTGTACAGCATTGTGGGCTATCGCCCGGCCCCTTTTAAAGAGGGTCGCTGCCTAGCCGTGCCAACCCTCTGCAGTGTGTGCCTGCGGTTCCTCGTCATGGCAGACGCACTTATAAATAGACATTAGGGTGGTGTGGCATGAGGGCAGCTGAAGGCTGCGCAGGGACACTTTGGTGTGCGCTGTGGGGGGGGGTTGGTCAGCATGTAACCCAGGAGAAGTGGCAGCGGAGTGTCATGCAGGCAGTGATTGTGCTTTGTTGGAGGTAGTGTGGTGCTTAGCTAAGGTATGCATTGCTAATGAGGGCTTTTCAGAAGTAAAAGTTGTTGGGAGGGGGGGGGGGGGCCACTCTTGCCGGTATTGTGGCTTAATAGTGGGACCTGTGAACTTGAGATGCAGCCCAACATGTAGCCCCTCGCCTGCCCTATCCGTTGCTGTGTCGTTCCCATCACTTTCTTGAATTGCCCAGATTTTCACACATGGAAACCTTAGCGAGCATCGGCGAAATACAAAAATGCTCGGGTCGCCCATTGACTTCAATGGGGTTCGTTACTCGAAACGAACCCTCGAGCATCGCGAAAACTTCGTCCCGAGTAACGAGCACCCGAGCATTTTGGTGCTCGCTCATCTCTAGTTGGGACCCAATTACTTTTCCTATTTTGGAGATAATCTATGCTCGTGCCAAAATTCATGTTTCTACGATATCGGGAAGTTGGAGAACTTTTGGCGAGTCAGTCAGTGAGTCAGTGAGTCAGTGAGGGCTTTCAGCTTTATATATATAGACTAGCTGATATACCCGCCTCCACACGGAAAATCTTCTGAAGTCGTGATTACTTTAGAGATACCGGAAAAACATCTGTTCACCATTTTGCATAGTTCTCTGCGTTACCCAGGAAACACCAAGGGGAGGTAACCATGCGACGTTTCCTTTATATAAAATGAAATCAGAAAGTGAGAGAATTAGATTCCGTAAGTAAAATTTGGACACTAATTCTTTTGCACTTATAATTGAATAATTGAGTTGGGACCCATTAGCTTTTGCTATTTATGACATAATCAATGCTCGTTCCAAATTTCATGTTTCTATGACACCGGAAAGTGAGAGAATTAGATTCCGTACGTAAAATCTGGACGCCAATTCTTTTGCGCTAGAATTGAATAATCGAGTTGGGACCTATGAACTTTTCCTATTTATGACATAATCAATGTTCGTGCCAAATTTCACGTTTCTATGACACCGGAAAGTGAAGAAATTATATTCCGCACGTTTAATTTGGACGCTAATTCTTTTGCGCATAGAATTGAATAATTGAGTTGGGTCCCATAAGCTTTTACTATTTATGACATAATCAATGCTCGTGCCAAATTTCACGTTTCTATGACACCGGAAAGTGAGAAAATTAGATTCCGTACGTAAAATTTGGACGCTAATTCTTTTGCGCATAGAATTGAATAATCGAGTTGGGACCTATGAACTTTTCCTATTTATGACATAACTAGCTGATATACCCGGCTTCGCCCGAGTTAATTTGGTACTGGTGTTTATCTGGTGTTCACACGGAAAATCTTATGAAGTCGTGGTTACTTTAGAGATACTGAGGAAAAACATATGTTCACCATTTTGCATAGTTCTCTGCGTTACCCAGGAAACACCACGTGGAGGTAACCATGCGACGTTTCCTTCATATAAAATGACATCAGGAAGTGAGAGAATTAGATTACGTACATAAAATTTGGACACTAATTCTTTTGCGCTTAGGATTGAATAATCGATTTGGGACCTATTAACTTTTCATATTTATGACACAATCAATGCTTGTGCCAAATTTCATGTTTCTATGACATTGGGAAGTGAGAGATTTGGATTATGTACGTAAAATTTGGACGCTAATTCTTTTGCGCGTAGAATTGAATAATGGGGTTGGGACCCATTAGCTTTCCCTATTTATGACATAATCAATGCTCGTGCCAAATTTCCCGTTTCTATGACACCGGAAAGTGAGAAAATTAACTTCCGCGCGTAAAATTTGGACGTTAATTCTTTTGCGCATAGAATTGAATAATGGAGTTGGGACCCATTAGCTTTTACTATTTATGACATAATCAATGCTCGTGCCAAATTTCCTGCTTCTATGACACCGGAAAGTGAAAAAATTACATTCCGTACGTAAAATTTGGACGCTAATTCTTTTGCGCATAGAATTGAATAATCGAGTTGGGACCCATTAGCTTTTCCTATTTATGTCATAATCATTGCCCGTGCAAAATTTCCCGTTTCTATGACACCGGAAAGGGAAAAAATTACATTCCGTACGTAAAATTTGGACGCTAATTCTTTTGTGCATAGAATTGAATAATCGAGTTGGGACCCATTAGCTTTTCCTATTTATGTCATAATCATTGCCCGTGCAAAATTTCCCGTTTCTATGACACCGGAAAGGGAAAAAATTACATTCCGTACGTAAAATTTGGACGCTAATTCTTTTGCGCATAGAATTGAATAATCGAGTTGGGACCCATTAGCTTTTCCTATTTATGTCATAATCATTGCCCGTGCAAAATTTTAAGTTTCTAAGGCATTGGGAAGTGACAGATTTAGATTATGTACGTAAAATTTCGACGCCAATTCTTTTGCGCTAGAATTGAATAATCGAGTTGGGACCCATTAGCTTTTCCTATGTATGACATAATCAATGCTCGTGCCAAATTTCCCGTTTCTATGACACCGGAAAGTGAAAAAATTACATTCCGTACGTAAAATTTGGACGCTAATTCTTTTGCGCATAGAATTGAATAATGGAGTTGGGACCCATTAGCTTTTCTTATTTATGACATAATCAATGCTCGTGCCAAATTTCCCGTTTCTATGACACCGGAAAGGGAAGAAATTACATTCCGTACGTAAAATTTGGACGCTAATTCTTTTGCGCATAGAATTGAATAATCGAGTTGGGACCCATTAGCTTTTCTTATTTATGACATAATCAATGCTCGTGCCAAATTTCCTGTTTCTATGACACCGGAAAGTGAGAAAATTAGATTCCGTACGTAAAATTTGGACGCTAATTCTTTTGCGCATAGAATTGAATAATCGAGTTGGGACCCATTAGCTTTTCCTATTTATGTCATAATCATTCCCGTGCCAAATTTTAAGTTTCTAAGGCATTGGGAAGTGACAGATTTAGATTATGTACGTAAAATTTCGACGCCAATTCTTTTGCGCTAGAATTGAATAATCGAGTTGGGACCCAATTACTTTTCCTATTTTGGAGATAATCTATGCTTGTGCCAAAATTCATGTTTCTACGATATCAGGAAGTTGGAGAACTTTTGGCGAGTCAGTCAGTGAGTCAGTGAGGGCTTTCAGCTTTATATATATAGACTAGCGTACCCGTCGCGCGTTGCTGCGAAGACAGACATACATACATACATTCGTTTTTATATATCTAGATGACGGCAGCAGCGACCACTGAGGTTTTGTAGGCCACCGCTTTCCCCTTACTGGCTGAATAAAATAGCCATTGTGTGGAACATCCAATTTATCCGGCTGCTGTGGCTTCTTGGGAAGATAGCCTAGTACATGATTGCCCACTTCCAACTCCAATGGAGACTGACTGTAAATGGCTGGCGTGGTTTCAAGCTGTACGTGTCATTGCATACAGTCTATCTATCTATCTATCTATCAGGGTTATTGCATACAGTCTATCTATCTATCTATCTATCTATGACATCAGGAAATGAGAGAATTAGATTTTGTAGGCCGCTGCTTCCCCCTTGCGGGCTGAATAAAATAGCCGTTGGGTGGAACATACAATTTATCCGGCTGCTGTGGCTTCTTAGGAAGATATCCTAGTACTTGTTTACCCACTTCCAACTCCAATGGTAATTGGCTGGCGTGCTCTAGTGGTTCCAAGCTGTACATGTCATAATAGAGCCTTAATGACATCACAATGCAGCTTTATAGAACATGTTGGGGCATGTTCAAGGGCGTCCGATGTTGATGACATCAGTGATGACATCACAATAGCAGGTGGCTTACTTATTCGATCTACGTGGGGGGGTGGTAACTTTCGATGACGCTCGCGCACGCGCCATTTATCGTAGGATAGTTGTACTATGCCTATAATCTTCCCAGGAGTGTACTCAACAACTTCCCAAAGTTTCATGGCGATCGGATGAATGGTGTAGTAGCGCATAAAGGACAAACAGACAGACAGACACGCAGACAGACAGACAGACACGCACGCACACAGACATACATTCAATTTTATATATATATAGACTAGCTGATATACCCGGCTTCACACGGAAAATCTTCTGAAGTCGTGGTTACTTTAGAGATACCGGAAAAAACATCTGTTCACCATTTTGCATAGTTCTCTGCGTTACCCAGGAAACACCAAGGGGAGGTAACCATGCGACGTTTCTTTTGTATAAAATGACATCAGAAAGTGAGAGAATTAGATTCCGTAAGTAAAATTTGGACACTAATTCTTTTGCACTTAGAATTGAATAATTGAGTTGGGACCCATTAGCTTTTGCTATTTATGACATAATCAATGCTCGTTCCAAATTTCATGTTTCTATGACACCGGAAAGTGAGAGAATTAGATTCCGTACGTAAAATCTGGACGCCAATTCTTTTGCGCTAGAATTGAATAATCGAGTTGGGACCTATGAACTTTTCCTATTTATGACATAATCAATGTTCGTGCCAAATTTCACGTTTCTATGACACCGGAAAGTGAAGAAATTATATTCCGCACGTTTAATTTGGACGCTAATTCTTTTGCGCATAGAATTGAATAATTGAGTTGGGTCCCATAAGCTTTTACTATTTATGACATAATCAATGCTCGTGCCAAATTTCACGTTTCTATGACACCGGAAAGTGAGAAAATTACATTCCGTAAGTAAAATTTGGACGCTAATTCTTTTGCGCATAGAATTGAATAATCGAGTTGGGACCTATGAACTTTTCCTATTTATGACATAATCAATGCTCGTGCCAAATTTCACGTTTCTATGACACCGGAAAGTGAAAAAATTACATTCCGCACGTAAAATTTCGACGCCAATTCTTTTGCGCTAGAATTGAATAATCGAGTTGGGACCCATTAGCTTTTCCTATTTATGACATAATCAATGCTCGTGCCAAATTTCCTGTTTCTATGACACCGGAAAGTGTAAAAATTACATTCTGCACGTAAAAAATTTCAACACCAATTCTTTTGCGCTACAATTGAATAATCGAGTTGGGACCTATGAACTTTTCCTATTTATGACATAATCAATGCTCGTGACAAATTTCGAGTTTCTATGACACCGTAAAGTGAGAAAATTAGATTCCGTACGTAAAATTTGGACGCTAATTCTTTTGCGCATAGAATTGAATAATCGAGTTGGGACCTATGAACTTTTCCTATTTATGACATAACTAGCTGATATACCCGGCTTCGCCCGAGTTAATTTGGTACTGGTGTTTATCTGGTGTTCACACGGAAAATCTTATGAAGTCGTGGTTACTCTGGAGATACTGAGGAAAAACATATGTTCACCATTTTGCATAGTTCTCTGCGTTACCCAGGAAACACCACGTGGAGGTAACCATGCGACGTTTCCTTCATATAAAATGACATCAGGAAGTGAGAGAATTAGATTACGTACATAAAATTTGGACACTAATTCTTTTGCGCTTAGAATTGAATAATCATTTGGGACCTATTAACTTTTCATATTTATGACACAATCAATGCTTGTGCCAATTTTCGAGTTTCTATGACATTGGGAAGTGAGAGATTTGGATTATGTACGTAAAATTTGGACGCTAATTCTTTTGCGCATAGAATTGAATAATGGAGTTGGGACCCATTAGCTTTCCCTATTTATGACATAATCAATGCTCGTGCCAAATTTCCCGTTTCTATGACACCGGAAAGTGAGAAAATTAACTTCCGCGCATAAAATTTCGACGCCAATTCTTTTGCGCATAGAATTGAATAATGGAGTTGGAACCCATTAGCTTTTCCTATTTATGACATAATCAATGCTCGTGCCAAATTTCCTGTTTCTATGACACCGGAAAGTGAAAAAAATTACATTCCGCACGTAAAATTTCGACGCCAATTCTTTTGCGCTAGAATTGAATAATCGAGTTGGGACCCATTCGCTTTTCCTATTTATGACATAATCAATGCTCATGCCAAATTTCCCGTTTCTATGACACCGGCAAGTGAGAAAATTACATTCCGCACATAAAATTTGGACGCTAATTCTTTTGCGCATAGAATTGAATAATCGAGTTGGGACCCATTAGCTTTTCCTATTTATGACATAATCAATGCTCCTGCCAAATTTCCTGTTTCTATGACACTGGAAAGTGAAAAAATTACATTCCGCTCGTAAAATTTCGACGCCAATTCTTTTGCGCTAGAATTGAATAATCGAGTTGGGACCCATTCGCTTTTCCTATTTATGACATAATCAATGCTCGTGCCAAATCTCCCATTTCTATGACACCGGAAGGTGAGAAAATTAGATTCCGTACGTAAAATTTGGACGCTAATTCTTTTGCGCATAGAATTGAATAATCGAGTTGGGACCCATTAGCTTTTACTATTTATGACATAATCAATGCTCCTGCCAAATTTCCTGTTTCTATGACACTGGAAAGTGAAAAAATTACATTCCGCTCGTAAAATTTCGACGCCAATTCTTTTGCGCTAGAATTCAATAATCGAGTTGGGACCTATGAACTTTTCCTATTTATGACATAATCAATGCTCGTGCCAAATTTCGAGTTTCTATGACACCGTAAAGTGAGAAAATTAGATTCCGTACGTAAAATTTGGACGCTAATTCTTTTGCGCATAGAATTGAATAATCGAGTTGGGACCTATGAACTTTTCCTATTTATGATATAACTAGCTGATATACCCGGCTTCGCCCGAGTTAATTTGGTACTGGTGTTTATCTGGTGTTCACACGGAAAATCTTAGGAAGTCGTGGTTACTTTAGAGATACTGAGGAAAAACATATGTTCACCATTTTGCATAGTTCTCTGCGTTACCCAGGAAACACCACGTGGAGGTAACCATGCGACGTTTCCTTCATATAAAATGACATCAGGAAGTGAGAGAATTAGATTACGTACATAAAATTTGGACACTAATTCTTTTGCGCTTAGAATTGAATAATTTATTTGGGACCTATTAACTTTTCATATTTATGACACAATCAATGCTCGTGCCAAATTTCATGTTTCTATGACATTGGGAAGTGAGAGATTTGGATTATGTACGTAAAATTTGGACGCTAATTCTTTTGCGCATAGAATTGAATAATGGAGTTGGGACCCATTAGCTTTTCCTATGTATGACATAATCAATGCTCGTGCCAAATTTCCCATTTCTATGACACCGGCAAGTGAGAAAATTACAATCCGTGCGTAAAATTTGGACGCTAATTCTTTTGCGCTAGAATTGAATAATCGAGTTGGGACCCATTAGCTTTTCCTATGTATGACATAATCAATGCTCGTGCCAAATTTCCCGTTTCTATGACACCGGAAAGTGAAAAAATTACATTCCGTACGTAAAATTTGGACGCTAATTCTTTTGCGCATAGAATTGAATAATGGAGTTGGGACCCATTAGCTTTTCTTATTTATGACATAATCAATGCTCGTGCCAAATTTCCCGTTTCTATGACACCGGAAAGGGAAGAAATTACATTCCGTACGTAAAATTTGGACGCTAATTCTTTTGCGCATAGAATTGAATAATCGAGTTGGGACCCATTAGCTTTTCTTATTTATGACATAATCAATGCTCGTGCCAAATTTCCTGTTTCTATGACACCGGAAAGTGAGAAAATTAGATTCCGTACGTAAAATTTGGACGCTAATTCTTTTGCGCATAGAATTGAATAATCGAGTTGGGACCCATTAGCTTTTCCTATTTATGTCATAATCATTCCCGTGCCAAATTTTAAGTTTCTAAGGCATTGGGAAGTGACAGATTTAGATTATGTACGTAAAATTTCGACGCCAATTCTTTTGCGCTAGAATTGAATAATCGAGTTGGGACCCAATTACTTTTCCTATTTTGGAGATAATCTATGCTCGTGCCAAAATTCATGTTTCTACGATATCAGGAAGTTGGAGAACTTTTGGCGAGTCAGTCAGTGAGTCAGTGAGTCAGTGAGGGCTTTCAGCTTTATATATATAGACTAGCGTACCCGTCGCGCGTTGCTGCGAAGACAGACATACATACATACATTCGTTTTTATATATCTAGATGACGGCAGCAGCGACCACTGAGGTTTTGTAGGCCACCGCTTTCCCCTTACTGGCTGAATAAAATAGCCGTTGTGTGGAACATCCAATTTATCCGGCTGCTGTGGCTTCTTGGGAAGATAGCCTAGTACATGATTGCCCACTTCCAACTCCAATGGAGACTGACTGTAAATGGCTGGCGTGGTTTCAAGCTGTACGTGTCATTGCATACTATCTATCTATCTATCTATCTATCTGGGTTATTGCATACAGTCTATCTATCTATCTATGACATCAGGAAATGAGAGAATTAGATTTTGTAGGCCGCTGCTTCCCCCTTGCGGGCTGAATAAAATAGCCGTTGGGTGGAACATACAATTTATCCGGCTGCTGTGGCTTCTTAGGAAGATATCCTAGTACTTGTTTACCCACTTCCAACTCCAATGGTAATTGGCTGGCGTGCTCTAGTGGTTCCAAGCTGTACGTGTCATAATAGAGCCTTAATGACATCACAATGCAGCTTTATAGAACATGTTGGGGCATGTTCAAGGGCGTCCGATGTTGATGACATAAGTGATGACATCACAATAGCAGGTGGCTTACTTATTCGATCTACGTGGGGGGGTGGTAACTTTCGATGACGCTCGCGCACGCGCCATTTATCGTAGGATAGTTGTACTATGCCTATAATCTTCCCAGGAGTGTACTCAACAACTTCCCAAAGTTTCATGGCGATCGGATGAATGGTGTAGTAGCGCATAAAGGACAAACAGACAGACAGACACGCAGACAGACAGACACGCACGCACACAGACATACATTCAATTTTATATATATAGACTAGCTGATATACCCGGCTTCACACGGAAAATCTTCTGAAGTCGTAGTTACTTTAGAGATACCGGAAAAAACATCTGTTCACCATTTTGCATAGTTCTCTGCGTTACCCAGGAAACACCAAGGGGAGGTAACCATGCGACGTTTCTTTTGTATAAAATGACATCAGAAAGTGAGAGAATTAGATTCCGTAAGTAAAATTTGGACACATTCTTTTGCACTTAGAATTGAATAATTGAGTTGGGACCCATTAGCTTTTGCTATTTATGACATAATCAATGCTCGTTCCAAATTTCATGTTTCTATGACACCGGAAAGTGAGAGAATTAGATTCCGTACGTAAAATCTGGACGCCAATTCTTTTGCGCTAGAATTGAATAATCGAGTTGGGACCTATGAACTTTTCCTATTTATGACATAATCAATGTTCGTGCCAAATTTCACGTTTCTATGACACCGGAAAGTGAAGAAATTACATTCCGCACGTTTAATTTGGACGCTAATTCTTTTGCGCATAGAATTGAATAATTGAGTTGGGTCCCATAAGCTTTTACTATTTATGACATAATCAATGCTCGTGCCAAATTTCACGTTTCTATGACACCGGAAAGTGAGAAAATTACATTCCGTAAGTAAAATTTGGACGCTAATTCTTTTGCGCATAGAATTGAATAATCGAGTTGGGACCTATGAACTTTTCCTATTTATGACATAATCAATGCTCGTGCCAAATTTCACGTTTCTATGACACCGGAAAGTGAAAAAATTACATTCCGCACGTAAAATTTCGACGTCAATTCTTTTGCGCTAGAATTGAATAATCGAGTTGGGACCCATTAGCTTTTCCTATTTATGACATAATCAATGCTCGTGCCAAATTTCGAGTTTCTATGACACCGTAAAGTGAGAAAATTAGATTCCGTACGTAAAATTTGGACGCTAATTCTTTTGCGCATAGAATTGAATAATCGAGTTGGGACCTATGAACTTTTCCTATTTATGACATAATCAATGCTCGTGCCAAATTTCCTGTTTCTATGACACCGGAAAGTGTAAAAATTACATTCCGCACGTAAAAAATTTCAACACCAATTCTTTTGCGCTACAATTGAATAATCGAGTTGGGACCTATGAACTTTTCCTATTTATGACATAATCAATGCTCGTGCCAAATTTCGAGTTTCTATGACACCGTAAAGTGAGAAAATTAGATTCCGTACGTAAAATTTGGACGCTAATTCTTTTGCGCATAGAATTGAATAATCGAGTTGGGACCTATGAACTTTTCCTATTTATGACATAACTAGCTGATATACCCGGCTTCGCCCGAGTTAATTTGGTACTGGTGTTTATCTGGTGTTCACACGGAAAATCTTATGAAGTCGTGGTTACTCTGGAGATACTGAGGAAAAACATATGTTCACCATTTTGCATAGTTCTCTGCGTTACCCAGGAAACACCACGTGGAGGTAACCATGCGACGTTTCCTTCATATAAAATGACATCAGGAAGTGAGAGAATTAGATTACGTACATAAAATTTGGACACTAATTCTTTTGCGCTTAGAATTGAATAATCATTTGGGACCTATTAACTTTTCATATTTATGACACAATCAATGTTTGTGCCAATTTTCGAGTTTCTATGACATTGGGAAGTGAGAGATTTGGATTATGTACGTAAAATTTGGACGCTAATTCTTTTGCGCATAGAATTGAATAATGGAGTTGGGACCCATTAGCTTTCCCTATTTATGACATAATCAATGCTCGTGCCAAATTTCCCGTTTCTATGACACCGGAAAGTGAGAAAATTAACTTCCGCGCATAAAATTTCGACGCCAATTCTTTTGCGCATAGAATTGAATAATGGAGTTGGAACCCATTAGCTTTTCCTATTTATGACATAATCAATGCTCGTGCCAAATTTCCTGTTTCTATGACACCGGAAAGTGAAAAAAATTACATTCCGCACGTAAAATTTCGACGCCAATTCTTTTGCGCTAGAATTGAATAATCGAGTTGGGACCCATTCGCTTTTCCTATTTATGACATAATCAATGCTCATGCCAAATTTCCCGTTTCTATGACACCGGCAAGTGAGAAAATTACATTCCGCACATAAAATTTGGACGCTAATTCTTTTGCGCATAGAATTGAATAATCGAGTTGGGACCCATTAGCTTTTCCTATTTATGACATAATCAATGCTCCTGCCAAATTTCCTGTTTCTATGACACTGGAAAGTGAAAAAATTACATTCCGCTCGTAAAATTTCGACGCCAATTCTTTTGCGCTAGAATTGAATAATCGAGTTGGGACCCATTCGCTTTTCCTATTTATGACATAATCAATGCTCGTGCCAAATCTCCCATTTCTATGACACCGGAAGGTGAGAAAATTAGATTCCGTACGTAAAATTTGGACGCTAATTCTTTTGCGCATAGAATTGAATAATCGAGTTGGGACCCATTAGCTTTTACTATTTATGACATAATCAATGCTCCTGCCAAATTTCCTGTTTCTATAACACTGGAAAGTGAAAAAATTACATTCCGCTCGTAAAATTTCGACGCCAATTCTTTTGCGCTAGAATTGAATAATCGAGTTGGGACCTATGAACTTTTCCTATTTATGACATAATCAATGCTCGTGCCAAATTTCGAGTTTCTATGACACCGTAAAGTGAGAAAATTAGATTCCGTACGTAAAATTTGGACGCTAATTCTTTTGCGCATAGAATTGAATAATCGAGTTGGGACCTATGAACTTTTCCTATTTATGACATAACTAGCTGATATACCCGGCTTTGCCCGAGTTAATTTGGTACTGGTGTTTATCTGGTGTTCACACGGAAAATCTTAGGAAGTCGTGGTTACTTTAGAGATACTGAGGAAAAACATATGTTCACCATTTTGCATAGTTCTCTGCGTTACCCAGGAAACACCACGTGGAGGTAACCATGCGACGTTTCCTTCATATAAAATGACATCAGGAAGTGAGAGAATTAGATTACGTACATAAAATTTGGACACTAATTCTTTTGCGCTTAGAATTGAATAATCATTTGGGACCTATTAACTTTTCATATTTATGACACAATCAATGCTCGTGCCAAATTTCATGTTTCTATGACATTGGGAAGTGAGAGATTTGGATTATGTACGTAAAATTTGGACGCTAATTCTTTTGCGCATAGAATTGAATAATGGAGTTGGGACCCATTAGCTTTCCCTATTTATGACATAATCAATGCTCGTGCCAAATTTCCCATTTCTATGACACCGGCAAGTGAGAAAATTACAATCCGCGCGTAAAATTTGGACGCTAATTCTTTTGCGCATAGAATTGAATAATCGAGTTGGGACCCATTAGCTTTTCCTATTTATGACATAATCAATGCTCGTGCCAAATTTCCTGTTTCTATGACACCGGAAAGTGAAAAAATTACATTCCGCACGTAAAATTTGGATGCCAATTCTTTTGCGCTAGAATTGAATAATGGAGTTGGGACCCATTAGCTTTTCCTATTTATGACATAATCAATGCTCGTGCCAAATTTCCCGTTTCTATGACACCGGAAAGTGAGAAAATTACATTCCGCACGTAAAATATGGACGCTAATTCTAGAATTGAATAATGGAGTTGGGACCCATTAGCTTTTCCTATTTATGACATAATCAATGCTCGTGCCAAATTTCATGTTTCTATGACACCGGAAAGTGAAAAAATTACATTCTGCACGTAAAATTTCGACACCAATTCTTTTGCGCTAGAATTGAAAAATGGAATTGGGACCTATTAACTTTTCCTATTTATGACATAATCAATGCTCGTGCCAAATTTCACGTTTCTATGACACCGGAAAGTGAGAAAATTACATTCCGCACGTAAAATTTGGACGCTAATTCTTTTGCGCATAGAATTGAATAATGGAGTTGGGACCCATTAGCTTTTCCTACTTATGACATAATCAATGCTCGTGCCAAATTTCCCGTTTCTATGACACCGGAAAGTGAAAAAATTACATTCCGTACGTAAAATTTGGACGCTAATTCTTTTGCGCATAGAATTGAATAATGGAGTTGGGACCCATTAGCTTTTCTTATTTATGACATAATCAATGCTCATGCCAAATTTCCCGTTTCTAGGACACCGGAAAGGGAAGAAATTACATTCCGTACATAAAATTTGGGCGCTAATTCTTTTGCGCATAGAATTGAATAATCGAGTTGGGACCCATTAGCTTTTCTTATTTATGACATAATCAATGCTCGTGCCAAATTTCCCGTTTCTATGACACCGGAAAGTGAGAAAATTACATTCCGCACGTAAAACTTCGACGCCAATTCTTTTGCGCTAGAATTGAATAATCGAGTTAGGACCCATTAGTTTTTCCTATGTATGACATAATCAATGCTCGTGCCAAATTTCCCGTTTCTATGACACCGGAAAGTGAAAAAATTACATTCCGTACGTAAAATTTGGACGCTAATTCTTTTGCGCATAGAATTGAATAATGGAGTTGGGACCCATTAGCTTTTCTTATTTATGACATAATCAATGCTCGTGCCAAATTTCCCGTTTCTAGGACACCGGAAAGGGAAGAAATTACATTCCGTACATAAAATTTGGGCGCTAATTCTTTTGCGCATAGAATTGAATAATCGAGTTGGGACCCATTAGCTTTTCTTATTTATGACATAATCAATGCTCGTGCCAAATTTCCCGTTTCTATGACACCGGAAATTGAAAAAATTACATTCCGTACGTAAAATTTGGACGCCAATTCTTTTGCGCTAGAATTGAATAATGGAGTTGGGACCTATTAACTTTTCCTTTTTATGACATAATCAATGCTCGTGCCAAATTTCATGTTTCTATGACACCAGAAAGTGCGAAAATTAGATTCCGTACGTAAAATTTGGACGCTAATTCTTTTGCGCATAAAATTGAATAATCAAGTTGGGACCCATTAGCTTTTCCTACTTATGACATAATCAATGCTCGTGCCAAATTTCCCATTTCTATGACACCGGGAAGTGAGAAAATTACATTCCGCACGTAAAATTTTGACGCCAATTCTTTTGTGCTAGAATTGAATAATCGAGTTGGGACCCATTCGCTTTTCCTATTTATGACATACTTAATGCTCGTGCCAAATTTCCCATTTCTATGACACCGGAAAGTGAGAAAATTACATTCCGCACGTAAAATTTGGACGCTAATTCTTTTGCGCATAGAATTGAATAATCGAGTTGGGACCCATTAGCTTTTCCTTTTCATGACATAATCAATGCTCGTGCTAAATTTCACATTTCTATGACATTGGGAAGTGAGAGATTTAGATTATGTACGTAAAATGTTGACGCCTATTCTTTTGCGCATAGAACTGAATAATCGAGTTGGGACCCATTAGCTTTTCCTATTTATAACATGATCAATGCTCGTGCCAAATTTCCCGTTTCTATGACATTGGGAAGTGAGTGATTTAGATTATGTACGTTAAATCTCGACACCAATTCTTTTGCGCTAGAATTGAATAATCGAGTTGGGAACCAATTACTTTTCCTATTTTGGAGATAATGTATGCTTGTGCCAAAATTCATGTTTCTACGACATCGGGAAGTTGGAGAACTTTTGGCGAGTCAGTCAGTCAGTGAGTCAGTGAGTCAGTGAGGGCTTTCGTCTTTATATATATAGACTAGCTGATATACCCGACTTTGCCCGAGTTAATTTGGTACTGGTGTTTATCTGGTATTCACACGGAAAATTTTATGAAGCCGTCGTTACTTTAGAGATACCGGGAAAAAAATATGATCACCATTTTGCATGGTTCTTTGCGTTACCCAGGAAACACCACGTGCAGGTAATCATGAAGCATTTTTTTTATATATAATAACATCGGAAAGTGAGAGAATTAGATTACGTACGTAAAATTTGGACGTTAATTCTTTTGCGCTTAGAACTGAATAATCAAGTTGGGACCCATTAGCTTTTCCTATTTATGACATATTCAATGCCCGTGCCAAATTTCACGTTTCTATGATGCCAGGAAGTGAGAGAATTAGATTCCGTACGTAAAATTTGGACACTAGTTCTTTTGCGCTAGAATTGAATAATCGAGTTGGGACCCATTAACTTTTCATATTTATGACATATTCAATGCTTATGGCAAAATTTCACGTTTCTATGACACTGGGAAGTGAGAGATTTAGATTATGTACGTAACATTTTGACGCTAATTCTTTTGTGCTAGAATTAAATAATCATGTTGGGACCCATTAACTTTTCCAATTTATGACATAATCAATGCTCGTGCCAAATTTCACGTTTCTATGACACCGGAAAGTGAGAAAATTACATTCTGTACGTAAAATTTGGACGCTAATTCTTTTGCGCATAGAATTGAATAATCGAGTTGGGACCCATTAGCTTTTCCTATTTATGACACAATCAATGCCCGTGCCAAATTTCAGGTTTCTATGACACCGGAAAGTTAGAAAATTACATTCCGTACGTAAAATTTGGACGCTAATTCTTTTGCGCATAGAATTGAATAATTGAGTTGGGACCCATTAGCTTTTCCTATTTATGACATAATCAATGCTCGTGCCAAATTTCACGTTTCTATGACACAGGAAAGTGAGAAAATTACATTCCGTACGTAAAATTTGGACGCTAATTCTTTTGCGCATAGAATTGAACAATCGAGTTGGGATCCATTAGCTTTTCCTATTTATGACACAATCAATGCTCCTGCCAAATTTCGAGTTTCTATGACACCGGAAGTGAGAGAATTAGATTCCGTACGTAAAATTTGGACGCCAATTCTTTTGCGCATAAAATTGAATAATCAAGTTGGGACCCATTAACTTTTCCTATTTATGATATAATCAATGCTCGTGCCAAATTTTAAGTTTCTATGACATTGGGAAGTGAGAGATTTAGATTATGTACGTAAAATTTCAACACCAATTCTTTTGCGCTAGAATTGAATAATCGAGTTGGGACCCAATTACTTTTCCTATTTTGGAGATAATCTATGCTTGTGCCAAATTTCATGTTTCTACGACATCAGGAAGTTGGAGAACTTTTGGCGAGTCAGTGAGTGAGTGAGTCAGTCAGTCAGTGAGTCGGTGAGGGCTTTCGTCTTTACATATATATATATATATATAGATTTAACAGAACGCATTTCATGCTATATTATCAGAAATGTTTAATGTTATCATCCTTTATACGTTAGATCCAAGTCATTAACTTGCGTAAATGCCATAGTGTCGCAATAGTTTAACAGTACTCAGCGCCTTTGTATTTTGAGCACGATCGTTTTACATAAGCTTCCGCTCAAAGCCCGTGGCCATAAAAGTCTCCATGACAACGACATGCCATCACGTGACACCGTGTCATCATTAGGTTGCGCCAGTGCCGTAACTACGCGACAAAACATCGCAGTCACATTTCTCTGCGCTGGGATGTAGCATACAGCACCGCTACCTCTCAGTGACATTACAACCTGCCGTAGTCACGTGAGGCTACGTCAGAATCCTGTGACTCTCGTCACGATCATGTGAAATAAACGTAACTAGCGGGAACAGCGCCCCAGCTCCTCCTGGAGGTAGGAGGTAACCTTTCTTTATTGGATTAGCTACCTTGGGGTTCCACCTACAGGAGGCGTCATCAGCCCTTTATAAGTGGAGTCACCACAGACGCCTATCAGGTCTGTCAGTTTAAACTATGCCCGCCGGGCTGTAGACTAGCATAGCATTGTCTAACAATAAAAAGCATCTAGCCAAGATATTAGGCTTAGAAAAACATGCGTAGCTAGCCCTGTGTGCTCTTAGTATACTGGGGAATAACTAACTAATGCACAGACTCTTCCATCTGAGAGTGGTGCTAATATATTAGACAATTCCCTTGTATAGTTGTAAAATACTGTCCTGATGAAACAGTGTGGTCATGTACACACTGTAGAAACGAGTCGACAGTGAAATAGACAGTAAATTTGTTCTATGTCTAATACTTGCAGAAAATATATGCAAATTTGTACAGGACGAACTCGGGGATTTACTAATACGTGCTGATATGCGGCTATCTTTCAGATTTATCATCAATATCTGAAAGTCCAGCATATCTCTGGTCAGATCCACCACTAACTTAGCAATCAGTGAGAATGAATTCTCTCCATGTGGTATTTGCCCTATTGAAACATTGTAGGAGCTGATTGGTATTATAACCTTATTTTAGCTCTATTAAGGAATACCACTAACACCAGTATACTCACCATGTATAGGAGCATATAGAGCTCCACCTAGAGGAGAGACTTAGCAACAAAATAAGAGGTGTAAAGTAATACCATACTTACCCTATCTCCTGATTGGGCTATTTAAGCATAATTGTTTGTGTGTGTATGTTTGTGTTTGTGTCCACTTGTTTGTTACCCAAACTATCTCGTGTGAGGAATAGTTTTTTAGTTTATTTAGCTAATAAAAGTTATATTTTAGTCTAGGCCTTCAGTGATCAACATATTGTTTTTCTAGAGCCTTATAGTAGTCTCAGTGATTCGCTTTTGTGATAGCAGGCTGTTGTGTAGTACCTTGTATACGCCACATGTTAGCAAAATCTGCTGAGATGATGATACCCACTAAGATGGTACAGAAGGGTATCTATGGCCAACTTTTAAGCTCGCCTAATTCCAATTATTCTTATATTGATCAGGACAATGGTGATCTGGAGGAATGCAGTGAAGAGGTTTAATTAAGTCTCGCAGACATCACTAGGATGGATTGAAGTACTTCTAATATCTAATGTTGTTCTGCATCAAGATAATAAATAAAGGAGAAAAATGTCATGGTGCATAAACTGTTAATGTTTCTAGCTAGAAAAAATGTACATATTTCTCATCCTGATTGATTTAGCGGAACCTAGAAGCAGGAACTATATGTAGTGTACAGTTGAAACAGGAAGATACAGGAACCAAAGTATATAGAATATGTTGAAATGTTATGAAAACCTTGACTCCATCTGTTTCCTTTTCTTACACTGTCGACCACACAAGTCTTATGACTGTTAAATCAGCAGACAGCAGTATCTCGTAGTCAATAGTTCTGCAATGACAACGCCTTCTTTCCTGTATAAAAGCTTCTAAAAGCTTTCAATAAACAGAGTCATTTGAATTCTCATGTGTTCTCTCAATGAGTAGCATTCTGCTATAACATGAGTCATCTTACATTATTTCCAGATAACGCTAGCATCTCCTCTTTGCGGGCATTCCTCCATTACAATTTGGCACCTGACGAGGTCAAAGATAGTTACCGCTGTGGTTTCGATAACAGAACCTTCCTACTCTAGTTCTCTATGCTGTCAGGCTGCTGGGCTGTAGAATATCTTCAGTTGTCATCTTCTGTCTGCTCTAATCAAGTTAAAGAGATATTGTGTTACCCTATAAAGTACCATACTATTTATTTTGACATATCAGGTTTATACTCTGCAATGATTCTGTACAAATTCTTGCCTGCATGATCCACTTAGACACTTAGAAACTGCAATATTATCTTTATTTGATACAAGGCGGACTTTGGGTGCCTTTACATGGGATAATATGTCGTCCCAGCCATCTGTCCTGTGCTTTCACACAGGAACAAGCCAGGGATTGTTGTGGACCACCCGCCTCCATTCACAGTAAGAAGACAGTCGTTCATAAGTAAAAAACAGCTGCCTGTTTAAATAGAATGATATGTTGTTCAGTTTTCTGCAGTCACAAACTTATCAACGAGAAGTGAACAAATTCCTGTTTGTCATTCAGTTGGTGCATGCATTTACACTGAACGATAATAGTTCAACCCCTTAAGGACATGGCCCTATTTTTTTTCCATTTTTGTTTTTTTCCTCCCCCCCATCTTTCATTAATCCTTCGACATAGATTTTTTGAGGGCTTGTCTTATTTTGTATTTTTCCAATCTCTTGTAATTAACCAGAGATTGGAGCTGCAGGAAGATCCTTTGCATATTCCCTGTGCATTCTGGGAAGAGCAAAGAATCACCGTACGTGGGAAGATTGCTAGGATTAGCCGGGTCTAGCTGCTCGGAGGACATCGCCACTTAGTGGTATTTTACCGGTTATATATCTTCACTACAATTCTTGACTTTTAGAAGTTTAAAAGTGGACATCAACTAACAACATAGAAAAGGAGAGGAGCCATTTGATGAGCTGCAACATATGCTATATGTTTACAGACCTACCGGAGGAAAAGCTAATTTTCACCTACCAGAAATGCACGCTTGTGTCTCTACTGGGTAAAAAAGGTGCAAAGTCTTCAGGAGAGAATAGCTACATTGAAACATATTAAGGAAGATAAGGATTTCCTTGACAGAGTAGAAGAAAGTCTTCAAAATGTTGAAGGAAAAGAAATGTCCAGTGTACCTGCAGAAGCCGAGGAATGGAAGCATGGTACCCAAAGAAGCAGGAAGAACATGTCAGCCAGCACCTATACTGCTTGGGAAGCGGTACGAGGTTCTCACACAGGGGGAGCTGGTACTGGTTCCTGAGCAGAAGGACAAAGAGGTACAAAAAGAAATGACTCCACCCACAAAGAACAGAGCAGAGGAGAAAGAGGTACAACAAGAAATGACTCTACCCAAAAAGAACAGGGCAGAGGAGAAAGAAGTACAGCAAGAAATGACTCTACCCACAAAGAACTGTGTAGGAAGTGCACAGAGTCCTCTTGAATGGAGATAAAGAAGTGCTGTTGTGAAGAAGAATAGGAGAGTGGTGGTTGTAGGGGATTCCCTATTGAGAGGAACAGAGGCCGCTGTCTGTACACCTGACATACCCTCACGAGAGGTGTGCTGTCTTCCAGGTGCACAAATTAATGATGTGTCTGATAGGCTGTCAAGAGTCTTCAGTCCTACAGAACACCACCCATTCCTATTAATACATGTAGGGACAAATGGCAAAAAAGGACATTGCAACTATCTGCAGAGACTTTGAAGACCTCGGAAAGAAGGTGAAGGAACTAGGAGCACAGGTGGTCTTCTCATTCATCCTCCCAGTGGATGGCCATGGAATAAGAAGATGGAACAGGATTCTAGAGGTGAACAACTGGCTACGTCGTTGGTGACGTCAGCAAAGATTTGGATTCCTAGATCATGGAGTGAATTACCTATATGATGGACTGCTTGCTAGAGATGGGTTGCACCTTACAAAAACAGGTAGGCACATTTTTGGTGGGCGCCTTTCTTCACTCATTAGGAGAGCTGAAAAACTAGAACAATATGGGAAGGGAAGTGAAAAGCCAGGTAAAAATATACAGCTAATTAATACATTTGAGACTCTCGCTATTAGAAGTGGAAAGAAAGAACAAAGACAAAAAATTCAGAAGGCAAGTAGAGGAGCAAGAGACACCGATCACAAACTAAAATGTTTTTTATACAAATGCACAGAGCATGGGAAACAAACAATGAGAATTGGACCTCCTAACACAGGAAGAAAAATATGATGTCATAGGCATCACAGAAACTTGGTAGAATGATACACATGATTGGAACACAAGGCTTGAAGGACATAACTTATTTATAAGAAACAGACCAAAAAAAGGGGAGGAGGTATTGCGTTGTATGTTAGGAAAACATTCATCTCCACAGAGATTCAAGCTTCAGAGCATGGGAGTTCTGTAGAAATTGTTTGGGTAAGAATACAGGGAGAGAACAACAGAAAGTAGACTATTATAGGCATTTACTATAGGCTACCTGGACAAGCAGAAGATATTGATGAAGTCTTTCTACATCAGATGGCCAAGCTCTCAAAAAAGCACAACATAGTGATTATGAGAGATTTTAACTATCCAGGCATTTGTTGGAAATTTCTCTCAGGTAAAAGTAATGGATCCAACAAATTCTTATCCGCTCTTGCTGACAACTTTATCTTTTAACCCCTTCCCGCTTCATGACGAACCGGTACGTCATGGAGCGGCGGGGTATGTATGAAGAGAGGTTGCGTGGCAACCTCTCTTCATACAGTGCGGGCGTCAGCTGTTTATAACAGCTGACACCCGCGGGCAATAGCCGCTATCGGCCGTTCAGCAGATCGCGGCTATTAACCATTTAAATGCCACTGTCAATTCTGACAGCGGCATTTAAATCCCCCGAATGATTTTCGAGGGTCCCGTACGGCCCGCCCGCGGTGAGATCGGGGGAGCCGTGCAGGTGTCATGGCAGCCGGGGGCCTAATAAAAGGCCCCAGGGCTGCCTTACCAGACTGCCTATCAAGCCATCCATGGGGTGGCTGGATAGAATGCCTGTTAAATTGCAGTATGACGTAATGCTATAGCATTACGTCATACTGCAGAAGCGATCAAAGCATCGTATGTTAAAGTCCCCCAGGGGGACTTCAAAGTAAAGTAAAAAACAATCAATAAAATAATTGTAAAAAAAAAGTTATAAAAGCTTAAATCACCCCCCTTTTGCCATATCTATTATTAAAAAATCTAAATCATAAAATAAAAATATGTATTTGATATCACCGTATCCGTAAAAGTCCGATCTATCAGAGTGGTGCATTATTATTCCCGCAAGGTGAACGTCGTCCGAAAAAAAAAATAAAGAACGCCAGAAATGCACTTTTTTAGTTACCCTGTCTCCCAGAAAAAAACGCAATAAAAAGTGATCAAAAAGTCGTATGTATTCCAAATTGATACTATCGGAAAGTACAGGACATCCCGCAAAAAATGAGCCATTGCTCAACTACGTCGACGGAAAAATTAAAACGTTATTGCGCGCACAAAATGACCGCAGAAAATAATTGAAAAAAATTAAATGTCTTTGAAAAAAAAAAAAGAGTAGTATAGTAAGAAGAAACCTATACAAGTTTGGTATCGTAGTAATCATACAGACCCATAGAATAAAGTTATCATGTCACTTTTGTTGCCGTTTGTGCGCAGTAGAAACAAGACGCACTAAAAGATGGCGAAAGGTCGTTCTTTTTTTTCATTTTACTCCACTTAGAATTTTTTAAAGGTTTTTCAGTACATTATATGGTACTTTAACCCCTTAGTGACGAAGCCTGTTTGCGCCTTAGTGACGGAGCCAAATTTTGAAAATCTGACATGTGTCACTTAACATAGCATAACTCCGTAAAGGCTTTACATATCCAAGTGATTCTGACATTGTTTTTTGCCACATGTTGTACTTCATATAGGTGGAAAAAATAGACTGATAGTATTTATGAATATTTATTAAAAGTGCCAATATTGGGAAAATTTTGAAAAAAATTGTCATTTTTTCACATTTTTAACTGTAATTACGCAAATATGTGCAAACATACTGTACAAATTTTTGCTAAGGTATATATTTCCATCAGTTTACTTTATTCTGGATGCACATTTGAAAAACTTTCGTGTTTTTTTAACCATTTAGGAGACATACAAATTTAACATTACTTTTCAGCATTTTGAAGAACACTTTGTTTTCCTACACCAAGCCAAGATTGGAAAGGCTTATGAGTGTCAGAACAATAGATACCCCCACAAATGACCCTATTTTAAAAACTACACCCCTTAATGTATTGACTAAGGGGTGTCATGAGTATTTTGACCCCACAGTTTTTTTTTCAGGAATTAATTCAATTTAGAGGAGAAAAAGTAAAATTTCATATTTAAAGACATATTTTTTCCTATAGTTTACATGAAAATGAGGATTTATACCCCAAAACGGATCCCCTGTTTGTTCTGTGTTCAGAAATATACCAATTGTGGCCCTGATTTTATGTCTGGATGCACAACAGGGCCCAAAATGAAAGGCGTAATCGGTAGCTTTCAGAACATAGGTTTTGTTTGAAGTCCTTTTAGGCCCCATTGCCCACTTGTAGAGTTCTTGAGCGGCCAAAACCATAGAGAAACCCCCACAACTGACCACATTTTGAAAACTAGACCCCTTAAGGAATTTATCTAGGGGTGTACTGCATATTTTGACCCCACAGTTTTTGAATGAATTTAAGCCAAGCAGAAGGAAAAAATTGGGATTTTCATTTTTTTGGCAATTCTGTCATTTTAAAAACAGCTTTTTTTGTACAGCACACATATGAATGAAGACTTGCACCCAAAAATGGATACCCCTGTTTGTCCCGTGTTCAGAGACATACCCATTGTGGCCCTAATCTTATGTCTGGATGCACAACAGGGCCCAAAATGAAAGGAGTAGTCAGTGGCTTTCGGAACATAGATTTTGCTTGAAGTCCTTTTAGGTGCCATTGCCCACTTGTAGAGTTATTGAGCGCCCAAAACCATATAGAACCCCCACAAATGACCCCATTTTGAAAACTAGACTCCTTAACGAATTTATCTAGGGGTGTACTGCGTATTTTGACCCCACAGTTTTTTGAATAAATTCAAGCAAAGCAAAAAGTTTTTTTGGCAATTCTGTCATTTTAAAAACAGCTTTTTTTATACAGCACACATATGAAGGAAGACTTGCACCCCAAAATGGATACCCCTATTTGTGCTGTTTTCAGAAATATACCCATTGTGGCCCTAATCTTATGTCCGCATGCACAACGGGGCCCAAAATGAAAGGGGTAGTCGGTGGCTTTCAGAACATAGATTTTGCTTGAAGTCCTTTTAGGCCCCATTGCCCACTTGTAGAGTTCTTGAGCACCCAAAACCATAGAGAACCCCCACAAATGACCCCATTTTGAAAACTAGACCCCTTAACGAATTTATCTAGGGGTGTACTGCGTATTTTAACCCTACAATTTTTGAATAGATCTAAGCGAAGCAGTAAGAAAAAATTACAATTTTCATTTTTTGGGCTATTGCATCAATTTAAAAAGTTTTTTTTTGTACAGCACACATATAAATGAAAACTTTCACCCCAAAATGGATACCCCTGTTTGTCCCGTGTTCAGAAACATACCCACTGTGGCCCTAATAGACTTACAGGACACATGGCTAGGCCTACAATGAAAGGAATACCCATTGGATTTCAGGGTACAACTGAATAAATTCCAGGCCCCATTGCCCACTTATAGAGCCATTGAGCGGCCAAAACTATAAAGAACCCCCACGAATGACCCCGTTTTGAAAACTAGACCCCTTAAAGAATTCATCTAGGGGTGTACTGCGTATTATGACCCCACAGTATTTGAATAAATCTAAGCAAAGCAGAAGGAAAAAACTACGATTTTCAATTTTGTTTGGCAATTTTTTAAATTTAAAAAGTTTTTTTGTACAGTGTACATAGGAATGAAGACATTCACCCCCAAATGGATACCCCCGTTTCTCCCGAGTTCAGAAACATACCCATTGTGGCCCTAATTTACTTACAGGACCCATGGCAAGGCCTATAAAGGAGGGAACACCCGTTGGATTTCAGGGCACAACTGAATAAATCCCAGTCCCCATTGCTTATTTGTACGGAATAAAAATTGACTCGCTAAAAATTCCCCCCCCCCTCCGCGCCCCTTTTGGCGTTCGCAAATCTTAGATAAAAGTAATAATGTGAACTGTGTGGTATTTCCGAAGACAGGGGTAATTACGGAGGCTGGTTGGAATGGGCCCATGGGGCAATAAAACCGTGTATCCCCCCTCCTCTCATGCTTTTTGGGGGTATTTCATGACCTTAGTGGCAGGGACGGGGTGTGAAAAGTGGCGTTCCGTGAGTCTCCATAAGCTTGATGAGGTGCGGCGGTCTCGCACAGAAGGCGCTCAACAAGCTGCTCCTGGAACTGCATGAAGGCAAGCGTTCCCGGGGCTTCTTGTAAAATACGTATTACAGGTAGCGGTCTGAATAACGCCGGGCTCACGCAGCCATAGGCGGAATCTGCTTGCGGAGGCCCGCAGCGGATCCCATCTGTGAGCCCGGCTGTGACCCTGCATACGGCCGCGTAATGTACTGCGCATAACTGCCTACTCACAGGGGCGGTCATGCGCAGTACACCTTTTTTTTGTTTGTATTTCCCGTACCGTCGCTTAGCGATGACGCGGGTACCCGCAGCCCGTATACAACGTAGTTGCGTATGGGCTGCGGGTATATCCGCGACCATGGAGCACAATGGGCTCTATGTTGCGGATATCCGCGGTAAAATAGAACCTCTTGCGTTCTGTTTTCTGCGAGTGGATTACACAATTCCGACCCGCTAATGTGAGCGGAATTGTGTAATCCAATGCGATTGATCCGCGTATTAGCGCAGATCAGACACATGCGGAATCCGTAATTCCTATCCAGTCATGTGAGACCGACCTATGTTAGAGCGCTACCTTTTTATTACGTGACCAGGGACCACTCAACGAGGCCACCCGCCAGTGCTCCAGGCTCTCGGCGACCAACGGTCGCCGAGAGCAAGGAGATTTTAAGTTTCCTGGGCTCCCCGACTCCTGCGCATGTGTCCGGTATTTTGCCGGCGGTCACATGTGCAGAATCCGGGTAAGTTCACGGATGAGGATCGCGTCGGAGTGGAAATACGGAGGCCTCCGGTAAAAAGTTTCATCTCCTCTCACCGATCGCCATTATCCATTGTATAACGGCGAACACGTGATCAGGAACCGCTCACCGCGGCCCCCCGTGAAATCTCCAGGCTCTTGGCTCAGTTTTGTAGCCAGGAGCAGGGAGAATTTCAATTATCCTGGCAATCCACAGCTTTTGCGCATGAGTCTGCCATTTTGGCGACGAGCGTGTGCGCAGAAGCTGGGGTAAGGTCCGCGGATAAATCTGGGGGCCTTATGTACATACTTTCATCCTCCCTTATGGATATGATCCGTGAGGGGAAATGAAACGTACGCTTTTTAAACTTTTTAAAACTTTTTTACCCTTTTTTTAAACTTTTTTACACTTTTTTTTAACTTTACATGATCACTGTCATCCATTGGATAACAGTGATCATGTCCCTGGTGACATCCCTTTGCTCCGGGCTACACATGGCAGCCAGGAGCAGAGGGATTTTGAATTTCTCGGGGCTCGAGCCCCTCTGTGCACGCGCCCGATGTCAATCATCGGGCGCGCATGCGCAGAGGGGGACTTCGGGTCCCGGAACACCGGGGACATCGGCGGACCCAAGGTGAGTATTTTCACCTGCCCTCATGGATCCGATCCGATCGCGGGCCCGTGGACCACTCACCGCGGTCCCCGGTAACACCTCCTGGCTCCCGGCTACCTTCAGGAGTCGGGAGCCAGGAGATTTTGAATTTGCCGGGGGCTCCCGGGCTTCTGCGCGTGCACGTGATGTCATCGTCTGGCGCGCATGTGCAGAAGGGCAGCGGCGGGTCCGGGAGGACGAGATCTCAGGGGGACACCGCCGACAAGCCAGGTGAGAATTTTCAGCTGCCCTGATGGATCCAATCCATCAGGGCAGCTGAAACTTTAACTTTTTGGGCACTTTTATTTTTACTTTTTTGCGATCGGCGCTATCCAATGGATAACGCCGATTGCAATGCCGGGGGGGGGGAATCCCCGCAGCCCGGCATGACAGCTCCATGCTGTCGGCTACCTGCGGGCACCGACAACATGGAGCTGTCACGTCCAGAGCCCACGGGGCTTTATTCTCTGCAGGACACACGTTTTTACGTCCTCAGAGAATAAAGCCCACTTGAGCAGGACGTAAAAACACTATGGGCTGGTCGTTAAGGGGTTAAGTTAGCCAAGTGTTCCCTCACCATCTCTCTAGTTACAGATAGCCTGCATTCTTTTATTCCCCCAATAGCACAGGGAAGATCAGTTGACGTTCCATCTACTTTCTGAGAGAAAACAGATACAAAATAGGAGTTTAAAAGTTCGGCCTTCTCAACATCATTCTTTACCAATTCACCATTTTCATCTTGTAAGCATCCAACAGCACCTTTGACTTTTCTTTTGCTTTTGACATCCCCCCCAAATCCTTTTTTTTATTGCTTTTGGCCTCTGTTGCAAGCGTCAATTCAATTTTAGCTTTAGCTTTTCTGACACTTGCCCTACAATTTCTGCAGACCGCATTATATTCTTCTTTAGATATTTCCCCCTTTTTCCATTTGATAAACATATTTTTCTTTTGTTTTTAACATGTGTGCAAGTTCTGCTTTTCTCCATCCTGGTTTCTTTAAATGCTTCCCATTCTTCCTTCTTTTAGGGATTGTTAACGATTGTGCTTTGAGATCTCATTTCGCAATATTTCCCAACCTTCTTAGGCATTTCTGTCCTTAAGAACAGATTCTTCCACGTGCACGAGTTTTCCGCATGGACGGCTTACATTGAAGTCAATAGAAACCGTCCAATCTGCCTCCCTTTCGAAATGATAATTCTGGAAAGGTTGCGGGAGCCAGGTCATTGCCTAGCGATGGCGGGGGAAAATCTGTATTCCGCATGTGCATCGGACAGCATTTCCGCACACAACCAGAGTACAGAAAAAAGAAGACACGCACAGGTATGCAGGGTCGCTGGACGCAGGCGGATTCAAGGCGAGACTCAACACACAAAATCTGTGCATGCCTGTGTGCATTAGAGAGAGAGGCAGAGAAAGAGAAAGATAGGGAGGCGAAGAAAGAGAGAGAGGCAGAGAAAGAGAGGATGAGAAAGACAGAGGAGCAGAGGCACAGAGGGAGGGGCAGAGAGAGAGGTAGAGAAAGAGAGAGGCACAGAAAGAAAGAGAGAGACAAAGACAGAGAGAGAGGCAGAGAAAAACAGAGAGAGGCAAAGAAAGACAGAAGGAAAGAAAGAGAAAGAGGCAGATGAGCGATCACCTTGTGCTGCAAGCAGAGGATGCAGAAGACAAGCGGGGTGTCTCCGCTTGTCCTCCATATCCAGCTGTTCCCCGCTCCGAGCGCCTGGCTGTTATACAGCCGAGCGCTCAGAGCGGAGGATGCAGAAGACAAGCAGGGTGTTCCCGCTTGTCTTCTGCATCCAGCTGTTTCCCGGTGCGAACACTCGGAGCGAGGATGCAGAAGACAAGCGGGGTGTCCCCGCTTGTCTTCTGCATCCAGCTGTTTTCTGCACAGAGCGCCCAGCTGTTATACAGCCAAGCACTCCGTGCAGGGTATGGGGAACAGAGCTGGACCACTCTGTTCTTCATATCCAGCCTGTGATCAGGGAGCAGGATACAGCTGTATCCTGCTGTGAATCCCTGATAAGGCTCATCATTGTCTTTCAGCACTCTAAAAGACAATGATGAGCAATGGCATAAAGAAAACTGCACAATGTCAGTGCAGTTACAGACAACGATTATCACACAAAAGAGGGCTTTTGAGTGAATTTTGAGCAATAATCTGTGTGTATAAATGGGCATTATGTCTGGATGAGAGATAACCTACTCTCATGTGTCCTGTGAGTCACCCCCAAAGGCAGTCCTGGGATTGGGTAGAGGGGGTCACCCAGAATTCCCTAGGGTTTAGCTAGAGGGAAGGTTACAAGTAGCAGCGCAGGTGTGTAGTTAGTTGGTCAAGGAATTCCACGAGTAAGAGAAAAAGAATGAGAAAGAGAAAAAAAGGAGAAAATTGTGCCTACTCTAAAGTCTAAAATAAGAAAAAAAGACAGAGAAGGAGAGCTCCGGGAATGGAGAGTCTATTTCAACCCCACTGGAAGAAGCATTCGCCGTCTGGGCCAAACCTCATGGATCCTAGGAGTAATAGACAGTGGCCAGTGTCAACCGTGAGTAAAACTACCACTGAGCGAACAGCAGGATAAGTGCCACGGGAGTGCCAACTTAAAGGGGTGGTCTCGCGAAACCAAGTGGGGTTATACACTTCCGTATGGCCATATTAATGCACTTTGTAATGTACATCGTGCATTAAATATGAGCCATACAGAAGTTATTCCACTTACCTGCTCCGTTGCTAGCGTCCTCGTCTCCATGGTTCCGTCTAAATTCGCTGGCGGCTTGCTTTTTTAGACGCGCTTGCGCAGTCCGGTCTTCTGCTCAGCACGAGCCGCTTCAGTGTGTTAGCCGCTACAGCTCTTCTGCGCATGCGCAGAAGAGCTGTAACCTCTCGGGAGCGCGCTGGAGCGGCCATTCTGCTACCATCCTCTGTTAGAGGAAGGTGCAGAGCCGCCCAGCCGAGAAGCCCAGCCCAGCCGAGCGGAGACGAGAAGCCCAGCCGAGAAGCCCTGCCTAGAAGCCGCCCATGTAAGTGAGGGGTCGGGGGTGATGTGTTAGCCTACCGCCCTGCCCCGTAGCCTACCGCCCTGCCCCGTAGCCTACCGCCCTGCCCCCGAGCCTGCCGCCGTGCTGCCCGAGCCTGCCGCCATGCCCCCGATGCTGCCGCCGTGCTGCCCGATGCTGCCGCCGTGCTGCCCGATGCTGCCGCCGTGCTGCCCGAGCCTGCCGCCGTGCCCCCGATGCTGCCGCCGTGCCCCCGATGCTGCCGCCATGGCCCCGATGCTGCCGCCGTGCTGCCCGAGCCTCCCGCCGTGCCCCCGATGCTGCCGCCGTGCCCCCGATGCTGCCGCCGTGCCCCCGAGCCTGCCGCCATGGCCCCGATGCTGCCGCCGTGCTGCCCGAGCCTGCCGCCGTGCTGCCCGAGCCTGCCGCCGTGCCCCCGAGCCTGCCGCCGTGCCCCCGAGCCTGCCGCCGTGCCCCCGATGCTGCCGCTGTGCCCCCGCCGCCGTGCCTCCGGAGCCTGCCGCCGGGGCCTATGCATACACACACATACACATACACATACACACATACACACATACACACATACACACACACATACACACATACACATACACATACACATACACATACACATACACATACACATACACATACACATACACATACACACATACACACATACACACACACACACACACACACACACATACACATACATACACACACACACACACACACACACACATACACATACACATACACACACACACACATACACATACATATACACACACATACACATATACAAACACGTGTGGGTATATATATGTGTGTGTATATATATATATATATATATATATATATATATATATATATATATATATATATATATATGTATGTGTGTGTGTATACACTCACGAATATGCGTATACTATATATATCTATCTATATATATAGATATATATATATAAAATGTGTACACGCATATATACACACACACATATATATTTAGGTGAAAAAACTATTTCATCTAAAACAGTGGAAAGTGAATTGCAGGGAGGCATTACAGTACCTTCTGCTGAGAATTCAGCACTGGACAGCTCCCTGCTATTACGAAGCCTGGGTTACTTGTGCAGGGGGAAAGGATCAGCACTGGACAGCTCCCTGCTAATACGAAGCGAGACCGGCGTCTCGGGAGCGAGCACGTCGGGCTGAAGCAAGCGCAGGGAGAAGAAGCGGCGACCATCTTTGGGAAACTTTTTATAAGTTCATGAAACGCCAGAACTGTAAGTAGGAACCGGCTTTAAAAGCCATTTACATTGGTACTTAGTAATGTATGCTGAAGAAGGGGGACTGGGCAAAAAAAATATTTCACTGCTGCCTCGAGACATCTCCTTTAAGTTCCTTTCATTTCTCCACGAATAACATTGCCTCAGCACCACTTAAGTTTCTAGACTGTCTGAGAGATGTTTTACTAACTGTTATATTTGCTGAAAAATCAATGTTTGCTTGTTGCCACAGAAACTGTTGTTGGACCATGTTAAAAGAGTTGTGAAAACTTCATACCCTTGGTTTACCGTATCATTTTCGGCCTGGACTGTTTCTATCATCGTCATCGGTATATTTAAGTTAAAGGGTATTGACGTTATGATCTACTGTCTATGTCTATTTGCAACCAGTGAGCAGCTGAGCCAGGCCACAACCGACCTACGGAGAGAAGCAGCAGAGCCACTCGTGGCAGCCATATTCTAAACCCCACTGTCTCCCTCACCCAGTAAGGTTGTCTTACCATAGTCCGTGAGTTCCTGTGACCCTTGTACAGAAGTTTTGGAGGAGGCTGGAGAATGTTTTGCATGTCTAACTCTTCCAACTCCTTTCTTTCTTTTCTTCTTCTAAAGAGCTCTTGGATGCGAGCTGCAGCAGATCTTCTAAAATACAATTTAAAATATTATATATAAATTTAAAATGACCATAGAACTTGAAAAAGTATACTTTACTAGGTGTATGTAACTATAAGACATCCTTTATGTAACACAAAAGAACTTTAAATCCCATGTGACTAGGCAATGAAAAAATAAAAAATCATAGCTGTTACACCAATGCATAAAAAAGTAAAAGTAACATACTGGGCAAAAATCCATATGGGGAGTACACAATGACCCCGGCTTTCGTAAGTAAGCTTGAAAGGGAATGTGCCATCAGAAAATTTAAATCTGATAATCTGAACATATTTTTTTATCATTTTTGGTGCTTTTGTTACTCTTCCCTTAAAACAATAAAGTGACCCTTCCTCTTTTCTGCAGTTCACTTGCTAAAGGCCCATTTACACAAGCCAATGATCCCTCAAAGATCGCTCAAACAACAGTTTGAGTGACAGCTTTGAGCGATCATTTAGCATAAACCTTAGCTACTCAGCTAGTTAAGAGCAATTAAGTGTGCAAATGAAGCCTTAGCTGAATGCAGTTAATAGTGGAGGGTTATTATTTGAATTCAGATCCTTTGTTCTCCAGTGGGAAACAATGCTATCAGCACTCCCCTAGAGAACTGCTAATAAGGCTTGAGGACGATTTTTAGGTTGGACTGAATTTAACGATCAGCTAGCGAAAAGTGCTTGATGGGCGCACATTTAGACGTGACGATTATCGCTAAAACGATCGCCTTTTAGCTAACTTTCCTGCACTGTCTGGAATACAATGAAGAAAATCACAACATTATCATTATCATTGTACTCAATCACTTTCTGGAAATTAATAATCTAGGACAAGTGTTTGTTGTTAATTTTTAACTGCCATAGACCACAACATGCCTTACCGCACTGTCTATTCACACAACACAGGATAGTAGAGTGCATATGTCTAATATTACCGTCCCCAGGAAAGTTTGTAAAAATAAAAATAAAATTAAACAGCTACACCATTTAAAAAATGTTGCATAATGTATCTTCTACAGAGTTAGATTTAATAAAAGAAAAAACAGATTTGTGAAATAGAGTCATAGAATGGTAGAGTTGAAAGGGACCTCCAGGGTCATCGGGTCCAACCCCCTCGCTTAGTGCAGGATTTACTAAATCATCCCAGACAGATATTTGTTCAGCCTTTGTTTGAAGACATCCACTGAAGGAGAACCCACCACCTCCTGTAACCTGTTCCACTCATTGATCCCCCTCACTGTCAGAAAGTTTTTTTCTTATCTCTAATTTGTGTCTCCTCCCTTGCAGTTTCATCCCCTTGCTTCTAGTCTTTCCTTGCGCAAATGAGAATAGGGCTGATTCCTCCGCACTGTGACAACCCTTCAGATATTTCTAGACAGCTATTAAGTCTCCTCTCAGCCTTTTCTTTTGCAAGCTAAACATTCCCAGATCCTTTAACCGTTCTTCATAAAACATCATTTGCAGACCGTTTACCATCTTGGTAACTCTTCTCTGAGCTTGCTCCAGTTTGTCTATGTCTTTTTAAAAGTGGGGTGCCCAGAACTGTACAAGGTATTCCAGATGAGGTCTCACCACGGAAGAGTAAAGGGGGATAATTACCTCACGTGATCTGGACTATATGCTTCTCTTAATACATCCCTGAATTGTGTTTGCCTTTTTGGCTGCTGCATCACATTGTTGACTCATGTTCAGTCTATGATCTATTAGTATACCCAAGTCTTTTTCACATGTGCTGCTGCTCAGCCCAATTCCTCCCATTCTGTATGTGCCTTTTTCATTTTCCTTGCCCAGATGTAGGACTTTGCATTTCTCCTTGTTAAATATAATCCTGTTAGTCTCTACCCACTGTGCAAGCTTTTCTAGATCTTTTTGAATACTATCTCTCTCTTCCCTAGTGTTAGCTATCCATCCTAGCTTTGTTTCGTCAGCAAATTTAATCAGTCTCCCATCAATTCCCTCCTTCAGATCATTTATAAAAATGTGAACAACACTGGGCCTAGGACAGAGCCTTGTGCTACCCCACTTGATACATTCTTCCACTTGGATGTGCAGCCATTTATGACCACTCTTTGAGTACGATCACTCAGCCAGTTGTGAATCCACCTAACAGTTGCCTTGTCAATCCCATATTTGGTCATTTTCTCATTAAGTATAATATGAGATACTTTGTCAAATGCTTTACTAAGGTCAATATATACTATATATGCAATGCATTTCCATGATCAACCCAGTCGGTGATACTGTCAAAGAAGCAAATTAGATTAGTCTGGTATTATTTCTTTGTTACAAACCCATGCTGGTCCTGATAAATTTTTCCATTTTCATCCAAGTACTTGTATATATGCTGTTAGTCAGGCTCACAGGCCTGTAGTTTCCCTGATCCACCTTCTTCCCTTTTTTGAAGATAGGGACAACATTTGCCCTTTTCCAATCTTCTGGGACTTCTCTTGTTTTCCAGGAATTTTCAAAGATTATGAAGAATGGTTCAGCAATACCCTATGCTGCTTCCTTTAGTATCCTAGAATGTAATTCATCTGGATCTTGAGACTTGAATTCATTTAAGTTAGCTAAGTGTTCCCTAACCATCTGTCTGCTTACAGATAGGCTGCATTCTTTTATTCCCGCAATATCACAGGAAGATCAGTCGATGTTACATCTACTTTCTGAGAGAAAAGAGATACACAATAGGAATTTAAAAGTTCGGCCTTCTTAACATCATTCTTAACCAATTCACCATTTTCATCTTGCAAACATCCAATTGCATCTCTGACTTTTCTTTTGTTTTTGACATTCGTCCCTTAGTATTTGTCTCTTCCAGATTTATCTTATTTTTGCATATTTGTCACACCTGAATGTTGCAGACCATCAAACTACTTTTAATATGAAAATGGATAAGCCATGGAAACACAAAACACAGTTTTTAAACTATTTCATTTATTGAAGGATAAATGCTATTCTGCCGTACCTGGCTCTATGTGAAAAAGTAACTGCCCCCGTAGCTTTTAAGTCAACCACTTAAGGTGCCTTTACATCTAACAATTTATCAAGAAGTTTGCTTGGGCAACCTGTTTATACAGCAGATACATTGTTGGCTCATTTACTTGCTAAATCATTCACACTCATTGTATAAGTGAATGACTGGAGGATTGATATTTAAACCGAACAATTAGCAAACGAGTCAACCTTTTTTAAGCTTGCATCAAATGAGCGATAAGTGAACAAACTATCGTTCATCGCTTGATTGTTGGATGTATTTACACTGAACAATTATCGTTCATTTTCACTCATTTAAACAATTTTTTGAATAATAATCATTTCACGTAAAAGGGCTTTTCACCAAATTCACTTAAAGGGTCACTCCTGCTAAAAGACATACATAGTAACATAGTTCGTTAGGCTGAATGAAGACAATGTCCATCTAGTCCAGCCTGTCTATCCTCCTGTGTTGATCCAGAGGAAGGCAAAAAAAACCAAGAGCAGAAGCCAAATAGCCCTTTTGGGGAAAAAAATTCCTTCCCGACTCCCTAATGGCAATCAGACTGTTCCCTGGATCAACCCTTAAAATTTCCTACCTACCTGTAACCCGGATTAACACAATTGACCTAAGATTTATAATCTATAATATCCTTCCTCTCCAGAAAGACATCTAATCCCCTTTTAAACTCCTATATGGATTTTGCCATCACCACTTCCTCCGACAGAGAGTTCCACAGTCTAACTGCTCTTACAGTAAAGAACCCCTTTCTATGTTGGTGATGAAACCTGCTTTCCTCTAAACGCAACGAGTGCCCTCTTGTTACTGTCGCGGTCCTGGGTGTAAACAGATCATGGGAGAGATCCTTGTATTGTCCCCTCATGTATTTATACATAGTTGTTTTTGATCACCCCTTAGCCATCTTTTTTCTAGAGTAAATAATCCCAATTTGGATAGCCTCTCTGGGTATTCCAGTCCCTTCATTCCATGTATTAATTTAGTTGCCCTTCTTTGAACCCCCTCCAGTACTGTAATATCTTTCCTGAGCACCGGTTACCAGAACTGTGCGCAGTATTCCATGTGGGGCCTGACTAGTGCCTTATATAATGGGAGGATAATGTTCTCATCCTTCACCCCTATACCTCTTTTAATGCATCCCAAAACTTTATTTGCCTTTGCAGCAGCTGACTGGCATTGGTTACTCCAGTTTAGTCTACTATCCACTAATACCCCCAGGTCCTTTTCCATATCACTTTTTCCTAGCAGTACTCCATTAATTGAATATTGGTGACATCCGTTTCTCTTGCCCATGTGCATAGTCTTAAATTTTTCAACATTAAACTTCATTTGCCATTTTTCTGCCCAAGCCCCCAGCTTATCTAGGTCCGTTTGTAGCCGCACATTGTCCTCCGTTGCATTAATTATATTGTATAATTTTGTGTCATCTGCAAATATTGATATTTTGCTGTGCAGCCCCTCTATCAGGTCGTTGATAAATATATTGAACAGAGTGGGGCCTAATACTGAACCCTGTGGCACCCCGCGAGCGACTGTGGTCCAATCCGAGTACGAACCATTTATTACCACCCTCTGCTTTCTATCATTGAGCCAATTTTTTACCCACTTACACACATTTTCACCTAATCCAAGCCGGCGCGAGACAAACCCGATGCAGGGGTTAAAAAAAAAAAAAAACGGATAGTGCTTACCTGAATCCCCGCGCTCCGGTGACTTCTTACTTACCTTGTGAAGATGGCCGCCGGGATCTTCACCCTCGGTGGACCGCAGGTCTTCTGTGCGGTCCATTGCCGATTCCAGCCTCCTGATTGGCTGGAATCCGCACACGTGACGGGGCGGAGCTACGAGGAGCCGCTCTCCGGCACGAGCGGCCCCATTCAGAAGACAGAAGACCGGACTGCGCAAGCGCGTCTAATCAGGCGATTAGACGCTGAAAATTAGACGGCACCATGGAGACGAGGACGCTGGCAACGGAGCAGGTAAGTGAATAACTTCTGTTTGGCTCATATTTAATGCACAATGTACATTACAAAGTGCATTAATATGGCCATACAGAAGTGTATAACCCCACTTGCTTTCGCGGGACAACCCCTTTAACCATCTCTGTGCTGAGCCTTGCATTAATAGTTGAACAGTTTAATTTATGGTATATACTCCATTCAACTGCTGCTATATTACCCATCTCTGTGCTTAGCCTCCATATTAATTGCTGCAAAGTGTGGTTCATAGTATAAACTCCAATCAGTTGCTGCTGTGTTAGCTAATTGTGTTATATTCATATTTGTCTTTCTCTCTACATTTTTGAACTGATGCCATCTCCAAACGTTTGTCAAACTCGTTGATCCTCATTAGCTTTTATGAAACACACAGACAAGAAAGTTTGTTTTTCTGTACTTAGTACCTCAAGTATCATATTTAGCTGATTAATTGCTTAGTTAGCTAAATTAATCCCAGAGCCACGCACTTAGTCCTCTATGAATTTTGACAGGGCAGGTGACAGGTATTCTATGTCAGCTACACTGTAGTGCACTTCATTTCTGTTGTGCGGATTTTGGGGTTGCTAGCTTAATGAATTGCTATCTTTCCTGTACCTAGATGGATGGTTGCAGATCAGTAACCCACGTCCAGGCTAGAAGTTTGGTAAAATCTAACAAATCCATCTCTCATTCTGGCACATTAACCCCTTAAGGACATGGCCTATTTTTGGCATAAGGACGTGTGAGGGCTGCCCTTAAAAATGGACTACAAAGACTCCATTTTGTCTCTTTGCTTGTCTGTTATAATTAGAGATGAGCAAGCACCAAAATGCTCGGGTGCTCGTTACTCGGGACGAAAAGTTCGCGATGCTCGAGGGTTCGTTTCGAGTAACGAACCCCATTGAAGTCAATGGGCGACCCGAGCATTTTTGTATTTCGCCGATGCTCGCTAAGGTTTCCATTTGTGGAAATCGGGGCAATTCAAGAAAGTGATGGGAATGACACAGCAACGGATAGGGCAGGCGAGGGGCTACATGTTGGGCTGCATCTCAAGTTCCCAGGTCCCACTATTAAGCCACAATAGCGGCAAGAGTGCCCCCCCCCACAAATTTTTACTTCTGAAAAGCCCTCATTAGCAATGCATACCTTAGCTAAGCACCACACTACCTCCAACAAAGCACAATCACTGCCTGCATCACACTCCGCTGCCACTTCTCCTGGGTTACATGCTGCCCAACCTCCCCCCCCCCCCCCCCGCACGACCCAGTGTCCACAGCGCACACCAAAGTGTCCCTGCGCAGCCTTCAGCTGCCCTCATGCCACACCACCCTCATGTCTATTTATAAGTGCGTCTGCCATGAGGAGGAACCGCAGGCACACACTGCAGAGGGTTGGCACGGCTAGGCAGCGACCCTCTTTAAAGGGGGCGGGGCGATAGCCCACAATGCTGTACAGAAGCAATGAGAAATATAATCCTGTGCCACCGCCATCAGGAGCTGCACACGTGGGCATAGCAATGGGGAACCTATGTGCCACACACTATTCATTCTGTCAAGGTGTCTGCATGCCCCAGTCAGACCGCGGTTTTTTATAAATAGTCACAGGCAGGTACAACTCCGCAATGGGAATTCCGTGTGCACCCACAGCATGGGTGGCTCCCTGGAACCCACCGGCTGTACATAAATGTATCCCATTGCAGTGCCCTGGACAGCAGAGCAAACGTCAGATTAAATGCAGGTGGGTTTCGGCCCACACTGCATGCCCCAACCTGACCGGGGTTTTTAATTCATAGACACAGGCAGGTACAACTCCCTATTGTGAAGTCCGTGTGGACCAACAGCATGGGTGGGTGCCAGGAAGCCACCGGCGGTACATAAATATATCCCATTGCATTGCCCATCACAGCTGAGGTAATGTCGTGCTTAATGCAGGTGGGCTTCGGCCCACACTGCATGCCCCAGTCAGACTGGGGTTCTTTAGAAGTGGACACATGCAGTTACAACTCCGTGTGGACCGACAGCATGGGTGGCTCCCTGGAACCCACCGGCGGTACATAAATATATCCCATTGCAGTGCCCAGCACAGCTGAGGTGATGTCAGGTTTAATGCAGGTGGGCTAAAAATTAATAGGATTACACTGTAGGTGAGCGCCCAAAGAAAATGGTGTACCAACAGTACTAATGTACCTCAGAAAAATTGCCCATGCCCAACCAAGAGGGCAGGTGAAACCCATTAATCGCTTTGGTTAATGTGGCTTAATTTGTAACTAGGCCTGGAGGCAGCCCAGTTAAAATAAAAATTGGTTCAGGTGCAAGTTTCAACGCTTTAATGAGCATTGAAACGTATAAAAATTGTTTACAAAAATTATATGACTGAGCCTTGTGGGCCTAAGAAAAATTGCCCGTTCGGCGTGATTACGTGAGGTTTCAGGAGGAGGAGGATGAATATAATACACAGATTGATGAAGCTAAAAGGTCCCCGTTTTTGATGGTGATAGAGAACGATGCTTCCATCCGCGGGTGCATCCTACGTATTGCTTAGGTATCGCTGATGTCCGCTGGTGGAGAAGAGAAGTCTGGGGAAATCCAGGCTTTGTTAATCTTAATGAGTGTAAGCCTGTCGGCACTGTCGGTTGACAGGCGGGTACGCTTATCCGTGATGATTCCCCCAGCCGCACTAAACACCCTCTCTGACAAGACGCTAGCCGCAGGACAAGCAAGCACCTCCAGGGCATACAGCGCGAGTTCAGGCCACGTGTCCAGCTTCGACACCCAGTAGTTGTAGGGGACAGAGGCGTCACGGAGGACGGTCGTGCGATCGGCTACGTACTCCCTCACCATCCTTTTACAGTGCTCCCGCCGACTCAGCCTTGACTGGGGAGTGGTGACAGTCTTGCTGGGGAGCCAGAAAGCTGTCAAAGGCCTTAGAGAGTGTTCCCCTGCCTGTGCTGTACATGCTGCCTGATCTCCGCGCCTCCCCTGCTACCTGGCCCTCGGAACTGCGCCTTCTGCCACTAGCGCTATCGGATGGAAATTTTACCATCAACTTGTCCGCCAGGGTCCTGTGGCATTGCATCACTCTCGAACCCCTTTCCTCTTCGGGTATGAGAGTGGAAAGGTTCTCCTTATACCGTGGGTTGAGCAGTGTGTACACCCAGTAATCCGTAGTGGCCAGAATGCGTGTAACGCGAGGGTCACGAGAAAGGCATCCTAACATGAAGTCAGCCATGTGTGCCAGGGTACCTGTACGCAACACATGGCTGTCCTCACTAGGAAGATCACTTTCAGGATCCTCCTCCTCAGGCCATACACGCTGAAAGGATGACAGGCAAGCAGCATGGGTACCCTCAGCAGTGGGCCAAGCTGTCTCTTCCCCCTCCTCCTCATTCTCCTCATGCTCCTCCTCCTCCTCCTCAATGCGCTGAGATATAGACATGAGGGTGCTCTGACTATCCAGCAACATACTGTCTTCCCCCGCCTCCGTTTCCGAGCGCAAAGCGTCTGCCTTTATGCTTTGCAGGGAACTTCTCAAGAGGCATAGCAGAGGAATGGTGACGCTAATGATTGCAGCATCGCCACTCACCATCTGGGTAGACTCCTCAAAGTTTCCAAGGACCTGGCAGATGTCTGCCAACCAGGCCCACTCTTATGTAAAGAATTGAGGAGGCTGACTCCCACTACGCCACCCATGTTGGAGTTGGTATTTTGCTTCTATTTTTTGAACGGCAGAGCTGAGACAGTAGACAGATACTGTAGGCAGCGTATTTATGTATATTATTTCAATGTGGACAGGATGACGACGGTGATGTAACGGGCACCGCAGAGCCAGGAAACACTTTTGCGCACGCCTGCAGTGAGACGTAGGTGCGTATGACTGAGATAGTAGAATTCACAGCGCAGAAGCAGTCAAGTGGCCAGACGCCACTAGTAGGCCTAAAGTATTTTGCTTCTATTTTTTGAACGGCAGAGCTGAGACAGTACACAGATACTGTAGGCAGCGTATATATGTATACTGTTTCAATGTGGACAGGATGACGGCGGCGATGTAACGGGCACCGCAGAGCCAGGAAACACTTTTGCGCAAGCTTGCTGTAACGCTTAGCTGCGTATTAATTAGGACTACTACCCCCAGCAGACACGCAGTACACTGAGGCCAGTCACAGGCAGCCCAAATATAGTTTTTTTTCCCAAATTTCTTTGAAAAAGCCCACTGCCTATATAGACAGTATATCTCTTTCACCTTTTTCACTGTCCCTGCCTCACCAGTACTGGCCCTATACTATGTACAATGACTGCAGACTGAGGACGCAATGCTCTGCACGGCCGATATACAAAAAAAAAAAAAAAGTGCAACACAGCTCCCAGCAGCCTCAACAGTACTGCACACGGTCAGATTTGGCCCTAAGAAGGACCGTTGGGGTTCTTGAAGCCTAAAATAACTCCTAACACTCTCCCTATAGCAGCTCCAGCATCAGCAGCACTTTCCCTGATCTATGTCAGAATGCATATGTGGCGAGCCGCGGGAGGGGCCGATTTAAATACTCGGGTGACACCTGATCTCGCCAGCCACTCACTGCAGGGGGGTGGTATAGGGCTTGAACATCGCAGGGGGAAGTTGTATTGCCTTCCCTGTCTTTCTATTGGCCAGAAAAGCACGCTAACGTCTCAGAGATGAAAGTGAAAGTAACTCGAACATCACGTGGTGCTCGCCTCAAGTAACGAGCATCTCGAACACGCTAATACTCGAACGAGTATCAAGCTCGGACGAGTACGTTCGCTCATCTCTAGTTATAATACTAAGCTGCACAAATATATATTTGTAGGATTTCTAATTTTCACTGTGTGGTTTCTAACCTTCACTTAGAAATAGGATAAATTTCACCTTGACTAATGTAACTGGAAAAATTAATTGGGACCACCACAAAGTTTCCTATAATCTTAAGAAATGTCCTGCCAAAACTCACTAACGAGCGTCAGAGGATGTATCTTAAGGCTGCACATCTGGGGAGAGAAAACCACTTTTGATAAGAAACTGATGTATTAAGAAACCAATATTAATTGTATTTTTAATTGTATTTGGCATAAATCCACTCGCTTTGTAAAATCCTATAAAGATTGAGTACATTGAACAATAAACCAGAATGCTACACAGATACCCCCATCACTGTGTCTCCCTGCGTTCTCATGACCGGTCATATCACTTTAATTTGGAGCCCAGCAGCATATAAGCATTCCTTTGATTGTCCTTAACAAACTGACGCCTAACGTGGGGATCGAGATGACTGAAGGATGATCATTGTACCCCGATTCTCGGATCACGGAGGAGAGCAACCTGGAACCACAGATTGAAAAACAGCGCTGTACGGTAAGACATTATCATGCCAATCTAATCTGTGTGTCCTGGTTGAACTTTCTCCAGATCTGAGGGTAGGTGTGCATGCTTCCTTGCAATACCTCGAGTCCATAAGAACCTACGGGCTGAGTATGCTGTCTGGGTGGTAACAGGTTTGCATGATAGTGGGTTTTTGTTTCTGGTTTTGTTTAGTCCTATGATGAGCATGTAAAATATGGGAAAAGTCAAAATATAGTGACGAACCATTTAATCCTTTAACCAACCTCTGAAAAGCATGGTGTAAAACCGAGGAAGCCATAAAAAAGGGGGAAACAATTTAGGGACCCCTGGGGATCCTCTTATAGGTATAAGAGAAGTAGTAGAGGCAGAGGGAAAAAAGGTGTAGGCTAGAAAAATAGGAAAGTAAAAACCAAACAGACCAAGGAATGCTTCTGTTTTGTTTTTATTGCATGATTGTTACAGGTTTGCAGAAAGTGTCTAAAGGGGCAGTAGTGAGCCCTGGAACCCCCTTACTGACCTCTATACAGGTACAACCTTTGGGTTGTGAGGAGCCTAGATAGAACAGGACTAAGTTTAAATAGTAACTCCTGCGGAAATCTTCTTTTGTAAAAGAGGAAAAATAGAGTCAAGGAAGGGATAAGAGGGCACTAAGAACAGACAATATGGGAAACGTACAGGGCAAGGAGTATGCCTATATGGAAAACAGCTAGAGAAATAGTAAAAGACAGAGAAAGCAAGTTAGCCATGGGAAGAGAATGTAGTTAGTTGTTGAGAAAAGCAGGTGTTTAGAATTTTGGGAGGATGGAGTCTTAGACCAGCAAGTTTGGGAAAGATTCAGAGATAGTCATTAGAGATGAGCGAGCACACTCGGCCAAGCTTGATGCTCGTTTGAGTATTAGGGTACTGGAGATGCTCGTTACTCGAGACAAGCACCACGCAGTGCTCGAGTCAATTCCATTTCCTTCCCCGCATGTTTAGCTCCATTTTCTAGCCAATAGACATGCAGGTAAGGCATTACCACTTTCTCCTGTGACGTGCCAGCCCTATCCCACCCCCCTGCAGTGAGTGGCTGGTGAGATCAAGTGACCACTGAGTACTTAAAGCGGTCCCGCCCGCGGCTCGCCTCAGACACACACTGGCAGAGATTAGGGAAAGTGCTGCTGCTCATTCAGGGATAGTGTTAGTGTAGGATCCTGTCCTCAAGAACCCCAACGATCCTTCTTAGGGCTACATCTGACCATGTGCATTACTGTTGTGGCTGGCTGGGGGCAGTTTTGCACAATTTTTTTTTATTCCATCTCGGGCTGTGCAGGCCATTACAGCTATAGCGTTCTCAGTCTGCAGTCCTATTATACAGAGTATAGGGAAAGTGCTGCTGCTGATATAGGGAAAGTGTTAGCAAAGGTGGTGTCTTCAAGAACCCCAACGGTCCTTCTTAGGGCTACATCTGACCGTGTGCATTTTACTTGGTGGCTGCTGGGAGTTGTAGTGCTACCATTTATGTATTACGCAGCTAGGCCTGTTTGCAGCCTTTTGTCATATTTTTTTCTGGCTGGATTGTGCAGTAAAATACCACTCTCACCGTGAAAGTGCACGCACATAATTCCTAGCCTGCTGCGAACATACTTATTTATACCGTTCTCTGCCTGGAGTAAATTAGGCGCAGAGCGTTGGGCCACAGCCATTTCTAGAGGCAAAGCTATTATAAAAACTATACAGCCTGTATCGTCTGTGCAAAAAAACAAAATCTCCTTCTTAGGGCTACATCTCACCGTGTGCATTTTACTTGGGGCCTGCTGGGAGTTGTAGTGCTAACATTATTGTATTACGCAGCTAGGCCTGTTTGCAGCCTTCTGTCATATTTTTTTTCTGGCTGGATTGTGCAGTAAAATACCACTCTCACCATGAAAGTGCACGCACATAATTCTTAGCCTGCTGTGAATATACTTATTTATACCGTTCTCTGTCTGGAGTAAATTAGACGCAAAGCGTTGGGCCACAGGCATTTCTAGAGGCAAAGCTGTTATATACACTATACAGTCCCTATCCTCTGTGCAAAAAAACAAAAGCTCCTTCGTTGGGCTACATCTCACCGTGTGCATTTTACTTGGGGCCTGCTGAGAGTTGTAGTGCTAGCATTATTGTATTACGCAGCCAGGCCTGTTTGCAGCCTTTCGTCATATTTTTTTCTGGCTGGATTGTGCAGTAAAATACCACTCTCACCGTGAAAGTGCACGCACATAATTCCAATCCTGCTGCAAACATACTTATTTATACCGTTCTCTGTCTGGGGTAAATTAGACGCAGAGCATTGAGCCACAGGCATTTCTAGAGGCAAAGCTGTTATATACACTATACAGCCTGTATTATCTGTGCAAAAGACCTAAATCTCCTTCTTAGGGCTACATCTCACCGTGTGCATTTTATTTGGGGCCTGCTGGGAGTTGTAGTGCTAGCATTATTGTATTACACAGCTAGTCCTGTTTGCAGCCTTTCGTTATATTTTTTTCTGGCTGGATTGTGCAGTAAAATACCACTCTCACCGTGAAAGTGCACGCAAATAATTCCTAGCCTGCAACTGCTAACAAACTTATTTATACCGTTCTTTGTCTGGAGTAAATTAGACACAGAGCATTAGGCCACAGGCATTTCTAGAGGCAAAGCTGTTATATACACTATACAGCCTGTATCGTCTGTGCAAAAAACCAAAATCTCCTTCTTAGGGCTAGATCTCACCGTGTGCATTTTACTTGGGGCCTGCTGGCAGTTGTAGTGCTACCATTCTTGTATTCTGGCTGGATTGTGCAGTAAAATACCACTCTCATCGTGAAAGTGCACGCACATAATTCCTAGCCTGCAGCTGCCAACAAACTTATTTATACCGTTCTGTTTCTGCAGTGAATTAGACAGCGGTCTCACTGCAAAACAGTACCGTTATATTACCGGGGCCACTGCAAAGTCAGCTTAGCCGCTGTGCAGAGCGTCTCACAATACCATTTCCGTTGGTGGGGTTGAGATCGCCGTAGTTACCAGCACTATCCATAGGCTTTAGAGTCTTCTCCCCCTCCACACAGCCTCTATAATCTACAAGTCTCTGTGAGCAGTAAATTACCCCTAGGTATCAGTGCATGGCAGCGGGTTACTTTTTTCTAGTCACAGCATAGAGCCTACGCTATCTACAAGTCTCTATGTGCGGTGAATTAAGGCCCAGTTGTCAGTGCTGTACAGTGGGGTAATTTATTTGGGCCCTGCTCTATTCTTAATCCGCCATGATGAGGAGTAGGGGTAAGGGTCGAGAACGCGGACATCCAAGTGAGAGTGTGGGCACAGGCTGATTTCCTGGGCGTGGTGAATCACAGCCGGCTGCTGCGGGATTAGCAGAGAGGCAAGTTTCTGGGCTACCCAGCTTCATATCACAATTTACAGTTGGAAAAAATGGTTCCTCTCTCACCTGAGGAGTTTGTCGTGACCGATGCCCAACCCTTGGAAAGTTCCCGGCGTCCGGGTGATGAGGCTGGGGACTTCCGGCAACTGTCTCAAAGGCTTTCAGTGGGTGAGGAGGATGATGATGAGACACAGTTGTCTATCAGTGAGGTAGTAGTAAGGGCAGTAAGTCCGAGGGAGGAGCGCACAGAGGATTCGGAGGAAGAGCAGCTGGACGATGAGGTGACTGACCCCATCTGGTTTGCTAAGCCTACTGAGGACAGGGCTTCAGAGGGGGAGGCAAGTCAAGCAGCAGGACAGATTGGAAGAGGCAGTGGAGTGGCCAGGGGTAGAGGCAGGGCCAGAGCGAAGAATCCTCTAACTGTTTCCCAAAGCACCCCCTCGCGCCAAGCCTTCGTGCAGAGGACTAGATGTTTAAAGGTGTGGATGTTTTTCAGTGAGAGCGCGGACGACCGACGAACAGTGGTGTGCAACCTGTGTCGCACCAAGATCAGCCGGGGAGCCACCACTACCAGTCTCACCACCACCAGCATGCGCAGGCATATGATAGCCAAGCACCGCACAAGGTGGAATGAAGGCCGTACACCGTCTCCGGGTCACACCACTGCCTCTTCCCCTGTGCCCCAACCTGCCACTCAGATCCAACCCCCCTCTCAGGACACAGGCACGAGCGCCTCCCGGCCTGCACCCACGCCCTCGCCTCCACTGTCCTCCACCCCATACAGCAATGTCTCTCAGCGCAGCGTTCAGCTGTCGCTAGCACAAGCATTGGAGCGAAAGCGCAAATACGCCGCCACGCACCCGCACGCACAAGCTTTAAACATGCACATTGCCAAATTAATCAGCCTGGAGATGCTGCCGTACAGGCTTGTGGAAACGGAGGCTTTCAAAAACATGATGGCGGCGGCGGTCCCACGCTACTCGGTCCCCAGTCGCCACTATTTTTCCCAGTGTGCCGTCCCAGCCCTACACCAGCACGTCTCCCGCAACATAAATCGTGCCCTCACCAACGCGGTTACTGGGAAGATCCACTTAACCACGGACACGTGGACAAGTACTGGCGGGCAGGGCCACTATATCTCCCTGACGGCACATTGGGTGAATTTGGTGGAGGCTGTGACCGAGTCAGAACCTGGGACCACTCACGTCCTACCCACACCCAGAATAGTGGGTCCTACCTCAGTGCTGGTATCTGCGGCGGTTTATGCCACCTCCTCTAAACCCTCCTCCTCCTCCTCCTACGCAACCTTTTCCTCTCAATTAAGAAGTGTGAGCAGCATGTCGCCAGCAGCCGGTGGCGCGGCGCGGCAGCACAGCGGTGGGCAAGCATCAGCAGGCCGTGCTGAAACTACTCAGCTTAGGTGACAAGAGGCACACGGCCCCCGAGCTGTTGCAGGGTCTGACAGAGCAGACCGACCTCTGGCTTTCGCCGCTGAGCCTCCAACCGGGCATGGTCGTGTGTGACAACGGCCGTAACCTGGTGGCGGCTCTGCAGCTCGGAAGCGTCACACACGTGCCATGCCTGGCCCACGTCTTCAATCTGGCGGTTCAGCGGTTTCTTAAAAGCTACCCTCACTTGTCTGACCTGCTCGGCAAGGTGCGCCGCGCCTGCGCACATTTCTGCAAGTCCACGACGGATGCTGCCACCCTGAGGACCCTGCAATTTTCGGTTTAATCTGCCAGAGCACCAACTGCTGTGCGATGTGCTCACATGGTGGAATTCTACGCTGCACATGTTGGCCAGGCTCCATGAGCAGCGTAGAGCAATAGTGGAATGCCATTTCCAACATGGGCGGCGTAGTGGTAGTCAGCCTCCCCAATTTTTTAGCGAGGAGTGGGTCTGGATGGCAGATATCTGCCAGGTCCTCGGAAACTTTGAGGAGTCTACCCAGATGGTGAGCGGCGATGCTGCAATCATTAGCATTACCATCCCGCTGCTATGCCTGCTGAGAAGTTCGCTGCAAAGCATAAAGGCCAAAGCTTTGCGGTTGAAACAGGAGACGGGGGATGACAGTATGTCGCTTGATAGCCAGACCACCCTCATGTCTATATCTCAGCGCGTTTTGGAGGAGGAGGAGGAGGGGGGAGGAGCAGGAGGGGGAAGAGACAGCTGGGCACACTGCAGAGGGTACCCATGCTGCTTGCCTCTCATCTGTTCAGCGTGTATGGGCTGAAGAGGAGGATTCCGAAAGTCATCTTCCTAGTGAGGACAGCCATGTCTTGCGTACTCGTACCCTGGCACACATGGCTGACTTCATGTTAGGCTGCCTTCCTCGTGACCCTCGCGTTACACGCATTCTGGCCAACACGGATTACTGGGTGTACACCCTTCTCGACCCACGGTATAAGGAGAACCTTTCCACTCTCATTCCCGAAGAGGAAAGGGGTACAAGAGTGATGCAATACCACAGGGCCCAGGTGGAAAAAGTGATGCTAAACTTCCCATCTGACAGCGCTAGTGGCAGAAGGCGCAGTTCCGAGGGCCAAGTAGCAGGGGAGGCGCGGAGATCAGGCAGCATGTACAGCGCAGGCAGGGGAACACTCTACAAGGCCTTTGCCAGCTTTATGGCTCCCCAGCAGGACTGTGTCACCACCCTAGTCAAGGCTGAGTTGGAGGGAGCACTGTAAAAGGATGGTGAGGGAGTACGTAGCCGATCGTACCACCGTCCTCCATGATGCCTCTGCTCAATACAACTATTGGGTGTCAAAGCTGGACACATTGCACGAACTTGCGCTGTATGCTCTGGAGGTGCTGGCTTGCCCTGCTGCTAGCGTCTTGTCAGACAGAGTGTTTAGTGCAGCTGGGGGAATCATCACAGATAAGCGTACCCGCCTGTCAACTGCCAGTGCCGACATGCTTACACTCATAAAGATGAACAAAGCCTGGATTTCCCCAGACATCTCTTCTCCACCAGCGGAGAGCAGCGGAACCTAAAGATTCTTTTCGCTGCAACAGGAGAAAAAAGCATTCTCTATCACCGGAAAAAAGGGGGGGATTTAGCTTTGTCAATCTCTCTCGGATATTAGTCCTCCTCCTCCTGAAACATCATGTCATCACACTGAACTGCCAATTCTTCTGCGGCCCAAAAGGCTCTGCTTACAATTTTTTTTACAATTTTTCAAAGTTTCAAAAGTATTGATACTTTAACATAAACCAATTTTTTTTAACAGGGCTGCCTCTAGGCTCTGTTGCAAATTAACCCCTTAACGACCAGCCCATAGTGTTTTTACGTCCTGCCCAAGTGGGCTTTATTCTCTGAGGATGTAAAAACATGCGTCCTGCAGAGAATAAAGCCCCGTGAGCTGTGGACGTGACAGCTCTATGCTGTCGGTGCCCGCAGGTAGCCGACAGCATGGAGCTGTCATCCCGGGCTGCGGGCAGTCCCCCCCCCCCCCCCCCAGCATTGCGATCGGAGCTATCCAATGGATAGCGCCGATCACAAAAAAAGTAAATAAAAAAAGTAAAAGATTCAGCGGCCCTGATGGATCCGATCCATGAAAATACTCACCCAAGTTCCCCGATGTCTGCCGCGGAGAAAGGGTCCTCCAGGACCCGGCGCGGCTCTTCTGCACATGCGCGTCAGACGAATGACGTCACGCGCGTGCGCAGAAGAATGGGAACCCCGGGGAGTTTAAAATCTCCTGGTTCCTGGCTCCTGAAGGTAGCCGGGAACCAGGAGATGTCCCCGGGGACTGCGGCAAGTGGTCCCTGGACCTGCGATTGCAGGTGATCGCGAAAAAGTTTAAAAAAAGTAAAAATCAGCTTAATTTCACCTCCCCTCATGGATCGGATCCATGAGGGGAGGTGAAAATACTCACCCCCGGTCCTCAGCGGCGTCCCGGTCTTCCGGGACCTGAGTCCCCTTCTGCGCATGCGCGCCCGATGATTGACATCGGGCGCGTGCACAGAGGGGCTCAGGACCCGGGAAATTTAAAATCCCTCTGCTCCTGACTGCCATGTGTAGCCAGGAGCAGAGGGATGTCCCTGCAGAGAGGATCACTGTTATCCAATGGATAGCAGTGATCATTTAAAGTAAAAAAAGTGCAAAAAAGTAATTTAAAAAAATCCGCGGACCTTACCACAGCTTCTGCGCACGCGGCCATCGCCAAAGCGGCAGACGCATGCGCAAAAGCCGTGGATTGCCAGGATGACTTAAAATCTCCCTGCTCTTGGCTACAAAACTTAGCCGAGAGCCTGGAGATTTCACGGGGGACCGCAGTGAGCGGTTCCTGATCACGTGTTTGCCGTTATCCATTGGATAACGGCGGTCACGTAAAAGTTTTTTAAAAAAAGTTAGTTTCATCTCCCCTCACTGATGCGATCGATGAGAGGAGATGAAACTTTTTACCGGAGGCCTCCGTATTTGCACCCCGGCGCGATCTTCCTCCGTGATCTTTCCCGGATTCTGCACATGCGACTGCCGGCAAAACACCGGACACATGCGCAGGAGTCGGGTGGCCCAGAAAACTTAAAATCTCCTTGCTCTCAGTGACCAACATAGTAACATAGTATGTAAGGCTGAATGAAGACAATGTCCATCTAGTCCAGCCTGTCTATCCTACTGTGTTGATCCAAAAGAAGGCAAAAAACCCCAAGGCCAGAAGCCAATTAGCCCTTTTGGGGGAAAAATTCCTTCCCGACTCCCTAATGGCAATCAGACTGTTCCCTGGATCAACCCCTAATAGTTCCTACCTGCCTATATACCAGGATTGACACTTGACCTAATAATTATATCCTGTAATATCCTTCTTCTCCAGAAAGACATCAAGTCCCCTTTTAAACTCCTCTATGGATTTTGCCATCACCACTTCCTCCGGTAGAGAGTTCCACAGTCTAACCGCTCTTACAGTAAAGAATCCCCTTCTATGTTGGTGATGAAACCTACTTTCCTCTAATCGTAGCGGATGTCCTCTTGTTACCATCGTGGTCCTGGGTGTAAACAGATCGCGGGAGAGATCCTTGTATTGTCCCCTCATGTACTTATACATGGTTATTTGGTCGCCTCTTAACCTTCTTTTTTCTAGAGTAAATAGTCCCAATTTGGATAGCCTCTCTGCGTATTCCAGTCCCGTCATTCCATGTATTAGTTTAGTTGCCCTTCTTTGAACCCCCTCAAGCACTGTAACATCTTTCCTGAGTACCGGTGTCCAGAATTGTACGCAGTATTCCATGTGAGGCCTGACAAGTGCCTTATATAATGGAAGGGTAATGTTCTCGTTCTTCGCCCCTATACCTCTTTTAATGCACCCCAAGACTCTATTTGCCTTTGCAGCAGCTGACTGGCATTGGTTACTCCAGTTCAGTCTATTATCCACTAATACCCCCAGATCCTTTTCCATATCACTTTTCCCCAGTGGTACCCCATTAAGTGAATATTGGTGACATCGGTTTCTCCTGCCCATGTGCATAGTCTTACATTTTTCAACATTGAACTTCAATTGCCATTTTTCTGCCCAAGCCCCCAGCTTATCCAGGTCCGTTTGTAGCCGCACATTGTCCTCCGTTGCATTAATTATATTGTATAATTTTGTGTCATCTGCAAATATTGATATTTTGCTGTGCAGGCCCTCTATCAGGTCATTGATAAATATGTTGAACAGAGTGGGGCCTAATACTGAACCCTGTGGCACCCCGCTAGCGACTGTGGTCCAATCAGAGTACGCACCATTTATTACGACCCCCTGCTTTCTATCATTGAGCCAATTCTTTACCCACTTACACACGTTTTCGCCCAGTCCGAGCTGCCTCATTTTGTATATTAGCCTATTATGTGGCAAGGTGTCAAAGGCTTTAGAGAAGTCCAGATATACAAGATCAATAGATTCTCCCAACAGTCGCCAAGAGCCTGGAGCAGTGACGGGTGGCCTCATTGAGCGGTCCCTGGTCACGTGATAAAAAGGTAGCGATCTACCTTAGGTCGGTCTCACATGACCGGATACGAATTACGGATTCCGCATGCGTTTGATTAGCAGTAATACGCAGATCAATCGCATTGGATTACACAATTCCGCTCACATTAGTGGGATGGAATTGTGTAATCCACTCGCAGAAAAGAGAACGCAGCAGGTTCTATTTTACCGCGGATATCCGCAACATAGAGCCCATTGTGCTCCATGGTCGCGGATATACACGCAACCCATACGCAACTACGTTGTATACGGGCTGCGGGTACCCGTGTCATCGCTAAGCGACGGTGCGGAAAATACAAACAAAAAAAAAGTACTGCGCATGACCGCCTGTGTGAGTAGGCAGTTATGCGCAGTACATTACATGGCCGTACGCAGGGTCACAGCCGGGCTCACAGCTGGGATCCGCTGCGGGCCTCCGCAAGCGGATTCCACCTACGGCTGCGTGAGCCCGGCGTTATTCAGACCGCTACCTGTAATACGTAATTTACAAGAAGCCTCGGGAAGCTCGCCTTCATGCAATTCCAGGAGCAGCATGTTGAGCGCCTTCTTTGTGAGACCGCCGCACTGTAGCAAGATTACAAAGCCTCACAGAGGGCCACTTTTTACACCCCATACCTGTCGCTGAGGTCACGAAATATCCCCAAGCGAGAGAGGAGGGGGGATACCCGGTTTTCTTGCCCCATGTGCCCAACCCAACCAGCCTCCGTAATTACCCCTGTCTTCGGACATAATACGCGGTTTATATTATCACTTTTATCTAATATTTAGGGAATGCCAAAAAATGGGGATGACGGGACGGGGGTGGGGGTGGGGGGGTTATTTTTAGGAAGTCAATTTTTTTCTGTATAAGTGGGCAAATGGGCCTGGAATTTATTCAGTTGTACCCTGAAACCCAGCGGGCATTCCCTCCATTATGGGCCTAGCCATGTGTCCTGTAAGTAGTTTAGGGCCACAATGGGTATGTTTCTAAACACGGGACAAATGGGGATATCCATTTTGGGGTGAATGTCTTCATTCCTATGTGTGCTGTACAAAAAAAACAAAGTTTTTAAATTGACAAAATTGCCAAAAAAATGAAAATCGTAGTTTTTTCCTTCGTCTTTGCTTAGATTCAGTCAAATACTGTGGGGTAAAAATACGCAGTACACCCCTAGATGAATTTGTTAAGGGGTCTAGTTTTCAAAATGGGGTCATTTGTGGGGGTTCTTTTTCGATTTGGCCGCTCAATGTCTCTACAAGTGGGCAAGGGGGCCTGGAATTTATTCACTTGTACCCTGAAATCCAACGGGTGCTCCTTCTATTATAGGCCTAGCCATGTTTCCTTTAAGTAGATTAGGGCCACAATGGGTATATTTCTGAACACGGGACAAACGGGGGTACCCATTTTGGGGTGAACGTCTTCATTCCTATGTACACTGTACAAAAAAAAACAGTTTTTAAATTGACAAAATTGCCAAAAAAATGAAAATTGTAATTTTTTCCTTCTGCTTGGCTTAGATTCATTCAAAAACTGTGAAGTCAAAAAAGTCATCGTACCCCTAGATAAATTCGTTAAGGGGTCTACTTTTCAAAATGGGGTCACTTGTGGGGGTTCTCCAGCGTTTTGGTCACTCAAGGGCTCTACAAGTGGGCAATGGGGACTAAATCTCCTTCAAGCAAAATTTCTGTTGCAAAAGCCACCGGTTGCTCCTTTCATTTTGGGCCCCATTGTGCATACAGACGTAATACTAGGGCCACAATGGGTATATTTCTGAACACGGGACAAACAGGGGTACCCATTTTGGGGTGAACGTCTTCATTCCTATGTACGCTCTCCAAAAAAACAGTTTTTAAATTGACAAAATTGCCAAAAAAATGAAAATTGTAATTTTTGCCTTCTGCTTGGCTTAGATTCATTCAAAAACTGTGAAGTCAAAAAAGTCATCGTACCCCTAGATAAATTCGTTAAGGGGTCTACTTTTCAAAATGGGGTCACTTGTGGGGGTTCTCCATCGTTTTGGTCACTCAAGGGCTCTACAAGTGGGCAGTGGGGACTAAATCTCCTTCAAGCAAAATTTCTGTTCCGAAAGCCACCGGTTGCTCCTTTCATTTTGGGCCCCATTGTGCATACAGACGTAATACTAAGGCCACAATGGGTATGTTTCTGAGCACAGGACAAACAGGGGTATTCATTTTGGGGTGCAAGTCTTCATTCATATGTGTGCTGTACAAAAAAAACTGCTTTTAAAATGACAGAATTACCAAAAAAATGAAAATCGTAATTTTTTTCCTTCGGCTTGGCTTAGATTCATTCAAAAACTGTGAAGTCAAAAAAGTCATCGTACCCCCAGATATATTCATTAAGGGGTCTACGTTTCAAAATGGCATCACTTGTGGGGGTTCTCCATCGTTTTGGTCACTCAATGGCTCTACAAGTGGGCAATGGGGACTAAATCTCCTTCAAGCAAAATTTCTGTTCCGAAAGCCACCGGTTGCTCCTTTCATTTTGGGCCCCATTGTGCATACAGACGTAATACTAGGGCCACAATGGGTATGTTTCTGAGCACGGGACAAACAGGGGTATCCATTCTGGGGTGCAAATCCTCATTTTTATGTGTACTATAGAAAAAGTCCTGTCTTTAAAATGACATATTTGCAAAAATATGAAATTTTAGTTTTTCTCTTCTAAATTGCATTGACTCCTGAAAACAACTGTGGGGTTAAAATACTCATGACACCACTCAATGAATACGTTAAGGGCGCCCACCCACTGGCGATTTTTTTCCCTGCGAAATTCGCAGCATTTTTTTCTCTGCAGGGGTCTATGGGACTTGTAATGTTAAAATCGCGATCGCGCAAAATCGCGATTTTAACATTACAAGTCCCATAGACCACTGCAGAGAAAAAAATGCTGCGAATTTCGCAGGGAAAAAAATCGCCAGTGGGTGGGCGCCCTAAGGGGTGTAGTTTTTAAAATGGGGTCACTTGTGGGGGCATCAATCATTTTGACTCCTATGAGCCTTTGGAATCTTGGCTTGATGTAGGAAAACAAAGTGTTCCTCAAAAGTAATGTTAAATTTGTACGTCTCCTAAATGGTTAAAAAAACACGAAAGTTTTTCCAATGTGCGTCCAAAATAAAGTAAACGGATGGAAATATTTATCTTAGCAAAAATTTCTATATTATGTTTGCACATATTTGAGATATTGCAGTTGGAAATGTGAAAAAAATGACGATTTTTTCAAAATTTTCCCAATTTTGGCGCTTTTAATAAATAAACACAAATTCTATCGGTCTTTTTTTTCCGCCTAAATGAAGTACAACATGTGGCGAAAAAACAATATCAGAATCGCTTGGATATGCAAAACCTTTCTGGTATTTTTCCATTTTAAAGTGACACATGTCAGATTTGCAAAATTTGGCCTGGTCATTAAGGCGCAAACAGGCTTGGTCATTAAGGGGTTAAGCAACAGCGAGCTGTATCTTTAAAAAATATTTATGGGTTTCACCTGCCCTCTTGATTGAGCAATTTTTAAGGGGTACACTTGTACTCTTGGTACACTAATTTTTCTGGCCCTCGCCTATACTGTTATCCAACTTTTTCCGGCCTTTGCCTACACTAATGGAACACCAATGTTTTAGGGGTTCGCCTATACTCTTGCTACAGAAATTTTACTGGTGTCTGACTATACTTCTACAGAAATGTTACAGGGGTCTGCCTAAACTTCTGCTACAGAAATGTTACAGGGGTCTGCCTATACTTTTACTACAGAAATGTTAATAGGGTCTGCCTATACTTCTGCGACAGAAATATTACTTGGGTCCGCCTATATCTTTGCTACTGAAATGTGACTGGTGTTTGTTTACCTATACTTCTGCTACAGAAATGTTACAGGGGTCTGTCTATACTGTTACTACAGAAATGTTACTAGGGGCTGCCTATACTTCTGCTACAGAAATGTTACTGGGGTCTGTCTATACTTTTACTACAGAAATGTTACTAGGGGCTGCCTTTACTTCTGCTACAGAAATGTTACAGGGGTCTGTCTATACTTTTACTACAGAAATGTTACTGGCGTCTGCCTATACTTCTGCTACAGAAATGTTACTGGGGTCTGTCTATACTGTTACTACAGAAATGTTACTGGGGTCTGCCTATAATTCTGCTACAGAAATGTTACTGGGGTCTGCCTATACCTTTGATACAGAAATGCTACTGCGGTCTGCCTATACTTCTGCTACAGAAATGTTACAGGGGTCTGCCTATACTTCTGCTACAGAATTATTACTGGGGTCTGCCTATACTTCTGCCACATAAATGTTACAGGGGTCTGCCTATACTTCTGCTACAGAAATATTACTGGGGTCTGTCTATACTTCTGCTACAGAAATGCTACTGGTGTCTGTCTATACTGTTACTACAGAAATGTTACTGGGGTCTGCCGATACTTCTGCTACAGAAATGTTACAGGGGTCTGCCTATACCTTTGCTACAGAAATGTTACTGGGGTCTGCCTATACTTCTGCTACGGAAATGTTACTGGGGTCTGCTTATACCTTTGCTACAGGAATGTTACAGGGGTCTGTCTATACTATGGGTGCACAAAGTCTTCCCATCGCGGTGTTTTACCTATCTGGCACAAATACACTGACTGACTAGGGCATAAATTGTGGGCCGAGGCCAACATGTATTTTCTCTCGTGTTACCACAGTTATCCACGGCACTGGTTTGGGCCAAACAAGAGGAGCGATACTGCACTAATGAGACGTTCACAGCTGCACTAGCATCGGAGTCCGCTTCATGCCCGCCATTGCTGAGGGTTTGTGCAGAGGCCTATGTCCTCGGCGCAGTGAAAGTCAGCCAGGTTTGGGCACTCTGATTTCTTCATGGTTTATGTCTTGGGGTTCCTTGGACTCACGTATGCTGTGGGTGCACACAGACTTCCCATAGCGGTGTTTTACCTGTCTGGCACAGAGACACTGCACCCTACCCAAGTCAGTCAGAGTGCAGATGGCTTTCCCCTTGCGTTGACGATGAGGTATCCGGCACCCAAACAGAATGAGTAGTGTGTGGACACATGGATTCCCCATTGCTATGTCACTCGCGGCACCATGGGCCACACAAGGTGTTTGCTGGGACTGAGCCTGACCCAGGGCCCGCTTACATACTTCCCACACAAAATATTGCTGCATTTCGGAGATGTGTAGAAGTGCTGGGCTGGCACCTGAGTCCCCTTTATGCCCACGTTTGCGGCTCCTGATAATTTTGCGACGGAGGTGGCACGGGATTGGAATAATAATCGTACGTCAATTTATCATCGATTCTCAACAGCATTGTGGGCTATCGCCCCCCCTTTCAAAGAGGGTCGCTGCCTGGCCCTGCCAACCCTCTGCAGTGTGTGCCTCCAGTTCCTCCTCATCGCAGACACACTTAGAAATAGACATGAGGGTAGTGTAGCTATGAAGCGAGAATGTGGCACGAGGGCAGCTGAAGGCTGCGCAGGGAAACTTTTATGTGCGCTGTGGACGCTGGGTCATGCGGGGGGGGGGGGGGCAGCATGTAACCCAGGAGAAGAGGCAGCGGTGTCAGCCGCAGGCAGTGATTGTCCTTGGTTGCAGGTAGTGTGGTGCTTAGCTAAGGTGTGCCTTGCTAATGAGGGTTTGTCCAAAGTAAAAATTGTTAGGGGGGGCAGACTCTTGCCCCCATTGTGGCTTAATAGTGGGACCTGGGAGCCTGAGATGCAGCCATGCATGCTGCCCCTGCCCTTCCCTATCCGTTCCTGTGGTGTTTTCATGACTTTCGGATGTTTTCCAGAGTTTCACAAGTGAAGACCTATGCGGAGCATCGGTCATATACAAAAATGCTCGAGTCGCCCATTGACTTCAATGGGGTTCGTTACTCGAAACGAGCTCTCGAGCATCACGGAAAGTTCGACTTGAGCAACGAGCACCCAAGCATTTTGGTGCTCGCTTATCTCTAATAGTCATGAAGGTTGGGTAAAAGTATGTTATACAGATGGATTAAGGCAAGTGTAGATACGGCAGTAATGGGTTATCAGTGATAGGGAGTTCTTTTATAGTCTGTGTCCCCCTATGATATGAAGCAAGTTCATGCAGAATCTGTGGACAATTATGTGACAAATAACCACTATTGTATGTCTTGATGTTATGTAATCTAATCTTTGTTGTAGGTTTTAGTCTCCTTCGTACAAGTGTAAGAAAGTTATACCCCACTCACATCTGTGGGGGCTTTTAAGAATACAAGGGTTAAAAATGCAGAAAATGTTGCACTGTTCTAGCATGTTTTCTTTTCTATGTGTTTAGCTATTCCCTGCCGTTGAACTAAAACAACTTTGTTCAGTCTGTGTTTTATATTCTCAGAGAAATATACATCTTGTAATTACTAATGATGAATGTTGTTTAAAGTCTAAATATTCTGGCTGCTTTCTAATATCTTAGCTATTATTCTGTTTCTCAGAGAGATACGAGTCAGAGTTAGTTAGAAAAGGGTCTGTCATTCTCTGACCAATTCAGGGTTATAGAAAGAGAAGGAAGCCAAGCGGTAATGAAATAAGAAACTTGTAATGAATTACGTGAATTATACGATCTTAAAAATAGAAAACATATAGAAATCTTAAGTAGAGATGAGCGAACGTACTCGGAAAAGCACTACTCGCTCGAGTAATTTGCTTTATCCGAGTATCGCTGTGCTCGTCCCTGAAGATTCGGGTGCCGGCACGGAGCGGGGAGCTGCAGGGGAGAGCGGGGAGGAACGGAGGGGAGATCTTTCTCTCCCTCTCTCCCGCCTGCTCTCCCCTGCTCCCTGCTGCGACTCACCTGTCAGCCGCAGGGGCTCCCGAATCTTCAGGGACGAGTACAGCGATACTCGGATAAAGCAAATTACTCGAGCGAGTAGTGCTTTTCCGAGTACACTCGCTCATCTCTAATCTTAACCCTTTGCAATCCAATTTTGGATTCAGGGTTGCCTAGGGGGCTTTCTCTTTTTGCAATTATACAATGGCGCCATCTGCTTGCTAGAGCCTGTACTGTGGTATGCGACATGCTGGAGAGGCCCCCGACAACAGAGCGGCTAGTAATCTACAGTAAGAATACCCTGCCGGACGTCTTCCATAATCAGAGCTGTACAGCTTTCAATCAGAATGTCTTCAGACGTCAGACAGTGGATTGGAAAGGGTTAAGGTATATTCTTGCTGCTCTTTGTGTAAATGTCAGTTCTGTGATTGGTTAGACGTGTGTATAACTGCTAAATGCTGTTAGTATTGTACTGTCTCTGAGAATGTTCTGTAGGAGAAATGTCTCTAGTCAGCCTTTCTATGGAGGCTTAATATTAATATGAGAAAGACAGATTTGACAGCATGGATGGATGAGAGTTAACCCTTTCCAATCCAATTTGTATTCTGGTTTTCCTAGGCGGCTTACGCTTTTTCTGCTGTTTAAACAACAGCGCTATATGCTGGTTAAAGTCAATACTGCATGAGGTGACACATTGGATAGGCTCCAACAGCAAAGAGGCTGGCAATACACAGTAAGAGAACCCCGACGGACATCTACCAACAGCAGAGCTGTACAGCCTTAAATCATAATGTCTTTAGACGTCAGACAGTGGATTGGAAAGGGTTAATAACCAGTGTTCAGGCTGTAATAAATGTAAAATGTGTGATGCAGATATTGACTGGGAATAAAAGTCCCCCCCCCCCCCCCCCTTTGCATAGGACTTTACTTGCTTGTGATGTGGATGTGCAGATTGTAAAAGTTTAAATAAAAAAAGCATGAAGAAATACGCAAATGGCCACAATCAAAGGGGTGGAGCTAGATGATGTAAAAGTACGTAATGGGTCATCCCTTTCATCTCCACAAAGGAGGGGATGAGAATCTTGGGCAGTCAGGAAAAGTTTTTTTTCTCAAATTTGATGAAACATTGCAGGCAGGATCAGATTAATAATTAATTTGCTTAAAGGATATCACATTTCCAATGTGGATAGATGTTTGTAGACTATTCTCCTTTTTTGTAATTCATGTCTCGGTTATTGGCACTGACAGCTTACAGGCCTTATCTGCATCCATCAAATTCTCATCGGATGGATTGGTACGGGTTGAGACCTCAGGTGCCGGTTCAAAAGAGTTTTGTAAACTAACTGCTCTCTTGGTGAATTCGGCTCATGTATTTGTCCTGACAGCTGCTGCAGAAACTCAGCTTTCCGCAGGTCCTGACAAATGGTAGGCCACCTCCAAAACAGAGAGAAATTAAATGTACCCCCTATGATGGTATATCTGAAGCCAGGATACACACCCCTGGGTCAAACAATACCCCCTTAGTTTCCCACAAGAAAAATGCTGATTGGGGAACAAGTGGGAGACTTGGTTCCGATGGGGGCTTTGCTCGAGATATGTTCTCCAGCAAACACCCCTCTTTTTCCAGTTAAGAAAAGATGCTGAAGGATCAGCCAGACACCTAACGCATGTAGGTGCTGTGTGATGATGATTTGGAAGCCTGCCAACAGGTCACAATTTCACTGTTAATTTTTCTTACAGAAAATGGCTGTAAAGCTTCTAAAGACAAACTCCAATTCTGCAAAACAAGGGTTGTTCTCCTGGGTCATTGCTTAGCCCAAGGAACTAAACATCTGACAGAGGAACAAAAGGCTGCTGTCCAGGCCATACCCGTACCTACATCCGTTGCCAAACTCCGCACCTTTCTGGGCCTTGTTTCATACTGCCGCCCATGGATCCACTCTGTTTCCTCTCTTATGCAATAACTCTATGACTGTCTTTCAATCATTCTTTTCTCTCTCACCCCTTAAGCAGCTCTCCCGCCTTGAGTATTCCCAACTACACTTTACCCTTTACTCTTTTCTGTACTGAACTTTCTGGCCATGTAACGACAGTATTGACACAAAAGCATGGAGGACAACTACGGCCACTAGGATACTACTCCAAGAGGCTGGATTCAGTGGCTCGAGGAGCTCCCTCATGTGTTTGTGCGGTGGCAGCAGTACAGGCAATGGTTGACAAATCTTCTGAGTTGGTATTGGACTACCCCCTAGTGGTTCTCACCCCCATGACATTCAGAGCGTACTCACGCAAGTGCAACCCAAGCACTTATCCCTGGCCTGTCAGATCCGGTTACAATGTGCTCTTTTCATGCCCCCCCTAATATTTCTTTTAAATGTTGTACTACCTTGAACCTGGCTGCTTTTCTTCCAATCGAGTATCCTGGTTCAAATGGGGGAGGGGGAGGTATAGGTGATCTGGTATTACAGATCAGCTATTTTTTAAATTCTTTCCAATAAGATCATGATCTGTTTGAAATAGAATATCAGCATGATTGTCTAGCATTGACGCAACAAGAAAATTCAAGTTTTAAAAACAGTTACTGGAACCCCTGTTGACAATGCATATTTTGAGCTTTTTGTAGATGGTACAAGCGTGAGGATGGACAACTCCACGCCAGATATGCAGTGGTCACACAACAAGATGTCCTAAAAGCAGAAGCTCTGTCTCCACATGTCACAGCACAAGAAGCGGAACTGAAGGCCCTCACTGAAGCGTGTAGAGTGGCAAAAGGTAAGAAGGCAACCATTTACACTAATTCCCAGTATGCGTTTGGCATATCTCATGGTTACGGCCCAATATGGAAGGCCAGACAGTTTCTTACCTCAGCAGGACAGCCAATTAAGAATGGTGCAGCAGTGCAGAGTCTCATGGAGGCCCTACTTCTACCTGACAAAGTGGAAAGCTCACACCAATTCCTACACTAGAGAAGCAAGAGGCAACGCTCTCAGAGAAAGTACAGCAAAGGCAGCAGCCCTCAAGCCATGGAAGAAAGAAGAAAAGAAGATGCTGACAACATAAGTCAGAGACAAACTTTGGACATTGACTAAATTTTGGACATTGACAAAACTTTGGACATTGATATGCTAAAGACTTTACAGTTACAAGCCAGCAAGGAAGAAAAGGACAAATGGACTAAAAATGGGAACAGCAGGACTGGACGGCCTATGGCGAACAGTCAACAAAACTTGCCTACCATGGTCCCTGTCCCCCAAGATGGCCCAGCTGATCCATGGAAAGACGCACTTATCAAAAGCAGCAATGCTGTCGATGCTTGAATGAGGACGGGTGACTCCTGGGTTCTCTGTAGCTGCTGCATCATTTGTCCAGTCTTGCATGATCTGTGTCATAAGCAACTCAGGACAAAAGCTAAGGTAGCCACAATAACACTTGCCTAGACCACTCAACCCATTTCAGGGATTGCAAATTGACTACATTCAGCTCCCTCCTGTTGGGAAGTATGAATATGTACTTGTTGATGTCTTTTCAGGTTGGAGGCCTATCCTGTTACCAAGGCAAACGAGCAGGAAACCGCAAAGAAGCTCATGAATGAGGTAATCTGCACATACAGGGTACCGGAATTGATTGAGTCAGAGATACACACTTCACAGGTGAAATAATGCAACAGATCATGTTTGCTGTGGGTGAATCCCAGGCTTTTCACACACCCTACAATCCACAGAGTAGTGGGAAAATAGAAAGAATTAACGGTACCCTGAAACTAAAAATACAAAAAGGCAATGAAGGAAACGGGCAAACCTTGGACTGAATGCCTTCCATTAGCCCTTTTCTCAGTTAGGTACATACCAAATAGGAAGAAATGATTGTCTCTCTATGAAATTTTGTTTAGCAGTATGGGACTGTACTTTCCTCAACATCTGCTGGTACAGTTTGGGACACTGACTGACTATGTACAGTCTCTAAGTGAACGTCTGAAAGTAACACATGACTAAGTGTACTCTTCTATTCCAGATCCTGATTCTTTTGAAGGTACACATGACCTGCAGCCTGGAGATTGGGTTGTCATCCAGAGAAATGTGAGGAGAGTGCTGGAACCCAGATTTGATGGTCCCTACCAGGTTCTGTTGACTACCAGCATTTCAGTCAAATTGTAGGGAAAACTAAATTGAATTCACGCCTCACACTGTAAGAAGACAACCAAACCCCAGGGACAATGAGGCCTGTATCACTCATGGCCTGTGGTATAACGGTCATGGTTTTTGAATTCTTCCTCTCTGGTTTCCCACCAGCTAGGGAACCAGAGCAGCTAAGGCATAGAAGGGAATGAATGCAATGGGCAGAAGGGTATGCCAACCTGGCCCGGCATGTATTAAATATTACTAATAAGTATATGGTAAATCTTAAGAGCAGTGAAGACATACTGCATACCTGCCTGTTGGCAGTACCTACCTCAATTTCAGTACACCGAGGTAGAGGAAAATGATATTCAGAATTTTGTAAATATCTATGACTACAGTCCAGGATGCCCACAAGTAGAACACACCCGGTGGGCAAATATCACCAAGTTTCAAATCAGACAGGTAGCGGAAACAAAAGTCTGTTCTGACTTTCACCTGCAACAAGTCTGATATAGGGAAATGTGCACAAATATCACTCAACCAGGTGTCAGCAACATCTGATTCGATGACATTGTGTAACTGAACAAAATGCCAAAGTATGACCAACTGTATGATATGTAACAACACTGTAAAAAGTCCTAGTCACTTTAGACATGTCAAGTTACCTACAGGTTGAGTCTTTTCTTGCGAGAATATTACATGTCATTTGTATATTGTTGGTGCCAATGTATGCCTTCATTAATGTCTGTTTGTATGGGATGTTTTGGGCACGTCAGAAAGAGTTGACGAAACTCTTAGCTTAACTACGTTATAAGCAGAAGTAATAATAATGTAATCTGTTATTTTGCTTTGTGGTAATTTTCTTTTATTCATTTTTTGAGTGTCTGCAACCTTTGGATGTTTTGTTGAGTACGAAGACAAGCAAACTACCTGGAGTCTCTCCGGCTGCGATATTGTTGAAACAGTCACTTGTAAAGAGCCATGATGGTGGGAATCCGGCATACAAAGTCCTGGTCGGGTGGAATAGAACCCCTGAACGTACCACGGATATGGACTCTTTCTCATGATGAACTGTTTCAAATGGGGGCTATTGTAAGGGCTGCCCTTAAAGCCCTTAAAAATGGACTACAAATACTCCATTTTGTCTCTTTGCTTGTCTGTTATAATACTAAGCTACACAAATATATATTTGTAGGATTTCTAATTTTCACTGTATGTAACCTTCACTTAGAAATAGGATAAATTTCGCCTTGACTAATGTAACTGGAAAAATTAATTGGGACCACCACAAAGTTTCCTATAATCTTAAGAAATATCCTGCCAAAACTCACTAACGAGCGTCAGAGGATGTATCTCAAGGCTGCACATCTGGGGAGAGAAAACCACTTTTGATAAGAAACTGATGTATTAAGAAACCAATATTAATTTTATTTTTAATTGTATTTGGCATAAATCCACTCGCTTTGCAAAATCCTATAAAGATTAAGTACATTATACAATAAACCAGAATGCTACACAGATACCACCATCTCTGTGTGTCCCTGCGTTCTCATGACCGGTCATATTACTTTAATTTGGAGCCCAGCAGCATATAAGCATTCCTTTGAATGTCCCTAACAAACGCAACGATTTTTGACGTTTTTTTAACCCCTGTTTTCAAAAGCCATAACATTTTTATTTTTCTGTCGACACGGCCATATAAGGGCTTGTTTTTGGTGTGGCGAACTGTAGTTTTTATTGGTGCCATTTTTGGGTACATAAGACTACAATGTAAAACTTTTATTATTTTTTTTATGATAGCAAGGAGAAAAAAAGCATCAATTCTGTCATAGATTTTTTTTTCAGAGTTAATTATGCAGCATAAATGACGTGACACTTTTTTTCTGCGGGTCAGTACGATTACAATGATACCAAAATTCCTTTATTTTTTTTAGGTTTTTCCACTTTTCTGCAATAAAAGCCCTTTTTTTGGAAAAACATTTTTTTCTAAATTGCTGCATTCAAAGTCCTATGACTTTTTTTTATTTTTCCATGGACAGAGTGCTGTGAGGGCTTATTTTTTGAGAGACGAGCTGTATTTTTTATTGGTACCATTTTGCATTACATACGGCTTTTTTGATCACTTTTTTTGCGTTTTTTTGGGAGGCAAAACGCGACAGGTAAGGGGTTAACAGCGATGGTCGCTGCTCCGATGCACCCCTGCTGTTACAGCGAGAGGTCGGCTATCAGTGACAGCCGGCTCCTGCTGCCAGATAGTGCGGGATCTCTTCTCATTTTGCGCTATCCACAGGATGTAAGTGTTCGCCCTGTTGCGGAAAGTACCCTACTGCCAGGACGTAAACTCACAACCTGGAGTGGGAAGGGGTTAATAGACAGCATCATACAATATCTACACTGTTGCCATATGTCACAGTGCACATGAATATATAAGCAAGATGCTGGCCATGTGGCCGCTACATAACACATACTTTACTTTGATTGTCATAGGCCTAGTACCTTAAACACAAAGCAAGGTCCATTACCATTAGGGCTGACACACACTGGCGTTTTATTCTCTCTTGCGCTGCGAGAGCAAGTGTAAACACTCGCCTTGCAGCGCAAGAAAGACGCCGGGATGACGCTGGGATATCACCAGTGTTTTCAATGGGGTCAGCGGCAGCTGCGCTAGCCCCATTGAAAACATAGGGGGAATATCACAGACTTCTGCCGCAGCTGTGACAGCTGTGGCAGGATTTTCCTTCATCCCCGCGGGGCTGTGGCAGAAGTCTACCATGCTATGCCATTGCTTTCAATGGGATCAGCGCTGCTGCTCTAAATAAATAGCTAAGCACTAGTTTAGAGATGAGCGAACACCAAAATGTTCGGGTGTTCGTTATTCGGAACGAACTTCCCGCGATGTTCGAGGGTTCGTTTCGAACAACGAACCCCATTGAAGTCAATGGGCGACCAGAGCATTTTTGTATTTCGCCGATGCTCGCTAAGGTTTTCATGTGTGAAAATCTGGGCAATTCAAGAAAGTGATGGGAATGACACAGAAACGGATAGGGCAGGCGAGGGGCTACATGTGGGGCTGCATCTCAAGTTCACAGGTCCCACTATTAAGCCACAATACCGGCAAGAGTGGGCCCCCCCCCCTCCCAACAACTTTTACTTCTGAAAAGCCCTCATTAGCATGGCATACCTTTGCTAAGCACCACACTAGCTACAACAAAGCACAATCACTGCCTGGATGACACTCCGCTGCCACTTCTCCTGGGTTACATGCTGACCAACCGCCCTCCCCTCCCCCCCACAGCGCACACCAAAGTGTCCCTGCGCAGCCTTCAGCTGCCCTCATGCCACGCCACACTCATTTCTATTTAGAAGTGCGTCTGCCATGAGGAGGAACCGCAGGCACACACTGCAGAGGGTTGGCACGGCTAGGCAGCGACCCTCTTTAAAAGGGGCGGGGAGATAGCCCACAATGCTGTACAGAAGCAATGAGAAATAGAATCCTGTGCCACCGCCATCAGGAGCTGCACACGTAGGCATAGCAATGGGGAACCTATGTGCCACACACTATTCATTCTGTCAAGGTGTCTGCATGCCCCAGTTAGACCGGGCTTTTTAATTCATAGACACAGGCAGGTACAACTCCCTATTGTGAAGTCCCTGTGGACCGACAGCATGGGTGGGTGCCAGGAAGCCACCGGCGGTACATAGAAATATCCCATTGCATTGCCCAACACAGCTGAGGTAGTAATGTCGTGCGTAATACAGGTGGGCTTCGGCCCACACTGCATGCCCCAGTCAGACTGGGGTTCTTTAGAAGTGTACAGATGTATTAAAAACTCCGTGTGCACCTACAGCATGGGTGGCTCCCTGGAACCCACCGGCGGTACACAAAAATATCCCATTGCATTGCCCAACACAGCTGAGGTAGTAATGTCGTGCATAATGCAGGTGGGCTTCGGCCCACACTGCATGCCCCAGTCAGACTGGGGTTCTTTAGAAGTGGACACATGTAGGTTAAACTCCCTGTGGACCCACTGCCTGGGTGGGTGCCAGGAAGCCACCGGCGGTACATAGAAATATCCCATTGCATTGCCCAACACAGCTGAGGTAGTAATGTCGTGCGTAATACAGGTGGGCTTCGGCCCACACTGCATGCCCCAGTCAGACTGGGGTTCTTTAGAAGTGTACAGATGTATTAAAAACTCCGTGTGCACCTACAGCATGGGTGGCTCCCTGGAACTCACCGGCGGTACACAAAAATATCCCATTGCATTGCCCAACACAGCTGAGGTAGTAATGTCGTGCGTAATACAGGTGGGCTTCGGCCCACACTGCATGCCCCAGTCTGATCGGGGTTCTTTACAAGTGGACACATGTAGGTTACACTCCCTGTGGACCCACTGCCTGGGTGGGTGCCAGGAAGCCACCGGCGGTACACAATAATATCCCATTGCATTGCCCAACACAGCTGAGGTAACGTCAGCTGTAATGCAGGTGGGCTAAAAATTAATTTGATTACACTGTAGGCGAGGGCCCACAAAAATTGCTGTATCAACAGTACTAATGTACATCCCAAAAATTGGCCATGGCCAGCCAAGAGGGCAGGTGAAACCCATTAATCGCTTTGGTTAATGTGGCTTAAGTGGTAACTAGGCCTGGAGGCAGCCCAGTGTAACGAAAAATTGGTTCAAGTTAAAGTTTCAACGCTTTTAAGCGCATTGAAACTTATAAAAATTGTTCAGAAAAATTTTTTGAGTGAGCCTTGTGGCCCTAAAAAAAAATTGCCCGTTCAGCGTGATTACGTGAGGTTTCAGGAGGAGGAGCAGGAGGAGGAATATTAGACACAGATTGATGAAGCAGAAATGTCCCAAATTTTGGATGGTGAGAGAGAACGTAGCTTCCATCCGCGGGTGCAGCCTACGTATTGCTTACGTATCGCTGCTGTCCGCTGGTGGAGAACAGAAGTCTGGGGAAATCCAGCCTTTGTTCATCTTGATGAGTGTTAGCCTGTCGGCACTGTCGGTTGACAAGCGGCTACGCTTATCTGTGATGATTCCCCCAGCCGCACTAAACACCCTTTCCGACAAGACGCTAGCCGCAGGACAAGCAAGCACCTCCAGGGCATACAGCGCGAGTTCAGGCCACGTGTCCAGCTTCGACACCCAGTAGTTGTAGGGGGCAGAGGCGTCACCAAGGATGGTCGTGCGATCCGCTACGTACTCCCTCACCATCCTTTTACAGTGCTCCCGCCGACTCAGCCGTGACTGGGGAGCGGTGACACAGTCTTGGTGGGGAGCCATAAAGCTAGCCAGGCCCTTAAAGACTGTTGCACTGCCTGGGATGTACATGCTGCTCGATCTACGCACATCCCCTGCTACCTTGCCCTCGGAACTGCGCCTTCTGCCACTAGCGCTGTCGGATGGGAATTTTACCATCAGCTTGTCCGCAAGGGTCCTGTGGTATAGCAACACTCTCGAACCCCTTTCCTCTTCGGGAATCAGAGTGGGCAGGTTCTCCTTATACCGTGGATCGAGCAGTGTGTACACCCAGTAATCCGTTGTGGCCAGAACGCGTGCAACGCGAGGGTCACGAGAAAGGCATCCTAACATGAAGTCAGCCATGTGTGCCAGGGTACCTGTACGCAACACATGGCTGTCCTCACTAGGAAGATCACTTTCAGGATCCTCCTCCTCCTCCTCCTTAGGCCATACACGCTGAAAGGATGACAGGCAATCAGCCGGTGTACCGTCAGCAGCGGCCCAAGCTGTCTCTTCCCCCTCCTCCTCATCCTCCTCATGCTCCTCCTCCTCCTCCTGTACGCGCTGAGAAATAGACAGGAGGGTGCCCTGACTATCCAGCGGCATACTGTCTTCCCCCGCCCCCGTTTCCGAGCGCAAAGCAGCTGCCTTTATGGTTTGCAGGGAATTTCTCAAGATGCATAGCAGAGGAATGGTGACGCTAATGATTGTAGCATCGCCGCTCACCACCTGGGTAGACTCCTCAAAATTACCAAGGACATGGCAGATGTCTGCCAACCAGGCCCACTCTTCTGAAAGGAATTGAGGAGGCTGACTCCCACTGCGCCGCCCATGTTGGAGTTGGTATTCGACTATAGCTCTACGTTGTTCATAGAGCCTGGCCAACATGTGGAGCGTAGAGTTCCACCGTGTGGGCACGTCGCACAGCAGTCGGTGCACTGGCAGCTTAAAGTGATGTTGCAGGGTGCGCAGGGTGGCAGCGTCCGTGTGGGACTTGCGGAAATGTGCGCAGAGCCGGCGCGCCTTTACGAGCAGGTCTGACAAGCGTGGGTAGCTTTTCAGAAAGCGCTGAACCACCAAATTAAAGACGTGGGCCAGGCATGGCACGTGCGTGAGGCTGCCGAGCTGCAGAGCCGCCACCAGGTTACGGCCGTTGTCACACACGACCATGCCCAGTTGGAGGCTCAGCGGCGCAAGCCAGCGGTCGGTCTGCTGTGTCAGACCCTGCAGCAGTTCGTGGGCCGTGTGCCTCTTATCGCCTAAGCTGAGTAGTTTCAGCACGGCCTGCTGACGCTTGCCCACCGCTGTGCTGCCACACCGCGCGACACCGACTGCTGGCGACATGCTGCTGCTAACACATCTTGATTGCGAGACAGAGGAGGAGGAGGAGGAGGAGGAGGAGGGTGCTTTAGTGGAGGAAGCATACACCTCCGCAGATACCAGCACCGAGCTGGGGCCCGCAATTCTGGGGGTGGGTAGGACGTGAGCGGTCCCAGGCTCTGACTCTGTCCCAGCCTCCACTAAATTCACCCAATGTGCCGTCAGGGAGATGTAGTGGCCCTGCCCGCCTGTGCTTGTCCACGTGTCCGTAGTTAAGTGGACCGTGGCAGTAACCGCGTTGGTGAGGGCGCGTACAATGTTGCGGGAGACGTGGTCGTGCAGGGCTGGGACGGCACATCGGGAAAAGTAGTGGCGACTGGGAACTGAGTAGCGCGGGGCCGCCGCCTCCATGATACTTTTGAAGGACTCCGTTTCCACAACCCTATACGGCAGCATCTCAAGGCTGATGAATTTTGCGATGCGGACGGTTAACGTTTGAGCGTGCGGGTGCGTGGCGGCGTACTTGCGCTCGAACACTTGCGCAAGCGACGGCTGGACGGTGCGCTGAACTACACTGCTGGATGGGGCCGAGGACAGCGGAGATGAGGGTGTGGGTGCAGGCCATGAGGCGGTAGTGCCTGTGTCCTGAGAGGGGGGTTGCATCTCAGTGGCAGGTTGGGGCACAGGGGGAGAGGCAGGGGTGCAAACCGGAGGCGCTGAACGGCCTTCGTCCCACCTTGTGGGGTGCTTGGCCATCATATGTCTGCGCATGGTGGTGGTGGTGAGGCTGTTGGTGTTGGCTCCCCGGCTGAGCTTTGCGCAACAAAGGTTGCACACCACTGTTCGTCGGTCGTCAGGCGTCTCTGTGAAAAACTGCCAGACCTTAGAGCACCTCGGCCTCTGCAGGGTGGCATGGCGCGAGGGGGCGCTTTGGGAAACACTTGGTGGATTATTCGGTCTGGCCCTGCCTCTACCCCTGGCCACCGCACTGCCTCTTGCAACCTGCCCTGCTGATGCCCTTGACTCCCCCTCTGAAGACCTGTCCTCCTGAGTAAGCGTTGCACACCAGGTGGGGTCAGTCACCTCATCGTCCTGCTGCTCTTCCTCCGAATCCTCTGTGCGCTGCTCCCTCGGACTTACTGCCCTTACTACTACCTCACTGCAAGACAACTGTGTCTGATCGTCATTGTCCTCCTCACCCACAGAAAGTTGTTGAGACAGTTGGCGGAAGTCCCCAGCCTCATCCCCCGGACCCCGGGAACTTTCGAATGGTTGGGCATCAGTGACTATAAACTCCTCTGGTGGGAGAGGAACCGCTGCTGCCCAATCTGAGCAGGGGCCCGAGAACAGTTCCTGGGAGTCTTCCCGCTCCTGAGCATGTGGCATTGTAGTGGAGTGAGGAGGCTGGGAGGAAGGAGGAGCAGCAGACAGAGGATTCGGATTTGCAGCAGTGGACGGCGCAGAACTGCGTGTTGACGATAGGTTGCTCGAAGCACTTTCTGCCATCCAGGACAGGACCTGCTCACACTGCTCATTTTCTAATAACCGTCTCCCGCGTGGACCCATTAATTGGGCGATGAATGTGGGGACGCCAGAAACGTGCCTCTCTCCTAATCGCGCAGCAGTCGGCTGCGACACACCGGGATCAGGAGCTCAGCCTGTGCCCACACCCTGACTTGGCCCTCCGTGTCCTCGGCCGCGTCCACGTCCTCTAGGCCTACCCCTACCCCTCAGCATGCTGTATTACCAGTGATTTGATTTCACAGGCAGGAAATAAATTGGCGCAAGACTGCAGGCCAAATATAATTTTTTCCCTTTTTGGAAAACGAAAGGCCCCACTGCCTCTAGTGAATGAATAATCTAAGTTTAATAACTGTGCTGTGGCCCTGCTAATGTGTCACAGAACTTGAGGGTAGCAGAGTTATTATAACTCTGGCAGAGCAGGTATTTTTTTCCCAATTAAGGAAAGCAAATGGCGAAACCAGCAGTAAAGCGTAGCTGGGTGCGTCTGATTTTTCAACGTTGTTCACGCAGTTCACACGTGTCCACAGCCCTTAGGACGGACAGAGGCTGGACAAATAGATTTGTTTTCAGTTTTTTTCAACCAAAAGGCAGCACTGCGTATATTCTATGAACATGAGAAGTTTAATAACTGTGCTGTTTTCCTGCTAATGTGTCACAGAACGTGAGGGTAGCAGAGTTATTAACTGTGGCAGAGCAGGTATTTTTTTTCCCAATTAAGGAAAGCAAATGGCAAAGCCAGGAGTAAAACGTAGCTGGGTGCGTCTGATTTTTACAGGTTGCACACGCAGCCGACACGTGTCCACCGGCGTTAGGACGGACAGAGGCAGGACAAATAGAATTATTTTCCGTTTTTTTGCACCAAAAGGCAGCACTGCGTATATTCAATGAATAATAACTGTGTTGTGGCCCTGCCTATACAATTCTTTCCCTGCAGTATCAATGGAGGGTGCAATGCTCTGCAGAGGCGATTTTGAGAAGCAAAAAAAAATGCAGCACAGCTAACAGCAGCCTGGACAGTACTGCACACGGTTAAATATGGCCCTAGAAAGGACCGTTGAGGTTCTTAAAGGCTACACTCACTCCTAACACTCTCCCTGCCTATGCAGCACTTCTGTCCCTAATGCCGGGTGCAACGCTCTGCAGAGCCGATTTTGAGAAAAAAAAAAATTGCCACTGCTAACAGCAGCCAACACACAGCTATCAGTGGCCCTAATAAGGACCTTTGGGGTTCTTGAAGCCTACACTAACTACCAATTCTTTCCCTACAGCAGCTCCGGTACAAACAGCACTGTCCCTCATCTAACTCACACGGCATCTGAGGCGAACCGCGGGAGGGGCCGACTTTTATGTTCGGGTGACACCTGATCTTCCCAGCCACTCACAGCAGGGGGTGGTATAGGGCTTGAACGTCACAGGGGGAAGTTGTAATGCCTTCCCTGTCTTTCAATTGGCCAGAAAAGCGCGCAAACGTCTCAGGGAAGGAAGTGAAAGTAACCCGAACACCGCATGGTGTTCGTTACGAATAACGAACATCCCGAACACCCTAATATTCGCACGAATATCAAGCTCGGAAGAACACGTTCGCTCATCTCTACACTAGTTGTAATTGGCTGAACGCTCAGCCAATCAGCACAGCCCTTTCAGGAGGCACAGATTTTTAAATCCTGCTGAAAGTGCTTGACAGCAGTGTCGGGGAGCCAGCCGGAGGACGCGTCTGAGCGGCGGAGAGGTGAGTTAATTTTTTTTTTCTTTTTTTAACCAATTAATGTTGATTTTCAGGGAAGGGCTTATCTTTCAAGCCCTTCCCCGAAAATCATACTGCGGTGGTTGCCACAAACCACTGCTTTCAATGGGACCGCCGCAGCGCTGATCCCATTGAAAGCAATGGGATAGCATGCTGAACTTCTGCCACAGCTGTGTCACCTGTGGCAGAAGTCTGCGGTATTCTCCCTATGCTTTCAATGGGGCTAGCGCTGCTGCCGCTGGCCCCATTGAAAACACTGGCGATGTTCCAGCATTTTTCCTGCGCTGCGAGGCAAGTGTTTTCACTTGCTCTCGCAGCGCAAGATAGAATAAAACACCAGTGGGTGTCCACCCATATACCCATTCAACCTTGGGGCCATCTACCCCATCGAGTTTGAGGCTTTCTCAGCCAACACAAGATCACTATCACAGGTCTTCTATCTTTTATTCCAAATCCATAAAAGCAAGCAGTACAGGCAGCGACGTTTCGACCATCTCTGGTCTTTATCAAGCATGCATGTAACCTCTATCCCCCCACCTTATATACTAAAAGTCTATACATGTCAGCCAATACAGACAATTCCCAAAAGACACTCCCATTATACAATCACAAACATTTAAAACAGCTGCTGATTCCGGTCACCTTACCGCAAAGTCTACCACGTGATGCACTTTAATCACATCAAGCCGATAGTGAAGCATTGATGATGAGGACAGGTGATGAGGAAGGACACCCCGACGGCATCTTAGCGCGTCATGTTGATTGTTGTACCGGCGCCTCCATGGTAACAGTACATCCACAGTCACAGTATAAACCATCCATGCGACCTCACGTCATCAGTGCGCTCCTTGCTGCATAATGAGCAAGCGTCTCCATAGTAACTGCAGTTGCCAGAGACGCGATGCCGTCTCTCCGTGCGGGGCCACGTCATCAAGGGGCGTCCAGCCTATCTCCCACAACGGGACAGCACAATGGAAGCCCCAGCCCATAACTGACGTGCTGCATCACATGATGCGAGTGTACCCCGCCTATCTACAGCGCAATCATACCCGTTCTCAACCTATAATGTGTGCTAGAGTTTCATAAGCAAATGCATATCCCGGTAACCATAGCGGCAGCCGGCACCACCATAGGAGTATGCCATATCATAACGTACCTTATTAAAACACCCTAGTGTCATGTTAATAAGTGACAGTTATCAATATTCCAGCATGTAAAAAATGCTGGAATAGCTCTAACCACATATACTGTAGAAATTAACCACTCCGGACACATGTATGTCTCAAAAGGATTCTTCATCTATATATGTGTGTAAATCATTGTAAATGTCCTTCATGTTAACAAAGCACTAATTTTATGTAGACATTAAAAACTCTTATCTCTTGATCTCTCATAAATCCCTATGGGATATAATCCAAATAGCCCATAAACCTGGTTCCTTAATCAATGTTCTACTCACTATTTTTGTGGGACACCCACAGTACATGTACGACCAGGACAAATCAATATTATAGAACTGTTTTACATCATCCTCTGATCTGCTGCGGATCTCCTTTTCCTATTTGGATTGCAATATATAAAGGTTGGTTCACCTTTCCTGATCAGCTGTGCAGAAGTTCTTCCCCATTACTGGGTATTGAAAGCGGTGCTGTAGGACCTCTTTATCTTTATTAGGTCTTCTATCTTTGAGACTCCTCTCAGGGACCTGCCCCAGGAAGACTAGCCTGCAGAGTTTAGTAGATCTGGAGCTTTTATTCCCTTAAGACACACCCAAACAGGTGTTCTTTTATTAATTAGCTGCCTGTTCTCCAGCCCTCTGTCAGCTATCCTCCATACTACACTGCCACACTGTACATACACAGATACTAGCTGGCGACAGACCCATGCAGCTTTATGTATGGTACCCTATTTACTGATAATACCCTATTTAAAAGATGGCTGGACCATTATATAGATCAAGCGCTTTTACCTCTTCTGTCACCATAATTTCTTCAAAGATTGTAAGCTCTTGCGGTCTGGGTCTTCACTCCTTTTGTTCAATTTGTTTAATACTGTATGTAATCTCTGATGTCGTTTATGTGCCCTATGATTTGTATGGTGTTACAAAATATGTTGACACCATAAGAATAAAGATTTTTATTATTAGTAAAGGGATATTCCGGTAATTGCAGGGTTCTTTTTTTTCACGTTTTTAACCTTCTACTGGATGGATGAAAATGTATAGATTGCCCCAACCGCTAAAACTCATATCGACCGTGAGAATGGGAATCCCGTTTTTCCCCGTCCTCCTCACTTCCCAGTTGTTGCATGCAAGCCATAAAATGGAGGGCAGGTCACACAACTGCACTGACGCTCCATTCATTCTCAGTAGGACTGCCTCAGACAGCCAAATAAAGTGCTTGGCTATCTCCAGCAGTCCCATCAAGAATGAATGGAATGAATCACACAAGCATGTCTAATTCTGGTTCAAAAGAAACAAAATTAAGCTTCTGGAGTGTGCGAGTCTTAGTCCTGACTTGAATCCTCCTGAAATGTTGTAGCAAGACTTTAGGCAGGTATGGAAACGCAAAAACTCTCCAATGTAGTTGAATGTAAAAAAAAAGCTGCAAAAAAAAAAAAGGGAGCCAAAATTCCTTAACTGCAATATATATAATTTTTCATAAGTTTTTGCAAATGTTTGGCTGCAGTTGTTACTGTCAAGTGTGGCACAACCAGTTATTAGGCTTAGGGGTTAAATTACTTTTTCACATGGCCAATATAAGTATTGAATAAATCATCTTTAAAAAAAATTGAATGATTATTTACATGCTGCAATTTGCATTTTCTTGTGTTGTCTTTGCGGCCAGAAATGCAAGCTTGTGCCTCTATTGGAGAAAAAGGTGCAAAGTCTTCAGAAGAGAATAGCTACCTTAAGGTCCCCTGCAGACATCCAGGTCGGATCCTGCTGCGAGAATTTTCGCAGCGGGATGCCGCCCTATGCCCCTGCAGAGGCCTGTGGCTTACCCGCTCCTGGCGTCTCCTCCCTGCGCTGTGTCAGCTGCCGGCCAGCCGGTGCAGGCGCAGAGAGGAGCCGGCCCGTCACCACTGACATTTCTGTGCAGGCCTCTGCGAGACCCGCACAGAAATAGAACATGCTGCGGTTTGTTTTCCGTGTGTGTTTTCACATGGACAAATCACGGTCGTCTGCATAGGATTGAGTTTTGGAATGCAATCCTCTACCCGACGGGCACGGGCGGAGATTCTGCGGGAAATCCCGCTGTGGAATTTCCACCCATGTGCAGGGGGCCTAAAACTCAGTAAGGAAGATGAGGATTTCCTTGACAGAGTAGAAGTAACTCTTCAGAGTGTTGAAGGAAAAAATGCTCAGTGTACTAGCAGAAGAATGTGAGCATGTGACCCAAAGAAGCTGTGAGATCAGGAGTCAGACAGCACCCATACTGCTCAGGAACTGGTGCCATGCTCTCACACAGAACAATGAAATGGTACATCAAGAAATGACTTTACCACAAAGAACAGTCTAGTAAGCACTAAGAATCCTCTTGGATGGAGAAAAAAAGTGTTGTTGTGAAGAAGAGGAGGAGAGTGCTGGTTGTGGCGGATTCTCTAAGGAGAGGAACACAGGCCGCAGTCTGCAGACTTAAAAGTAGCAAATGAATCCAGCAGCACTCTTACTTATATCCCACTACAGGGAGAGGTACTCGGTCATGCACAGCTGTCTTCCAGGTGCACAAATCAAAGATGTGTCTGATAGGCTATCAATACTCCTCAGTCTTATAGAAAACCACCCATTTCTACTAATATTTGTAGGAACAAATGACACTGCAAAAAAAGGATGTTGCAACTATCTGGAGAGACATTAAAGACCTAGGCAGGAAAGTGTAGAAACTGGAAGCACAGGTGGTCTTCTCATTAATCCTCTCAGTGGTTGGCCATGGAATAATGAGGTAGAACAGGATTCTAGAGGTGAACAACTGGCTACATTGATTGTGCTGTCAGCAAAGATTTGGATTTCTAGACCATGGAGTGAATTACCTGTAAGATGGACTCCACCTTACAAAAAGAGGTAAGCATTTATTTGGCAGGCATATTACTACTCATCAGGAGAGCTTTAAGCTAGAAAAATGTGGGAAGGAAAGGCAAAATCATACAGCTAATGAATACAATTGAGAACCTTGCTATTAGAAGTGGAAAGAACAAACACTAAAAAAATTCAGAAGGAAAGTAGAGACACAGATCACAAACTAAAATGTTTCTACACAAATGCACAGACCATAGGAAACAAACAAGGGGAATTGAAGCTTCTAACATAGGAAAAGAAAAATGATGTCATAGGCATCACGGAAACCTGGTGGGATGATACACATGAATACAAGGCTTGTAGGAAACAACTTATAAGAAACAGACCTAATAAAAGGGGAGGTGTCACGTTGTATGTTAGGAAAGCAGACATTTCCACAAAGATTCAAGCTTCAGAGAATGGTAATTCTGTAGTGACTGTATGAGTTTGAATACTAAGAGAGAACAGAAAAAACACCATTGTAAGCATTCACTATAGACAACCGGGACAAGCAGATGATATGGATGAGCTCTTTCTACATCAGATGGCAGAGTTCTCAAAAAAGAACAACAGTGATTATAGGAGTTTTTAACTATCTAAACATTTTGTTAGGAAACTCTCTCAGGCAAAAGTAATGGGTCCAACAAATTCTTATCCGCTTTTGCTGACGGTATCTGCAAAATGGTAGTAGGGAAAACAAGAGGATCTGCTATCTTGGACCTAATTCTTACCAACAGGGAGGGAATGGTTGAGGAAGTAGGGGTGTCTGTGACCTTAGGAGGCAGCGATCATGTTATCCTTGAATTTTCGATAACACGGGGAGGAAGACTCAGACCTCAAGGTTAGATTTCAGAAAAGCAGATTTTAATTAACTCAAAAAGAGGGTGGGAAGAATCCAATGGCTGAATGTTCTTAAGGGCAAAAATGTCCAAGAAGGTTAGGAAATATTGTGAAATGAGATTCTCAAAGCACAATCGTTAACTCCCTAAAAGAAAGAAAAATGCGAAGCATTTAAAGATACCAGGATGGATGAACACGAAATGTAAAAACATGTTAAAAAGGAAGAAAAATGTGTTTATTAAGTGGAAAGAGAGAGGAATATCTAAAGAAAAATATAATGCAGTCTGCAGAAACTGTAGGGTAAGAGTCAGAAAAGCTAAAACTAATAATGAATTAGGGCTTTCAAGAGATGCCAAAAGCAATAAAAAAGGGTTTTGGGGGTCAAAAGTAAAAGAAAAGTCAAAGATGCTATAGGATGTTTACAGGATGAAAATGTCGACTTGTTTAACCCCTTAACGACCAATGACGTACCGGTACGTCATGGAGCCGCGGGGCATGTATGAAGAGAAGTTGCGTGGCTACCTCTCTTCAGACAGTGCGGGCGTCAGCTGTTTATAACAGCTGACACCCGCGGGCAATGGCCACGTGGCCGATCGCGGCTATTAACCATTTAAATGCCGCTGTCAATTCTGACAACGGCATTTAAATCGCGGTGAGAACGGGGGAATGCTATAGCATTATGTCATACTGCAGGAGCGATCAAAGCATCGTATGTTAAAGTCCCCCAGGGGGACTTCAAAGTAATGTAAAAAAAAAAAATCAATAAAGTTTTTTTTAATTGAAAAAAAAAAAAGTTGTAAAAGTTTAAATCACCCCCCTTTTGCCATATCTATTATTAAAAAATCTAAATAATAAATTAAAAACATGTATTTGGTATCGCCACGTCCGTAAAAGTCCGAACTATCAAAGTAGCGCATTATTTTTCCTGCATGGTAAACGTAGTCCGAAAAAAAAGAAAAAGAACGCCAGGAATGCACTTTTTTAGTTACCCTGTCTCCCAGAAAAAACGCAATAAAAAGCGATCAAAAAGTCGTATGTATTCCAAATTGGTACTATAAGAAACTACAGGACATTACGCAAAAAATGAGACCTTGCTCAACTACGTCGACGGAAAAATAAAAAAGGTATCGCGCGCACAAAATGACGGCAGAACATAATTGAAAAAAATTTTATGTCTTTGAAAAAAAAAAAGAGGAGTATAGTAAAAAATAAACTATACAAGTTTGGTAATGTAGTAATCATACCGACCCATAGAATAAAGTTATCATGTCATTATTGTTGCTGTTTGTGCGCCGTAGAAACAAGACGCACTAAAAAATGGCGAAATGTCTTTTTTTTTTCATTTTACTCCACTTACAATTTTTTAAAAGTTTTTTAGTACATTATATGGTACTTTAAATAGCACCATTAAAAAGTACAACGCATCCCACAAAAAAAAGCCCTCATACAGTGACGTCAATGGATAAATAAAGGAGTTACGATTTTTTTAAAGGGGGGAGGAAAAAACGAAAATGGAAAAAGAAAAAAGGCCGCGTCATTAAGGGGTTAAAAATAATGCTGAGAAGATCGAACTTTTAAATTCCTATTTTGTATCGGTATTCTCTAAGAAGGTAGATGCAAAATCAACTGATCTTCCCTGTGCTATTGGGAGAATACAAGAATGCAGGCTATCTATAAACAGAGAGATGGTAAGGTTACACTTTGCTAGCTTACATGTGAATTACACTCTATAATCCTGAAGGAAGCAGAAGAGGTAACTGCTGAACCACTTGCCATAATATTTCAAAATTCCTGCAGAACAATAGAAATGTGTAACAAGGAGAGCGCCTTGCACATCAAAAAAACACACCTATTGTAAAGATGAATATGAAATACAGCAAACTCACCCGCTGCTTGACGTGTCACCTGCAGGTGACCACGTCTGCACCAAAGATCCAAGTGGGCCTGTAGCAATTTCTTTATCCGGGGTTCGTCCAAGATCCAGTAGAAAGGAGAGCTGCAGAGCAAACTTGTACTCCATACCTTATACAAGGCTTGGTGTGCAAATAGAAGCTCAATAGAAAAAAAGTTGCCACTGCGCTACTTCGATGGTTCCCCCATTTAGAAAGGAAAAAACCTCAATCTTAAATATAGAGGTTTATTCCATTGCAAAAAAGAGAGGTAACACACCTCTTTAAAAAGACAAACAAATATATAATAGTACAAATGCAACATGTTTCGGAGTAATATACGCCTTTGTCAAGCATAAGTAGTAACAGATTATAATCACTATATATAGGAAATACATTACAGATAAACAGGTTCATACCGTTTCATGGGGGAGGAACGAGTTATGTTTGTCCCGGTGCAGCGCGCCATCTTTGGTATGGAATGATGACGTGTCCCTGATGGATGCGTCATCAATGTGCTCTGGAACGCATCCTGCGTCTCATAGGTACGTCACAGGACGTGCCTCTAGCGGCTACGTCATTCTAAACCCCGTGGACCTCAACGGTGCGTTCCAAAGGAGCGTGTCACGTGGTCGCTATGATGCCGCGACGTGACCTCCTTTTCTTCTTTAGTTATATGGAACGCAACGTGCGCTCCATTCGGGCATAAATTCTGCTAGATAATATCAAGTAGCAGATGATCAACGACAATCGTGATAAACTCTCTTAATAACAGTAGAAATGGACTCACTATACCTGGTCACTGCTGTAAATGTCCTGACACATTTGGTACTTTTTCTACCACCTAAAAAACATATATATAAAAGAAATAATAAAATTATATACTACTACAAAGATATTATACCACTGGCATTCTAAAAATAACCTAAAAATTATCCTCATAATAAAATTACATTCTGATCAGCTATTATTCACTCCAACTTTATAGGTTAAGATAAGGAGTAACATTTTATTATGTATATTTTAAAATGTTTTGTCATATTTTATTTTACAATGTAAGGGGTCATGTAACCAGCATTTTGTTCTATTTGACTTGGAAAGACACAAGTTGGAAAATCTTGTCAAGAGACTCATTGAGGCCTTTAGGGGCTAAAGCGTCCATGCGGAAGATCCAGAACATCTCTCTAGCTTTCAAACGAGAGAAAGAGCTGGATAATAATACTTTCTATCGGTGTTACTTTCAATAAAGAAAAATCTTTCTAGTGTTTTTCAAAAAAATGTCGAGAAACACTGTTTCAGGAAGCTCTTGGAGATATTATGACAATGTTGGTTTATACGGATTCTCAATGCTTTTGTCGTCCGTCCAATATATTGTAATCCGCACGGACATTCGAGAAGATAAATAAGAAAAGAAGAACTACAGTTTAAAAATTGATTTATGCCAAAAAATCTATTTTCTCGGTTCATAAAAATCTCTTTTATTCCTTGTGTTAGTAAAGAACAGCATTTACACCGAGCTCCCATACATTTATAGGTACCCACTAATATACTGGAACATTTATGCTCGCGTAGGAATGTCCTCAACCTATCGGGATTTGAGGGAGCTAAGATATTCTGTAAGGTCTTGTTCTTTCGGTAGACTACTTTTGGGGTGTCCAAAATCTCATCATATAAAAAAGGATCACGTTTTAAAATTGACCAATGTTTTTTAAGGGTTTTTTCAATTTCTTTATGTTGCGTATTAAATTTAGTTATAAATAGGTGTTTATTCTTAAAACCAGTATGAATGGTTGTTTTTTCTTTTTTACAATAAATTGTACCATTTCTACCCGTCATACCCTCATTATAGGGATGTTTTTCTTGTAAATTTTTATTATACGCTGTGTTGATCAAATTTATTGGGTAACCTTTCTCTTGAAAGCGAGTAATTAAGACCTTAGATTGCTGTTCATAGTCAATAATTGAAGAACAATTTCTCTTAACCCTCTTAAACTGCCCGTGAGGAATATTTAATTTCCAGCTTTTTTTATGGCAGCTTCCAAAATTCAGGTAACTATTGCAGTCCGTTGGTTTAAAGTGCGTTTTAGTGCTTATAGACCCATTTCCAGAAGAAATAATTAAATCTAAAGAGACTATTTCCACTTTACTTATAACACTAGTAAATTTGAGGTTAAAATCATTATGATTAATCCCAGTGATAAATTGATTTAAATCCTCGATTTCACCATCCCAGATTAATAGAATGTCATCTATAAAGAGTTTATACATATTTATATGTTTGTCATTAAAAAACTCCTTTTCAAAAAAAAAAACATCAGTAAATTGGCATAGCTTGGGGCGAATTTCGTCCCCATTGCCGTACCACTAATCTCTTGAAAAAACTCATTATTATACGTAAAATAGTTGTTTGTCAATATAAAAAATATTGCGTCAAGTATAACATTTTTTTGTTGTACTGGCATCAATGGATCACTCTCTAAAAGTACTTGACATCTTCAATGCCCTGGTGGTTTAAAATATTCGAATATAAGGAGGTAACATCTAAAGTGCACCACATATAATTCTCCTTCCATGATAGCTGTTTGATGATTGATAAAATATGGCCAGTGTCTTTGATGTATGCAGGTAATGACATGACGAAACTTTGTAAATGTCAATATATAAATTGTGACAAATTGCTGGTTATTGAATTTATACCGGCTATGATAGGGCGATCGGGGTGTGTGTGTATGTCTTTATGGATTTTAGGTAAAAAATAAAAAAATTGAATCTCAGGGTTAGAAACAACGATAAAATCCCTCTCTTGTTTAGATAGACAATTATTCTCCAAAGATATATTCGCTAACTATTGTAGTTTAATGGAAACATTAGTTGCAGGATCTTTATCCAGTTTTTTGTAATATTTAGGGTCCCCTAAAATTCTTAAAGATTCATCGATATAATAATCCCGATTCATAATTACTATGAATGTCCCTATCTTCAAAAATAGGAAGAAGGTGGACCCAGGAAACTACAGTCCTGTGAGCCTGACTTCTAGACCAGATTTGTCACCGTGACAGAATAATTCCCAAAATGGATTCTCAGACAAATATCACCGAGGGAACCACTAGTATTAAAATTTAACTTTTATTTGAAAATAAATTAAAGTGCGTGAAGGCCTCGTTTTTTATTTTTATAATAAAACCTCTATTAAATTTGTGTGGCGTTCTCAATTGGTTTCATCAATTGCTTGTATATATATATATATATATATATATATATATCATCTAGGAGATTCTTTTATGATCAAGAGGGTATCTACCACTATTTAGAAGGTAACTAATAGCGTTTAACACTAATAGTGCCAAATGATGTCAGTGATATGTAATACCCCCAAGCCAGTCTCCTAGTACAAGCAAAGATTGTTTTTCTAAAGAATCTGATGATAAGGTTTACATCCACTTAGTCACCATGTTAAATTTGGCTCATTGGGATTGCATAACAGATTCTTTTATAAAAACCAATTGGAAAAAATATAAAAATGGAAAAGAGTCCAGCATCTGATGTATAGTGCTGAGTGTCTTTCCTTGCAGCGGCAATATAGAACGCCGTCACTGCTATTTTAGACTTATGCCTTTATGCATATGAGTGATCAAACAAGTGGGTATAGCGAGATTCCTCTTGATTATCCAAGGATATCTCAGCACTTTTACCCTTTATAAGTGTTTGTCACCCACAATATCTGGGACGCATTAGGTTTTGATGGTTAAATTTTTCAAGCCCATCAGAGATATATAGATGCCTAATGCTAACCCTAATCCCACTCTGACAGCCCCATCGACGCATTTCTACAGTTAAGTTCTTATAACTGTGTCATCAGGATGGTTTGTCTAAGGTGCAGACACGTACAGCCTGACGGCTGTGTTCAAATGAGCAGTGACGGCGTTCTATATTGCCGCTGCAAGGAAAGACACTCAGCACTATACATCAGATGCTGGACTCTTTTCCATTTTTATATTTTTTCCAATTGGTTTTTATAAAAGAATCTGTTATGCAATCCCAATGAGCCAAATTTAACATGGTGATTAAGTGGATGTAAACCTTATCATCAGATTCTTTAGAAAAACAATCTTTGCTTGTACTAGGAGACTGGCTTGGGGGTATTACATATCACTGACATCATTTGGCACTATTAGTGTTAAACGCTATTAGTTACCTTCTAAATAGTGGTAGATACCCTCTTGATCATAAAAGAATCTCCTAGATGATATATATATATATATATATATACAAGCAATTGATGAAACCAATTGAGAACGCCACACAAATTTAATAGAGGTTTTATTATAAAAATAAAAAACGAGGCCTTCACGCATTTTAATTTATTTTCAAATAAAAGTTAAATTTTAATACTAGTGGTTCCCTCGGTGATATTTGACTTCTAGACCAGGAAAGATCTTAGAACAAACCATTAAACAGCATATATGCAAGTACAGCAAGTACTTGGATGAGAATGGAGTAATTAACCAGAGCCAGCATGGGGTTGTAACAAACAAGTCATGCCAGACTAGTCTGCTCTAATGTCCTTCAATGACACAATCATCAACTGGGTTGATCGGGAAATGTGGTTAGGTGGATTTACAACTGGCTGAGTGATTGCACTCAAAGAGTGGTCATAAATGGCTGCACATCCAATTGTAAGAATGTGGCAAGTGGGGTATCACAAGGCTTTGTCCTGGGCCCAGTGTTGGTTAATATTTATAAAAATGATCTGGAGGAGGGAATTAATGGGAAAAGGATCAAACTTGCATAAGACACAAAGCTAGGAGGGATAGCTAACACTGGAGAAGAGAAAGAGAAGATTTAAAAAGATCTGGGCAAGCTTGAACTGTGGTCAGCGACTAACAGAATGGTATATAACCCCTTAGTGACGGAGTGTTTTTTTTTTTTCCATTTTCGTTTTTTCCTCCTCCCTTTTAAAAAATCGTAGCTCCTTTATTTATCCATCGACGTCGAAGTATGAGGGCTTGTTTTTTGCGGGACGAGTTGTATTTTTCAATGGCACTATTTATTGTACCATATAATGTACTAAAACCTTTTTAAAAATTCTAAGCAAAAAACGACATTCGACCATCTTTCGGTGCGTCCTCTTTCTAAGGCGCACAAACTGCAACAAAAATGACCCAATAACTTTATTCTATGTGTCAGTACGATTACTACGATACCAAACTTATATAGTTTTTTTTTTGCTTTAGTACTTGTATTTTTTTTAAGATGTTTAATTTTTTTAAAATTATTTTCTGTGTCCATTTTCTGTGCACAATAACTTTTTTATTTTTCTGTCAATATAGTTATGTGAGGGCTCATTTTGTGCGGTATGTCCTGTTGTTTCTGTTGGTGCCATTTTCGCACACGATTGACTTTTTGATCGCTTTTTATTACATTGTTTTGGAGATAAAAAAAACAAAAAAGTGCATTTCGGGCATTCTTTATTTTTTTTTCGAACTACGTTCACCATGCAGGGTAAATAATACATTACTTTGATAGATCGGACTTTTATGGACGCAGCGATACCAAACACGTTTTTTTGGATCATTATTTTGATTTTTTTATTGCAAATATGGCAAAAGGGAGTTTTTTGAACTTTTATTACTTTTTTTTTTTAATTCCAATAATTTTTATTGTGAAGTCAGGTGTTTACATAATAACAGGCATGTCTTCATACAATTGTTCATACAAAGGCATGGCATTTTACATCTTAAACTCGTTACCAAACTGGTTCCATAAGAGTCTGTTACCAAGCAGTGTGTCATTTTGTCTTTCCCAGGTTTTTGTTACAAGCATTTGTTGGTGATCCTTAGCTCCGTCTTACTCATTCTTTTTATTGCGGCTCCCATAAGATTAGGCCTTTTTTAGTCCTGTCTATCCAAGGTTGCCATACTTCCTTGTATTTGATTATTCTGTTTTGTTTGATCGCAAATAGTTTTTCTAGTATGCGATGTTCTGAGGTTTTGTATTGTCGGTGTTTTTGTGGATTTCCAGTTCTTAACTATTAGTAATTTGACACATAGTAACATATGTGTTATAAATTTTCTGCATTGGGGTGGGAAGTCTTCCATATCTAGTAGTAAGATCGCTGTCTGGGGTTTTAGTTTGATTCTGGTTCCCCATATTTTATAAGTTATTGTGGGGATCGCGCTCCATAAAAGTTGGAGGCGGGGGCAATCCCAGAATATGTGCCGTAGAGATCCTTTTTCATCACAGCCCCTCCAGTTTTCCGGGGAGCCAGGAAACATCTGAGCCAGTTTTAGGGGGGAGTAGTACCACCTTGTTAGTGTTTTTTGGTGGACTTCCAATAATTTAGCACTTAGAGTGCATTTAAATGCCCAGTTGCAAGTCTTTGTCCAATAATCTAGGTCGTATGAAAATTTTAGGTCCTTTTCCCAATTAAGTATATGTATTTTTGTTTGTTTGTTTGTTTGGGTCTCCTTTTGCTTCTCCGTTGTGTATTTCATACCAATGTTTTAGTTTATTATTTGGTAGGTTCTGTGCAAACAGTAGGTTGTACAGGTTCGTGGGTAGGGATGGTGTAAGGTTTTTGTTACCTAAAAGGTAGCTTTTAATTTGCATGTATTGGTATAGGTCCATCTGGGTGAGTTTCGTTTTTTCACATAGTTTGTCGAATGGTATGATTTTGCCATCTTTTTGGATGTCTGATAGTAAGTTGATACTTTTTTGTTTCCAGCTGTTTAGTGATAGATTGGGAATTAGTGGTTCCAAAGCTTCGATTGGAATTGGTATTTGTTTTCTCGGGATATGTAGTTTGGACGTTTCAAGAGTAGTTAGCCATGTTTCTATTGGTGTTTTAATAGATGGATAGTTTGGGGTTCTAAAGTTCGGGTCGATTGTTGCTGCAAGTAGTATTGTGCGAAGGTTTTTTACCCTTCCCAGGTATTTCTCAATTTCTGGCCAACTGGTGTCATGTGGTTCTATAGTACGCTGTTATGTTGGGAATGCCCATTCCTCCTCTTCCTCTAGAGGTGTAGAGTATGGAGGCTGCCATTCTAGGTCTCTTTTTTTTCTAGATAAATGTTAACATTTGGTTTTGTAAAGAGTTAAGGAGTTTTGGGGGGATAGGTAGTATCATTGTTCTAAATGTATATAGTATTTTTGGTAAAACCATCATCTTGTATAAAACTACTCTTCCTAGCCAAGTGGGTTCGACTTTTTCGTAGTTGTCTAATTCTTTTTGGAGAGAGCCGATAAGCGGATTAAGATTGGTTGTCGGCATTTTGTTTAAAGGAATCGTGAGTTTAAACCCCAAGTATGTAATCTCTTCTCATTCCCACGAAAATGGGAATTCTGTCTGTATTATTTCTTTTGTGCTTTTTTTAATATTTATTCCTAACATTTGGGATTTGTGAGCATTAACTTTATAGTATGAAACTTGGCCAAAATTATTAATGTTTTTTATAATTGCTCTAAGGAATATAATTGGGTGCGTCATCATCAGAGCCACATCGTCGGCAAAGAGGCCGATTTTGTGTTGGCGGAATGGCAGGGGACTAGAGATGAGCGAGCACCAAAATGCTCGGGTGCTCGTTACTCGGGACGAAGTTATCGCGATGCTCGAGGGTTCGTTTCGAGTAACGAACCCCATTGAAGTCAATGGGCGACTCGAGCATTTTTGTATATCGCCGATGCTCGCTAAGGTTTTCATTTGTGAAAATCTGGGCAATTCAAGAAAGTGATGGGAACGACACAGCAACAGATAGGGCAGGTGAGGGGCTACGGGCTGCATCTCAAGTTCACAGGTCCCATTATTAAGCCACAATAGCGGCAAGAGTGCCCCCCCCTCCCAATAATTTTTACTTCTGAAAAGCCGTCATTAGCAATGCATACCTTAGCTAAGCACCACACTACCTCCAACAAAGCACAATCACTGCCTACATCACACTCCGCTGCCACTTCTCCTGGGTTACATGCTGCCCAACCCCCCCCCCCTGCACGACCCAGTGTCCACAGCGCACACCAAACTGTCCTTGCCCAGCCTTCAGCTGCCCTCATGCCACGCCACACTCATGTCTATTTATAAATGCGTCTGCCATGAGGAGGAACCGCAGGCACACACTGCAGAGGGTTGGCACGGCTAGGCAGCGACCCTCTTTAAAAGGGGCGGGGCGATAGCCCACAATGCTGTACAGAAGCAATGAGAAATCCAATCCTGTGCCACCTCCATCTGGAGCTGCACACATGGGCATAGCAATGGGGAACCTATGTGCCACACACTATTCATTCTGTCAAGGTGTCTGCATGCCCCAGTCAGACCGCGGTTTTTTATAAATAGTCACAGGCAGGTACAACTCCGCAATGGGAATTCCGTGTGCACCCACGGCATGGGTGGCTCCCTGGAACCCACCGGCGGTACATAAATATATCCCATTGCAGTGCCCATCACAGCTGAGGTAATGTCGTGCTTAATGCAGGTGGGCTTCGGCCCACACTGCATGCCCCAGTCAGACTGGGGTTCTTTAGAAGTGGACACATGCAGTTACAACTCCGTGTGGACCGACAGCATGGGTGGGTGCCAGGAAGCCACCGGCGGTACATAAATATATCCCATTGCAGTGCCCATCACAGCTGAGGTAATGTCGTGCTTAATGCAGGTGGGCTTCGGCCCACACTGCATGCCCCAGTCAGACTGGGGTTCTTTAGAAGTGGACACATGCAGTTACAACTCCGTGTGGACCGACAGCATGGGTGGGTGCCAGGAAGCCACCGGCGGTACATAAATATATCCCATTGCAGTGCCCATCACAGCTGAGGTAATATCGTGCTTAATGCAGGTGGGCTTCGGCCCACACTGCATGCCCCAGTCAGACTGGGGTTCTTTAGAAGTGGACACATGCAGTTACAACTCCGTGTGGACCGACAGCATGGGTGGGTGCCAGGAAGCCACCGACGGTACATAAATATATCCCATTGCAGTGCCCAACACAGCTGATGTAACGTCAGCTGTAATGCAGGTGGGCTAAAAATTAATTTGATTACACTGTAGGCGAGGGCCCCCAAAAATTGGTGTACCAACAGTACTAATGTACCTCAGAAAAATTGCCCATGCCCAACCAAGAGGGCAGGTGAAACCCATTAATCGCTTTGGTTAATGTGGCTTAAAGGGGTTGTCCCGCGAAACAAAGTTGGGGTATACACTTCTGTATGGCCATATTAATGCACTTTGTAATGTACATTGTGCATTAATTATGAGCCATACAGAAGTTATTCACTTACCTGTTCCATTGCTGGCGTCCCCGTCTCCATGGTGCCGTCTAATTTTCAGCGTCTAATCGCCCGATTAGACGCGCTTGCGCAGTCCGGTCTTCTCCGTGTTGAATGGGGCTGCTCGTGCTGGAGAGCTGCTCCTCGTAGCTCCGCCCCGTCACGTGTGCCGATTCCAGCCAATCAGGAGGCTGGAATCGGCAATGGACCGCACAGAAGACCTGCGGTCCACCGAGGGTGAAGATCCCGGCGGCCATCTTCGCAAGGTAGGTAAGAAGTCACCGGAGCGCGGGGATTCGGGTAAGTACTATCCGTTTTTTTTTTTCAACACATGCATCGGGTTTGTCTTGCGCCGAACGGGGGGCTATTGAAAAAAAAAAAACCCGTTTCGGCGTGGGACAACCCCTTTAATTGGTAACTAGGCCTGGAGGCAGCCCAGTTAAAATAAAAATTGGTTGAAGTGAAAGTTTCAACGCTTTAATGAGCATTGAAACGTATAAAAATTGTTTACAAAAATTATATGACTGAGGCTTGTGGGCCTAAGAAAAATTGCCCGTTCGGCGTGATTACGTCAGGTTTCAGGAGGAGGAGCAGGAGGAGGAGGATGAATATTATACACAGATTGATGAAGCTAAAAGGTCCACGTTTTTGATGGTGATAGAGAACAATGCTTCCATCCGCGGGTGCAGCCTACGTATTGTTTAGGTATCGCTGCTGTCCGCTGGTGCAGAAGAGAAGTCTGGGGAAATCCAGGCTTTGTTCATCTTGATGAGTGTAAGCCTGTCGGCACTGTCGGTTGACAGGCGGGTACGCTTATCTGTGATGATTCCCCCAGCCGCACTAAACACCCTCTCTGACAAGACGCTAGCCGCAGGACAAGCAAGCACCTCCAGGGCATACAGCGCGAGTTCAGGCCACGTGTCCAGCTTCGACACCCAGTAGTTGTAGGGGGCAGAGGCATCACGGAGGACGGTCGTGCGATCAGCTACGTACTCCCTCACCATCCTTTTACAGTGCTCCCGCCGACTCAGCCTTGACTGGGGAGCAGTGACACAGTCTTGCTGGGGAGCCAGAAAGCTGTCAAAGGCCTTAGAGAGTGTTCCCCTGCCTGTGCTGTACATGCTGCCTGATCTCTGCGCCTCCCCTGCTACCTGGCCCTCGGAACTGCGCCTTCGGCCACTAGCGCTGTCGGATGGGAACTTTACCATCAGTTTGTCCGCCAGGGTCCTGTGGTATAGCATCACTCTCGAACCCCTTTCCTCTTCGGGTATGAGAGTGGAAAGGTTCTCCTTATACCGTGGGTCGAGCAGTGTGTACACCCAGTAATCCGTAGTGGCCAGAATGCGTGTAACGCGAGGATCACGAGAAAGGCATCCTAGCATGAAGTCAGCCATGTGTGCCAGGGTACCTGTACGCAACACATGGCTGTCCTCACTAAGAAGATCACTTTCAGGATCCTCCTCCTCTTCCTCCTCCTCCTCAGGCCATACACGCTGAAAGGATGACAGGCAAGCAGCAAGTGTACCCTCAGCAGTGGGCCAAGCTGTCTCTTCCCCCTCCTCCTCATCCTCCTCATGCTCCTCCTCCTCCTCCTGAACGCGCTGAGATATAGACAGGAGGGTGCTCTGACTATCCAGCGACATACTGTCTTCCCCCGCCTCTGTTTCCGAGCGCAAAGCGTCTGCCTTTATGCTTTGCAGGGAACTTCTCAAGAGGCATAGCAGAGGAATGGTGATGCTAATGATTGCAGCATCGCCGCTCACCATCTGGGTAGACTCCTCAAAGTTTTCAAGGACCTGGCAGATGTCTGCCAACCAGGCCCACTCTTCTGTAAAGAATTGAGGAGGCTGACTCCCACTGCGCCGCCCATGTTGGAGTTGGTATTCCACTATAGCTCTACGCTGCTCATAGAGCCTGGCCAACATGTGGAGCGTAGAGTTCCACCGTGTGGGCACGTCGCATAGCAGTCGGTGCACTGGCAGATGAAACCGATGTTGCAGGGTGCGCAGGGTGGCAGCGTCCGTATGGGACTTGCGGAAATGTGCGCAGAGCCGGCGCACCTTTCCGAGCAGGTCTGACAAGCGTGGGTAGCTTTTCAGAAAGCGCTGAACCACCAAATTAAAGACGTGGGCCAGGCATGGCACGTGCGTGAGGCTGCCGAGCTGCAGAGCCGCCACCAGGTTACGGCCGTTGTCACACACGACCATGCCCAGTTGGAGGCTGTGCGGCGCAAGCCAGCAGTCGGTCTGCTCTGTCAGACCCTGCAGCAGTTCGTGGGCCGTGTGCCTCTTATCTCCTAAGCTGAGTAGTTTCAGCACAGCCTGCTGACGCTTGCCCACCGCTGTGCTGCCATGCCGCGCGACACTGACTGCTGGCGACTTGCTGCTGCTGACACATCTTGATTGCGAGACAGAGGTTGCGTAGGAGGAGGAGGAGGAGGGTGGTTTAGTGGAGGAAGCATACACCGCCGCAGATACCACCACCGAGCTGGGGCCCGCAATTCTGGGGGTGGGTAGGACGTGAGCGGTCCCAGGCTCTGACTCTGTCCCAGCCTCCACTAAATTCACCCAATGTGCCGTCAGGGAGATATAGTGGCCCTGCCCGCCTGTGCTTGTCCACGTGTCCGTTGTTAAGTGGACCTTGCCAGTAACCGCGTTGGTGAGGGCGCGTACAATGTTGCGGGAGACGTGGTCGTGCAGGGCTGGGACGGCACATCGGGAAAAGTAGTGGCGACTGGGAACTGAGTAGCGCGGGGCCGCCGCCGCCATCATACTTTTGAATGACTTCGTTTCCACAACCCTATACGGCAGCATCTCCAGGCTGATAAATTTGGCTATGTGCACGTTTAACGCTTGAGCGTGTGGGTGCGTGTCGGCGTACTTGCGCTTGCGCTCCAACACTTGCGCTAGCGACGGCTGGACGGTGCGCTGACAGACATTGGTGGATGGGGCCGAGGACAGCGGAGGTGAGGGTGTGGGTGCAGGCCAGGAGACGGTAGTGCCTGTGTCCTGAGAGGGGGGTTGGATCTCAGTGGCAGGTTGGTGCACAGGGGGAGAGGCAGCGGTGCAAACCGGAGGCGGTGAACGGCCTTCGTCCCACCTTGTGGGGTGCTTGGCCATCATATGTCTGCGCATGCTGGTGGTGGTGAGGCTGGTGGTGGTGGCTCCCCGGCTGATCTTGGCGCGACAAAGGTTGCACACCACTGTTTGACGGTCGTCTGCACTCTCAGTGAAAAACTGCCAGACTTTTGAGCACCTCGGCCTCTGCAGGGTGGCATGGTGCGAGGGGGCGCTTTGGGAAACAGTTGAGGGATTCTTCGGTCTGGCCCTGCCTCTACCCCTGGACACCGCACTGCCTCTTGCAACCTGCCCTGCTGCTGCCCTTGCCTCCCCCTCTGAAGACCTGTCCTCAGTAGGCGTAGCAAACCAGGTGGGGTCAGTCACCTCATCGTCCTGCTGCTCTTCCTCCGAATCCTCTGTGCGCTCCTCCCTCGGACTTACTGCCCTTACTACTACCTCACTGATAGACAACTGTGTCTCATCGTCATCGGCCTCCTCACCCACTGAAAGGTCTTGAGACAGTTGCCGGAAGTCCCCAGCCTCATCCTCCGGACCCCGGGAACTTTCCAAAGGTTGGGCATCAGTCACGATAAACTCCTCTGGTGGGAGAGGAACCATTGCTGCCCAATCTGAGCAGGGGCCTGAGAACAGTTCCTGGGAGTCTGCCCACTCCTCAGAATGTGTCATTGTAATGGAGTGAGGAGGCTGGGAGGAAGGAGGAGCAGCAGCCAGAGGATTCAGAGTTGCAGCAGTGGACAGCGCAGAACTCTGGGTGGACGATAGATTGCTGGATGCACTTTCTGCCATCCACGACAGGACCTGCTCACACTGCTCATTTTCTAATAAAGGTCTACCGCGTGGACCCATTAATTGTGAGATGAATGTGGGGATGCCAGAAACGTGCCTCTCTCCTAATCCCGCAGCAGTCTGCTGCGATACACCTGGATCAGGAGCTCGGCCTGTGCCCACACCCTGACTTGGGCCTCCGCGTCCTCGGCCGCGTCCACGTCCTCTAGGCCTACCCCTACCCCTCAGCATGCTGTATTACCAGTAATGCAGAAACAGAACGCTGTAATTAAATGTGCCGCTTATTGGCCTGTGGTTGGAGGCTGACTTCGCTTACGGAACGCCAGGAAATAATTTTGCGCAAGCCTGCTGTAACACTTAGCTGGCTGCGTATGAATTAGGAGGACTACTACACCCAGCACAGACCCAGAACACTGAGGACAGTCACAGGCAGCCCAAATAGATTTTTTTCCCCAAATGTTTTTGTAAAGGCCCACTGCCTATATTCAATCAATATATCTCTTCTCTCTCTGCGTCACCGCTTCTGGCCCTGGAGTATGTGAAATAACTGCAGAGTGTTGCACTGTGGACTGGAATACAGCGGTGATTTAACAGCCAACACAGAGCCAGCAAATAATTTTGTGCAAGCCTGCTGTAACACTTAGCTGGCTGCGTGTGAATTAGGAGGACTACTACACCCAGCACAGACCCAGAACACTGAGGACAGTCACAGGCAGCCCAAATAGATTTTTTTCCCCAAATGTTTTTGCAAAGGCCCACTGCCTATATTCAATCAATATGTCTTCTGTCCCTGCCTCACAATATATGTGCTCTGTCCCTGCCTCACAATATATGTCTTCTGTCCCTGCCTCACCACTACTGGCCCTGCACTATGTCTAATTACTGCAGGGCGCGATACTCTGCACGGCCGATATACAAAAAAAAAAAAAAATGTGCAACACTGCAAAAAGCAGCCTCCACAGTACTGCACACGGTTAGATGTGGCCCTAAGAAGGACCGTTGGGGTTCTTGAAGCCTAAAATACTCCTAACGCTCTCCCTATAGCAGCTCCGGCACCAACAGCACTTTCCCTCCTCTATGTCAGAACAAATCTGTGGCGAGCCGCGGGAGGGGCCGATTTTTATACTCGGGTGACACCTGATCTCGCCAGCCACTCACTGCAGGGGGGTGGTATAGGGCTTGAAAGTCTCAGGGGGAAGTTGTAATGCCTTCCCTGTCTTTCTATTGGCCAGAAAAGCGCGCTAACGTCTCAGAGATGAAAGTGAAAGTAACTCGAACATCGCGTGGTACTTGTCACGAGTAACGAGCATCTCGAACACGCTAATACTCGAACGAGTATCAAGCTCGGACGAGTACGTTCGCTCATCTCTACAGGGGACGCCTCTAATCTCTGGATCCATTCTTATTTTTTCGGCAAAGGGTTCAATTGTTAAGATGAATAGTAGGGGGAAAGAGGGCACCCCTGCCGTGTGCCGTTGGTGATGTTAAAGCTGTTGGATAGGACTCCATTGGCCAGCACCCTCGCCATTGGGGACGAGTATAGGGCCCGAATAGCTCTGAGTATGTCCCCCTTGGAATCCAAATTTTTCTATTACTGCAAACGCATAGCCCCAATGGATCCTATCAAACGCCTTCTGTGCGTCCAAAGTAAGGAGCAGAAAAGGCGTTTGCATTTCCGTTACCGTCGCCAGAAGGTCCATGATCCTTTTTGTGCCATCCGATGCTTGGCGGCCCAGGGTAAATCCAACTTGGTCGCCATGCACCAAGCATGGTATAATTTCCATTATTCTCTGAGCAAGGATTTTTGCGTAGATTTTCGTGTCGCTATTGAGTAGGGAAATTGTCCTGTAATTGGCCAGGGACAAGTGGTCTTTATCTGGTTTGGGGATTGTGACAATTGTGGATTGCAGCATCTCCGTGGGTAATTTCACGGATTTCATGGCTGTGTTAAATGTTTTGGCAAGATGGGTAGATAATTCTTTTTCAAATAGTTGGTAGTACTCGTTAGAGTACCCATCGGGTCCCGGAGCTTTGTCTTTTTTAAGAGTGTTGATTGTTTTAAGAATTTCTTGGGTGGAAATTGGAGTATTAAGTTTCTTCAATTGTTCCTCGTTGAGTGTCGGGAGATTAATCTCGCTTAAAAAGTTCTTTATGCTTTCTGGGTCTGGTTGGGTTGTTGAGTTGTCATTTTTTAAGTTGTAAAGTTTTGCATAAAATCTAGAAAATGCCTCAGCTATACCTTTTGGACTGCTAATTTTGTGTCCTGAGTCTGGTTCATTAATATGTGATATTCTGGATTTGATGCGTCTTTGTTTGACCTTACGGGCCATATAGCTACTAAGTTTGTTGTTGTCTGTATAATAGGTAGTGTTGTATGCTTTTAGCAGTTTTTCGTGGTCTAACATTAGGTGATCTCTTAAGTCCTGTCTGGTTCTTAATAAATTTCTATGGTTTGCTTCTGTTGGATTTTGTTGGACTACGCATTCCAGCTCTTTTGTTTGGGTTAGGAGGTCGGATAGTTTTTTAATTTTTTCTTTTTTGTGCCGGGAGCCTTGCTGGATCTTCAATCCCCTTATAACAGTTTTATGCGCGATCCAGACTGTGGACGGATTTACTTCAGGTATATCATTAAATGCAAAGTATTCTTGGATTGCAGTACGTATTTGGCAATTGTAGGGGTCAGCCTTCATTAGGTAGCTGTTATTCCGCCATATTTTTGGGAGGTACTTGTTTTTTGATAGCCCCAAGGATAGGAACACTGGGGCATGATCCGACCAAGATGTAGTGCCTATCAGGGCTGATTTTACTCTTGGGAGGAGGAAGAAGTCTACCAAGAACATATCAATTCTGGTGAATACTTTGTGTCTCGTGGAATAAAAGGAATACTCTCTCGAGCTTGCGTTTAAGCATCTAAATGCATCATAGAGTTCTTCCTTTAACAGCCATGGATGGAGATAATGTGGGGGCGTTTGATCTTCCTCTACTGTTAGTGTCTAACATCCTGTCGTTGATTATATTAAAGTCGCCACATAATAAAAGCTGACCCCTTTGACATTTTTTTACTCTACGCATTAGTCTATTGAGAAAGCTTATTTGGGAAGAGCTCGGTGCATATATATTAACCAATGTCATTGGGCATCCGTTAACATCACATATTAGCATTATGAATCTGCCTTTTTCGTCTATTACAGCGTTATACAGTTTAAACTCGATTGAGTCCTTGAACGCTATGAGAACTCCCGCTTTTTTTTTTCCTGTGTTGGACATAAATATTTCCGGGTACTTAGAGTGCGTGAATTTGGGGTGTTTTCCTTTTACAAAGTGAGTCTCTTGTAGACACAAAATGTCCACTTGTGCAGCTAAAGCGTCCTTCCATAGAGAGGCTCTCTTGTAAGGGGAGTTTAAGCCTTTGACATTGAGGGACATTAATTTTGTATCCATTTTGGTGTTTTTTTACCTTGCTTCCAGAGGATGGATGTATCTGTCGTCGTCCTGTCTTTGCGGTCAGTTGGGGGGGAGATTTTCTTCTTGGGTTCACTTTCTTTAATTTGTTGTAGTGCTGGGTTTGACAAGTCACTTTTTGGTATGCACTTCCAGGTTAAAAGGTGTTGGGATGGGGGGTGGGAGGAATCTAAACAAGGGAAAAGAATAAACTTGTAAAGGTGTGAACAGCAACTTCCCTCTTAGGACACGTCCTAGTCAGCATGAGGGGGCCGTTCCTTCTTGTGGGGGAAAACTGTCCAGCCATTGTAAATTCTCGGCTTTAGTTGCGTTTTCTTGAAGAGAGAATAAAAGCATTTAAAAGAAATTCAAACAAATTTTTTTTGAGAGCCTATCCATATTCTGCATTAGGAGGAGGAGTTGATGGGTGTTGAGGTGAGCGATTGGGCACCTTTTCCCATTCTTTGTTTAGGTGGGATGGTGGATTTTGGTTATCTAGTGTGAGCCCCCACTTGTTTAGTAGTTGCTGTCCTTCCTCAGGTTTTTGTATGACGTAGGTTCTTTCACTTCTTGATATAATTAGTTTGGGCGGGAAGCCCCATTTGTACAGGATTTTATTTTCTCGCAATATTTGTGTAGTGTTTTGGAATTTTCTCCTAGTTTGTAGGGTAGCCTGGGTGAGATCTGTGAACATTTTTATTTGTTCATATGGCGCAGGGAGAGTTGCGTTCTTCCTTGCTGCGTAAAGCAGAGCTTCCTTTACATGGAAGAAATGAATTCTTATAATTACGTCCCTGGGCAAGTGATCTGGAATTGGTTTCGGGCGGGGTAATCTATGCGCCCTGTCGATAATTCTTTCTTCAGCGGTGGTTTTGGCAGGATGTGTTTTATTAAGTTTTGAATATATTCTTTGAGTTCCGATTGGGGAATTGTTTCAGCAATTCCTTGCAGTTTCAAGTTATTTTGTCCATTCCTATCCTTCATGTCTGCCACTTTGCTTTTTAATGCTTCTAATTCTTCTTCAACGCTGTAGTGTGCGTCAATAAGGTCGTTATGAGATGTTGTGATTTTCTATATGGTCGACTCTTGTGCTGACGCGCGCGCTGTACGTAAAAACACAATAGGGCCATCACTAAGGGGTTAACAAGCAGAAGTGCAAAGTCCGACATCTGGGCAAGAAAAATAAAAAAAGCACATACAGAATGGGAAAAAGCAAAACAAAATGTATAATAAAAACTCCTGTGCTCAGGTCTATCAATTTAACGTAATTCCAAAAGAGATTTGAAGAGGCACTTACTTGGGAGAGGGTTCGGAAGAGAATACAGAGCCATAGTTACGAAGCCACAGTTAGACAATCAGTTTCACAGAGGGTCTTTTAGTGAAGAAGTATACAAACAACATACACTAGGGTAACATACAACACGTTTCAGGGGTTAAAATCCCCTTTATCAAGTCTAATAAACCTAGTAAGATAGCCTGTATCTATATGTATAAAGACGAAAACCCTCACTGACTCACTGACTGACAGACTCGCCAAAAATTCTCCAACTTCCCGATGTCGTAGACACATGAAATTTGGCACGAGCATAGATTATGTACAAAATAGGAAAAGTAAAGCAGTCCCAACTCGATTATTCAATTCTAGCGCAAAAGAATTAGTGTCCAAATTTTACGTACACAATCTAATACTCTCACTTCCTGATGGCATAGAAACATGAAATTTGGCACAAGCATTGATTATATCATAAATAGGAAAACCCAATAGGTCCCAACTCGACTATTCAATTCTAGCGCAAAAGAATTAGCGTTCAAATTTATCGTACGGAATCTAATTCTCTCACTTTCCAATGTCACAGAAACTTTAAATTTGGCACGGGCATTGATTATGTCATAAATAGAAAAAGCTAATGGGTCCCAACTCGATTATTCAATTCTAAGGGCAAAAGATTTAGCGTCTAAATTTTATGTACGTAACCTAATACTCTCACTTCCTGATGCCATAGAAACATGAAATTTGGCACAAGCATTGATTATGTCATAAATAGGAAAAGCTAATGGGTCCCAACTCGATTATTCAATTCTAACGCAAAAGAAGTAGCGTCCAAATTATATGTACGGAATCTCATTATCTCACTTGAAATTTGGCACGAGCATTGACTATGTCATAAATAGGAAAAGTTAATAAGTCCCAACTCGATTATTCAATTCTAAGTGCCAAAAAATTAGCCTTCAAATTTTACGTACGGAATCTAATTCTCTCACTTTCCGGTGGCATAGAAACTTGAAATTTGGCACGGGCAATGATTATGTCATGATTAGGAAAAGATAATAGGTCCCAACTCGATTATTCAGGTCTAAGCGCAAAAGAATTAGCGTCCAAATTTTAAGTACGTAATCTAATTCTCTCACTTCCCGATGTCATAGAAACTTGAAATTTGGCACGGGCATTGACTATGTCATAAATAGGAAAAGCTAATGGGTCCCAACTCAATTATTCAATTCTAGCGCAAAAGAATTAGCATCCAAATTTTACGTATGTAATCTAATTCTCTCACTTCCCAATGTCATAGACATTTGATATTTGGCACGGGCATTGATTATGTCATAAATAGGAAAAGGTAATGGGTCCTAACTCGATTATTTAATTCTAAGCGCAAAAGAATTAGCATCCAAATTTCCCGTACGGAATCTAATCCTCTCACTTCCCGATGTCAAAGAAACTTGAAATTTGGCACGGGCATTGATTATGTCATAAATAGGAAAAGCTAATGGGTCCCAACTAGAGATGAGCGAGCACCAAAATGCTCGGGTGCTCGTTACTCGGGACGAAATTATCGCGATGCTCGAGGGTTCGTTTCGAGTAACGAACCCCATTGAAGTCAATGGGCGACCTGAGCATTTTTGTATTTCGCCGATGCTCGCTAAGGTTTTCATGTGTGAAAATCTGGGCAATTCAAGAAAGTGATGGGAACGACACAGCAACGGATAGGGCAGGCGAGGGGCTACATGTTGGGCTGCATCTCAAGTTCACAGGTCCCACTATTAAGCCACAATACCGGCAAGAGTGGCACCCCCCCCCTCCCAACAACTTTTACTTCTGAAAAGCCCTCATTAGCAATGCATACCTTAGCTAAGCACCACACTACCTCCAACAAAGCACAATCACCGCCTGCATGACACTCCGCTGCCACTTCTCCTGGGTTACATGCTGACCAACCCCCCCCCCCCCCCCCACAGCGCACACCAAAGTGTCCCTGCGCAGCCTTCAGCTGCCCTCATGCCACACCACCCTCATGTCTATTTATAAGTGCGTCTGCCATGACGAGGAACCGCAGGCACACACTGCAGAGGGTTGGCACGGCTAGGCAGCGACCCTCTTTAAAAGGGGCCGGGCGATAGCCCACAATGCTGTACAGAAGCAATGAGAAATATAATCCTGTGCCACCTCCATCAGGAGCTGCACACGTGGGCATAGCAATGGGGAACCTATGTGCCACAAACTATTCATTCTGTCAAGGTGTCTGCATGCCCCAGTCAGACCGCGGTTTTTAATTCATAGACACAGGCAGGTACAACTCCCTATTGTGAAGTCCCTGTGGACCGACAGCATGGGTGGCTCCCTGGAACCCACCGGCGGTACATAAAAATATCCCATTGCATTGCCCAACACAGCTGAGGTAGTAATGTTGTGCTTAATGCAGGTGGGCTTCGGCCCACACTGCATGCCCCAGTCAGACTGGGGTTCTTTACAAGTGGAAACAGATGCATTTACAAGTCCCTGTGGACCGACAGCATGGGTGGGTGCCAGGAAGCCACCGGCGGTACATAAAAATATCCCATTGCATTGCCCAACACAGCTGAGGTAGTAATGTCGTGCTTAATGCAGGTGGGCTTCGGCCCACACTGCATGCCCCAGTCAGACTGGGGTTCTTTACAAGTGGACACATGTAGGTTAAACTCCGTGTGCACCTACAGCATGGGTGGCTCCCTGGAACCCACCGGCGGTACATAAAAATATCCCATTGCATTGCCCAACACAGCTGAGGTAGTAATGTCGTGCTTAATGCAGGTGGGCTTCGGCCCACACTGCATGCCCCAGTCAGACTGGGGTTCTTTACAAGTGGACACATGTAGGTTAAACTCCGTGTGCACCTACAGCATGGGTGGCTCCCTGGAACCCACCGGCGGTACATAAAAATATCCCATTGCATTGCCCAACACAGCTGAGGTAGTAATTTCGTGCTTAATGCAGGTGGGCTTCGGCCCACACTGCATGCCCCAGTCAGACTGGGGTTCTTTACAAGTGGACACATGTAGGTTAAACTCCGTGTGCACCTACAGCATGGGTGGCTTCCTGGAACCCACCGGCGGTACATAAAAATATCCCATTGCATTGCCCAACACAGCTGAGGTAGTAATGTCGTGCTTAATGCAGGTGGGCTTCGGCCCACACTGCATGCCCCAGTCAGAATGGTAATATGTACCTTAACAGTAACCGCGTTGGTGGTAATGTGTTGGTGACTGCGGACCTAGTAGCGCGGTTTTATTTTGTTGGTTTTCGGAATGTGGCCAGGATTAAGTGGGCTGTGGCGGGGATGTTTTTGAGGCACTACGTGTCCTCTCCACGTGTCCGTGGTTATATGCACCTTAACAGTAACAGCGTTGGTGGGAAATGGCCTCGCCGCCATCATGTCTTTGGGAAGCCTCTGTTTCCACACCCCAGAGACATACCATTAGCAGCGGTATAGGCAGAGCCCATAATTAGTAACATTTCAGCCGTAGCATTAGGACAGGCCCCACTAACATATCACTAGCAGCATTATAGGGGGAGCACAGTATGCGTTCCATTTCAGTAATAGTAGCACTCAAGACAGGCCCCAGTAACAATTCCGAAGCAGCAGTATAGTGGGAGCGCAGTCTTCGTTCCATTTCAGTAGCTGCAGTATAGACAAGGCACAAGTTACATTTATGTAGCTAAAGTGTAGGCCAACCCCACACACCTTTCTGTACCATGAGTGCAGGCGAAGAACATAGAAATTGCTATGATTACACTGTAGGCGAGGGGCCACAAAAATTGCTGTATCAACAGTACTAATGTACATCCAAAAAATTGGCCATGGCCAACCAAGAGGGCAGGTGAAACCTATTAATCGCTTTGGTTAATGTGGCTTAAGTGGTAACTAGGCCTGGAGGTAGCCCAGTTTAACGAAAAATTGGTTCAAGTTAAAGTTTCAACGCTTTTAAGAGCATTGAAACGTATAAAAAGTGTTTAGAAAAATTATATGAGTGAGCCTTGTGGCCCTAAGAAAAATTGCCCGTTCGGCGTGATTACGTCAGGTTTCAGGAGGAGGAGCAGGAGGAGGAGGAGGAGGAATATTATACACAGATTGATGAAGCAGAAATGTCCCCGTTTTGGATGGTGAGAGAGAACGATGCTTCCATCCGCGGGTGCATAATACGTATTGCTTAGGTATCGCTGCTGTCCGCTGGTGCAGAAGAGAAGTCTGGGGAAATCCAAGCTTTGTTCATGTTGATGAGTGTAAGCCTGTCGGCACTGTCGGTTGACAGGTGGGTACGCTTATCCGTGATGATTCCCCCAGCCACACTAAACACACTCTCTGACAAGACGCTAGCCGCAGGACAAGCAAGCACCTCCAGGGCATACAGCGCGAGTTCAGGCCACGTGTCCAGCTTCGACACCCAGTAGTTGTAGGTGGCAGAGGCGTCACGGAGGACGGTTGTGCGATCGGCTACGTACTCCCTCACCATCCTTTTACAGTGCTACCGCAGACTCAGCCTTGACTGGGGAGCGGTGACACAGTCTTGCTGGGGAGCCATAAAGCTGGCAAAGGCCTTGGAGAATGTTCCCCTGCCTGCGCTGTACATGCTGCATGATCTCTGCGCCTCCCCTCCTACCTGGCCCTCGGAACTGCGCCTTCTGCCACTAGCGCTGTCGGATGGGAAGTGAACCATCAGTTTGTCCACCAGCGCCCTGTGGTATAGCATCATTCTCGAACCCCTTTCCTCTTCGGGAATGAGAGTGCAAAGGCTCTCCTTATACCGTGGGTCGAGCAGTGTGTACACCCAGTAATTCGTAGTGGCCAGAATGCGTGTAACGCGAGGGTCACGAGAAAGGCTTCCTAACATGAAGTCAGCCATGTGTGCCAGGGTACCTGTACGCAACACATGGCTGTCTTCACTAGGAAGATCACTTTCAGGATCCTCCTCCTCCTCCTCTTCCTCCTCCTCAGGCCATACACGCTGAAAGGATGACAGGCAAGCAGCATGGGTACCGTCAGCAGTGGGCCAAGCTGTCTCTTCCCCCTCCTCCTCATCCTCCTCATGCTCCTCCTCCTCCTCCTGAACGCGCTGAGATATAGACAGGAGGGTGCTCTGACTATCCAGCGACATACTGTCTTCCCCCGGCTCTGTTTCCGAGCGCAAAGCGTCTGCCTTTATGCTTTGCAGGGAACTTCTCAAGATGCATAGCAGAGGAATGGTGATGCTAATGATTGCAGCATCGCCGCTCACCACCTGGGTAGACTCCTCAAATTTTCCAAGGACCTGGCAGACGGCTGCCAACCAGGGCCACTCTTCTGTAAATAATTGAGGAGGCTGACTCACACTGCGCCGCGCAAGTTGGAGTTCGTATTCCACTATAGCTCTACGCTGCTCATAGAGTCTGGCCAACATGTGGAGCGTAGAGGTCCACTGTGTGGGCACGTCGCACAGCAGTCGGTGCACTGGCAGATTAAACCGATGTTGCAGTGTCCGCAGGGTGGCAGCGTGCGTGTGGGATTTGCGGAAATGTGCGCAGAGCTGGCGCGCCTTTCCGAGCAGGTCTGACAAGTGGGGGTAGCATTTCAGAAAGCGCTGAACCACCAAATTAAAGACATGGGCCAGGCATGGCACGTGCGTGAGGCTGCCGAGCTGCAGAGCCGCCACCAGCTTACGGCCGTTGTCACACACGACCATGCCCGGTTGGAGGCTCAGCGGCGCAAGCCAGTGGTCGGTCTGCTCTGTCAGACCCTGCAGCAGTTCGTGGGCCGTGGGCCTCTTCTCTCCTAAGCTGAGTAGTTTCAGCATGGCCTGCTGACGCTTGCCCACCGCTGTGCTGCCACGCCGCGTGACACCGACTGCTGGCGACGTGCTGCTGACACATCTTGATTGCGAGACAGAGGTTGCGTTGGAGGAGGAGGAGGAGGAGGTGGAAGGTGCTTTAGTGGAGGAAGCATACACCGCCGCACATACCACCACCGAGCTGTGGCCCGCAATTCTGGGGGTGGGTAGGACGTGAGCGGTCCCAGGCTCTGACTCTGTCCCAGCCTCCACTAAATTCACCCAATGTGCCGTCAGGGAGATATAGTGGCCCTGCCCGCCTGTGCTTGTCCACGTGTCTGTTGTTAAGTGCACCTTGGCAGTAACCGCGTTGGTGAGGGCGCGTACAATGTTGCGGGAGACGTGGTCGTGCAGGCCTGGGACGGCACATCGGGAAAAGTAGTGGCGACTGGGAACCGAGTAGCGCGGGGCAGCCGCCGCCATCATGCTTTTGAAGGCCTCCGTTTCCACAAGCCTATACGGCAGCATCTCTAGGCTGATCAATTTTGCAATGTGCACGTTTAACGCTTGAGCGTGCGGGTGCGTGGCGTCATACTTGCGCTTGCGCTCAAACTGTGGCGCTAGCGACGTCTGGACGCTACGCTGAGAGACATTGCTGGATGGGGCCGAGGACAGCGGAGGTGAGGGTGTGGGTGCAGGCCAGGAGACAATAGTGCCTGTGTCCTCAGAGGGGGGTTGGATCTCAGTGGCAGGTTGGGGCACAGGGGGAGAGGCAGTGGTGCAAACCGGAGGCGGTGAACGGGCATCGTCCCACCTTGTGGGGTGCTTGGCCATCATATGCCTGCGCATGCTGTTGGTGGTGCCTCCCCAGCTGATCTTGGCGCGACAAAGGTTGCACACCACAGTTCGTCGGTCGTCAGGCGTCTCTGTGAAAAACTGCCAGACCGTAGAGCACCTTGACCTGTGCAGGGTGGCATGGCGCGAGGGGGCGCTTTGGGAAACAGTTGGTGGATTATTCGGTCTGGCCCTGCCTCTACCCCTGGCCACCGCACTGGCTCGGCCTGTGCCCACACCCTGACTTGGGCCTCCGCGTCCTCGCCCGCGTCCACGTCCTATAGGCCTACCCCTACCCCTCAGCATGGTGTATTACCAGTGATTTGATTTCCCAGGCAGGAAAGAAAGTGGCGCAAGCCTGCAGCCAAAATATAATTTTTTCCCTTGTTTTTCAAAGGACAAGCCACACTGCGTGTATTCAATGAATACTACTAAGTTTAATAACTGTGTTGTGGCCCTGCAAATGTGTCAGAGAACTGCAGTGATGCAAAGTTATTCGCTACAGCAGATCAGGGATTTCCCATGCAGGAAAAAAATTGGCGCAAGCCTGCAGCCAAAATAGAATTTTTTCCCTTGTTTTTCAAAGGACAAGCCACACTGCGTGTATTCAATGAATACTACTAAGTTTAATAACTGTGTTGTGGCCCTGCAAATGTGTCAGAGAACTGCAGTGATGCAAAGTTATTCGCTACAGCAGATCAGGGATTTCCCATGCAGAAAAAAAAATTGGCGCAAGCCTGCAGCCAAAATAGAATTTTTTCCCTTGTTTTTCAAAGGACAAGCCACACTGCATGTATTCAATGAATACTACTAAGTTTAATAACTGTGTTGTGGCCCTGCAAATGTGTCAGAGAACTGCAGTGATGCAAAGTTATTCGCTACAGCAGATCAGGGATTTCCCATGCAGGAAAAAAATTGGCGCAAGCCTGCAGTAAAACGTAGCTGGCTGCGTCTGATTTTTTTTAACGTTCTGCACGCAGCACACATGTACCCAGAGCCCTGAGGACTGTCAGAGGCAGGCAAAATAGAATTTTTTCCCTTGTTTTTCAAAGGAAAAGCCACACTGCGTCTATTCAATGAATAATGTATGTCTTCTGGCCCTGCCTACACAATTCTATCCCTGTAGTATTAATGCCGGGTGCAATGGTCTGCTCAGCCGGTTTTGAGGAAAAAAAAAAAATGCAACACTGCTAACAGCAGCCTGGACAGTACTGCACACGGATAGATGCGGCCCTAGAAAGTACCGTTGGGGTTCTTGAAGCCTACACTCACTGCTAACACTCTCCCTGCCTAAGCACCACTTCTGTCCCTATTGCAGGGCGCAATGCTCTGCAGATCCAATTTTTAAAAAAAAAAAAAAATACAGTGCTAACACAGTACTGCACACTATTAGATGTGGCCCTGAGAAGGACCGTTGGGGTTCTTGAAGCCTACACTAACTCCTAACACTCTCCCTACAGCAGCTCCACCGATATAGCACTTTCCCTCAGCTAACTCACAAGGCATCTGAGCCGAGCCGCGGGAGGGGCCGATTTTTATACTCGGGTGACATCAGATCTCCCCAGCCACTCACAGCAGGGGGGTGGTATAGGGCTTGAACGTCACAGGGGGAAGTTGTAATGCCTTCCCTGTCTTTCAATTGGCCAGAAAAGCGCGCTAACGTCTCAGAGAGGAAACTGAAAGTAACCGGAACATCGCGTGGTACTCGTTACGAGTAACGAGCATCCCGAACACGCTAATATTCGCCCGAGCATCAAGCTCGGACGAGTACGTTCGCTCATCTCTAGTCCCAACTCGATTATTTAATTCTAAGCGCAAAAAAATTAGCGTAGAAATTTTACGTACGGAATCTAATTCTCTCAGTTCCCGATGTCATAGAAACTTGAAATTTGGCACAAGCATTGATTAAGTCATAAATAGGAAAAGCTAACGGGTCCCAACTTGATTATTCAATTCTAAGCGCAAATGAATTAGCATCCAAATTTTCACTACATAATCCAATTCTCTCACTTCCCGATGTCATAGAAATTTGAAATTTGGCACGAGCATTGATTATGTCAAAAATAGGAAAACTTAATGGGTCCCAACTCGATTTAATTCAAGCGCAAAAAAATTGCATCCAAACTTTACGTACGTAATCTAATTCTCTCACTTGAAATTTGGCACAAGCATTGATTATGTTATAAATAGGAAAAGTTAATGGGTCCCAACTCGTTTATTCAATTCTAAGCACAAAAGAATTAGCGTCCACATTTTACGTACGGAATCTAATTCTCTCACTTCCCGATGTAATTTGGCACGAGCATTGATTATGTCATAAATAGGAAAAGCTAATGGGTCCCAACTCGATTATTCAATTCTAAGCGCAAAAGTATTAGCATCCAAATTTTACGTGCGAAGTCTAATTATCTAACTTCTCAATGTCATAGAAACTTGAAATCTGGCACGAGCATTGATTATGTCATAAATAGGAAAAGCAAACAGGTCCCAACTCGATTATTTAATTCTAAGCTCAAAAGAATTAGCGTCCAAATATTACGTACGTAATCTAATTTTCTCACTTCCTGATGTCATTTTATATAAAGGAAACATCGTATGTTTACCTCCACGTGGTGTTTCCTGGGTAACGCGAAGAATCATGCAAAATGGTGAACATATTTTTTTCCTCGGTATCTCTAAAAGTAACGACGACTTCATAAGATTTTCTGTGTGAACACCAGATAAACACCAGTACCAAATTAACTCGGGCGAAGCCGGGTATATCAGCTAGTCTATATATATAAAGACGAAAGCCCTCACTGACTCACTCACTGATTCACTGACTGACTCACCACTAATTCTCCAACTTCCAGATGTCGTAGAGACTTGAAATTTAGCAGAAGCATAGATTATCTCAAAAATAGGAAGAGTAAAGGTGTCCCAACCTGATTATTCAATTTTAGCGCAAAAGAACTAGCGTCCAAATTTTATGTACGGAATCTAATTCTCTCCCTCTCTGATGTCATAGAAACATGAATTTTGGCATGAGCATTGATTATGTCATAAATAGGAAAAGCTAATGGGTCCCAACTCCATTATTCAATTCTAAGCGCAAAAGAATTAGCATCCAAATTTTACGTACAGAATTTAATTCTCTCACTTCCCAATATCATAGTACCTTGAAATTTGGCACGAGTATTGATTATGTCATAAATAGGAAAAGTTAATGGGTGCCAATTTGATTATTCAATTCTAAGCGCAAAAGAATTAGCGTCCAAATTTTACGTACGGAATCTAAATCTCTCACTTCCCAATGTCATAGAAATTTGAAATTTTGCAAGAGCATTGATTTTGTCATAAATAGGAAAAGTTAATGGGTCCCAACTCGATTATTCAATTTTAAGAGCAAAAGAATTAGCATCCAAATTTTACGTACGGAATCTAAATCTCTCACTTCCCAATGTTATAGAAATTTGAAATTTGGCAAGAGCATTGATTTTGTCATGAATAGGAAAAGTTAATGGGTCCCAACTCAATTATTCAATTCTACCCCAAAACAACTAGCGTCCAAATTTTATGTACGGAATCTAATTCTCTCACTCTCTGATGTCATAGAAACTTGAAATTTGGCAAGGGCATTGATTATGTCATAAATAGGAAGAGCTAATGGGTCCCAATTTGATTATTTAGTTCTAAGCGCCAAAGAATTAGGGTCCAAATTTTACGTACATAATCTAATTCTCTCATTTCCCGATGTCATAGGAACTTGAAATTTGGCAGGGGCATTGATTATGTCATAAATAGGAAAAGCTATTGGGTCCCAACTCCATTATTCAATTCTAAGCGCAAAAGAATTAGCGTCCAAATTTTACGTACGTGATCTAATTCTCTATCTTTCCGATATCATAGAAATTTGAACTTTGGCACGAGCATTGATTATGTCATAAATGGGAAAAAGTTAATGGGTCCCAACTCGATTATTCAATTCTAAGCGCAAAAGAATTAGCGTCCAAATTTTACGTACGTGATTTAATTCTCTTACTTGAAATTTGGCACGAGCATTGATTATGTCATAAACAGGAAAAGCTAATGGGTAGCAACTCGACTTTTCAATTCTAAGCACAAAAGAATTAGCGTCCAAATTTTACGTACGGAATCTAATTCTCTCACTTCCTGATGTCATTTTATATAAAGGAAACGTCGCATGGTTACCTCTATGTGGTGTTTCCTGGGTAACGCAGAGAACCATGCAAAATGGTGAACATATTTTTTTCCTCGGTATCTCTAACATAAGTATGACTTCATAAGATTTTCCGTGTGAACACCAGATAAACACCAGTACCAAATTAACTCGGGCGAAGCCGAGTATATCAGCTGGTATATATATATATATATATATATATATATATATATATATATATATATATATATATATATATATATATATAAAGCTGAAAGCCCTCACTGACTCACTGACTCACTGACTGACTCGCCAAAAGTTCTCCAACTTCCGAATATCGTAGAAACGTGAAATTTGGCACAAGCATAGATTATCTCCAAAATAGGAAAAGTAATTGGGTCCCAACTCGATTATTCAATTCTAGCGCAAAAGAATTGGCGTCGAAATTTTACGTACATAATCTAAATCTGTCACTTCCCAATGCCTTAGAAACTTAAAATTTGGCACGAGCATTGATTATGACATAAATAGGAAAAATTAATGGGTCCCAACTCGATTATTTAATTCTATGCGCAAAAGAATTAGCGTCCAAATTTTACGTACGGAACGTAATTTTTTCACTTTCCGGTGTCATAGAAACGTGAAATTTGGCACGAGCATTGATTATGTCATAAATAGGAAAAGTTAATGGGTCCCAATTCGATTATTCAATTCTATGCGCAAAAGAATTAGCGTCCAAATTTTACGTGCGGAATGTAATTTTTTCACTTTCCGGTGTCATAGAAACGTGAAATTTGGCACGAGCATTGATTATGTCATAAATAGGAAAAGTTAATGGGTCCCAACTCGATTATTCAATTCTATGCGCAAAAGAATTAGCGTCTAAATTTTACGTTCGGAATCTAATTTTCTCACTTTCCGGTGTCATAGAAACAGGAAATTTGGCACAAGCATTGGATATGTCATAAATAGGAAAAGTTACTTGGTCCCAACTCGATTATTCGATTCTAAGCGCCAAAGAATTAGCGTCCAAATTTTATGTGCGGAATGTAATTTTTTCACTTTCCGGTGTCATAGAAACAGGAAATTTGGCACGAGCATTGATTATGTCATAAATAGGAAAAGCTAATGGGTCCCAACTCAATTATTCAATTCTATGTGCAAAAGAATTAGCGTCCAAATTTTACGTACGGAATGTAATTTCTTCCCTTTCCGGTGTCATAGAAACGTGAAATTTGGCACGAGCATTGATTATGTCATAAATAGGAAAAGCTAATGGGTCCCAACTTTATTATTCAATTCTATGCGCAAAAGAATTAGCGTCCAAATTTTACGTACGGAATGTAATTCTTTCACTTTCCGGTGTCATAGAAACGTGAAATTTCGCACGAGCATTGATTATGTCATAAATAGGAAAAGTTCATAGGTCCCAACTCGATTATTCAATTCTAGCGCAAAAGAATTGGCGTCAAAATTTTACGTGCGGAATGTAATTTTTTCACTTTCCGGTGTCATAGAAACAGGAAATTTGGCACAAGCATTGATTATGTCATAAATAGTAAAAGCTAATGGGTCCCAACTCCATTATTCAATTCTATGCGCAAAAGAATTAGCGTCCAAATTTTACGTGCGGAATGTAATTTTCTCACTTTCCGGTGTCATAAAAACGTGAAATTTGGCACGAGCATTGAATATGTCATAAATAGGAAAAGCTAATGGGTCCCAACTCGATTATTCAATTCTAAGCGCAAAAGAATTAGTGTCCAAATTTTTCGTATGTAATCTAATTCTCTCACTTCCTGATGTCATTTTATATAAAGGAAACGTCGCATGGTTACCTCCCCGTGGTATTTTCTGGGTAACGCAGAGAACTATGCAAAATGGTGAACATATTTTTTTTCCTCAGTATCTCTAAAGTAACCACGACTTCATAAGCTTTTCCGTGTGAACTCCAGATAAACACCAGTACTAAATTAACTCGGGTGAAGCCGGGTATATCAGCTAGTATATATATATATATATATATAAAGACGAAAGCCCTCACTGACTTACTGACTCTCCACTAATTATCCAACTTCCCGATGTCGTAGAAACTTGAAATTTGGCACAAGCATAGATTATCTCCAAAATAGGAAAAGTAAAGGGGTCCCAACTCGATTATTCAATACTCGCACAAAAGAACTAGCGTCCAAATTTTACATACGGAATCTAATTCTCTCTTTTCTTGATGTCATAGAAACTTGAAATTTGGCATGAGCATTAATTATTTCATAAATAGGAAAACCTAATGGGTCCCAACTCGATTATTAAATTCCAAGCACAAAAGAATTAGCGTCCAAATTTAATGTACGGAATCTAAATCTCTCACTTCCTGATGTCATAGAAACATGAAATTTCGTACGAGCATTGATTATATCATAAATAGGAAAAGCTAATGGGTCCCAACTTAATTATTCAATTCTAGCGCAAAAGAATTAGCGTTGAAATTTTACGTACATAATCTATCTCTCTCAATTCCCGGTGTCATAGAAACTTGAAATTTGGCACGAGCATTGATTATGTTATACATAGGAAAAGCTAATGGGTCCCAACTCGATTATTCAATTGTAGCGCAAAAGAATTGGCGTCAAAATTTTACGTGCGGAATGTAATTTTTTCACTTTCCGGTGTCATAGAAACAGGAAATTTGGCACAAGTATTCATTATGTCATAAATAGGAAAAGCTAATAGGTCCCAACTCGATTATTCAATTGTAAGCGCAAAAGAATTACCGTCCAAATTTTACGTACAGAATCTAATTCTCTCACTTCCTGATGTCATAAAAACATGAAATTTGGCACGAGCATTGATTGTGTCATAAATAGGAAAAGTTAATGGGTGCCAACTCGATTATTCAATTCTAGCGCAAAATATTAGCGTCCAAATTTTACGTACGTAATCTACTTCTCTCACTTGAAATTTGGCACGAGCATTGATTATTATGTCATAAATAGGAAAAGCTAATGGGTCCCAACTCGATTATTCAATTCTAAGCGCAAACAATTTAGCGTCCAAATTTTACGTACGTAATCTAATTCTCTCACTTCCCGATGTCATAGAAACTTGAAATTTGGCACGGGTATTGATCATGTGATAAATAGGAAAAGTTAATGGGTCCTAACTCGATTATTCAATTCTAAGCACAAAAGAATTAGTGTCCAAATTTCATGTACGAATTCTAAAGCTCTCACTTCCCGATGACATAGAAACTTGAAATTTGGCACGAGCATTGATTATATCATAAATAGGAAAAGTTAATGGGTCCCAACTCGACTATTTAATTGTAAGCACAAAAGAATTAGCGTCCAAATTTTACGTTCGGAATCTAATTTTCTCACTTCCTGGTGTCATTTTATATTAAGGAAACATCGCCTGGTTACCTCCACATGGTGTTTCCTGGGTAACGCAAAGAATCATGCAAAATGGTGAACATATTTTTTTCCTCGGTATCTCTAAAGTAACCACGACTTCATAAAATTTTCCGTGTGAACACCAGATAAACACCAGTACCAAACTAACTCGGGTGAAGCCGGGTATATCAGCTAGGCTATATATAATATATATATTACTCACTCACTCACTGACTCGCCACTAATTCTCCAACTTCCCGATGTCGTAGAAACATGAAATTTGGCGCAATCATAGATTCTGTGCAAAATAGGAGAGGTAAAGGAGTCCCACCTCAATAATTCAATTCTAGCGCAAAAGAACTAGCGTTCAAATTTTATGTACAGAATCTAATTCTCTCACTTTCCGTTGCCATAGAAACAGGAAATTTGGCACGAGCATTTGTTATGTCATAAATAGGGACATTGATTATGTGCTAAATAGGAAAAGTTAATGGGTCCTAACTAGAGATGAGCGAGCGTACTCGTCCGAGCTTGATGCTCGTTCGAGTATTAGGGTGTTCGAGATGCTCGTTACTCGAGACGAGCACCATGCGGTGCTCGACTCCATTACATTTCGTTCACTGAGAAATTTGCGCGCTTTTCTGGCCAATAGAAACACAGGGAAGGCATTACAACTTCCTCCTGTGACATTCCAGCCCTATCCCACCCCACTGCAGTGAGTGGCTGGGGAGATCAGATGACACCCGAGTATTTAAATCTGCCCTGCCCACGGCTCGCAACAGATGCACGGAGAGAGAGATCAGGGAAAGTGCTGTCTTGCTGTAGCTGCTGTAGGGAGAGTGTTAGGTGTTATATTCGTCTTCAAGAACCCCAACGGTCCTTCTTAGGGCCACATCTGACCGTGTGCAGTACTGTCGAGGCTGCTTTTAACAGTGTTGCACAATTTTTTTTTTTTGTATATCGGCTGTGCAGACCATAGCATCCTCAGTCTGCAGTCATTTTACAGAGTATAGGGGCAGTACTGGTGAGGCAGGGAAAGAGGTATACAGGCTATATAGGCAGTGGGCTTTTTCCCGAAAAGTTTTAAAAAATACTATATTTGGCCTGCCTGTCACTCTCTTCAGTTTACTGCGTCTCTGCTGGGGGGAGTAGTTGGTGATTAATACCCAGCCTTGCGCATAATTGTTTCCTGGCTCTGCTGTGTGTTCCGTACGCGAAGTCAGCCTCCAACAGGGAAATCGAAATACAGTGTATATCACAGGCAGTGTGGTTTTTCCTAAAAAGTTTTTAAAAATACTATATTTGGCCTGCCTGTCACTGTCTTCAGTTTACTGCGTCTCTGCTGGGGGGAGTAGTTGGTGATTAATAGCCAGCCTTGCGCATAATTGTTTCCTGGCTCTGCTGTGCGTTCCGTACGCGAAGTCAGCCTCCAACAGGGAAATCAAAATACAGTGTATATCACAGGCAGTGTGGTTTCTCCTAAAAAGTTTTTAAAAATACTATATTTGGCCTGCCTGTCACTGTCTTCAGTTTACTGCGTCTCTGCTGGGGGGAGTAGTTGGTGATTAATACCCAGCCTTGCGCATAATTGTTTCCTGGCTCTGCTGTGCATCCCATATGCGAAGTTAGCCTCCAACCACAGGCCAATAAGCGGCACATTTAATTACAGCGTTCTGTTTCTGCTCTACTCGTAATACACCATGCTGAGGGGTAGGGGTAGGCCTAGAGGACGTGGACGCGGGCGAGGATGCGGAGGCCCAAGTCAGGGTGTGGGCACAGGCCGAGCTCCGGGTCCAGGTGTATCGCAGCTGACTGCTGCAGGATTAGGAGAGAGGCAAGTTTCTGGGGGCCCCAGATTCATCTCACAATTAATGGGTCCACGCGGTAGACCTTTATTAGAAAATGAGCAGTGTGAGCAGGTCCTGTCGTGGATGGCAGAAAGTGCATCCAGCAATCTATCGACCACACAGTCTTCTACGCCGTCCACAGCTGCAACTCTGAATCCTCTGGCTGCTGCTCCTCCTTCCTCCCAGCCTCCTCACTCCATGAAAATGACACATTCTGAGGAGCAGGCAGACTCCCAGGAACTGTTCTCGGGCCCCTGCTCAGATTGGGCAGCAATGGTTCCTCACCCACCAGAGGAGTTTGTCGTGACCGATGCCCAACCTCTGGAAAGTTCCCGGGGTCCGTGGGATGAGGCTGGGGACTTTCGGCAACTGTCTCAAGAGCTTTCAGTGGGTGAGGAGGACGATGACGATGAGACACAGTTGTCTATCAGTGAGGTAGTAGTAAGGGCAGTAAGTCCGAGGGAGGAGCACACAGAGGATTCGGAGGAAGAGCAGCTGGACGATGAGGTGACTGACCCCGCCTGGTTTGCTAAGCCTACTGAGGACAAGTCTTCAGAGGGGGAGGCAAGTGCAGCAGCAGGGCAGGTTGGAAGAGGCAGTGCGGTGGCCAGGGGTAGAGGCAGGGCCAGAGCTAATAATCCCTCAACTGTTTCCCAAAGCGCCCCCTCGCGCCATGCCACCCTGCAGAGGCCGAGGTGCTCAAAGGTGTGGCAGTTTTTCACTGAGAGTGCAGACGACCGACGAACTGTGGTGTGCAAGGTTTGTCACGCCAAGATCAGCCGGGGAGCCACCACCACCAGTATGCACCACATATGATGGCCAAGCACCCCACAAGGTGGGACGAAGGCCGTTCACCGCCTCCGGTTTGCCCCACTGCCTCTCCCCCTGTGCCCCAACCTGCCACTGAGATCCAACCCCCCTCTCAGGACACAGGCACGACCATCTCCCGGCCTGCACCCACACACTCACCTCCGCTGTCCTCGGCCCCATCCAGCAATGTCTCTCAGTGCAGCATCCAGCCGTCGCTAGCACAACTGTTTGAGCGCAAGCGCAAGTACGCCGCCACGCACCCTCAAGAGTTAAACGTGCACATAGCCAAATTGATCAGCCTGGAGATGCTGCCGTATAGTCTTGTGGAAACGGAGGCTTTCAAAAACATGATGGCGGCGGCGCCCTGCGCTACTCGGTTCCCAGTCGCCACTACTTTTCCCGATGTGCCATCCCAGCCCTGCACGACCACGTCTCCCGCAACATTGTACGCGCCCTCACCAACGCGGTTAATGCCAAGGTCCACTTAACAATGGACACGTGTGCCTGATAGCACATTGGGTGAATTTAGTGGAGGCTGGGACAGAGTCAGAGCCTGGGACCGCTCACGTCCTACCCACCCCCAGAATTGCGGGCCTCAGCTCGGTGCTGGTATCTGCGGCGGTGTATGCTTCCTCCACTAAACCACCCTCCTCCTCCTACGCAACCTCTGTCTCGCAATCAAGATGTGTCAGCAGCAGCACGTCGCCAGCAGTCGGTGTCGCGTGGCGTGGCAGCACAGCGGTGGCCAAGCGTCAGCAGGCCGTGCTGAAACTACTCAGCTTAGGAGAGAAGAGGCACACGGCCCACGAACTGCTGCAGGGTCTGACAGAGCAGACCGACCGCTGGCTTTCGACGCTGAGCCTCCAACCAGGCATGGTCGTGTGTGACAACGGCCGTAACCTGGTGGCGGCTCTGCAGCTTGGCAGCCTCACGCACGTGCCATGCCTGGCCCACGTCTTTAATTTGGTGCTTCAGCGGTTTCTGAAAGGTGCCCACGCTTGTCAGAGCTGCTCGTAAAGGTGCATTGGGTCAGCGCACATTTCCGCAAGTCCAACACGGAAGCTGCCACCCGGCGGACCCTGCAACATCGGTTTAATCTGCCAGTGCACCGACTGCTGTGCAACGTGCCCACACAGTGGAACTCTACGCTCCACATGTTGGCCAGGCTCTATGAGCAGCGTAGAGCTATAGTGGAATACCAACTCCAACATGGGCGGCGCAGTGGGAGTCAGCCTCCTCAATTCTTTACAGAAGAGTGGGCCTGGTTGGCAGACATCTGCCAGGTCCTTGGAAACTTTGAGGAGTCTACCCAGATGGTGAGCGGCGATGCTGCAATCATTAGCGTCACCATTCCTCTGCTATGCCTCTTGAGAAGTTCCTTGCAAAGCATAAAGGCAGACGCTTTGCGCTCGGAAACGGAGGAGGAGGAGGAGGGGGAGGAGCCTGAGGAGGAGGAGACAGCTTGGCCCACTGCTGAGGGTACCCATGCTGCTTGCCTGTCATCCTTTCAGCGTGGATGGCCTGAGGAGGAGGAGGAGGAGGATCCTGAAAGTGATCTTCCTAGTGAGGACAGCCATGTGTTGCATACAGGTACCCTGGCACACATGGCTGACTTCATGTTAGGATGCCTTTCTCATGACCCTCGCGTTACACGCATTCTGGCTACTACGGATTACTGGGTGTACACACTGCTCGACCCACGGTATAAGGAGAACCTTTCCACTCTCATACCCGAAGAGGAAAGGGGTTCGAGAGTGATGCTATACCACAGGACCCTGGCGGACAAACTGATGGGAAAATTCCCATCCGACAGCGCTAGTGGCAGAAGGCGCAGTTCCGAGGGCCAGGTAGCAGGAGAGGCGCGGAGATCAGGCAGCATGTACAGCGCAGGCAGGGGAACACTCTCCAAGGCCTTTGCCAGCTTTATGGCTCCCCAGCAAGACTGTGTCACCGCTCCCCAGTCAAGGCTGAGTCCGCGGGAGCACTGTAAAAGGATGGTGAGGGAGTACGTAGCTGATCGCACGACCGTCCTCCGTGACGCCTCTGCTCCCTACAACTACTGGGTGTCGAAGCTGGACACGTGGCCTGAACTCACGCTGTATGCCCTGGAGGTGCTTGCTTGTCCTGCGGCTAGCGTCTTGTCAAAGAGGGTGTTTAGTGCGGCTGGGGGAATCATCACGGATAAGCGTACCCGCCTGTCAACTGACAGTGCCGACAGGCTTACACTCATAAAGATGAACAAAGCCTGGATTTCCCCAGACTTCTCTTCTCCACCAGCGGACAGCAGCGATACCTAAACAATACGTAGGCTGCACCCGCGGATGGAAGCATCATTCTCTATCACCATAAAGAACGGGGACCTTTTCGCTTCATCAATCTGTGTATTATATTCATCCTCCTCCTCCTGCTCCTACTCCTGAAACCTCACGTAATCACGCCGAACGGGCAATTTTTCTTAGGCCCACAAGGCTCAGTCATATTACTTTTGTAAACAATGTTTATACGTTTCAATTCTCATTAAAGCGTTGAAACTTGCACCTGAACCAATTTTTATTTTAACTGGGCTGCCTCCAGGCCTAATTACAAATTAAGCCACAGTAACCAAAGCGATTAATGGGTTTCACCTGCCCTCTTGGTTGGGCATGGGCAATTTTTCTGAGGTACATTTGTACTGTTGGTACACCAATTTTTTTGGGCCCTCGCCTACAGTGTAATCCTTGTAATTTTTATGGGCTTCGACTGCACTCATGGTACAGCAAGGTGTGTGGGGTTGGCCTACAATTTTGCTACATAAATGTATCTGGGGCCTTGTCTATACTGCAACTACTGCAATGTGAAAGAGACTGTTATCTCCCTAAACTGCTGCAAGGGGAATGTTACTGTGGCCTGTCTTGACTGCTACTACTACTGAAATGGAACTAAGACTGAGCTCCCCCTATACATTTATGTACCGCCAATGGGTTCCAGGGAGCCACCCATGCTGTGGGTCCACAGGGACTTCACATTAGGGATTTGTACCTGCCAGTGTCTATGTATTAAAAACACCGGTCTGACTGGGGCATGCAGTGTGGGCTGAAGCCCACCTGCATTTAATCTGACGTTAGCTCTGCTGAGCAGGGCACTGCAATGGGATTTGTTTATGTACCGCCGGTGGGTTCCAGGGAACCACCCATGCTTTGGGTCCACACGGACTTAACATTAGGAGTTGTACCTGCCTGTGTCAACTTATAAAAAACCCCAGTCTGACTGGGGCATGCAGTGTGGGCCGAAGCCCACCTGCATTTAATCTGACGTTACCTCAGCTGTGCTGGGCAATGCAATGGGATTTATTTATGTACCGCTGGTGGCTTCCTGGGACCCACCTATGCTGTCGGTCCACACGGAGTTGTAACTACATGTGTCTACTTATAAAGAACCCCAGTCTGACTGGGGCATGCAGTGTGGGCCGAAGCCCACCTGCATTGAATCTGACGTTACCTCAGCTGTGCTGGGCACTGCAATGGGATTTGTTTATGTACCGCCGGAGGGTTACAGGGAGCCACCCATGCTGTGGGTGCACACGGAATTCCCACTGCAGAGTTGTACCTGCCTGTGACTATTTATAAAAAACCCCGGTCTGACTGGGGCATGCAGTGTGGGCCGCGGCCCACCTGTATTTAATCTGACGTTAGCTCTACTATCCGGGGCACTGCATTGGGACAAACTACAGGAGCAATACAGCACTAATGAGACGTGCACAGCTACGCTAGCATTGGAGTCCGCTGTAGGCCCGCGATTGCTGAGGGTTTGTGCAGAGGTCTATGTCCTGGGTGCAGTGAAAGTCCGCTTCCTGCCTAGGATTGCTGAAGCTGTGGGCCGAGGCCTATGTCGTGGGTGCGTTGCAAGTCTGCCATGTTTGGCCGGTCAGATCAATTTTTGGTTCATGTCTTGGGTTTCCGAGGACCCACCTATGCTGTTGGTGCAAACTTAGCTCCCATCGCGGAGTTTGACCTGTCTGGCACAAAGACACTGACTGACTTGGGTAGGGGGCAGAGCGCAGATGGCTTTCCCCTTGCAGTGTCGATTGAGCTATGCGACACCTTAACAGAATGAAAACTGTGTGGCACATGGATTCCCCATTGCTATGCCCACGTGTGCAGCTCCTGATGGAGGTGGCACAGGATTGGATTTCTCATTGCTTCTGTACAGCATTGTGGGCTATCGCCCCGCCCCTTTTAAAGAGGGTCGCTGCCTGGCCCTGCCAACCCTCTGCATTGTGTGCCTCCGATTCCTCCTCATGGCAGAGGCACTTATAAATAGACATGAGGGTGGTGTGGCTATGAGGCCAGCGTGTGGCATGAGGGCAGCTGAAGGCTGCGCAGGGACACTTTGGTATGCGCTGTGGACACTGGGTCGTGCGGGGGGGTTGGGCAGCATGTAACCCAGGAGAAGTGGCAGTGGAGTGTCATGCAGGCAGTGATTGTGCTTTGTTGGAGGTAGTGTGGTGCTTAGCTAAGGTATGCCTTGCTAATGAGGGTTTTTCAGAAGTAAAAATTGTTGGGAGGGGGGGGCACTTTTGCCGCTATTGTGGCTTAATAGTGGGACCTGGGAACTTGAGATGCAGCCCAACATGTAGCCCCTCGTCTGCTCTATCCGTTTCTGTGTCGTTCCCATCACTTTCTTGAATTTCCCAGATTTTCACATATGAAAACCTTAGCGAGCATCGGCGATATACAAAAATGCTCAAGTCGCCCATTGACTTCAATGGGGTTCGTTACTCGAAACGAACCCTCGAGCATCGCGGAAAGTTTGACTCGAGTAACGAGCACCTGAGCATTTTGGTGCTCGCTCATCTCTAGTCCAAACTCGATTATTCAATTCGAAGCACAAAAGAATTACTGTTCAAATTTCACGTACGAATTCTAAATCTCTCACTTCCCGATGACATAGAACCTTAAAATTTGGCACGAGCATTGATTATATCATAAATAGGAAAAGCTAATGTGTCCCAACTCGATTATTCAATTTTAAGCACAAAAGAATTAGCGTCCAAATTTTATGTACGGAATCTAAATCTCTCACTTCCTGATGTCATAGAAACATGAAATTTGGCACGAGCATTGATTATATCATAAATAGGAAAAGCTAATGGGTCCCAACTTAATTATTCAATTCTAGCGCAAAAGAATTAGCGTCCAAATTTTATATACGGAATCTAAATCCCTCACTTCCTGATGTCATAGAAACATGAAATTTGGTACGAGCATTGATGATGTCATAAATAGGAAAAGTTAATGGGTCCCACCTCGATTATTTAATTCTAAACGCAAAAGACTTAGCGTCCAAATTTTACATACGTAATTAGAGATGAGCAAACGTACTCGGTAAGGGCGATTTCGCAATCGAGCACCGCGATTTTCGAGTACTTCACTACTCGAGTGAAAAGTACTCGGGTGCGCCGGGGGTGAGCGGGGGTTGCAGAGGGGAGTGGGAGGGAGAGGGAGAGGGAGAGAGAGAGGGCTCCCCCTGTTCCCCGCTGCTACCCCCCGCTCCACCGCGCCCCCTCCCTACCCCCCGGTGCACCCGAGTACTTTTCACCCGAGTAGTGAAGTACTCGAAAATCGCGGTGCTCGATTGCGAAATCGCCCTTACCGAGTACGTTCGCTCATCTCTATACGGAATCTAATTCTCTCACTTCCTGATGTCGAAGAAATTTGAAATTTGGCACAAGTATTCATTATGTCATAAATAGGAAAAGCTAATAGGTCCCAACTCGATTATTCAATTGTAAGCGCAAAAGAATTACCATCCAAATTTTACGTACAGAATCTAATTCTCTCACTTCCTGATGTCATAGAACCATGAAATTTGGCACGAGCATTGATTGTGTCATAAATTGGAAAAGCTAATGGGTCCCAACTCGATTATTCATTTCTAAGCGCAAACAATTTAGCGCCCAAATTTTACATACGTAATCTAATTCTCTCACTTCCCGATGTCATAGAAACTTGAAATTTGGCACGTGCATTGATTATGCCATAAATAGGAAAAATTAATGGGTCCTAACTCGATTATTCAATTCTAAGCACAAACGAATTAGCGTCCAAATTTTACGTACGTAATCTAATTCTCTCACTTCCCGATGTCATAGAAACTTGAAATTTGGCACGGGCATTGATTGTGTGATAAATAGGAAAAGTTAATCGGTCCTAACTTGATTATTCAACTCTAAGCACAAAAGAATTAGTGTCCAAATTTCACGAATGAATTCTAAAGCTCTCGCTTCCCGATGACATAGAAACTTGAAATTTGGCACGTGCATTGATTATATCATAAATAGGAAAAGTAAATGGGTCCCAACTCGATTATTTACTTCTAAGCACAAAAGAATTAGCGTCCAAATTTTACGTACGGAATCTAATTTTCTCACTTCCTGATGTCATTTTATATTAAGGAAACATTGCCTGGTTACCTCCACATGGTGTTTCCTGGGTAACGCAAAGAATCATGCAAAATGGTGAACATATTTTTTTCCTCGGTATCTCTAAAGTAACCACGACTTCATAAAATTTTCCGTGTGAACACCAGATAAACACCAGTACCAAATTAACTCGGGTGAAGCCAGGTATATCAGCTAGTCTATATATATAATATATATATTACTCACTCACTCACTGACTCGCCACTAATTCTCCAACTTCCCGATGTTGTAGAAACATGAAATTTGGCGCAATCATAGATTCTGTGCAAAATAGAAGAAGTAAAGGAGTCCCAACTCAATAATTCAATTCTAGCGCAAAAGAACTAGCGTCCAAATTTTATGTACAGAATCTAATTCTCTCACTTTCCGTTGTCATAAAAACAGGAAATTTGGCACGAGCATTTATTATGTCATAAATAGGAACATTGATTATGTGATAAATAGGAAAAGTTAATGGGTCCTAACTCGATTATTCAATTCTAAGCACAAAAGAATTAGTGTTCAAATTTCACGTACGAATTCTAAATCTCTCACTTCCCGATGACATAGAACCATGAAATTTGACACGAGCATTGATTATATCATAAATAGGAAAAGTTATTGGGTCCTAACTCGATTATTCAATTCTAAGCGCAAAAGAATTAGCGTCCAAATTTTACGTACAGAATCTAATTCTCTCACTTCCTGTTGTCATAGAAACATGAAATTTGGCACGTGCATTGATTATGTCATAACTAGGAAAAGCTAATGTGTCCCAAGTCGATCATTCAATTTTAAGCACAAAAGAATTAGCGTCCAAATTTTATGTACGGAATCTAAATCTCTCACTTCCTGATGTCATAGAAACATAAAATTTGGTACGAGCATTGATTATATCATAAATAGGAAAAGCTAATGGGTCCCAACTTAATTATTCAATTCTAGCGCAAAAAAAATTAGCGTCGAAATTTTACGTACATAATCTACTTCTCTCAATTCCCGGTGTCATAGAAACTTGAAATTTGGCACTGGCATTGATTATGTCATAAATAGGAAAAGTTATTGGGTCCCAAATTGATTATTCAATTCTAAGCGCAAAAGACTTTGCGTTCAAATTTTACGTATGTAATCTAATTCTCTCACTTCCTGATGTCATTTTATATAAAGGAAATGCCGCATGGTTAACTCCACGTTGTTTTTTCTGGGTAACGCAAAGAACCATGCAAAATAGTGAACATATTTTTTTCCTTGGTATCTCTAAAGTAACCACAACTTCATAAGATTTTCTGTGTGAACACCAGATAAACACCAGTACCAAATTAACTCGGGCGAAGCCGGGTATATCAGCTAGCATATAATAAAAGGCTGTGCACTGAAAATTCAAAAAAGGGGGAGGAGCTACTCCGCACTGCCGATGCTGCGTGCCATGCAAGTGTCTGGATCTGCATTCCACAGGCCTGAGGAGAGCAGAGGGAGCGAGGGCAGGGCAAGCACCTCATGTGAGAAGTGAGGGGACAGGCACTGGCACAAGAGCACTGGGGGACGTTAAGCGGTCTCAGTGCGATTGCAAGCACTGACCCACTAACTCTATCCCTCCCTCATCCCCATAGCAACTGGGATGCCACAGACATGCTGCTGTGGGAGCAATAATATGAAATGAATAAAAGGTAAAATGTACAAAATAATAAATACAATAAAATAGTTCAATATAGTAAGTAGTGTTTTTTTTATTTTATGTTTCTGGGGTTTTTTTTGAAAAAAGTTATCCTTAGCCTGGTTTTTAAAAAATTAAAAAAAAACTTTTTACTAAGGAATATATATATAGAACTTGTAAAGAAAAGTAGCATGGTGGAAACATGAAAAATATCTAAAAAGATGTAAATGCAATAGGAATATGAATATGAAGGTATATGAAATTCATATAATTTGACATATTTTTTAGAAACTAATAGTGGAGAGAAGCTAAATTACTTATAACATGAACACATAAAAGAGTACTTGAAATAAAATCTTAATACACAATCACATTTTCTCTAGAACTTCATTCAACCCACTTGGTATTAGTGTATTTAAACGGAATGTCCAAAACATTTCTTTTTCCTTCAAGCATGTAAAATGACCGTCTTCAACTTTTTCTAGCAGCATAAATTTCTTTTTGGATGCATCTTTATTCTGGAATACTAGAAAAAGTCTTGATATACTGTGAGTAGTATAGTGCACACATCTCCTGCCAAACGTCCTCTTCTAGCAAAGTGACAAGTGACACACCCCTTTATCCTGACCTTTGACTTCTGACCTTTTGACCACCCCTTTGATGTGACATCTGACAGCCTTCTGGAATCTGGGGGCCCCAATCCACAATCCAGACCTGTGACGTATCAGGAGACACACTGTGAATACAGCATATATCATGATAATAATAGCCTGAATTTACGTTATGTGCCATTCAAGTTCCCTTATAAATATAAGGGTTTATGTATAGAATGTATCCCCAGCCCTAATAATGCTTTATGTATAGCCTGACACAATAAGTGTTAAAGAGATCACACATAAGATGAAATGCAAAATTTTAAAAAGCTTTATTGAGCGCACGTATGGATACAAAAACGATGTGCGATAAAAAATATGGATTATAGAGTTGTTACATAAATGAATGCATAAACAGGATCCGCTAAAAATACGGGTTATAGAATTATTATATAGATATGTATAATGATGTATAATGGTAACAGATCTATAGTTACATTTTACAATCATTTGCAAACTTAACCACGTAGGTTGAAACTATGGTAGAGTCCCCTTTTTCGGCAACAATCTGCCCTGTGTTATTCCTGGAGGTGTAGAGGTGAAAGCAGTTTTTTGTTTTGCTTTTGCTTTTACAGAAGCAGGGGTTCAAATGCCGCAACATCACAAAGTCTTTTGACTTAAATTTTTAAGAGACATCATAGCTAGAGATGAGCGAGCTTACTCGGTAAGGCAGTTACTCAAGCGAGCATCGCTCTTCTCGAGCAACTGCTTAGTTATCCGAGCAGGCTCGGGTGGGCTGTGGGGGAAAGCGGAGCAGGAGGAAGAGCAGGAGGAAGAGTGAGAGAGACCTCTCTCTTCCCCCCGTTCCGCTCCCCCCCCGCAGCCCACCAGAGCCTGCTCGGATCACTAAGCAGTTACTCGAGAAGAGCGATGCTCGCTCGAGTAACTGCCTTACCGAGTAGGCTCGCTCATCTCTAATCATAGCCTTCACAAGGCAATCCATCTTCAAACAATCTAAAAAATCACGAGTACAAGCATCTGCAGCAATATTATTTGGCACATTAGCCACCACCATAGCGTACATAAAAATGTTTTTCTCAAGAGCGTGTGACTCTGTGTTGAATCGCTGATCAGTGCAGGAAGGTTTGTCCCCAGTATTACAATATTTTTGTGCATCAGCTTGTCTTTAGCGTTCCATGTAATAATATTCCAATGATCGAGTAATTTGCTCAACAATTGCACTGCGTTTTTCTTGCACGCTTGTGGCAGGTCCCAGCATTGCATGACATCTGTTATTTCAGCATCATAGCACTCTCTATCAACAGCATGTATGCTCAGGTTTGTGTATGTTGAATCCATAACGGTAGCTTATCAATTTGATATAACTGAACTGTAGGGTCATTTATAGTTCAGAGCTAAAGTACAGACTGATGAGCTGACTGCATTAGCCATGGTAGATAGTAAGCTCCTGGCACTGCAGGGGGGCAGCATAGTGATGAATGGGCATGTCTAGTATTAATTACACATCTGCAACCATTATACATGGAAAGGTCTAAATAAAAAAGAGTGAATTAGGGGCTGTGATTGGGGGGTGGAGGATCAGTTAGTAGTTAACACTGTATGATCTTTTACAGGGAGATTTGCAAGTCATGTTAAATATACATGGGTTGTGAGATTTGGGTGATTGCTCAGAGAATTTCTCATTAATAAAATACTTTTTCTTAACAGTTAAAGTTTTATATTCACAAGAAAAGCAGCTCTTAAAAGTGAGTTTGCCTTTTTTGTGACTTATTTTATTTGCCGCACTTTGTGGTAACAGGATGTCTGAGAGAATACGGCGCAATTAGGCTCTCTTAAACAGTCTGGTGAAAGCAAAACCAGCTGTCAGAAAGTCTATTTTACGCAACGCGAGCAATGATCTAATTACAGCCATTGCTGAGATTGCTTTAAATATCTTAAAAGGTAGGATACCTTTAAAAGAGTGACAAAGAAAGATACTAAAAAAGTGGTGCTGCGCTATAAGAAGATGGGTGATAAATGACCATATAGAAAAAAGAAGCATATACTGAATCAGACTGGCGGTTTCATAGGTTCGCTCTTGGGCTTTACAATCCCAATAATTATGAGTCTGCTTGCCAACCGATAATGCAGCATACCGGGTAAATGTACTTGGTGCCTAAACATGAGCTTAACAAGCCGTAACAATGATACATATCATATGTCAGGCTGCTATTCATCACCTTAAGGATGAAATTAGCACTTTTTTACAGCGTAGTGACATACTGGATGATGTGAAAATTAAAAAAAATACACAGATGTTTTACAAAGAGCCTTGGTTCATTCTAAACAGGACGCAAAAGTGCTCGCAACTTTAAACCTTGTAACTTTGAGAGAAACCGGTCATCAGCAATTATCAAATACCGAACCTGATAACAGAAATACTGTTCATGAAATTGTAAATCATGGTAATCCCCAGTTCAAAACAAATGCAGAGCTTTTGCTAAATAATCTTTTGCAGAATGGCGATATTACATACTGAAACGGTAAAAACGATTTCATTTACAAGGGAAAGACTGTCCAAGGCTCAAAGATACTGGATTTGATCTGACATGCTATGCAGAGCCATAGCACTACCAAGAAAATTCAGCCTCTGGCTTGGCATGCAAAATTTTATGTAATTGATGGCCAAGATTAATATACCTTCTATGGTCAATGGCAACCACGACACTAGAGAAATTCTACAGGGTTTGAAAATGGACTTGAACACCACTTCTGTACACGTTACCCCGCAAAACAAAAACCGGACTTTCACCCCTACATCTCTAGGAATAACACAGGGCATTGTGTTGCCAAAAAACTTAACCTGTGTGGTTAAGTTTGTAAATGATTGTAAAAATGTAACTACATATGTTAACATTACAAATCGTTATACATATTGTGGCAAGTTGGGGTTACTTGCCCGGGATCTCCTGCTTACTTTTCCCTGCCCAGGGGTGGCATCACCGCAATGACATAAAGAAACAGGGTAAAGTCCAAATGCTGGTTTCTTCAGTGTTTAATTCAGCATAGCAGCGTATTCAGTATACATACAGTCCAGCATGTCATATACAACTTCACACTGTTGTCCGTCACAGTGCATACAGCAACACGTACTGCTTCCTTCAGTGGACCTTGCAGGAAGGTGACTTCGCCCAGACAGGCGATGAGCGAGGAGCCGACTACCCCCTGTCTGCTCCGTGCTTCCAAGTCCCTCACAGACCAGCACCAGGTCTACATAGACCTCAGGCCACACAAGATTTAATGAACCTAAGCTCCACAGGCTTAAAGGAGATGTCTCGAGGAAGCAGTTCATTTTTTTTTTTGCCCAGTCCCCCCCATTAAACACACATTACTAAGCCCCCCTGTAAATGACATTTCTAGCTGGTTCGTACTTACCGTTCCAGCGTTTCAGCAAGTTATAAAAGTTTCCTCAAGATGGCCGCCGGCTCTTTCCCAGTCGCTCGCTGCAGCCCGACGTGCGCGCTCCCGAGACGCCGCCAGCTGTGTCTCCATGGCAACCGGACGCATCGCAGCCGCCGACCAGACGCCCCGCAGCCGCCGACCAGACAGCAGGTAACCGGCGCTAGCCCCCGGCTCCCCAGCGCTAGTTCCCCCGGCGCAGCGACAGCCCCCCCCATCGCAGCGACAGCCCCCCCGGCCTAGCGCTAGTTCCCCCGGCGCAGCGACAGCCCCCCCGGCCTAGCGACAGCCCCCCCATCGCAGCGACAGCCCCCCCGGCCTAGCGCTAGTTCCCCCGGCGCAGCGACAGCCCCCCCGGCCTAGCGACAGCCCCCCCCATCGCAGCGACAGCCCCCCCGGCCTAGCGCTAGTTCCCCCGGCGCAGCGACAGCCCCCCCGGCCTAGCGACAGCCCCCCCATCACAGCGACAGCCCCCCCGGCCTAGCGCTAGTTCCCCCGGCGCAGCGACAGCCCCCCCCGGCCTAGCGACAGCCCCCCCGGCCTAGCGACAGCCCCCCCATCACAGCGACAGCCCCCCCGGCGCAGCCCCCCCCGGCGCAGCGGCAGCCCCCCCCCGGCGCAGCGGCAGCCCCCCCCGGCGCAGCGGCAGCCCCCCCCCGGCGCAGCCCGGCGCAGCGGCAGCCCCCCCCCGGCGCAGCCCGGCGCAGCGGCAGCCCCCCCCCCGACCCATCACTTACCTGGGAGGCTTCTCGGGGCTGCTGGGCTGGGCTTCTCCGCTGGGCAGCTCCAGTTTCTGCACCTTCCTCTAACAGAGGATGGTGCAGAATGGCCGCTCCAGCGCGCTCCCGAGAAGTGACAGCTCTTCTGCGCATGCGCAGAAGAGCTGTAGCGGTGAGCACACTGAAGCGGCTCGTGCTGAATGGAGAAGACCGGACTGCGCAAGCGCGTCTAAAAAAGCAAGCTGCCAGCGAATTTAGACGGAACCATGGAGACGAGGACGCTAGCAACGGAACAGGTAAGTGGAATAACTTCTGTATGGCTCATATTTAATGCACAATGTATATTACAAAGTGCATTAATATGGCCATACGGAAGTGTATAACCCCACTTGGTTTCGCGAGACCACCCCTTTAAAGGACCCTGGGTTTGTGAGGGAGGCGAAATTTAAACTGTGTAGCCGCACCCTTGCAGGTGCATGTTAACTAAATCAAACACAGTGACTGTGCTCAGAGGCCCTCTACAGGCCACTATTGCTACTGCACTGTCACAATATCTATATAATGATTCTATAACTCATATTTTTATATTTTTAGTGTATACTGTTTATGTATTCATTTATGTAATAACTCTATAATCCATATTTTTATTGCACATCGTTTTTGTATTTATACGTGCACTCAATAAAGCTTATTTAAAACTTTGTATTTTGTCTACTGTGTGATCTTTAGAATACTGATCGTGTCAGGCTATACATAAAGCCTTATTAGGGCTAAGGATACATTCTATACATAAACTCTTATACTCATAAGGGGACTTAAATGGTACATAACATTAAGTGAGGCTATTAATATAATAAAGGCTTATTATCATGAAACATGCTGTATTCCCAGTTTGTCTCATGATACGTCACAGGTCTGGAATACGAATGGGGCCCCCAGATTTTAGAAGGCTGCCAGATGACACATCAAAAAGGTGGTCAAAGGTCAGGGTAGCACGGTCGACGAAAGATGTGTACGCTATACTACTACTGTATTTTGGTTAAGCATTGCTGATATCAGATTTATGTTTATTGATCCTTGATCGTAAAGTGTTTATGGTTCTTTCTATGTATCTAAGGTTACATGGACATTCGATCATATAGATAACATAGGAAAATCCACAGTTTAGGGAATGGTTTAATTTGATGGTGCCACCATCCACAAGTATTTCTCTTTTCTTGTTGTTGATTTATTATTTACACCTTTTTACATCACATCTAAAATATTTTTTTTAATTTAATGGGACGTGTTAGGGCAGTAAATGTGTATCATTTTTGTATCATGTATCCACCTTGTGTGAATACAGCTGTCATATCATACTGTCGTCATTTTCCTTGAACAAAAGTTTGCAGATGCGCACTAAATAGTTCTAAAGACCTTGATTGTGCAGAATGTCCTGTTTGAAGAGATAAAGAAACCAGACTTGCAGTCAGGGTCAGATCAACTATAAAGCTATATCTTATTGTTTATACATTTCTGTACATTGTGGCCTGAAAGAAGTCCTTCCTATATCACTATTCTTCTTTAGGTTTATTAACCAATGATAATAAATTATAATTATTACAAGTGAGGTGTGTTCTAGCCTTGTTGCTAATGTCTTTTGTATATATACTTCTGCTTGTTACTAAAATACACAGATACCTTCCTATTACGTCCAATACGTGTGTAGTCTGCAAGTTGCTTCAAGCTCGAAGATAAACAATTAATTTGGAAACCTAAAGACATACCTTTTAGCAAATATTTATTTAGACTAACAGAACCTTTGGTCTTATGGTTAGCATAAGCCAAGGACAAGATGGGGCTAAGAGATTTTTTTAGAGTCTTGTTTCTTGACTTTAGTAAAGCATTTGACACGGTATCTTACATCAGTGTTATTGGAAAAATTACCAAATTTGGGATCGACAAGGCAACTGTTAGTTGGATTCACAACTGGCTGAGTGGTCAAAAATGGCCACAAATTAAACTGAAAGAATGTCTCAAGTGGGGTATTACATGACTTTGTCCTGGGCCAAGTGCTAGTCAACATTGTTATAAATGGTCTAGAGGAAGGAATTGAGGGGAAACTGGTCAAATTTGCCGATGATACAAAGCTAAAAGGTAAAGCTAATAATAGAAAAGAGAGAGAGAGAGGATTCAAAAAGATCTAGACAAGCTTGCATAGTGGGCGGTGATGAACAGAACGGTATTTATCAGGGAGAAATGCAAAGTTCTACATCTGGGCAAGAAAAATGAAAAAAAAAAAACATAAAAAATGGGAGGAATTAAGCCAACCAGGAGCACATGTGAAAAAGACTTGGGTATACTAATAGATCACAGACTGAACATGAGTCAACAGTGTAATGCAGCAGCAAAAAAAGGCAAACACAATTCTGGGATATATTAAGAGAAGCATAGAGTGTAGATCACGTGACGTAGTTATCCCTCTCTACTCTTCCTTAGTCAGACCTCATCTGAAATACTGTGTCCAGTTTTAGTCATCCCAGTTTTAAAAAAACATAAACAAACTGGAGCAAGTTCAGAGAAAAGTTGCCAAGATGGCGAGTGATGTGCACACCATGTCCTATGAGGAACAGTTAAAGGATCTGGGAATGTTTAGCTTGCAAAAAAGAAGGCTGAGAGGAGACTTAATAGCTGTCTACAAATATCTCAAGAGCTGTCACGGTGCAGAGAGATCAGCCTTATTCTCATTTGCACAAGGAAACACTAGAAGAAATGGGATACAACTGAAAGGGGGAGACACAGAATAGATATTGGACAGTGAGGGGGATCAATAATTGGAACAGGTTGCTACGGGAGATGGTGAGTTCTCCTTCAATGGAAGTCTTCAAACAAAGGCTGGATAGAAATCTGTCTGGGAATATTTAATGAGTCCTGCATTGAGCAGAGGGCTGGACCAGATGAACCTGGAGGTCCCTTCCAACTCTATATTTATGCAAGAGGTGAATAGGGCGAGTCCTGCAAATCCCCCACATCCCCCCCTAAGCCCAACCTAGACACAAAGCAGGGAGAAAGGAGGAAAAGAGCTGAATAGAGGAGGAAAAGAGGGGATAGTTCAATATCTCACCTCCCAGCCAGGCTCTCTCCTGTCCTGGGCCAAAGGGACTGTCAGAAATCCCACACCCTTTCCCTCCAAGACACTGCTGCCATCTAGTCGTGAAACATGAACCTACATCTGCAATCAAAATTTCTCCAGAGCTCTGCTGAGACCTAGTGGCAAAACTGGATACTGCATATACAACTCTGATAACACAGGTCTGCAAAAAAAAAATTTTTAAGAGCCGTTTTGGTTATTCCACATAATCTTTATATTTTTCAGTATGCTGAATCCGAAAATGACCTCCGTTTTGTCATAGGACATCACGTTTCCTGACAATTTAGTTATCTATGTTAAATAAGGCAATACCTAAAAATAAATGAAAATAGACTTATAAAATTAATTTTTAATTACAAATTATACATGAAAATCATTTTTGAATTGAAATAAGCTCACTAAAACATACTAAAATTGTTCCTTCTTTCCTGTGAGGCTTCACTTGGTACATTTACGCTTGTGAGTAGCATCTGGAAGCATCCAACAGTAGTCTGCTATCATTGTAATGCTCCATTTTTCTCTGGTATCTTCTTTCCATCTCTTTAACCCCTTAGTGACCAAGCCTGTTTGCGCCTTAATGACCAGGCCAAATTTTGGAAATCTGACATGTGTCACTTTAACATAGAATAGTTCCGTAAACGTTTTGCATATCCAAGTGATTCTGACATTGTTTTTTTGCTACATGTTATACTTCATTTAGGTGGTGAAAATAGTCCGATATAATTTGTGTATATATATTAAAAGTGCCAATATTGGGAAACATTTTTAAAAATTATCGTTTTTTCACATTTTCAATTGTAATATGTCAAATATGTGCAAACATACTGTACAAACTTTTGCTAAGATAAATATTTCCATCTATTTACTTTATTCTGAATGTACATTTGAAAAACTTTTATGTTTTTTTTAACCATTTAAGAGACGTACAAATTTAACATTACTTTTCAGCATTTTGAGGAACACTTTGTTTTCCTAAACCAAGCCAAGATTGCAAAGGCTCATAGGTGTCAGAATGATAGATACCCCTACAAATGACCCAATTTTAAAAACTACACCCCTTAATGTATCCACTGAGGGGTGTCATGAGTATTTTTACCCCACATTTTAAAACCAGCTTTTTTTGTACAGCACACATATAAATGAAGACTTGCACCCCAAAATGAATACCCCTGTTTGTCCTATTTTCAGAAATATACCCATTGTGGCCCTAGTCTTATGTATGGATGCACAACGGGGCCCAAAATGAAAGGAGTAATCAGTGGCTTTCAGAACATAGATTTTGCTTGAAGTCCTTTTAGGCCCCATTGCCCACTTGTAGAGTTCTTGAGTGTCAAAAACCATAGGGAACCCCAACAAATGACCCCATTTTGAAAACTAGACTCCTTAACCAATTTAATTAGGGGTGTGCTGCCCATTTTGCCGCCACAGTTTTTTATGAATTCAAGCAAAGCAAAAAGAAAAAATTGTGATTTTCATTTTTTTGGCAATTCTGTCATTTTAAAAACAGATTTTTTTGTACAGCACACATATGAATGAAGACTTGCACCCCAAAATGGATACCCCTGTTTGTCCTGTTTTCAGAAATATACCCATTGTGGCCCTAATCTAGTGTCTGGATGCACAACGGGTCCCAATGAAAGGAGTAGTCGGTGGCCTTTAGAACATAAATTTTGCTTGAAGGCCTTTTATGCCCCATAGCCCACTTGTAGAGTTCTTGAGTGGCCAAAACTATAGAGAACCCCCACAAATTACCCCATTTTGAAAACTAGACCCCTTAAAAAAATTCATCTACGGGTGTACTGTGTATTTTAACCCTACAATTTTTGAATAGATCTAAGCAAAGCAGTAGGAAAAATTACGATTTTTATTTTTTGGACAATTGTGTCAATTGAAAAACAGTTTTTTGTTTGTACAGCACACCTATAAATGACGACTTTCACCCCAAAATGGATACCCCTGTTTGTCCCGTGTTCAGAAACATACCCATTGTGGCCCTAATCTACTTACAGGACACATTGCAAGGCCTATAATGGAAGGAGCACCCGTTGGATTTCAGGGTACAACTGAATAGATTCCAGGCCTCATTGTTCACTTGTAGGGAATAAAAACTGACTCCCTAAAAATGCCCCCCCCCCCCCGCCCTTTTTGGCGTTCCCCAAATCTTAGATAAAAGTAATAATGTGAACTGTGTGGTTTTTCCGAAGACAGGGGTAATTACGGAGGCTGGTTGGGATGGGTACATGGGGCAATAAAACCGGGTATCCCCCCTCCTCTCATCCTTTTTGGGGGGTATTTTCTGACCTCAGTGGCGGGTATGGGGTGTAAAAAGTGGCGCTCCGTGAGTCTTCATAAGCTTGCTGAGGTGCGGCGATCTGAAACGGATATAGACACAGATAGAACTACTGAATTGTGATGCAACCTTTCAAAAAGGCTTATTGAAGAACCAGTTAAGAAGAAGAGAATTTTTTTATTGGAAGAAATTAAAAGCCAGCAACAAATGTGTTTCGAGGACATAGCCTCTTCCTCAGTTTGGCTAGGTTAAAGCAGAACCATAGTTGTAAAGAGGATGCTGGGTCATGCATGGGGACTTAACAGGAAAAACACCAGTGCATGAGGGTACAGAGTCAGGAAGTCAAAGAAGGTAGAATATGTTCTACCTTGAGTGGGCTCAAAGTGGGTACTAAAGTAATAAACGAAACAGGTGGACTACAATACCCAAAGAGATTAGAGAAGTATTGTTATATGATTTAGAAAAACAAACAAACAGCTAAGGGGTGCTGAGATGAATTGGGACTGTAATTGTCAACTCTATGACCTCCATTCCTTGCTGGTCATGGTCCCAGTCTCTCTGTCATCAGCAGTAGACATTGCATTCTCCTGCATCCTAGTCCTGCTGTCACTGTTGCCTGAAAGGTGCAAGTATATTCGGCCTGCCTCTTAAAGTGCCAGCATGTGCAGTCAAAATCCCAGTTCCCGGCCAATCCATACAGGTGCTATGAAGGTTGCCTGAGCAATTTGTGTTGACATTGCCCTGTTGCAATACCCATACATACATTTCCTAAAATTACAACAATTTAAAAAAAGAAATGCATACTCAAATATTTTCTGACAGCAAACACCGTGGACAGTCTAAAACTGCCACTCTGCACTACAATATATATATATAGTCAAAGATAAATCACGTGCCTAGAAGAAGTTGCCGTTTTGCTGCAGATCTTGGCATGCAGTTCCATCTCAATCTTGTCACCGGAGGCCCTAAAAGTGATTCCCCCCTTTGCCTATAAAATGTTCCTTATGTGTACTGACCTCTTCTTCAGCTTGTGTAGAGCTTGTTGACCACTAGATGCCTCTACAATGCAGAGAAAAAATTTCACCCCGTTACCAGAGTTTGAGAGGGGGCACATTATTGGGATGTGAGTAGCTGAATGGTCATATCAATGAATTGTCTCCCATCTGGTCTGTTCTGACCAAAATATTAGGAGGTGTTGGGGTTAGTGGATGTGTGAGGGCACATAAGGTGACCGGGCTCAGGATGCCCCCTACAGACCACCAGTAGAGAGGAACCTCTGATCGTCTCACAAGCACCAGCAACTCCACATATTGCGTTGTCTGCCATCCAGATACAGGGAGCGCCATCATTACTCCCCTGTGTCTGTGGCAACCATTTTCAGTTGCTTGGCTGTAGAATATTTAATCTCACAGCGTCCATGTTTTTCTGTGTTTGACACCCACCATCGTCTCCGTTTGCATTGGTGCCTTGTATGGTGAAACTGGACTGCTGTGGAGTGGAGCCAGGTTGACTTCAGCGATGAATCCGAATTTAGTTTGGGCACAGACAATGGCTGTCTGGACGCTCGGGACGAGCGCCTTCATTCCGCCTAGGGATAGGCACAGTGCTATTTTTCTATATTGTAGTTTGCTGTATATGTTTCCTCAACCTACTTCAGTGTAGTACTGTAGCATGGCACAGACAGCAGATAAAAGTTTTTTACTTTAAATTACTGTGAACAGCAAGCAGCCAGCCAAACAGGTTGATAGATGGTCAGACAACAAACAAGCAGACAGTTGGTTAGACAAGTAGGCAGGCAAATAATTATGCAGACAGGTGAACAGACAAAGCGCAATAACATAAACAAAAAAATGCTTTTGCCCTGCCCAAAACAAGCTTATATATAGCTATGTCAAAAAAACTGAAAAGTTATGGCTCTTGAAAGACCCGGATGAAAAAACAAAAACTTGAAAAACAGCCGCTACTTAGGCCTCATGTCCACGGGCAAAATTGAATTGCGGAATCTGCTTGGATCACCCGCGTGGATAATTCTCAGTTCAATATGCCCATAGACATGCATTGGGCATCCGCAGGTAATTAAATACCTGCGGATGTCATTTTATCCCAGCGTGCAAGATAAAAATCCCAGCATGCTCCATTTTCTGTGGTTTTCCCGCATGGACAGTTTCCATGGCTTCCACTGAAGTCAATGGAAGCTGTCTGCTCTGTGGCACAGACGCTGCTGACACTGTGTCCATGCGCGGATCCAAGGGAAAGCAAGACTTTAAAAAAGAGAAGGAAAGCACGGTACATGCGTGCGGCGCGCCGCCGATGTACTGAGCACATTCAACGTACAGGAGAAAGAAGATCTGACTGCGACGTATGAGACCTGCCCCGCGTCTGGACAGGTGAGTAAATGTATTTTTTGGTGTCATGTCTGAGGGCACAGCTTGAACCCGCTGCGGGATTCTGCACTGGGAAACCATGCAAGCCTTAGGCCCCCTGTCCATGGCCGAGACGGAATATCGCTAGAGAGATTCCGCCGTGGGGGAGGAGCAGGGAGTACTGATAGGTCTCTGTGATGAGCCTGTCTATTAGATAGGCTCACAGCGGAGAATCGTGGCAATCTCAGTATGCCGCCATTTAAATCCCGCGAGCGGAGAATTGCAATGATTCTCCACTCATGGACGCCAGAGCTGTAGTTTACATAGTAACCCTATGGAAAGCTTTACAGATCCGTGGGCGATTTATCGCAAGCAGATCATCGCCCGTGGACAGGCAGCCTTAATGCATTTGCCTCTAAATAAATAGTTTATAGTTAAACCCAGAACATATTTATAAACATTTTTTGGTATTTGTACTTATTTAAATAAATATGTCTATCCCCAAATGTTTCAGAATTAATGTTCAAATAGTTATAAAGAAAACCATAAAGCAGATGTAGCGCACATGATGGTTTGCAAGAAACATTAAAAAAAAAAAGAGATGTATAATTACAGGTTTCTACTCACATAACAGGGTGGAGAAGACTGTATGTTATAGCTCACCCCCTGGAATCTGGAGTAGGCATATAGTGTAGTTGACCAATTAATTCCAATTCTCCAGAAAAACCGAAGTTAAATTTATTATGGAGTAATGAAGCCCACTGTGTTTCTGGGAGCGCAAATAATATTTCCTATCAGAAACTAATAAAAGAATCATAGAATGGTAGAGATAGAAGGGACATTCTGGGTCATCTGGTCCAATCCCCTGCTCAATGCAGGATCACTTAATCATCCCAGACAGATGTCTGTCCAACCTCTGAAGACTTCCATTAAAGGAGCACTCACCACCTCCTTTGGCAATCTGTTCCACTCATTGATCCCCCTCACTGTCTAATATCTAATTTGTGTCTCCTACCTTTCAGTTTCATCCCATTGCTTCTAGTCTTTTCATCTGCAAATGAGAATAGGACTTTGCATTTCTCCTTATTAAATACCAATCTGTTAGTCACCACACACTGTTTAAGCTTTTCCACATCTTTTTTAATCCTCTCTCTCTCTTCTTTAGTGTTAGCTATTAGACTTCCATATATAGGTTTTCCACTGTCATTAAAACACTAGTGTCTGGCATGATGCATCACCCAGAAGTGGGGCAAAGACCTGTTCATAAATAGTCATTCACTCCACAGCTAAAACACAATTTTCACTCCACGCCAGGACTCTATGCAAATACACACAAGATCAGAGCTCTCATGCAGATATACCTCTTGTGTCATTGCGATTCTCCACTCGCAGCGGGCAATTCGCAGCATATCTATTAGACGTCGCAACGCCCCTGGACAGCCGGCCATACAGTACATTTCCCTTTGCTTGTCACTATGGGACACCATCATGAGCACCATCTCTTTAATTTTTTTTTCTTTTTGTAAGGCTGCTACTGTACCACCTACTGACTGATGAGGAAGCAGCTCATTTAGATGGATTTATGGCTGGTATTCCCTGGGAAAACTGGATATTCCCTGACACAGTGCTACTCATTTATTTATCAGCATCCCTGTGAATAATTGTGTGGCATCACAGAATGCCACACAACTGGAGGGTCCACATCTATTTTATATTTGGCAAATCTAGTTTGGCGCCATTGAGAGTTTTTAAATTGTCTTTTTTCATGTAACCTGTAAGAGGTTAAATAGATAAAAGGCTGTATTTGTCTGTAAAATGGGAGAGCAATTAAGAGATTATGGTTAGTTTCAGTATGTTAATTAATTAAAGATAGTCAAGTAAGTTACAGACAAAAATATAATAAAAATAGAGAAACAAATATTGTAAAACAGTATCAGTTTTGTTTCAAATTTTTAGTTTTTATTTTTGTTATGCTTTCAAAAACTCGTGCAGCAAACTTGTTAGTTGAGCCTAACCAGTCAAAATGCATATAGTTTACCTTGTTAATCTATCACTTATTGATGGCCCTCCGAAACTTAATCTGTCAAGATGAGAAGGCACAATTTACTGAAATCATAAAAAATTTGAATTTCGCAATTTAAGTGTTCTTCATTATCAGTATCACTAAAGATTGTAGTTGACCACACTGTGTTATATTTAGAGGTGCTTGTCTGTAGGTTAGGCCATCAATGACAAGATCAGGGATACAATGAGCCGTATAGAGACCTTAAAGCCTTCTTTTATAGAAGAATCCATGATATTACATTAAGCATCATTACCAACAGCCATGTGTTTGGTCAGATATGCATTATAATTAGGTTATCATATATTTCCTAAGCTAGCAAGCTGTGCTGCAACTTAATTGCTGAGAATGATTCTGTAAAAAGGGGTTGTGCAAGTTGGCACTCCCTGTCCACATGCCCCATTATGGCATATTAACACCCCAGAGCAGGGCGTACCCACTTGGTATCCTCCTCTATGACCACTTCTGGCAGACCTTGTGCCCCCCTGTTGCTACAGGACAGCCAAGTAACTGGCTAATCTTGAACAACTACATTTTCAAATGTTTCAAAGTCCATAGCTTCTCCTAGCAAAATCAGATGACTGTCAGGGGTGCTGACAGCGGGGCCAGGAGAGAATAGCGGACTTGCCCCAGACTCCACATTCAGGGAGGGGTTGCACATTTTGGCCCCCTTTAAGCCTCCTGCACAATGCTCTGTGCCATGAAGGAGTCACAAGACAAGTACAATTACTTTTCCCATCACTCTCTGGTTGGGACAGACAGTTGCTTACTGTATGTGTCTATTGTGAGAAACTGGTAAAACCTCCTTCACCTTTTGCATCTGCTCTCGGTTTACCATCATGCTCATATGGTGAGCATTATTTTTTATTTGTGGGCGAATAATTGTGATTTGTTTTCTTTTTTTGTTTTAGTTCAGACGCCAGTGCCTTTGGGCACAATTTGTAGTCGTGAGTGGTAAGGTTCTAAATAATACACAGAGTCAAATATTTTGCTTAACCTGTTGTAAACATGACGTTATTATTCAATAAGGCAGGGAGATGAGGTAATTTTCTTCAACGCATATAGTGAATAAAAAATTATATACAATTTACATTAAAGATGCTTGTGTCTAACACATTCATATCCTGGGAGCTTACTCTAAATTTCTTCTCTCCATACCTCTTCATATTTACATCTCTTTATTTCTTTATCACCCTGTCTTCATATTTAAATGTCTTTTATTTTTCCTCTACTCACTGTCAAAGCTGACTCTCCTCTGTTATTACTCACTGTTTCTTTGCTTTATCTCATGTTTCTCCCTGTTTCTCTGCTTTCTCTCTTCCTTCTCTTGTTTCTCTCCTTCTCTTGCGCCTCCTTGTTCTGCTCTCTCTGTCAGTTCTTTCTCACTGGCCTCTCTTCTCTCTGCTGTCCACTTCACTCTGACACTTCTTCTTTATCTTACTTGATCTTAACTGGCTCATCTCTTCTGCCTCCTGCCACTATTGTCTGGATATTTATCACCTCTGTCACCTGACCCAACTGTCTGCAGCCAATCACAACCTATTTGGTTGCTAGGCTACCTGCATCATCTGAGTCTCTATGCATTTTGTCTATGTTGTGCAGCTGGATAAAAACGACTTAACTGGTTGTTAGGTTACCTGCATCAGCTGTGTCAAATGACTCAGATTAACCTCCTAGGGCCGGTTATTATATTACTGGTCCTCATAGCTAAACAATGCTATGTAGTGCCTTTTTTTTCAGGCCACTAAACTTACAATGAGCAAAAATGAAACCTTACCACTAGAGCCAACACTATGGAGCATATTTACTATGCACGAGCTTCTCAGCACTGAGGCCCCCAGTGATAAATGTACACAGTAGCATAACCACTTTATGCAGACACAACAATACACCAAATCCTGACGCCCCATCTATATCTGCCAATACAGACTCCTCCATTAGGGTGCATTCCTACAAGCGTATATATGCTGCATATTTGCACACACTTTTTTTGTGTGCGTAATTCTCGTGAATAGAACACATTGATTTCAATGGGGGTTATTCATGGTTGTGAATTTTTGCAGTGTATTTCAATTGTTTAAAAAAAAAGAAATCCTGCCATGCCCTATCTTTGTGCATTTTTTATGAGCTGAAATACTGTATTAAGTATATGGAGCGCATAAATATGCTACGCTAAGACACACACACTTGCGTAGTTACTCTGCATTTTTACACAGCATATTTACAAGACCAAAACCTGTAATACGCCCCTGTGAGTGCACCCTAACAGTGAATGCTACAGTGTGCCAGTAACAGGTACAACAGATCTGGTCACAGCGCCTCCTGGTAAAGCCACTAACTGCACTGCCCCTATTTATGGAAGACTGTTCCCTACTAATACTCACTGTATGTAGTCACCCCTCAGGCGGCTTCTCTGGTAGAAAATGCAGCACATAGAAGATGCATCTGAATGTCATCTTGTCTCACATGCATCTTTCTGGGAAGAATGGATGGAGCTGCCATCACATTACGGAAGATTACCACCGACTTTAGACTCACCTGTTCTGTGACTGCGTTCTTGGTGGTAACCGGACTGTGTCCTCATCACTGTCTACTTCATGGTGCTCAGAAGATGCAGAATGAGGTTCTCTTTGCAACAGACTTTGAGAAGATTCAGCACACACATCTGTATCTGAGGTTGCCTTTGGGTTGACATTAGTCCTGTTGTCTTGAGCGGTTTCACACTGCTCTGCAGCTAAAGAGAAGGAGAAAAGAATAATTCAAATGCAATTCCTGCTCCCTAATTTAAAATGAGTGCTCCAGCCTAAATATTGCACAACCAAGGGCGGATTAGCCATTGACCCCACTAAGACGGATGTGTCCTGGGTCCTGTCGCAGAGGCGGACATGTGCATCCAAATCAGGTATACAGGGGGTAAGGGAACAGGCACGGCAGTTGGACCCCCATGAGGTAGATATTTTTGAGTGTAATAAAATTTAAAAAAAATTACTATACTCGTTTGTCGTTCCCCCAGCTGCTGTAGTCAGTGGTGCTTCGTTCGGGCCCCTGCAGACTTCCAGGTTGTGCAGTCCTGTAACAAACACACACGATCGTTACAACATTTCCCGATCTCACCAACGGTAAGGCCAGGGACTGACTGTAGTGATCACGTGTGTTTGTCACATCATGACTGCACAATCAGGAAGTCAGTGAAAGATCCAAACAAAACTGCACAAACTACAGTTTTGTCCAGGAGAGCAACAGAGGTGAGTATAGTCTTTTTTTTTTATTGTCTTACATAAGGATTAGAGATGAGCGAACGTACTCGTCCGAGCTTGATATTCGTGCGAATATTAGGGTGTTCGGGATGCTCGTTACTCGTAACGAGTACCACGCGGTGTTCCGGTTACTTTCAGTTTCCTCTCTGAGACGTTAGCGCGCTTTTCTGGCCAATTGAAAGACAGGGAAGGCATTACAACTTCCCCCTGTGACGTTCAAGCCCTATACCACCCCCCTGCTGTGAGTGGCTGGGGCGATCAGATGTCACCCGAGTATAAAAGTCGGCCCCTCCCGCGGCTCGCCACACATGCCTTGTGAGTTAGCTGAGGGAAAGTACTATCGTGCTGGTGCTGCTGTAGGGAGAGCGTTAGGAGTCAGTGTAGGCTTCAAGAACCCCAACGGTCCTTCTCAGGGCCACATCTACCTGTGTGCAGGCTGCTGCTAGCAGTGGTTTTTTTTTTTGTTTTCTCAAAATCGGCAGTGCAGAGCATTGCACCCGGCATTAGGGACAGAAGTGGTGTATAGGCAGGGAGAGTGTTAGGAGTGAGTGTAACCTTCAAGAACCTCAACGGTCCTTTCTAGGGCCAAATTTAACCGTGTGCAGTACTGTGCTGGCTGCTGTTAGCAGTGTTGCATTTTTTTTTTTTCTAAAAATCGTCTGTGCAGAGCATTGCACCCTCTATTGATACTACAGGGACAGAATTGTGTAGGCAGGGCCACAACACAGTTATTGTTCATTGAATATACACAGTGGGTCCTTCCCTTTGCTAAAAAGGACAAAAAATTATATTTGGCCAGCCTATGTCAGTCCTAAGGTCTCCGTGTACGTGTGTGCTGCGTGGACAACGTACAAAAATCAGACGCAACCAGCTACGGTTGAGTGCAGCCTTGCGCCATTGTCTTTCCTGACTGGCAAATACCTGCTCTGCTAGAGTTAATAACTCTGCTACACTAAAGTTGTGTGTCACTTTTTCAGGGCCACACTACAGTTCTAAAAGTTATTGTTCATTGAATATACGCAGTGGGTCCTTCCCTTTGCTAAAAAGGACAAAAAATTATATTTGGCCAGCCTGTGTCAGTCCTAAGGTCTCCGTGTACGTGTGTGCTGCGTGGACAACGTACAAAAATCAGACGCAACCAGCTACGGTTGAGTGCAGCCTTGCGCCATTGTCTTTCCTGACTGGCAAATACCTGCTCTGCTAGAGTTAATAACTCTGCTACACTATAGTTGTGTGACACTTTTTGAGGGCCACACCACAGATATTAAACTTCTTGTTCATTGAATATACGCAGTGGGTGCTTCCCTTTGCAAAAAAGGAAAAGAAATTATATTTGGCCTGCCTGTGTCAGTCCTAAGGTCTCCGTGTACGTGTGTGCTGCGTGGACAACGTACAAAAATCAGACGCAACCAGCTACGGTTTACTGCAGGCTTGCGCCATTGTCTTTCCTGACTGGCAAATACCTGCTCTGCTAGAGTTAATAACTCTGCTACACTATAGTTGTGTGACACTTTTTGAGGGCCACACCACAGATATTAAACTTCTTGTTCATTGAATATACGCAGTGGGTGCTTCCCTTTGCAAAAAAGGAAAAGAAATTATATTTGGCCTGCCTGTGTCAGTCCTAAGGTCTCCGTGTACGTGTGTGCTGCGTGGACAACGTACAAAAATCAGACGCAACCAGCTACGGTTTACTGCAGGCTTGCGCCATTGTCTTTCCTGACTGGCAAATACCTGCTCTGCTAGAGTTAATAACTCTGCTACACTAAAGTTGTGTGTCACTTTTTCAGGGCCACACTACAGTTCTAAAAGTTATTGTTCATTGAATATACGCAGTGGGTCCTTCCCTTTGCTAAAAAGGACAAAAAATTATATTTGGCCAGCCTGTGTCAGTCCTAAGGTCTCCGTGTACGTGTGTGCTGCGTGGACAACGTACAAAAATCAGACGCAACCAGCTACGGTTGAGTGCAGCCTTGCGCCATTGTCTTTCCTGACTGGCAAATACCTGCTCTGCTAGAGTTAATAACTCTGCTACACTATAGTTGTGTGACACTTTTTGAGGGCCACACCACAGATATTAAACTTATTGTTCATTGAATATACGCAGTGGGTGCTTCCCTTTGCAAAAAAGGAAAAGAAATTATATTTGGCCTGCCTGTGTCAGTCCTAAGGTCTCCGTGTACGTGTGTGCTGCGTGGACAACGTACAAAAATCAGACGCAACCAGCTACGGTTTACTGCAGGCTTGCGCCATTGTCTTTCCTGACTGGCAAATACCTGCTCTGCTAGAGTTAATAACTCTGCTACACTATAGTTGTGTGACACTTTTTGAGGGCCACACCACAGATATTAAACTTCTTGTTCATTGAATATACGCAGTGGGTGCTTCCCTTTGCAAAAAAGGAAAAGAAATTATATTTGGCCTGCCTGTGTCAGTCCTAAGGTCTCCGTGTACGTGTGCTGCGTGGACAACGTACAAAAATCAGACGCAACCAGCTACGGTTTACTGCAGGCTTGCGCCATTGTCTTTCCTGACTGGCAAATACCTGCTCTGCTAGAGTTAATAACTCTGCTACACTAAAGTTGTGTGTCACTTTTTCAGGGCCACACTACAGTTCTAAAAGTTATTGTTCATTGAATATACGCAGTGGGTCCTTCCCTTTGCTAAAAAGGACAAAAAATTATATTTGGCCAGCCTGTGTCAGTCCTAAGGTCTCCGTGTACGTGTGTGCTGCGTGGACAACGTACAAAAATCAGACGCAACCAGCTACGGTTGAGTGCAGCCTTGCGCCATTGTCTTTCCTGACTGGCAAATACCTGCTCTGCTAGAGTTAATAACTCTGCTACACTAAAGTTGTGTGTCACTTTTTCAGGGCCACACTACAGTTCTAAAAGTTATTGTTCATTGAATATACGCAGTGGGTCCTTCCCTTTGCTAAAAAGGACAAAAAATTATATTTGGCCAGCCTGTGTCAGTCCTAAGGTCTCCGTGTACGTGTGTGCTGCGTGGACAACGTACAAAAATCAGACGCAACCAGCTACGGTTGAGTGCAGCCTTGCGCCATTGTCTTTCCTGACTGGCAAATACCTGCTCTGCTAGAGTTAATAACTCTGCTACACTATAGTTGTGTGACACTTTTTGAGGGCCACACCACAGATATTAAACTTCTTGTTCATTGAATATACGCAGTGGGTGCTTCCCTTTGCAAAAAAGGAAAAGAAATTATATTTGGCCTGCCTGTGTCAGTCCTAAGGTCTCCGTGTACGTGTGTGCTGCATGGACAACGTACAAAAATCAGACGCAACCAGCTACGGTTTACTGCAGGCTTGCGCCATTGTCTTTCCTGACTGGCAAATACCTGCTCTGCTAGAGTTAATAACTCTGCTACACTAGAGTTGTGTGACACTTTTTGAGGGCCACACCACAGATATTAAACTTCTTGTTCATTGAATATACGCAGTGGGTGCTTCCCTTTCCAAAAAAGGAAAAGAAATTATATTTGGCCTGCCTGTGTCAGTCCTAAGGTCTCCGTGTACGTGTGTGCTGCGTGGACAACGTACAAAAATCAGACGCAACCAGCTACGGTTTACTGCAGGCTTGCGCCATTGTCTTTCCTGACTGGCAAATACCTGCTCTGCTAGAGTTAATAACTCTGCTACACTAAAGTTGTGTGTCACTTTTTCAGGGCCACACTACAGTTCTAAAAGTTATTGTTCATTGAATATACGCAGTGGGTCCTTCCCTTTGCTAAAAAGGACAAAAAATTATATTTGGCCAGCCTGTGTCAGTCCTAAGGTCTCCGTGTACGTGTGTGCTGCGTGGACAACGTACAAAAATCAGACGCAACCAGCTACGGTTTACTGCAGGCTTGCGCCATTGTCTTTCCTGACTGGCTAATACCTGCTCTGCTAGAGTTAATAACTCTACTACACTATAGTTGTGTGACACTTTTTGAGGGCCACACCACAGATATTAAACTTCTTGTTCATTGAATATACGCAGTGGGTGCTTCCCTTTGCAAAAAAGGAAAAGAAATTATATTTGGCCTGCCTGTGTCAGTCCTAAGGTCTCCGTGTACGTGTGTGCTGCGTGGACAACGTACAAAAATCAGACGCAACCAGCTACGGTTTACTGCAGGCTTGCGCCATTGTCTTTCCTGACTGGCAAATACCTGCTCTGCTAGAGTTAATAACTCTGCTACACTATAGTTGTGTGACACTTTTTGAGGGCCACACCACAGATATTAAACTTCTTGCTCATTGAATATACGCAGTGGGGTCTTCCCTTTGCTAAAAAGGAAAAGAAATTATATTTGGCCTGCAGGCTTGCGCCAATTTATTTCCTGCCTGGGAAATCAAATCACTGGTAATACAGCATGCTGAGGGGTAGGGGTAAGCCTAGAGGACGTGGACGTGGACGTGGCCGAGGACGCGTAGGCCCAAGTGAGGGTGTGGGCACAGGCCGAGCTCCTGATCCAGGTGTGTCGCAGCCGACTGCTGCGCGATTAGGAGAGAGGCACGTTTCTGGCGTCCCCACATTCATCGCCCAATTAATGGGTCCACGCGGGAGACCTTTATTAGAAAATGAGCAGTGTGAGCAGGTCCTGTCCTGGATGGCAGAAAGTGCTTCGAGCAACCTATCGTCCAGCCACAGTTCTGCGCCGTCCACTGCTGCAAATCCGAATCCTCTGTCTGCTGCTCCTCCTTCCTCCCAGCCTCCTCACTCCACTACAATGACACCTGCTCAGGAGCGGGAACACTCCCAGGAACTGTTCTCGGGCCCCTGCTCAGATTGGGCAGCAGTGGTTCCTCTCCCACCAGAGGAGTTTATCGTCACTGATGCCCAACCATTCGAAAGTTCCCGGGGTCCGGGGGAAGAGGCTGGGGACTTCCGCCAACTGTCTCAAGAACTTTCTGTGGGTGAGGAGGACGATGACGATGAGACACAGTTGTCTTGCAGTGAGGTAGTAGTAAGGGCAGTAAGTCCAAGGGAGCAGCGCACAGAGGATTCGGAGGAAGAGCAGCAGGACGATGAGGTGACTGACCCCACCTGGTGTGCAACGCCTACTCAGGACAGGTCTTCAGAGGGGGAGGCAAGGGCATCAGCAGGGCAGGTTGCAAGAGGCAGTGCGGTGGCCAGGGGTAGAGGCAGGGCCAGACCGAATAATCCACCAAGTGTTTCCCAAAGCACACCCTCGCACCATGCCACCCTGCAGAGGCCGAGGTGCTCTAAGGTCTGGCAGTTTTTCACAGAGACGCCTGATGACCGACGAACAGTGGTGTGCAACCTTTGTCGCGCCAAGATCAGCTGGGGAGCCACCACCAACAGCCTCACCACCACCATTGCGCAGACATATGATGGCCAAGCACCCCACAAGGTGGGACGAAGGCCGTTCACCGCCTCCGGTTTGCACCGCTGCCTCTCCCCCTGTGCCCCAACCTGCCACTGAGATCCAACCTCCCTCTCAGGACACAGGCACAACCGTCTCATGGCCTGCACCCACACCCTCACCTCCGCTGTCCTCGGCCCCATCCAGCAATGTCTCGCACCGCACAGTCCAGCCGTCGCTAGCGCAAGTGTTGGAGCGCAAGCGCAAGTACGCCACCACGCACCCGCACGCTCAATCGTTAACCGTCCACATAGCCAAATTTATCAGCCTTGAGATGCTGCCGTATAGGGTTGTGGAAACGGAGTCCTTCAAAGCTATGATGGCGGCGGCGGCCCCGCGCTACTCAGTTCCCAGTCGCCACTACTTTTCCCGATGTGCCGTCCCAGCCCTGCACGACCACGTCTCCCGCAACATTGTACGCGCCCTCACCAATGCGGTTAGTGGCAAGGTCCACTTAACTACGGACACGTGGACAAGCACAGGCGGGCAGGGCCACTACATCTCCCTGACGGCACATTGGGTGAATTTAGTGGAGGCTGGGACAGAGTCAGAGCCTGGGACCGCTCACGTCCTACCCACCCCCAGAATTGCGGGCCCCAGCTCGGTGGTGGTATCTGCGGCGGTGTATGCTTCTTCCACTAAAGCACCCTCCTCCTCCTCCTCCTCAACCTCTGTCTCGCAATCTAGATGTGTCAGCAGCAGCATGACGTCGCCAGCAGTCGGTGTCGCGCGGCGTGGCAGCACAGCGGTGGGCAAGCGTTAGCAGGCCGTGCTGAAACTACTCAGCTTAGGAGATAGGAGGCACACGGCCCACGAATTGCTGCAGGGTCTGACAGAGCAGACGGACCGTTGGCTTGCGCCGCTGAGCCTCCAACCGGGCATGGTCGTGTGTGACAACGGCCGTAACCTGGTGGCGGCTCTGCAGCTCGGCAGCCTCACGCACGTGCCATGCCTGGCCCACGTCTTTAATTTGGTGGTTCAGCGCTTTCTGAAAAGCTACCCACGCTTGTCAGACCTGCTCGTAAAGGTGCGCCGGCTCTGCGCACATTTCCGCAAGTCCCACACGGACGCTGCCACCCTGCGCACCCTGCAACATCGCTTTAATCTGCCAGTGCACCGACTGCTGTGCGACGTGCCCACACGGTGGAACTCTACGCTCCACATGTTGGCTAGGCTCTATGAGCAGCGTAGAGCTATAGTGGAATACCAACTCCAACATGGGCGGCGCAGTGGGAGTCAGCCTCCTCAATTCTTTTCAGAAGAGTGGCCCTGGTTGGCAGACATCTGCCAGGTCCTTCGAAACTTTGATCAGTCTACCCAGGTGGTGAGCGGCGATGCTGCAATCATTAGCGTCACCATTCCTCTGCTATGCATCTTGAGAACTTCCCTGCAAACCATAAAGGCAGCCGCTTTGCGCTCGGAAACAGAGACGGGGGAAGACAGTATGTCGCTGGATAGTCAGAGCACCCTCCTGTCTATATCTCAGCGCGTTCAGGAGGGGGAGGAGGAGGATGAGGAGGATGAGGAGGAGGGGGAAGAGACAGCTTGGCCCACTGCTGACGGTACACATGCTGCTGGGCTGTCATCATTTCAGCGTGTATGGCCGGAGGAGGAGGAGGAGGAGGAGGAGGAGGAGGAGGATCCTGAAAGTGATCTTCCTAGTGCGGACAGCCATGTGTTGCGTACAGGTACCCTGGCACACATGGCTGACTTCATGTTAGGATGCCTTTCTCGTGACCCTCGCATTCAACGCATTCTGGCCACTACGGATTACTGGGTGTACACACTGCTCGACCCACGCTATAAGGAGAACCTTCCCAGTCTCATTCCCGAAGAGGAAAGGGGTTCGAGAGTGTTGCTATACCACAGGACCCTGGCGGACAAGCTGATGGTAAAATTCCCATCCGACAGCGCTAGTGGCAGAAGGCGCAGTTCCGAGGGCCAGGTAGCAGGGGAGGTGCGTAGATCGAGCAGCATGTACAGCCCAGACAGTGCAACAGTCTTTAAGGGCCTGGCCAGCTTTATGGCTCCCCAGCAAGACTGTGTCACCGCTCCCCAGTCAAGGCTGAGTCGGCGGGAGCACTGTAAAAGGATGGTGAGGGAGTACGTAGCCGATCGCACGACCATCCTCGGTGACGCCTCTGCCCCCTACAACTACTGGGTGTCGAAGCTGGACACGTGGCCTGAACTAGCGCTGTATGCCCTGGAGGTGCTTGCTTGTCCTGCAGCTAGCGTCTTGTCGGAGAGGGTGTTTAGTGCGGATGGGGGAATCATCACAGATAAGCGTACCCGCCTGTCAACCGACAGTGCCGACAGGCTAACACTCATCAAGATGAACAAAGCCTGGATTTCCCCAGACTTCTCTTCTCCACCAGCGGACAGCAGCGATACGTAAGCAATACGTATTATGCACCCGCGGATGGAAGCTATGTTCTCTCTCACCATCCAAAACGGGGACATTTCTGCTTCATCAATCTGTGTCTAATATTCCTCCTCCTCCTCCTGCTCCTCCTCCTGAAACCTCAGGTAATCACGCTGAACGGGCAATTTTTCTTAGGCCCACAAGGCTCACTCATCTAATTTTTCGAAACAATTTTTATATGTTTCAATGCTCTTAAAAGCGTTGAAACTTTAACTTGAACCAATTTTTCGTTAAACTGGGCTGCCTCCAGGCCTAGTTACCACTTAAGCCACATTAACCAAAGCGATTAATGGGTTTCACCTGCCATCTTGGTTGGGCATGGCCAATTTTTACTGAGGTACATTAGTACTGTTGGTACACCAATTTTTGGGGGCCCTCACCTACAGTGTAATCATAGCAATTTGTATGTTCTTCACCTGCACTCATGGTACAGAAGTGTGTGTGGGGTTGGCCTACACTCTAGCTACATAAATGTAACTTGGGCCTTGGCTATACTGCAGCTACTGAAATGGAACGAAGACTGCGCTCCCACTATACTGCTGCTTCGGAATTGTTACTGGGGCCTGTCTTGAGTGCTACTATTGCTGACATGGAACGAAGACTGCGCTCCCGCTATAATGCTGCTAGTGATATGTTAGTGGGGCCTGTCTTGAGTGCTACTATTGCTGACATGGAACGAAGACTGCGCTCCCGCTATAATGCTGCTAGTGATATGTTAGTGGGGCCTGTCTTGAGTGCTACTATTGCTGACATGGAACGAAGACTGCGCTCCCGCTATAATGCTGCTAGTGATATGTTAGTGGGGCCTGTCTTGAGTGCTACTATTGCTGACATGGAACGAAGACTGCGCTCCCGCTATAATGCTGCTAGTGATATGTTAGTGGGGCCTGTCTTGAGTGCTACTATTGCTGACATGGAACGAAGACTGCGCTCCCGCTATAATGCTGCTAGTGATATGTTAGTGGGGCCTGTCTAATGCTACGGCTGAAATGTTACGAATTCTGGGCTCTGCCTATACCGCTGCTAATGGTATGTCTCTGGGGTGTGGAAACAGGCTTCCCAAAGACATGATGGCGGCGAGGCCATTTCCCACCAACGCGGTTACTGCAAAGGTGCATATAACCACGGACACGTGTAGAGGACACGTAGTGCCTCAAAAACATCCCCCTCCTCCTCCAACAGGGAAAACAAACATTCTTGGCAAATGCCTTTGCATTGGTTCGTCTGGTGGCAGTCCAAGAATTTCACCTTTACCGACACTACAAGAGAGACCCCCCACCATCCCCCCGCCACGGCCCACTTAATCCTGGCCACATTCCGAAAACCAACAAAATAAAACCGCGCTACTAGGTCCGCAGTCACCACCACATTACCACCAACGCGGTTACTGTAAAGGTGCATATAACCACGGACATGTGTAGAGGACACGTAGTGCCTCAAAAACATCCCCCTCCTCCTCCAACAGGGAAAACAAACATTCTTGGCAAATGCCTTTGCATTGGTTCGTCTGGTGGCAGTCCAAGAATTTCACCTTTACCGACACTACAAGAGAGACCCCCCACCATCCCCCCGCCACGGCCCACTTAATCCTGGCCACATTCCGAAAACCAACAAAATAAAACCGCGCTACTAGGTCCGCAGTCACCACCACATTACCACCAACGCGGTTACTGTTAAGGTACATATTACCAGTCTGACTGGGGCATGCAGAGACACCTTGACAGAATAAATAGTGTGTGACACATAGGTTCCCCATTGCTATGCCCACGTGTGCAGCTCCTGATGGCGGTGGCACAGGATTCTATTTCTCATTGCTTCTGTACAGCATTGTGGGCTATCGCCCCGCCACTTTTAAAGAGGGTCGCTGCCTAGCCGTGCCAACCTCTGCAGTGTGTGCCTGCGGTTCCTCCTCATGGCAGACGCACTTCTAAATAGACATGAGGGTGGTGAGGCATTACGGCAGCTGAAGGCTGCGCAGGGACACTTTGGTGTGCGCTGTGAGGGGGAGGGGGGGCGGTTGGGCAGCATGTAACCCAGGAGAAGTGGCAGTGGAGTGTCATGCAGGCAGTGATTGTGCTTTGTTGGAGGTAGTGTGGTGCTTAGCTAAGGTATGCCATGCTAATGAGGGCTTTTCAGAAGTAAAAGTTTTTGGGAGGGGGGGGGGCCCCACTCTTGCCGCTATTGTGGCTTAATAGTGGGACCTGTGAACTTGAGATGCAGCCCAACATGTAGCACCTCGCCTGCCCTATCCGTTGCTGTGTCGTTCCCATCACTTTCTTGAATTGCCCAGATTTTCACACAAGGAAACCTTAGCGAGCATCGGCGAAATACAAAAATGCTCGGGTCGCCCATTGACTTCAATGGGGTTCGTTACTCGAAACGAACCCTCGAGCATCACGAAAAGTTCGTCCCGAGTAACGAGCACCCGAGCATTTTGGTGCTCGCTCATCTCTAATAAGGATGCATTATTTTTGACTGAGGGCAAAAGGGGGCATTATTATTGACTGGAAGCATATAGTTTTATTATTGGTAATATTGATCTTTGTACTCCTGTAATAAATAACAATATTGTGGTATTAGTTTTTATGTAATGGCAATATGTGGTTATGGTGTGGTGGTAAGATTTGACTCATATGTTATTATTATTATTGGTAATGCTGGTCTATAGTATAGTAGTGATTATATGGTTAAGTATGATTGCAGTGATACAGTGGGCATATTTCTATTTTCTTTCACTTTTACAAAATAAAACACGTACTGTGATTCACAAAAATTTTGTGACAAGTGAGCCGTGCCCGCCTCATTGGCTCCTTACCTCCTACATAGTAACATAGTATGTTAGGTTTAATGAAAAAAATATCCATCTAGTTCAGCCTGACGATCGCGTTAAAGTCAATGGGCTGTAAAAAAAAGTGAAGTTTAAGCTCCCCTTGCGGATCGGATCTGTAAGGGGAGCAGAGAGTACTCACCCCCGGTCTGCTGCACCGTCCGGCGTCTTCAATCTTCTCCCGGCCCCTGCCGCCGGCGTCTGCGCATGCGCGCCAGACGCATTATGTCACGCGCATGCGCAGAAAGCCCGGAGGCCCTGGAAATTTTAAAACTCTCTGCTACCGGCTAGTATGAGTAGCCGAGTGCAGGGAGCTGTCACCGGGAGCCGCGATCCTGTAAAAGTTAAAAAAAAGTTTAAAAAGTGTAAAAAAAAAAAAAGTTTGTTTCATATCCCCTCATGGATCATATCCATGAGGGGAGATGAAATTAGGTACCTTAAGCCCTCAGATTTAGCCGTGGACCTTGCAGACCAAAATGGCAGACGCCGGCGCAAAAGCCGCAGATTGGCGGGGTAATTTAAAATCTCCCCGCACCTGGCTACTAAATGTAGCCAAGAGCCTGGAGATTTCATGGGGTGCCATGGTACGCTTTTCCCAGTCACGTGGTCGCCGTTATCCAATGGATAACGGCGATCACGTAAAAGTTAAAAAAAAGCTCAATTTTCACCTCCCATCACAGATCGGATCCGTGAGGGGAGGTGAAATTACTTAAATAAGGCCACCGGTGATGTCCCCTGACTGGATCCTTATCTGCGGACCTTCCCCCAGTTTTGGCGCATGCGCCCATCGCCAAAATAGCGGACTCAAGCGCAGAAGCTGGGGAGGGCAAAAGAAAATTTAAAATCTCCTTGCTCCTGGCTACTAAAGGTAGCCAAGAGCTTAGAGATGTCATGGGGGGTCGCGGGGAGCGGTCTTCAGTCACGTGATCGCCATTATCCAATGGATAATGGCGATCATGTAAAAGTTAAAAGACAGTCAAAGTTTGACGCTCCGTTCAGTTTGGGCCCCGTTGTGCATCCAGACAGAAAATTAGGGCCACAATGGGTATGTTTCTGAACACGGGACAAATGGGGGTATACATTTTGGGGTAAACGTCTTCATTCCTATGTATGCTGTACAAAAAAAACTATTTTTAAAATGACATAATTGCCAAGAACTCTACATGTTCTTGGCAATTCTTGGGCGCTCAAGAACTCTACATGTGTGCTATGGGGCCTAAAAGGATTTCAAGCAAAATGTCTGTTCTGAAAGACACTGACTACTTCTTTTATTTTGGGCCCTGTTGTGCACTTAGATATACGATTAGGGCCACAATGGGTATATTTCTGAACACATGACAAACAGGGGGATCCATTTTACAGAGTGTAAATCCTCATTTTCATGTAAACTATAGGAAAAAATATGTCTTTAAAATGACATATTTGCAAAAATATGAAATTTTACTTTTTCTCCTCTAAATTGAAGTAATTCCTGAAATAAAACTGTGGGGTCAAAATACTCATGACACCCCTCAGTGAATACATAAAGGGGTGTAGTTTTTAAAATAGGGTCATTTGTGGAGGTATCTATCATTCTGACACCTATGAGCCTTTGCAATCTTGGCTTGGTGCAGGAAAATAAAGTGTTCCTCAAAATGCTGAAAAGTAATGTTAAATTTGTATGTCTCCTAAAATGTTAAAAAAACATAAAAGTTTTTCAAATGTGCATTCAGAATAAAGTAAATAGATGGAAATATATATCTTAGCAAAAGTTTGTACAGTATGTTTGCATATTTGATATATTACAATTGAAATTGTCAAAAAACGATAATTTTTTCAAAATGTTCCCAATATTGGCACCTTTAATATATATATATATATATATATATATATATATATATATATATACACACACACACACAAATTATATTGACTATTTTCACCACCTAAATGAAGTACATCGTGGTCGAAAAAACAATTTCATAATCACTTGGATATGCAGAACCTTTACGGAGCTATTCTATGTTAAAGTGACACATGTCAGATTTCCAAAATTTGGCCTGGTCATTAAGGCGCAAACAGGCTTGGTCACTAAGGGGTTAAGGATACCTCCTCTTTTAGGGATAAGGTCTTATCCCCATTTTTTAAATCTGGACATGACAATTTAATCCATGTCATTACCCAAAAACTAGTCCAAGGGGGGGCGTGCCCTGGCCGATGGAGAGCTAGGACGTGCGGTACCTGCACTCTGTCTCCCTCACGGCATAATTTGATTAAAATCAGGCATCCACATACCAAATTACCGCAGGAGACAGAGATGGAAAAGAAGAGGGGAGGCACCAGCTCCAACAAGCCCAGAGACAAGGACTCTGGTCCCCTGGACCGCTATATGACTGCCGGTGGGGACAGCCACAAAGAGGAGGGGGAAGGCGGGAAACCATCATCCCCGGAGCCGACCGCAGAGGACAGGGTGAGAGGATCCCAGCGGCAACAATCTCAGGAGGCAGACCTCCACAAGGAGACGACAGCCCCACCTCACCTGAGCGTCCAGCAGCGATGGCACGGCACCCGGGTCACACACAAGATGGCGTCGGCCACAGCATGGAGGACCACACGCGGCTGCGACAACCAGCAGGTCCGAGGTCAGACCAGGATAAGAAGAACCCGGCCCCCCCTCCATACCTGAAACCCCACTCACCGCCGAGGGAGAAGACCCAGCCATAGGCGCCGAGACCGGGGGATTCACAGGCCGAGCCGGAAGCGCGGGCCTTGCCGCCATCTTCCCGTAGCCCTCCACCGGAAGTGAAGGACTTCACGAGCCCAAAGCCGCGGAGGGAGGCGGTGGGCGCTCCCGCTGCACCACAGAAAGTACTCCTCAATACAAGTACAGGGGAGGGGGACATGGCCAACCCCACCACCGCACGGGAAGCCAGGCCAAGGCAAGATAGGCTCGGGAGGGAGGTGATAAACCGAGAGGGGGCAATATACAGACCACCACCACCCTCACCCAGAGACACTGTAATAGAGGGGGAAGAGGAGTGGGCCGCCTCAATCGGACCTTCTCCTGGATCCCTGAGGGGGAGAGAAAGAGAGAGACCCTCAGGCCACATAAGCAAAGAGCCTAGACCCGGTCAAAATCTAGACACCCCTGCTCACGAGACCACAGGAGACAGCAAAATTAAAGAGAAAGCGCCACAGCCACCCGTATCCGGCAGGGAAGCCGATGAAATCACCCCTACTAAATCCTCGTCTCTCAAACACCAGCGAGGGAGACAAATACCAAACACAAAGGCCTCATATGAGACACAGGTGCAGGGAGAAGTGGGGAACCCAAAACACCCTAATAAAGATACAACAGACAATTGGGATTGGAAGGAACATCTCAGGTCGATCCCCACCAAAGAGGACCTCGACAACCACTTTGCCTCATCACAAAAATTAGCACTGGAATTCCTTCAAAAAGAAATTCAACAAATGGGGCAATGTGTTAGGGAAACAGAGGAGAAGCAAGACTTAATGCTTCAGCACTTAAATGAACATCACGACATCTTAAGCGAACACGCTTTTCAAATAGCTGAACTTGCCAATCATCTAGATGACATAGAGAATCGTCACAGATGAAATAATTTAAGAATCTGAGGCCTGAGTGAAGAAATAAAAAACAAACACCTAGAGGCCTGGGCCACCAAGTGTTTTGGAGAACTACTGGAAAGACCCGGGCCCTAGGCCTACAGAACCGGAAAGACCTAGGGACGTAGTCTGTAGGGTACACTTCTTCAAGGAGAAAGAAGAGATCCTGCGCCAGATCAGAAACAAAGGACCGATCAAATTCCGAGACAGAAATCTGCAGTTCCTATTGGATCTTTCCAGAAAGACACTTCAACAACGCTGAGCACTCAGACCACTGCTACTATTGTTGAAGGAACGGGAGATTCCATATCGTTGGGGATACCCCTTCCAATTGGTGGGGGGCATAGGGAGAGAAGGTGCAATCTTTAGATCTCTGGGAGACCTTCCTAAATTCCTCACGACACTCAAGCTACCGATGGTCTCTCTACCAGAATGGCCAAAAATGTGCTCTCCTTCACTCCCCCCTCCTAAGGGGCAATGGCAACCAGTGAACAACAACCGCAAAAAGCCAAATACGAACAACCAGGATCATCCCTCAAAGACCCATGCTCAATGAGAGAGAGGAGGTCTATACTCAATATGTGACTCTTTCGAGGAACGCAGGGTAGCCCTGGAGAAACATAGACACATGGACATGTGACTTAATAATCACTCTTTATGAAGTCACCGACTCTATGTGAACAGGATTTACACCCTGCCTCAAGAGCCAAGACACGTCACTAACCCATCACCAGAGCAGATAGACTCTCTGTCTGTGGAAAGTCTCCCTCCCAGAGACAGTGTACCCCCATATTCTGGGCTACTTGGCTCTCTTTCACCCTTCAACTGTCTGGTTCAGCTCCCCTTCCCAGGGGGGTTCTCCTCTATCTCCCGTCACTTTTTCTCCATTCTCCCTTTCCTTAAGTTTCCTTTTATTTCCTCTTTCCCAACTACAAAGGTGTGGATGCCCAACATGTTGATTCCAGCCGCCATGGGGGAGGGGAGAGGGGCTTGGACCTGGACTTGACAGGACCCAATTACCCCCCCCCCCCCCACTAGGGACCGCAGCCTCACACGGCTGTGCAGACGATAGTCGTTTGCTAGTAACCGAAGATTGTCCACTCAAGAGACCAAAACCCGCAATGCTACTGTATTTTTACAAGTGGATGTTTGTTATTCATGTTTTCCCCCACCCCTCTACCCCTGTGTGTGATCCCTTCCCCACTCCATTCCAGGCCACTCTCCTAGGTGGGAAACCACCTCTCAACACCAGAGGACCACCAACACGTTCTCCTCATACAACAAGATGGCCCGACTAAATGTCTGCTCTTTCAACACGAAAGGTCTAAATTGCCCTAACAAGCGCAATCAGGTGTTGTTCAGGCTCCACAGGAAAAGGGTAACAATTGCATTACTCCAAGAAACTCATTTCCCACGTAGTGGTCCCCCAGACTGCAGGAGGAACAAATTCTACCTTGTATGGTTTCACTCCACTCACCCAGAAAACAAAACCTGTGGAGTCTCTATAACATTTCACAAATCCCTGACTCCCGTAATTCTATCACAAGAGTTGGGGGACGATGGGAGATACATCTTCCTTTAGGTTTCGGTGGCCAATAAGATTCTTACAATTGCTAACATGTACTTCCCCAACCAGGGTCAAGTGGGCTTCACCTTAGAAACTCTCCGGAGACTGAAGGACTTTGCGGAAGGTACACCAATCATTCTGGGAGGCGATTTTAACATGTGTATGGACCACAGACTAGACTCCTCCACGGGACGCTCTGTACTCACAAGAGCAGCTATACGTAAGGTCCAGAGAACACTTGTGAATATGGACCTGATCGACTTATGGCGCACTCTCCACCTGGGTAAGTGTGATTACAGTTTCCATTCCATGGCACACAACTCATATAGTAGAATTGATTATATATTCATCTCACATAGTTTACTTGACAATGCTCCCTAGATGTATTTCTGTGGTCAGACTATTCACTGGTTTTTGCATCCATAGCCCGGGGGCGGGGAAAGGGGCGTATCCACATGGCGCCTAAACGAAAACTTACGATAGCATATGCCAGAATGAGGTAAAAAACACAATAGAAAATTTCAGAGTTGATCACGCGGTGGACCCCACACCAGCCCCGATAAAATGGGAAACTCTTAAAGGGAGTATTTATTTCCCATGGAGCCAGGATCAAAAAAGAGCAAACAGCTAGATTCACCCAACTAATAAGAGACCTTAATGTAAGGGAAACGTCAAATAAATCACAGGCTACTGCCACCCTACAAGTTGAAATTTTGGAGCTACGACTAGAGATGAGCGAGTGTACTCGGAAAAGCACTACTCGCTCGAGTAATTTGCTTTATCCGAGTATCGCTGTGCTCGTCCCTGAAGATTCGGGTGCCGCTGCGGCTGACAGGTGAGTCGCAGTGGGGAGCAGGGGAGAGCGGGCGGGAGAGAGGGAGAGAAAGATCTCCCCTCCGTTCCTCCCCGCTCTCCCCTGCAGCTCCCTGCTCCGTGCCGGCACCCGAATCTTCAGGGACGAGCACAGCGATACTCGGATAAAGCAAATTACTCGAGTGAGTAGTGCTTTTCCGAGTACGCTCGCTCATCTCTAGCTACGACAAAAAATATTAGACATTTTAGATCAAAAAGCCCTGGGCAGGAAAGACAAACTTAAAGCTGGCTACTATGAATACAGATATAAGAGCGGCAGATGGTTGGCTAGAGCATTACATCCTCGGACTTCCCATCCACACATTCACTCGATCAACTCGGCTGAGGGTAGACGGTTGCACTCTCCGAAGGACATATTAGAGGAATTTCGCCTTTATTATTCAAAACTGTATAATATCCCCGAGACGCAGACCACATCGGATGTCCAACACAGACAGAAGATAGAGGGATACCTTGATCTCCATGTCTCGAGGCATCTCTCCCCAGAGGAATCTTTGGCTCTGGAGGGGGATCTGGAGGCAGAGGAGCTCAAGCAGGTGATCCAAGAAATTAAAACCGGGAAAAGCCCGGGACCAAATGGGTTCTCCCCGGGGTTTTACAAGGTTTGCGAAGGCTTATTCTCTGACCTAATCCTGAAGGCCTTCAACACTATATCCTGGGGATGTCCTTTACCATCCCAAGCCCTTCAGGCTCACATCATACTGATTCCTAAACCTGGGAAGGACCCCTTGGCGTGTGGCAATTACCGACCGATCTAGCTTATCAATTGCGACCTTAAAATTTTTTCAAAGATCATAGCGAACAGAATAAATATCCCGATACCACGACTCATACATGGGGATAAGGTGGGTTTCGTCCCAGGAAGGGAGGCCAGGGATAACTCGGCCAAGACCCTGTCCTTGATCAACTGGGCGAGGAAGAAAAGATCACCACTCTGTCTGCTCTCTGTCGATGCAGAGAAAGCATTTGACAGGATCAGTTGGAGATTCCTGGAAGCGACGTTACAGAGGGTAGGATTAGGGCCTAGGGCCCTTGCATGGATCATGGCACTATATAAGAACCCCTCGGCCCAGGTCAGGGTCAACAGTAGTCTGTCCGCCCCTTTCGAGATCAAAAACAGTACACGCCAAGGGTGTCCTCTGTCCCCCACGTTATACATAATGGTGATGGAGGCCTTAGCCAACGCCATTAGATATAATCCTTCAATAAAAAGTATACGGGTAGGGAGGGAAGAACACAAGGCCGCACTCTATGCAGATGATCTACTAGTCTACATTACAGAGCCACAAGTAGGCCTCCCCAATATCATGCAAAAATTCAGAGCTTTTGGCAAATTAAACAATTATAAAATCAATGCCCAAAAGTCGTGATTCTTAACGTTTCAATCCCCAGAAGAGAAGCAGAGGACCTGGCTACAGCCTTCCCATTTCTCTGGAAAGATGATACCTTTAAATATTTAGGAATACAGATTCTGACGGATTTAACTAGGTTATACGAACTAAATTATAAACCAATCCTACTGACCCTAACAAGAGACTTGGAAAGATGGTCGGGAACACCACTGACGTGGTTTGGTAGGATGGGTGCAATTAAGATGGACATACTCTCGAGACTGCTATATATTTTCCAGACGGCAACATGTAACCCCCCGAACATCTTCTTCGATAAACTGCGAGGCCAACTACTTAAGTTCATCTGGAAAGGCGGTTCTAAAAGACTTAGTCATCAAAGTCTAACTAAACCAAAAGAAAAGGGCGGAGTGGGACTACCCGACTTTCGCTTGTACCATAAAGCGACCATTGGAACTTTTATACTAGACCTGTTCCATCACAGGGAGGACAAATTCTGGGTACAAATAGAAAACAGTAACAACCCTGAGACCAGGGGGGTGTTCTGGATCCCGGGTAAGGTCCATTGGGAGAAAGTAGAGATATTGTTCAGGATAAACACATTGTTAAGGGCCTGGAAGGGGGTATGCCGGATTGCGGCCCCGGGGCCCTTACCCCTCTGGTTGGGAACCCGAATCTTCAGGCAACCCTACTGACATGCAACCTGGAGTTCCTACCCACAGGAGTGGAGGCTATGGTGGGGGAAATGGTAGAATCAGGGGACATACGAGACCTGGGGTCCCTGGGGGGGTCCGGTAGGTCGGCCCCGGGCTCATGAATGCAATACCTACAGATACGTAGCTATCTGGGTAGGATAAAACCTCCCCGGGGATGGAACATGACGCAGACCCCCTTCAAGAAACTATGCTGTGCCTCGGAAACTCCCAGACACATGGTATCAATACTCTACAATCTATTAGTAGAGGAACACCTGGGAAATCACCAACCTAGATGGATAGGTGCATGGGAGGAGGCATTAGGCAGGTCCTTTCCGGCGTAGTTATGGGGTAAAGCGTTCCAGCTTACTCACAAAATGTCAATATCCAGTAGGCTTCAGGAGCTAAATTTTAAGATCATTTCGAGATGGTACTTGACCCCGGAGAGATTGCACTCCTTCTTCCCCTCAACTCCAAACATTTGCTGGCATTGCGGAGCAGACAGAGGTTCAATGCTCCACATTTGGTGAGACTGCCCCATGGTCACATCCATATGGCAGGATGTGAAACACCTATTTGAAAGAGTGTGCAGAGAATCACTTGCCCAGACACCTGAGTTGGCACTTCTGTCCATCACCCACGAGGATGCTCATTCACTCAAAGCAAGCTTGCTAAAATTCTTCATTATAGCCACAAGGCAGGTGATTCCTAGATTTTGGAAACAGAGCACAGAGATTCCTAGAAGTGCATGGGTAGGAGCGATGGATGAGATTGAGAGAATGGAGATACTCAGAGTGGCGGAAGACCCGATGGGATATGATAAGTTCTATCGAACTTGGGCAACCTGGATAGACATACGAAATACACCCATGTTCTCGAGATGGTTAGTCACAGGTAACTGCGAGTGAGTGTGTGGTAAACATATAACAACTGGTAAAAATAAGGATAGTTTCTGGATCAGCAAGCATGATCACTTGTATTAAAGCAGACGTTTGGGCAGTTTAATGATCTGAAGCATTCAGGCATTTGTTCACACAATGCCAAGGAGGAAAGACATCAGCAATTACCTTACAGAAGCAACTTTTGCTGCCCATCAGTCTAGGAAGGGTTATAATTAGAGATGAGCGAGCACCAAAATGCTCGGGTGCTCGTTACTCGGGACGAAATTATCGCGATGCTCAGGGGTTCGTTTCGAGTAACGAACCCCATTGAAGTCAATGGGCGACTCGAGCATTTTTGTATATCGCCGATGCTCGCTAAGGTTTTCATTTGTGAAAATCTGGGCAATTCAAGAAAGTGATGGGAACGACACAGCAACGGATAGGGCAGGCGAGGGGCTACATGTTGGGCTGCATCTCAAGTTCACAGGTCCCACTATTAAGCCACAATAGCGGCAAGAGTAGGCCACCCCCCTCCCAATAATTTTTACTTCTGAAAAGCCGTCATTAGCAATGCATACCTTAGCTAAGCACCACACTACCTCCAACAAAGCACAATCACTGCCTACATCACACTCCGCTGCCACTTCTCCTGGGTTACATGCTGCCCAACCCCCCCCCCTCCCCCCTGCACGACCCAGTGTCCACAGCGCACACCAAAGTGTCCCTGCGCAGCCTTCAGCTGCCCTGATGCCACGCCACACGTCTATTTATAAGTGCGTCTGCCATGAGGAGGAACCGCAGGCACACACTGCAGAGAGTTGGCACGGCTAGGCAGCTACCCTCTTTAAAAGGGGCAGGACGATAGCCCACAATGCTGTACAGAAGCAATGAGAAATATAATCGTGTGCCACCGCCATCAGGAGCTGCACACGTGGGCATAGCAATGGGGAACCTATGTGCCACACACTATTCATTCTGTCAAGGTGTCTGCATGTCCCAGTCAGACCGCGGTTTTTTATAAATAGTCACAGGCAGGTACAACTCCGCAATGGGAATTCCGTGTGCACCCACAGCATGGGTGGCTCCCTGGAACCCACCCGCTGTACATAAATGTATCCCATTGCAGTGCCCTGGACAGCAGAGCTAACGTCAGATTAAATGCAGGTGGGCTTCGGCCCACACTGCATGCCCCAACCTGACCGGGGTTTTTAATTCATAGACACAGGCATGTACAACTCCGTATTGTGAAGTCCCTGTGGACCCACAGCATGGGTGGCTCCCTGGAACCCACCGGCGGTACATAAATATATCCCATTGCAGTGCCCATCACAGCTGAGGTAATGTCATGTTTAATGCAGGTAGGCTTCGGCCCACACTGCATGCCCCAGTAAGACTGGGGTTCTTTAGAAGTGGACACATGCAGTTACAACTCTGTGTGGACCGACAGCATGGGTGGCTCCCTGGAACCCACCGGCGGTACATAAATATATCCAATTGCAGTGCCCATCACAGCTGAGGTAATGTCATGTTTAATGCAGGTGGGCTTCGGCCCACACTGCATGCCCCAGTCAGACTGGGGTTCTTTAGAAGTGGACACATGCAGTTACAACTCCGTGTGGACCGACAGCATGGGTGGGTGCCAGGAAGCCACCGGCGGTACATAAATATATCCCATTGCATTGCCCATCACAGCTGAGGTAATGTCGTTTAATGCAGGTGGGCTTCGGCCCACACTGCATGCCCCAGTCAGACAGGGGTTCTTTAGAAGTGGACACATGCAGTTACAACTCCGTGTGGACCGACAGCATGGGTGGGTGCCAGGAAGCCACCGGCGGTACATAAATATATCCCATTGCAGTGCCCAGCACAGCTGAGGTAACGTCAGCTTTAATGCAGGAGGGCAAAAAATTAATTGGATTACACTGTAGGCGAGGGCCCCCAAAAATTGGTGTACCAACAGTACTAATGTACCTCAGAAAAACTGCCCATGCCCAACCAAGAGGGCAGGTGAAACCCATTAATCGCTTTGGATAATGTGGCTTAATTTGTAACTAGGCCTGGAGGCAGCCCAGTTAAAATAAAAATTGGTTCAGGTGCAAGTTTCAACGCTTTAATGAGCATTGAAACGTATAAAAATTGTTTACAAAAATTATATGACTGAGCCTTGTGGGCCTAAGAAAAATTGCCCGTTCGGCGTGATTACGTCAGGTTTCAGGAGGAGGAGCAGGAGGAGGAGGATGAATAGAATACACAGATTGATGAAGCAAAAAGGTCCCCGTTTTTGATGGTGATAGAGAACGATGCTTCTATCCGTGGGTGCAGCCTACGTATTGCTTAGGTATCGCTGCTGTCCGCTGGTGGAGAAGAGAAGTCTGGGGAAATCCAGGCTTTGTTCATCTTGATGAGTGTAAGCCTGTCGGCACTGTCGGTTGACGGGCGGGTACGCTTATCCGTGATGATTCCCCCAGCCGCACTAACCACCCTCTCTGAAAAGACACTAGCCGCAGGACAAGCAAGCACCTCCAGGGCATACAGCGCGAGTTCAGGCCAAGTGTCCAGCTTCGACACCCAGTAGTTGTAGGGGGCAGAGGCATCACCGAGGACGGTCGTGCGATCGGCTACGTACTCCCTCACCATCCTTTTACAGTGCTCCCGCCAACTCAGCCTTGACTGGGGAGCGGTGACACAGTCTTGCTGGGGAGCCATAAAGCTGGAAAAGGCCTTGGAGAATGTTCCCCTGCCTGCGCTGTACATGCTGCCTGATCTCTGCGCCTCCCCTGCTACCTGGCCCTCGGAACTGCGCCTTCTGCCACTAGCGCTGTCGGATGGGAATGTTACCATCAGTTTGTCCGCCAGGGTCCTGTGGTATAGCATCACTCTCGAACCCCTTTCCTCTTCGGGTATGAGAGTGGAAAGGTTCTCCTTATACCGTGGGTCGAGCAGTGTGTACACCCAGTAATCCGTAGTGACCAGAATGCGTGTAACGCGAGGGTCTCGAGAAAGGCATCCTAACATGAAGTCAGCCATGTGTGCCAGGGTACCTGTACGCAACACATGGCTGTCCTCACTAGGAAGATAACTTTCAGGATCCTCCTCCTCCTCCTCAGGCCATACACGCTGAAAGGATGACAGGCAAGCAGCATGGGTACCCTCAGCAGTGGGCCAAGCTGTCTCTTCCCCCTCCTCCTCATGCTCCTCCCCCTCCTCCTCCTCCTCAACGCGCTGAGATATAGACAGGAGGGTGCTCTGACTATCCAGTGACATACTGTCTTCCCCCGCCTCCGTTTACGAGTGCAAAGCGTCTGCCTTTATGCTTTGCAGGGAACTACTCAAGAGGCATAGCAGAGGAATGGTGACACTAATGATTGCAGCATCCCCGCTCACCATCTGGGTAGACTCCTCAAAGTTTCCAAGGACCTGGCAGATGGCTGCCAACCAGGCCCACTCTTCTGTAAAGAATTGAGGAGGCTGACTCCCACTACGCCGCCCATGTTGGAGTTGGTATTCCACTATAGCTCTACGCTGCTCATAGAGTCTGGCCAACATGTGGAGCGTAGAGTTCCACCGTGTGGGCACGTCGCACAGCAGTCGGTGCACTGGCAGATTAAACCAATGTTGCAGGGTCCGCAGGGTGGCAGCGTCCGTATTGGACTAGCGGAAATGTGCGCTGACCCGGCGCACCTTTCCGAGCAGGTCTGACAATTGTGGGTAGCTTTTCAGAAAGCGCTGAACCACCAAATTAAAGACATGGGCCAGGCATGGCACGTGCGTGAGGCTGCCGAGCTGCAGAGCCGCCACCAGGTTACGGCCGTTGTCAGACACAACCATGCCCGGTTGGAGGCTCAGCGGCGAAAGCCAGCGGTCGGTCTGCTCTGTCAGACCCTGCAGCAGTTCGTGGGCCGTGTGCCTCTTCTCTCCTAAGCTGAGTCGTTTCAGCACGGCCTGCTAACGCTTGCCTACAGCTGTGCTGCCACGCCGCACGACACCGACTGCTGGCGACGTTCTGCTGCTGCTGACACATCTTGATTATGAGACAGAGGTTGCGTTGGAGGAGGAGGAGGAGGGTGGTTTAGTGGAGGAAGCATACAGTGACGCAGATACCAGCACCGAGCTGGGGCCCACAATTCTGGGGGTGGGTAGGACGTGAGCGGTCCCAGGCTCTGACTCTGTCCCAGCCTCCACTAAATTCACCCAATGTGCCGTCAGGGAGATATAGTGGCCCTGCCCGCCTGTGCTTGTCCACGTGTCCGTTGTTAAGTGGACCTTGGCAGTAACCGCGTTGGTGAGGGCGCGTACAATGTTGCGGGAGACGTGGTCGTGCAGGGCTGGGACGGCACATCGGGAAAAGTAGTGGCGACTGGGAACCGAGTAGCGCGGGGCCGCCGCCGCCATCATGCTTTTGAAAGCCTCCGTTTCCACAAGCCTATATGGCAGCATCTCCAGGCTGATCAATTTGGCTATGTGCACGTTTAACGCTTGAGCGTGCGGGTGCGTGGCGGCGTACTTGCGCTTGCGCTCAAACAGTTGCGCTAGCAACGTCTGGACGCTGCGCTGAGAGACATTGCTGGATGGGGCCGAGGACAGCGGAGGTGAGGGTGTGGGTGCAGGCCGGGAGACGGTAGTGCCTGTGTCTTCAGAGGGGGGTTGGATCTCAGTGGCAGGTTGGGGCACAGGGGGAGAGGCAGTGGTGCAAACCGGAGGCGGTGAACGGCCTTCGTCCCACCTTGTGGGGTGCTTGGCCATCATATGCCTGCGCATGCTGGTGGTGGTGGCTCCCCAGCTGATCTTGGCGCGACAAAGGTTGCACACCACTGTTTGTCGGTCGTCAGGCATCTCTGTGAAAAACTGCCACACCGTAGAGCACCTTGGCCTCTGCAGGGTGGCATGGCGCGAGGGGGCGCTTTGGGAAACAGTTGGTGGATTATTCGGTGTGGCCCTGCCTCTACCCCTGGCCACCGCACTGGCTCGGCCTGTGCCCACACCCTGACTTGGGCCTCCGCGTCCTCACCCGCGTCCACGTCCTCTAGGCCTACCCCTCAGCATGCTGTATTACCAGTAGTGCAGAAACAGAACGCTGTAATTAAATGTGCCGCTTATTGGCCTGTGGTTGGAGGCTGACTTCGCTTACGGAACGCACAGCAGAGCCAGGAAAGAATTTTGCGCAAGCCTGCTGTAACACTTAGCTGGCTGCGTATGAATTAGGACAACTACCCCCAGCAGAGACCCAGTACACTGAGGACGGTCACAGGCAGCCCAAATAGATTTTTTTTCCCAAATGTTTTTGGAAAGGCCCACTGCCTATATACACTGTATATGTCTTCTGTCCCTGCGTGACCACTACTGGCCCTGGACTATGTAAAATTACTGCAGACTGTTGCACTGTGGACAGGAATACAGCGGTGATGTAACAGGCAACACAGAGCCAGGAAAGAATTTTGCGCAAGCCTGCTGTAACACTTAGTTGGCTGCGTATGAATTAGGACAACTAACCACAGCAGAGACCCAGTACACTGAGGACGGTCACAGGCAGCCCGAATAGATTTTTTTTCCCAAATGTTTTTGGAAAGGCCCACTGCCTATATACACTGTATATGTCTTCTGTCCCTGCGTCACCACTACTGGCCCTGACTATGTAAAATTACTGCAGACTGTTGCACTGTGGACAGGAATACAGCGGTGATGTAACAGGCAACACAGAGCCAGGAAAGAATTTTGCGCAAGCCTGCTGTAACACTTAGCTGGCTGCGTATGAATTAGGACAACTAACCACAGCAGAGACCCAGTACACTGAGGACGGTCACAGGCAGCCCAAATAGATTTTTTTTCCCAAATGTTTTTGGAAAGGCCCATTGCCTATATACACTGTATATGTCTTCTGTCCCTGCGTCACCACTACTGGCCCTGGACTATGTAAAATTACTGCAGACTGTTGCACTGTGGACAGGAATACAGCGGTGATGTAACAGGCAACACAGAGCCAGGAAAGAATTTTCCGCAAGCCTGCTGTAACACTTAGTTGGCTGCGTATGAATTAGGACAACTAACCACAGCAGAGACCCAGTACACTGAGGACGGTCACAGGCAGCCCAAATAGATTTTTTTCCCAAATGTTTTTGAAAAGGCCCACTGCCTATATACACTGTATATGTCTTCTGTCCCTGCGTCACCACTACTGGCCCTGACTATGTAAAATTACTGCAGACTGTTGCACTGTGGACAGGAATACAGCGGTGATGTAACAGGCAACACAGAGCCAGGAAAGAATTTTGCGCAAGCCTGCTGTAACACTTAGCTGGCTGCGTATGAATTAGGACAACTAACCACAGCAGAGACCCAGTACACTGAGGACGGTCACAGGCAGCCCAAATAGATTTTTTTTCCCAAATGTTTTTGGAAAGGCCCATTGCCTATATACACTGTATATGTCTTCTGTCCCTGCGTGACCACTACTGGCCCTGGACTATGTAAAATTACTGCAGACTGTTGCACTGTGGACAGGAATACAGCGGTGATGTAACAGGCAACACAGAGCCAGGAAAGAATTTTGCGCAAGCCTGCTGTAACACTTAGCTGGCTGCGTATGAATTAGGACAACTACCCCCAGCAGAGACCCAGTACACTGAGGACGGTCACAGGCAGCCCAAATAGATTTTTTTTCCCAAATGTTTTTGGAAAGGCCCACTGCCTATATACACTGTATATGTCTTCTGTCCCTGCGTCACCACTACTGGCCCTGGACTATGTAAAATTACTGCAGACTGTTGCACTGTGGACAGGAATACAGCGGTGATGTAACAGGCAACACAGAGCCAGGAAAGAATTTTGCGCAAGCCTGCTGTAAAATTTTGCTGGCTGCGTATGAATTAGGACAACTACCCCCAGCAGAGACCCAGTACACTGAGGACGGTCACAGGCAGCCCAAATAGATTTTTTTCCCAAATGTTTTTGGAAAGGCCCACTGCCTATATACACTGTATATGTCTTCTGTCCCTGCGTCACCACTACTGGCCCTGGACTATGTAAAATTACTGCAGACTGTTGCACTGTGGACAGGAATACAGCGGTGATGTAACAGGCAACACAGAGCCAGGAAAGAATTTTGCGCAAGCCTGCTGTAACACTTAGCTGGCTGCGTATGAATTAGGACAACTGCCCCCAGCAGAGACCCAGTACACTGAGGACGGTCACAGGCAGCCCAAATAGATTTTTTTTCCCAAATGTTTTTGGAAAGGCCCACTACCTATATACACTAAATATGTCTTCTGTCCCTGCCTCACCACTACTGGCCCTGGACTATGTAAAATTACTGCAGGACGCAATGCTGTGCACGGCCGATATACAAAAGCAGCCTCCACACTACTGTACACGGTTAGATGTGGCCCTAAGAAGGACCGTTGGGGTTCTTGAAGCCTAAAATAACTCCTAACACTCTCCCTATAGCAACTCCAGCAAGACAGCACTTTCCCTGAACTATGTCAGAATGCATCTGTGGCGAGCCGCGGGAGGGGCCGATTTATATACTCGGGTGACACCTGATCTCGCCAGCCACTCACTGCAGGGGGGTGGTATAGGGCTTGAATGTCGCAGGGGGAAGTTGTAATGCCTTCCCTGTCTTTCTATTGGCCAGAAAAGCGCGCTAACGTCTCAGAGATGAAAGTGAAAGTAACTCGAACATCGCGTGGTGCTCGTTTCGAATAACGAGCATCTCGAACACGCTAATACTCGAACGAGCATCAAGCTCGGACGAGTACGTTCGCTCATCTCTAGTTATAATTCAACTTCCAAACCATTTAAAGTCCATTATTCTTCAGTGAAAAAGATGGTCGCAAGTGGAAAACAATCAAGATAGTTGACAATTTTCAGCAAATTCACCCCAAGGTCAGACCGTGCAATGTACAAACAAAATGGGAAGAAACCAACAACTACATCTCAGACTAAAAGTCTCACTTATCATGTTCAATGTTTAAGTTCATGACCGTATAATTAGAAAAAGACTGAATAGGTAAGGCAAGTTTAAAAGCGTTGCCAGGAGAAACCCTCTTCCTTCTAAAATGAACATGTTAGCAAAACTAAAGTTTGCAAAGTTGCATCTGAACAACCAACAAGACTTCTAGAACAATGCCTTTGGGCAGATGAGACCAGAGTTGAGATGTTTGGCCATAATGCCCAGTGCCACGTTTGGTGAAAACATAACAGCACAAACACCACTTACCTACCACTCAAAGCATGGTGGTGGAGGGGTGATGATTTAGGCATGTTTTGCAACCACAGAACCTGGGCACCTTGCAATCATTGACCATGAACTCATCTACATACCAAAGTCTTCTAGAGTCAAATGTAAGGCTACTTAACCAAAACCTAAAGCTTGTCCGAAACTGGGTTCTGCAAGGGACAATGATCCCAATCACAGCAAATCTACATCAGAATAGCTGAAAAAAAGTGGTGCAATGCCCACTCAAAGGCCAGACCTTAACCCAATTGAAATGCTGGGGACCTTAAGAGAGTGGTGCATAAACGAATATCCACAATCCTTAAAAGAACTAAAGAGAAGATGTACATTAGGGTCAAAATTCCTTCAGAACCATGTGATTAATTAATGTACTTAATTTTACAACACTGCTTTCGGATTTTGGTGTCATTTGTATTCAATGCATAATCTTGGTGGGCAGGATCTCGGGTGTACAAGTGTACTACGTTCTCGAGTTGGGCATGGCTGTGCTCTGTTATTTATTTCAACAGAAGGGCTTCTGAGCAACGCGAACACGTGCTGCACAGAAGCACTCACAAGGCTTTTTGCCATTCAAGAAACAAGTGAGTGCCCTAAGAATCTTCAAAGAGGCCCTCCATCAAAGACCGACATTGCGTGATTATCAATACGTGTAAATTTGAAGCCATCGTTCACTATTCATTCACTTGTCGTTTATCGCTGAGTTTCAGGCTGCATAAAAATGGTTGTTAGTTCTTTCATTTTCATGTGGTTTAAATGACATTAGTTCAGTTGTTCAGTCTTTCAAACGACTTGATGGGAGGGGTGATTGTTTGCCTTTACTCATGTGAATCTTTACTCATGTGGCACTAATTAAAAAGCTTCCTAGGAGGCAGGGCTTGCCGATAGGAGACGGGGCTAGCCGATAGAGGACTGAGTCGCATGCTTGCTGAGCTCCCTGCTCCTGCCCGCTAACTAGAGCTCATACTGCCGCCCAGACCCAGCAAATTATCCCCAAATGGCAAAGGGGAAGAGGAGTAACACCCCAAGAGGAAACCTAAAGCCAGCGGTGGGCTCCTTACCTTCTTTCCTCTGCAAAACGGCGGCCCGGGACCCAGCGGCAGAACATTCCAAGATGGCGCCGGCAGTCACCCCAGAGGAGGAGCCACGCGCAGAAGCCGACTGGAGGTGCCGCTCCCGGTCAACAAGCTCTGCAGGAGCCAGGTATGCCGGGGAGAGAGGGGCACTCCTGGAGGAAGGCGATCCTAGCGACGCCCGCAGCAGCTCCACTGGACTGATAAGGGAGGAGAGGCAGACAGCCCAGAGAACGCAGCAGTCCCTGCAGAGTGTGAAAACACAGCCACTCCAGGGCCCAGCACCGGGCATCCCCCCCACAGCCCCTCACAAGGAGCAATACAGGAGGACATGTCAGTTCCCTCCTCACCCCAAACTGAAGGGGACAATGTCCTGCAGCACAGCACTCATGCTCTGTCCCCAGACAAACATAAGGGGAAGCACTACAGAGAGGAGCGGCTGGAGCCACAGACCACCACAGCTAGGGGAAGCTATTATAACGACCCCCCACTGTCAGAAATGCACGCAGCTCTCCTCCCCATACCAGGCAGGGACTCAGATGGAGAACTCCTCTAAGGGCCATTCTTCAACTCCAGGGGCCCCAACCAATTCCTGGCCACCGCTTCCACAGCGAACAGCACACAGGCTCGGGGCAGAATCCCCCCCCCCCCCCTCTCGCCAAACAGCCTATAAGCAGACAACAAAGAACCACCGAACCAGAGACATAGCTCGGCAGGGTCCAAAACAGCCCCCCGGCAACACACCCCTAACTAGCTTCTCCAACGACCAAATAACTGTTCCACCAGAGAGGGGGAAGACAAATGGGATTCAAAAAAACATTTGAGAGCCATGCCAACCAGACAAGAAATAGATATCCTATTCTGCCGGATGGAGACCGAGCGCAAAAAGGATGTCGGGGCCCTCCAACAAGAGATTCGCCAGGTGGGCCAAAGAGTGGTAGAAGAGGCGCAAGAAAAAACTACCGAAATCATCGATGCGCACACACAAGAGCTGCACATCCAATCGCAGCACATTTCTGACCTGTTCTCTCTCATTGACGACCTTGAAAACCGTCATAAAAGAAACAATATCAGAATCAGAGGTCTTCCAGAAATGATTGAGCCAAATCAACTAGACAGATGGGTGAGGGAGTTTTTCAACAACATCCTGAACAGGCCAACGGATACCACCCTGGAGATAGACCGGATCCATCGCTCCCTGGGCCCAAGATCTACTGACCCCAACAGACCATGCAAGATCGTTTGTAGTATCCACTTCTACAAAGACAAGGACTTAATCCTCCAGAAATCACGTTCCTCAAAAGATTTGTCTTATCAAGGCTCAAAGATCCTGATTCTGACAGACCTCTCCTGACGCACACTACTACTTTGCAAAGCGCTGAAACTCCTCCTGCTTCAGAAAAGAGGCTTCCCTTACCGCTGGGGTTTTCCGTTCCAGCTCTATGACAAAAAGGATGGCAGATCAGCGATCTTCAGAGGTTTGGGAGATCTTCCAGGCTTCCTCAGCACATTGGAACTCCCCACAGTTCCTCTTCCCGACTGGCCGGCCTCATGCACCTTGTGAATACCGCCCCCCAGAGCACTCTGGCAGACAGCGGGCCAACAAAGACCTAGTCAGCGCAAAACGCCATGCCAAAGATCCAGAGAAGACCCCAGCAGTCCTACGGGAGACTGATAATTGAACCATACCTCTTCCAGAGGGGAACTCATTCCTCAACTTTCAACCAAGTCTGGTTTATCAAGATGGGTCACAGGGCGGCGGATGGAAGCGAACTGCAAACAAATTCATATGCCAGTTACGGGGCGGGTTTGGGAGCAGGGAGGGGGGCGGGTCTTTCATGGGCGGTATCCCACCCAACTAGGGAAGGCAGCTTAGTTAGTAGCTGTGTATTGTCCAATTTAGGCAGTTTGTAGCTGTAGTTTCAGACCGTAGGCCCTGTTCTTTTTGGTTTGTTCTATTATCTGTTTATGTTCACCCTTCTTGTCTCTCTTGTCTCCCTCTTCCTTCTTCTTTCCCCCTCCCCCCCCCCTCCAGTCTGGAACTGGGTCTCTGGGCAACGAGATTGGACAGCGCCCTCCCGTGCGGTGGCCACCATGGCGGACCTGACGTTTTGCACGTTCAACGTAAAAGGGTTGAACATTCCTCAAAAGAGAACACAAGTTCTCTATCACCTACACAAAAAAGGGGTCATGGTGGCCATGCTACAGGATACGCACTTTAAATCAGGGGGCATAACGACTTGCACTTCACGTTATTACCCATTCTGGTTCCACGGGCCCGACCCATTGAGGAGGGCAGGAGGTGTGTCCATCGCCCTACACAGAACTTTACAGCATCGGGTTATATCTTCCTCCGTGGACCCAGATGGTAGATTTCTTTTCCTTAAACTGGAAGTGAAGGGCCATACTTTAACATTTGCTAACATATATCTCCCTAACCAGAACCAAGTGTCAAGTGCATCCAGAATCCTACGAGAACTGGCGGAGTTCCCGGGTGGCTTAAGGACTATCTTGGGTGGAGACTTCAACCTGACCCTGGACCCCCTCCTAGACACTTCCTCTGGTAAGTCTTCCGTCTCAAGAGCAGCACTGAGGTCCCTTAAAAAAACATTAGATTCCCTGCGTCTGGTTGACCTGTGGCGTATCCTCCACCCTGGGGTCAGGAATTACTCTTTTCCCTCTGCGGTACATAACTATACGTATAGTAGAATAGATCTGCTGATGATCTCTCAGGGTCTCCTGGATTGCTCCCCCACTTGCTTAATAGGGAACCTTATTTGGTCAGATCACTCGCCAGTCCTAGGGAGGGTTAGCCCCTGGGAAAGTCACACGGAGAAACCATTCCTGGAGACTAAACATCAACCTTCTCCGGGATCTCATGTGCGTGTCTGATATTGGGGAAAAAATAAGGGAGTTTGTGGAGGTCCACTGTGAAGACGCGACCCCTCATCCTAGGAAATGGGAAGCTCTAAAATGCGTGTTAAGGGGCATCCTCCATTAGGCAACAGATTCTGACTATCCTTGACCAAAGATCCCTGACTTTTAGAGACAGGCTTAGGAGAGGCTTGTTCGAATTTGGCGATAAATGTGGTAGCTGGCTCGCCAGAACATTCCACCCCAGGACCCCACTGACGCACGCCCCCAAAATACAGTCGCGAGGGGGGCACACAGTACACTCCACAGAAGACATCCTAGTGGAATTTAGCTCCTTCTATAACAACTTATATAATATTAACTCTGACACTTCCGGTAGTGATCCAACGGCTAAGATGGAGGTGGAGGCATATCTGGCTGCTAACTCCCCCAGGAAAATAACAAAAGTGGAGAGGGAAGACTTAGAGCTTGATTTCTCAATTCAGGAATTATCCAAGATAATTCAAAAATTGAAGACTCGAGCGAGCATTGCCTTTAGCGAGTATCTCCCCCGCTCGAGACAGAGGGTTCGGGTGCCGGCAGCGGGCACGGAGCTGCGGGGGAGAGCGGGGCGGAACGGAGGGGAGATCTCTCTCTCCATCTCTCTCCCCTCCGCTCCCTCCTGCTGACAGCCCCTACTCACCGCTCCCCCGCGCCGGCACCCGAACCTTCTGTCTCGAGCAGGGGAGATACTCGCTAAAGGCAATACTCGCTCGAGCAATTGCCTTTAGCGAGTATACTCGCTCATCTCTAATTAGCACCCTTATGTAATGTACCTAATCTAATTTATTAAGTTTTCAGTGCCGTAGAAACATGAAATTTGGCAGGACCATTCTTTAGGTCCTAAATAGAAAAAGTTGAAGGGTCACAACTCGATTATTTCATGCTAAGTGCAAAAGTATTGGCACCCCTCTGTAATGTACCAAATCTAAATCTCTAACTTCCTGGTGTCGTACAAACATGACATTTGACACAAACATTCTTTAGGTCCTAAATAGGAAAAGTAAAGGGGTCACAAAAGTATTGGCATAATGTATCTAATCTAATTCTCTAACTTCCTGGTGTCGTACAAACATGAAGTTTGGCATGGCCATTCTTTAGGTCCTAAATAGGAAAAGTAAAGGGGTCACAAAAGTATTGGCATAATGTATCTAATCTAATTCTCTAACTTCCTGGTGTCGTACAAACATGAAGTTTGGCATGGCCATTCTTTAGGTCCTAAATAGGAAAAGTAAAGGGGTCACAAAAGTATTGGCATAATGTATCTAATCTAATTCTCTAACTTCCTGGTGTCGTACAAACGTGAAGTTTGGTATGGCCATTCTTTAGGTCCTAAAAAAAGGAAAAGTAAAGGGATCACACCTCGATTATTCAATGCTAAGTGCAAAAGTATTAGCAATCCTATGTAATGTACCTAATCTAATTCTCCAACTTCCTGAAGCTGCCCATTCTTTAGGTCCTAAATAGGAAAAGTAAAGGGGTCACAGCTTGAATCAAGTTGTGACCTCTTTAATTATCCCATTTAGGACCTAAAGAATGTTTGTGCCAAATTTCATGTTTGTACGACACCGGTAAATTACATTACGTAAGGATGCCAATATTTTTGCACAAAGCATTAAATATTCCATGCTAAGTGCAAAGGTATTGGCACCTCTATGTAATGTAACTTCCTGGTGTCATACAAACATGAAATTCGGCACGACCATTCTTTAGGTCTTAGATAGGAAAAGTAAAGTGGTCACAACACGATTAGTCAATGTTAAGTGCTAAAGTATTGGCACCCCTATGTAATATACCTAATGTAATTCTCTAACTTCCCAGTGTCGTACAAACATGAAGTTTAGCACAACCATTCTTTAGTTCCTAAATGGGAAAAGTAAAGGGGTCACAACTTGATTATTCAATGCTAATTGCAAAAGTAAGTGCAACCCTCTAAAAAGTAACTTACCGGTGTCATACAAGCGTGAAATTTGGCACAAGCATTCTTTAGGTCCTAAATGAAGAGAGTGGGAGGGGTGGAACATTCTGCAGAGAGACATTGGCACATGCAGCCTAAGGAAAATCTAACGCTCCTCTATATGTATACATATTTTATTCCTCGGTTACTCTAAACTAACCTTGATTTCATTAAACTTTCTGTGCGAACCACACGTAAGCACCTGTATCAAATTAACTCGGGCAAAACCGGATATATCAGCTAGTATTATATAAACACTATTTAGACTACAATCATGTCCAAAAGTTTTGAGACTAACACAAATTTTAATTTTTACAAAGTTTGCTGCTTTGGTGTTCTTAGATCTTTCAGGCAACTTTCCCAAAATAATTTACAGAACACAGTGTTTTAAATCACAACATTTGAATGCATATCACAGTGTTTGACAACACACCTCATCATTGTGATTGGGTGATGAGGTTCGTGAAAAAACGTGAAAACGCACAAAAATAGAACAGACAGCCCTCAAAAGCTGCAGCGTTAATATTGTCGTGTTCAAGCAGAGGTCTGCAAAGCCCAGTTGAAATCAATGGAAGTGGTGTACCACGATTAATGCAGTGCTTGGGACAACACCCTAATCGCGGTAAAAGTGGCGAGTGCGACAGCGGCCTTAGTCAGATGTTTCTATGGTTACTGAAGTTCCATTAAAAGCATCTTAAAAGGGGGCGGGGCTAGCCGATGAAGGACTGAGTCTGGTCTGCGTAAATGTCAATGTCTGATATCACACTATAGTTCACTCTCCGCGACATATACTTTCGGGGAGGCATGTTCTGCCTCAATGTGCCTAGTGATTTCTTTACAAATTAAAGCGGTAAGTAATGCTTAAACTACCCGGTTCCCCCCCCCCCCCCACCCCACACACACACACACACTACCTCAATTTTCTTTACAAATGTTTATTATTTCTGTATGCTTAAAACTTAATAAAAATTTTTTGAACCAAAAGCATCTATAAGTTTTTAAACTTTATTGACAAATACATCAGTACTTAAACTGGTCCTGCCCGCAGCTCGCCTCAGACGCATGCTGGCAGAGGTTAGGGAAAGTGCTGCTGCTTATACAGGGATAGTGTTAGCTTAGGATCCTGTCTTCAAGAACCCCAACGGTCCTCCTTAGGGCTACTCTTCATAGTGTGCATTACTGTTGAGGCTGGCTGGGAGCAGTAGTGCACCAATTTATTTTTTTAAGCAACTCGGGCTGTGCAGGCCATTTCAGCTATACTGTTCTGTGTGTGCAGTGCATAACGCAGAGCGTAGGGACATAGCTACTTATATAGGGAAACCTATACAGTCCTCCTAATCCTCTGTACAAGAACCCCAACACTCCTTCTTAGGGCTACATCTCACCGTGTGCATTATAGTTGTGGCTGGCTGGGAGCAGTAGTGCATCAATTTTTGTATTACGCATCTCGGCCTTTTCCCAGCCTTTCAGTAATAGCGTTCTCAGCCTGCAGTGCCGTACAACCAGCTCTCACCATGAAACTGCACTCTAACATTTCCTAGCCTACTGCAAACGACTTCAGTTATACCGTTCTGTGTCTGCAGTGCATAACGCAGAGTGTAGGGACACAGCTACTTATATAGGGAAAGTTATACAGTCCTCCTGATCCTCTGTACAAGAACCCCAACGCTCCTTCTTAGGGCTACATCTCACCGTGTGCATTATAATTGTGGCTGGCTGGGAGAAGTAGTGCATCAATTTTTGTATTACGCATCTAGGCCTGTTCCCAGCCTTTCAGTAATAGTGTTCTCAGCCTGCAGTGCCGTACAACCAGCTCTCACCGTGAAACTGCACTCTAACATTTCCTAGCCTACTGCAAACGAGTTCAGTTATATCGTTCTGTGTCTGCACTGCTACACAGTACTGTAATATTTCCTGGGCCACTGCTAAGTATTTCAGCTCTGCCGCTGTGCAGAGCGTCTCACAATACCCTTTCCTTGGTGGGGTTGAAGTAGCCGCAGTTATCAGCACTATCCACTGGCTTTAGAGTCTTCTCCCACTCCATACAGCCTCTATTATCTACAAGTCTCTGCGAGCGGTAAATTACCCCTGGGTATCAGCGCAAGACAGCGGGTCTCTGTGTGTGGTGAATTAAGCCACAGTTGTCAGTGCTGTAAAGTGGGGTAATTTATTTGGGCCCTGCTCTATTCTTAATCCGCCATGATGAAGAGTAGGGGTAAGGGTCGAGGACGCGGACGTCCAACTGAGGGTGTGGGCACAGGCCGATTTCCTGGGCGTGGTGAATCACAGCCGGCTGCTGCGGGATTAGCAGAGAGGCAAGTTTCTGGGCTACCCAGCTTCATATCGCAATTTACAGGTCCGCGTGGTAGACCTTTATTACAAACAGAGCAGTGCGAGCAGGTCCTGCCGTGGATGGCAGAAAACACGTCCAGCAATGTATCGACCACCCAGTCTTCTACGCAGTTCACTACTCCTGGCCTAGGAACTTCAACTCTGAATCCTCTGGCTGCTCCTCCTTCCTCCCAGCCTCCCCACTCCATGAAAATGACATATTCTGAGCAGGCAGACTCCCAGGAACTGTTCTTGGGTCCCTGCCATGAGTGGGGAAAAATGGTTCCTCCCTCACCAGAGGGGTTTGTCGTGACCGATGCCCAACCTTTGAAAAGTTCCTGGAGTTCAGGTGATGAGGCTGGGGACAGCCGGCAACTGTCTCAAGAGCTTTTTGTGGATGAGGATGATGAGACACAGTTGTCTGTCAGTGAGGTAGTAGTAAGGTCAGTAAGTCCGAGGGAGGAGCGCACAGAGGAAGAGCTCAGAGGAAGAGCAGCTGATGAGATGACTGACCCCACCTGGTTTGCTAAGCCTACTGAGGACAGGGCTTCAGAGGGGGAGGCAAGTGCAGCAGCAGGACAGGTTTGAAGAGGCAGTGGAGTGGCCAGGGGTAAAGGCAGGGCCAGAGTGAAGAAACCCCCAACTGTTTACCAAAGCACCCCCTCGGGGCAAGCCTCCTTGCAGAGGGCTAGGTGTTTAAAGGTGTGGATGTTTTTTAGTGAGAGCGCGGACGACCGACGAACAGTGGTGTGCAATGTGTGTCACACCAAGATCAGCTGGGGAGCCACCACTACCAGCCTCACCACCACCAGCATGCGCAGGCATATGATGGCCAAGCACCCCACAAGGTGGGACGAAGGCCATTCACCGCCTCCGGGTCACACCACTGCCTCTTCCCGTGCCCCAACCTGCCACACAGATCCAATCCCCCTCCGAGGACACAGGCACGAGCGCCTCCCTGCCTGCACCTACACCCTCACCTCTACCGTCCTCCACTCTATCCAGCAATGTCTCTCAGCACAGCATTCAGCTGTCACTAACACAAGCATTGGAGCAAAAGCGCAAATACGTCGCCACCCACCTGCATGCGCAAGCTTTAAACGTGCACATTGCCAAATTAATCAGCCTGGAGATGCTGCCGTACAGGCTTGTGGAAACGGAGGCTTTCAAAAACATGATGGCGGCGCCGGTCCCGCGCTACTCGGTCCCCAGTCGCCACTATTTTTCCCGGCGTGCCGTCCCTGCCCTACACCAGCATGTCTCCCGCAACATAAATCGTGCCCTCATCAACGCGGTTACTGGGAAGGTTCACTTAACCACGGACACGTGGACAAGTACTCGCGGGCAGGGCCACTATATCTCCCTGACGGCACATTGGGTGAACTTGGTGGAGGCTGGGACCGAGTCGGAGCCTGGGACCGCTCACGTCCTACCCACACTCAGAATAGCGGGTCCTACCTCGGTGCTGGTATCTGCGGCGTTTTATGCCACCTACTCCAAACCCTTCCCTCCTCCTCCTCTGCCACCTCTACTTCTCAATTAAGAAGTGTGAGCACATCGCCAGCAGTCGGCAGCGCGCGGCAGCACAGCGGTGGGTAAGCATCAGCGAGCTGTGCTGAAACTAATTAGCTTAGGTGACAAGAGGCACGTGCAAGCTCCTGAGCTGCTGCAGGGTCTGACAGAGCAGACCGACCGCTGGCTTTCGCCGCTGAGCCTCCAACCGGGCATGGTCGTGTGTGACAACGGCCGTAACCTGGTGGCGGCTCTGCAGCTCGGCAGTCCACACACGTGCCATGCCTGGCCCACGTCTTCAATCTGGTGGTTCAGCGGTTTCTGAAAAACTACCCCCACGTGTCAGACCTGCTAGGCAAGGTGCGCCGCTTCTGCGCACATTTCCGCAAGTCCACCACGGACGCTGCCACCCTGAGGACCATGCAACGTCGGTTTCAGCTGCCAGATCACTGACTGCTAAGCGACATACTCACACGCTGGAATTCTATGCTGCACATGTTGGCCAGGCTGTACGTGCAGCGTAGAGCAATAGTGGAATACCAGCTGCAACATGGGCGGTGAAGTGGTAGTCAGCCTTCGCAATTCTATACTGAGGAGTGGGCATGGATGGCATATATCTGCCAGGTCCTCAGAAATTTTAAGGAGTCTACCCAGATGGTGAGCGGCGATGCGGCAATCATTAGCGCTACCATCCCGCTGCTTTGCCTGCTGAGAAGTTCGCTGCTAAGCATAAAGGCCGACGCTTTGTGGTAGGAAAAGGAGACGGGGGATGACAGTATGTCACTTGATAGCCAGACCACCCTCATGTCTATATCTTAGCGCGTTTTGCAGGGGGAGGGGGAGGAGGAGGAGGGGGAAGAGACAGCTGGCCACACTGCAGAGGGTACACATGCTTCTTGCCTCTCATCTGTTCAGCGTGTATGAGCTATAGAGGAGGAGGATCCTGAAAGTCATCTTCCTAGTGAGGATAGCAATGTGTTGCATACTGGTACCCTGGCACACATGGCTGACTTCATGTTAGGCTGTCTTTCCTGTGACCCTCGCTTTAGAAGTATTCTGGCCAAGACGGATTACTGGGTGTACACCCTTCTCGACCCACGGTATTAGGAGAACCTTTACACTCTCATTCCTGAAGAGGAAAGGGGTACAAGAGTGATGCAATACCACAGGGCCCTGGTGGAAAAAGTGATGCTAAAGTTCCCATCTGACATCGCTAGTGGCACAAAACGCAGTTCAGAGGGCCAAGTAGCAGGGAAGGAGCGGGGATCAGGCAGCATGTCCATCACAGGCTGGGGAACACTCTCGAAGGCCTTTGCCAGCTTTATGGCTCCCCAGCAAGACTGTGTCACCACTCCCCAGTCAAGGCTGAGTCGGAGGGAGCACTGTAAAAAGATGGGGAGGGAGTATGTAGCCGATCGTACCACTGCCCTCCGTGATGCCTCTGCTCCATACAACTATTGGGTGTCAAAGCTGGACACGTGGCACGAACTTGCGCTGTACGCCCTGGAGGTGCTGGCCTGCTCTGCCGCTAGCATCTTGTCAGAGAGGGTGTTTAGTGCAGCTGGGGGAATCATCACGAATAAGCGTACCCGCCTGTCAACTGCCATTGCCGACATGCTTACACTTATAAAGATGAACAAAGGCTGGATTTCCCCAGACTTCTGTTCTCCACCGGCGGAAAGCAGCGGAACCTAATGATCCTTTTCACTGCAACAGGAGAAAAATGCATCCTCTATCACCACAAAAAAGAGGGAATTAGCTTTGTCAATCACTCTCGGATATTATTACTCCTCCTTCTCCTACACCTCCTCCTAAAACAGCATGTCATCACGCTGAACTGCCGATTTTTCTGCTGCCTGAAAGTCTCTGTTTAAAAGATTTTACAATTTTTCAACGCTTCAAAAGTATTAATACTTTAACAGATAGCAATTTTTTTCACAGGGCTGCCTCCAGACTCTGTTACAAGTTAAGCAACAGCGAGCTGTATCTTTAAAAAATGTTTATGGGTTTCACTTGCCCTCGCGGTTGAGCAATTTTTCAGGGGTGCACTTGTACTCTTGGTACACCAATTTTTCTGGCCCTCGTCTATACTGTTATCTAACTAATTTTTCCGGCCTTCGCTTACACTCTTGGTAACCAAATTTTTTCAGGGGTTCGCCTACACTCTTGCTACACCAATGTTATAGGGGTCTGCCTACACTCTTGCTACAGAAATGTTACAGGAGTCTGCCTATACTTTTGCTACAGAAATGTTACTGGGGTCCGCCTATACTCTTGCTACAGAAATGTTACTGGGGTTTGCCTATACCTTTTCTACTGAATGGTTTGACGGGTTCGGCTATACTCTTGCTACGGAAATGTTACTGGGGTCCGCCTATACTCTTGCTACAGAAATGTTACTGGGGTCCACCTCTACTTTTGCTACAGAAATGTTACTGGGGTCCGCCTCTACTCTTGCTACAGAAATGTTACTGGGGTCCGCCTATACTCTTGCTACAGAAATGTTACTGTGGTCTGCCTATACCTTTTTTACTGAATGGTTGGAGGGGTTGGCCTATATTCTTGCTACGGAAATGTTACAGGGGTAAGCTTATACATTTACTACAGAAATGTTACTGGGGTCTGCCTATACTCTTGCTACAGAAATGTTACTGGGGTCTGCCTATATCTTTTCTACTGAATGGTTTGAGGGGTTCGTCTATACTCTTGCTACGGAAATGTTACAGGGGTTCACCTATACTTATGTTACAGAAATGTTACTAGCGTCCGCCTATACTCTTGTTATAGAAATGTTACGGGGGTCCGCCTATGCATTTTCTACTGAATGGTTTGAGGGGTTCGCCTATACTTTTCTTACAGAAATGTTACCGGGGTCTGCTTATACTCTTGCTACAGAAATGTTACAGGGGTCTGCCTATACTTTTGCTACAGAAATGTTACTGGGGTCCACCTATACTCTTGCTACAGAAATGTTATGGGGGTCTGCCCATACTTTTGCTACAGAAATGTTACAGGGGTCCGCTTATGCAGTTTCTACTGAATGGTTTGAGGGGTTCGCCTATACATTTGCTACAGAAATGTTACTGGGGTCCGCCTATACTCTTGCTATAAAAAATGTTACTGTAACACAACCAAGAGTTCCCGCCGGGCTTGGAGGGAACCCAATTTACGTGGTGGAAAACAAACAAAGTGACGACTTTGTATGACTTCCTAATTCATGATAGGCTGACCTCAATGTCTACCTTTACCAACCAATATAAACCACCCCCACAAGAATGGTGGAGAAAAACCCAGGTCTTCCACTATTGGTCCTCTATTCTGCCCTCCGGCACGAAGGCAAAAATGACCCAGATGGAGGCAATGTGTAAATTCTGCCACACTCATCCAGGCATTCTTTCCCACTTCTATAACATGCTAAATACATCATTACGAGACTCTAAACTCTCCTACATGTTACAGTGGGAATCTGACCTACATTCATCCCTATCAATAGAGAGATGTCATCACTGCTGTGATACCTTGAGCAAAAACAGCTGGCAGGTCTCCCTAACAGAGACATCCCTGAAGGTTCTCCATAGAGCATACCTAGTACCAGAAAGAATAAACACAATCTACCCGGAGACTTCCAGCCAGTGCTTCCGAGGATGTAATGAGGCTGGCTCACAGCTCCACATTTGGTGGACATGCCCAGTGGCGCAGGAACTCTGAAAAAGAGTCTCCCATCTTATAGCCACAGTGAGCGGCACCTCCTTTAGACCCAATCCTTTTGTGCTGCTGTTGGGAGACAGACCGGCTGGAATGCGTAACGCCCCCTTTAAACTTCTTCAATATATTACAATGGCAACATGAATCATTATAGCACAACAGTGGCGCAAACCGACACTCCCATACGAGCGGCTGGAAAACCACATCAACAAAACCCTCATAAACGAGAGGCTTATTTCCATACGACAGGACATGGTCCAGCAATTTGAAAAGGTGTGGAATCCATGGATAACACATATTAACATACCAAACTTAACCTACGTGGTAAGATTGTAAATGAAAAATGGAAAGGTCACACCCCAAAAACAACAAAATAGACCCCAGTCCCACCCCGCACACCCATTCAGCCATTAAGACACAACACAACAATGGGTGGACGACATCGAGGTCAGCTCCCCCCCTCTCTAAAAACAAGGCAAAATGAGATGGCGTTAAACATGAACATATACCTAAAAACTGTACCCTGTATATATTTCGTTTTGTTAATGTTTATTGTTTCCCTTTTAACGTTTTTCCCCTTCCCCCCTCTTCCCCCCTTTCTCAGCCCCCCACCTTACCCCCCCCCTCCCCTGCTGACAAGATTGCTATACTATCAAGAAACCTCAACCTGAATTATGAGAGCTCTGTACTGCAAAATATCCTTAGCCCCTTGCGCTGGGACTCCGAGGCAGAGTGTTGCCAACTGTAAGTTTAAATTCAATAAAACCTTTTGAAACATAAAAAATGTTACAGGAGTCGGCCTATAATCTTGCTACAGAAATGTTACTGGGGTCTGTCTATGCTGTGCGTGCACAAAGACTTCCTATCGCGGTGTTTTACCTATCTGGCACAAATACACTGACTGACTTGGGCAGAAATGTGGGCCAAGGCCAAGGTCCTTGGCGGGGTTAAACTCTGCCATGTTTGGGAACTTTGATTTCTTCCTGTGTAATACCATCTTTGTGCACCCACAGCATAGGCGAGCCCAAGGAACTCAAAGACTTCCCATTGCGGTGTTGAGCTATCTGACACCTACACAGAATGAAGTGTGTGGGGACCCATGGATTTCCCATAGCTATTTAACTCACGGCACCTTGGGTCACACAAGGTGGAGGCTAGGACCGAGCCTGACCCAGGGCCCGCACATGTACTCCCCACACAGAGTATTGCGGGTCCTACCTCGGTCATGGTTTCTCGGCCTTATTATGCCACCTCCTACTCCTGCTTGGGGTCTGGGGATCAGCGCTGGGCAACATGTATTTTCTCTCGTGTTACCACAGTTATCTGAGACAGTGGTTTGGGCCAAACAAAAGGAGAGGTACTGCATTAATGAGACGTTCACAGCTGCACTAACATCAGAGTCTGCTTTATGCCTATGATTAATGAGGGTGTGAACCGAAGCTGAGGTCCTTGGCAGGGTGAAACTGCCATGTTTGGGCACTCTGATTTCTTTATGTGTAATACCATCTTTAAGTTCCTTGGGCTCGCCTATGCTGTGGGTGCACAAAGACTTCCCATTGCGGTGTTTTACCTGTCTGGCACAAATACACTGACTGACTAAGGTAGAAATGTGGGCCGAGCTCCTAGGCGGGGTGAAACTCTGCCATGTTTGGGTGCTCTGATTTCTTTATGTGTAATACTTTCCTTGGGTTCCAGGGGCTCGCCTATGCTGTGGGTGCACAAAGACTTCCCATTGCAGTGTTTTACCTGTCTGGCACAAATACACTGACTGACTAGGGTAGAAATGTGGGCCGAGGTCCTTGGCGGGGTGAAACTCTGCCATGTTTGTGCGCTCTGATTTCTTCCTGTGTAATACCATCTTTGTGCACCGACAGCATAGGCGAGCCCAAGGAACTCAAAGACTTCCCATTGCGGCGTTGAGTTATCTGACAACTACACAGAATGAACTGTGTGGGGACACATGGATTTCCCATTGCTATGTAACTCACGGCACCTTGGGTCACACAAGGTGGAGGCTGGGACTGAGCCTGACCCTGGGCCCACTCACATGCTTCCCACACAGAGTATTGCTGCATTATGGAGATGTGTAGAAGTGCTGGCACCTGAGTCCCCTTTATGCCCACGTTTGCGGCTCCTGACAATTTTGTGACGGAAGTGGCACGGGATTGGAATGATGATCAAACGTCAATTTATCATCAATTCTCAACATCATTGTGGGCTATCGCAGATACTTTCAAAGAGGGTCACTGCCTGGCCCTGCCAATGCTCTGGAGTGTGTACCTCCAGTTCCTCCTCATCTAGTACGCACGTATAAATAAACATGAGGGTGCTGTGGCTATGAAGCGAGCGTGTGGCATGAGGGTAGCTGAACGCTGTGCAGGGAACGTTTTGGGTGCGCTGTGGATGCAGGGTCGTATGGGGGGGGGGTGGACAGCAATGCCAGCATGTAACTCAGGAGAAGAGGCAGCGGTGTCACCCGCAGGCAGTGATTGTCAATGGTTGCAGGTAGTGTGGTGCTTAGCTAAGATGTGTCAGCGTGTGTGCCTTGCTAATGAGGGTTTGTCCGAAGTAAATTGTTAGGGGGGGTGACGCCAGACTCTTGCCCCCATTTTGGCTTAATAGTGGGACCTGGGAGCCTCAAATGCAGCCATGCATGCTGCCCCTGCCCTTCCCTATCCATTTCTGTGGTGTTTCCATGACTTTCTGATGTTTTCTGGTGTTTGACAAGTCATCAGCAATGCGAAGCATCGGTCCCATACAAAAATGCTTGAGTCACCCATTGACTTCAATGGGGTTCGTTACTCAAAACAGGCTCTCGAGCATTATGAAAAGTTTGACTCGAGCAATGAGCACCCGAGCATTTTGGTGCTCGCTCATTTCTATTCTCCAATTCACTTCGACATGCTGGATATCAGCTTCTGAACAAAATCTTGACTGATGACAGCCTATTCTTGCCTAATCACTGCTTGAAGTTTATCAGAATTTTGGTGTTCTTGTTTGTTCGTCCGCTTTTTGAAGATTGACCACATGTTCTCAATGGGATTGAGATCTGAGGAGTTTCCTGGCCATGGACCCGAAATGTTTATGTTTTGTTCACCGAACCACTTAGTTATCACTTTCGCTTTGTGACACGGTGCTCTATCAGGCTAGAAAATGCATTGTTCATCACCAAATTTCTCCTTGATGGTTGGTAGAAATTGCTCTTGGAGGCGGTTTGAATACCATTTTTTATTCATGGCGGCAAAATTAAGAATGAGCATACTCCCATGAATGAAAATCAGCCTCACACATGGTAGCACTCACTCTTTCTTCTCAGGACAATCATTCTTCCAGTTGTCCCAAACAGTAAGAGTAAATAACTTCACCCCAGTCCTCTGTAGTACATTCCCTGTACAGTATTTTGTCTAAAAGAATCCACAGCAGTAGCCTCCTGGATTACAGTAGTGCCCATTACAAAAAGTGGAAAAATAACATCAAATACAACCAATTTAAACTCCTCAGGCTCAATTGATCGAAGCTGAAAGATTTTCTTTCACAAAGCCAGATAAAATGAGTTTTCCAGGCAAAACTATTGATGACTTATCCTTAGGATAGGTCATCAATAGTTAGTCGCGGGGCACACTGACAGTGCAGCAGGGGCAAGATGTCGTCATAGAGGATGGCAGAGCAAGTGTCATAGAGGGTTTCACTTCTATTTAAATGAATGTAAGCTGCAGTAGCTATTACACTTCCACGTTTAACCCTCGTGTCGTAAGCGGAAATGCAAGTGTAATAGCAGTCTTTAGCGCTGATTGATTTTAATGGGAGTGAAATCAGATATGGCACTTACGCTGCCCCTATGACTATGTCCGGACCCGTTGCGCTGACAGCGGGCCGGGCCGGTCAGTGCATTGCCAGGTATCTGGAGTAGCAGGTTTCCAGCAACTAACTATTGATAACCTATTCTGAAGATAAGTCATCAGTAGTATGTCGGCCTGAGGAAGGTGCAGTATTAGCATCAAAAAGCGTCGCCGTAATAAAGATACAGCATAATCTACACCTGGATGCCAGTGTGAATTGATACCTGTGGACGACACTCAGAAGAGGGGGTCTTTGTACAACATACCCCCCTCCTTGCCAGTAAGTGTCTTTCCTTAATCTATTGTGTGACAATCTACACGCATACTTTTATTTTCGCTCCTCACCACTTGAGCGCGGATATTTTTCTGACATTTGTGCTATTCTGAAGATGAGTCATCAGTAGTTTTTGCCTGGAAACCCTCTTTAAGAATGTTTAATGTAAAAAGGTTAACCACATAGCCTACTTGAAGCACCTTTTAATAGGTTGACTCCCCCGCAACATAAGAAGAAAGACAATAAAGGCAACAAAAATGAATGTGAGAAACTTAGTAACAATTTCATCATGTCAAACAACCCTTAACACAGCGTGATAAAAGCCATACTAGAGAAAAATCGGTCTGTTTTACTCCAAGAGCATATTGCATTCCAACCAAAAATTACTTTCAGGAGAGATCGGACATTAAAAGATATTCTGGCCCCCAGTAAACTGAAAAGTAACGAAGCGCCATCCATACATCAGAACCCATCCTTTCCCACTATTCCCACTGACGCGGACGTTTTTCACATGTGTATTTTACACATTACACAACAAATACGCATGAAACGTGTGTTTCTGCTGCATACATTAACTTTCCATTGCTTATATTGGTGCATATTACCCACATATTATGTAGCAAAATAGGACATGAAAGACCAGAAAATGTCCACGATTACCTTCACTCCGGAGATTACAACAGACGGTTACTAGGTCTTCACATGAGGTTTTTATTAAACATAGGCCGGTTTTACATAAGCGAATATGAACTCCATTCTTTTGAATTGAGTCATACACATGAGTAAGGTTACCCTTACAGCATTGCTGCAAGGAAAAAAAATTTGTGGAATGACCTTTTTTTCGCGTTCCTTGGAACACTTCACCCATCAACTTCAATTGGACCTTAACCCTTTCCAATCCAATTTGTATCCAGATTTTCCTAGGGGGCTTACTCTTTTTCTGCTATTATACAACGGCGCTATATGCTGGCTAAAGCCAGTACTGCATGAGGTGACACCTTGGGTAGGCTCCAACAGCAGAGAGGCTGGCAATATACAGTAAGAGTACCCCGACAGACATCTTCCAACATCGGAGCTGTACAGCCTTAAATCATAATGTCTTTAGACGTCAGGCAGTGGATTGGAAAGGGTTAAATACATTGCATGGCTCGCAATGGGAAACAGTTCCGAACCTCTATTACGAATGAAACTCATGCAGGAGGATTGAAAATTCAAAGAAGGGATGTGAGGCGTTTTTGCATGAAAATTGCCTTGTATTCATAGGTAAAAAGCACATTGTAGAACGTGTTATCTGCCCGACTTTCTCAGCCGCACGTAGTCTGCCATAATATATGCTCACTTTATCATCCTAGTATTATACCCAATCTCCCACTTCTCACTTATTTTAGCCTATAGAATATTTCATCATTGTGCACTATTTTGTATTCCCAGAGTTCGGTGCATTATATTCATTCAGTATGGATTTTCATAAATTTTTTATCTGGCACTCTCCACTAATGTTTTTACTACTTGCTATCTTAGACTGCTTCACGTGGCTGAGAAAATCCCACAAGATCTGTGCGTTTTTTTCTGCATCGCAGTGCGGGAAAAAACAAGGGCATGCTATATCTTGCCTTCGTACTTTAAAAATACTGGGGACGTCCTTCAGAAATTAAATGGGGTCCAAGTGGAGGAAGATATGCTGTTGGTTATTTGCAATGTGGAATCACTTTAGACATCCATCCATCATAGTGATGATATTTCGACGTTTCACTTTTTCCTATTTTCCAGGAATATGGATTCTAACAAGCAGGAATATATTCTGGAAGCCCTAGAATTTGTATTGTAGGGAGACTTTCTACTTACAACTCCATGGAGTGGCTATGGGGGCGTCTTGTGTATCTTCATATGCTAACCTCTTCCTAAGGCTGTGGGAAAGGGTCCCTTACTTACTAAATTCAAGTTCACTTATTTCAAAGGTCCATTTTTGGGGCCTATACATACATGATGTTGTGATGGTTTGGCAGGGATTTGTGGATGAACTTAAGTGCTTTATGAGTGAACTTAATTATAAAAAGTATAAATCACATTGCTATATAAGTATAACCCTACTATGATAGAGTTATTTCTAGAATCTTTATATAGAGAATGATTGTCATGCATTTTTACAGACTGATATGTTTCAAAGAAGTGATTCAGTAAATGTATTACTACATCCTAAATCATCTCATATTTCTTGAAAATATTGAAAATATTAATTGAAAATATTCCAGTGGGAAGGTTCTTATGATTTGTTCAGACTCCAGCAAAATGAATATCAAGCAAAATATCAGTGTCAAAGGTTTCAGGAAAGAGGTTAGAGCAACAGATCAATAAGGAGGGCTGAGGATTGTCCCAAGAATACTAAATGGCAGGATTTGGTCTACGTTCAAGTCGAAACCTTTAAAGCAGGGGTGTCAAACTCATTTTCACCGAGGGCCACATCAGCCTTATGGGTGCCTTCAAAGGGCCGATTCTAATTGTAAGACAGTAAAGTAAAAGTGAATCCCACAGTGGCCCGATTGGTAATAAGGTCCTCCATAGTGGCCAGTGACGCACACATTTTGCGCATACTCACGCACAGACGCACACCATTCTGCGCATACACACGTACACCATTCTGCGCATACACACGCACACCATTCTGCGCATACAGAGGCACACTATTCTGCGCAGATGTACACCATTCTGCGCATACACATGCACACCATTCTGCGCATACACACGCATAGACGCACAACATTCTGCGCAGACGCACACCATTCTGCGCAGACACATGCACACCATTCTGCGCAGACGCACGCACACCATTCTGCGCAGACGCACGCACACCATGCTGCGCAGACGCACGCACACCATGCTGCACATACACACACACACCATTCTGCGCATACACACGCACACCATTCTGCGCATACACACGCACACCATTCTGCGCATACACACGCACAGACGCACACCATTCTGCGCATACAGACGCACACCATTCTGCGCATACACATGTACACCATTCTGCACATACACACGCACAGACGCACAACATTCTGCGCAGACACACACCATTCTGCACAGGCGCACGCACACCATGCTGCACAGACACACGCACTCCATTCTGCGCAGGCACACGCACTCCATTCTGCGCAGACGCACGCACTCCATTCTGCGCAGACGCACGCACTCCATTCTGCGCAGACGCACGCACACCATTCTGCGCATACACACGCACACAATTCTGCGCATACACACGCACACCATTCTGCGCATACACACGCACACCATTCTGCGCATACACACGCACAGACGCACAACATTCTGCGCATACAGACGCACACCATTCTGCGCATACAGAGGCACACTATTCTGCGCAGATGCACACCATTCTGCGCATACACATGCACACCATTCTGCGCATACACACGCACAGACGCACAACATTCTGCGCAGACGCAGACCATTCTGCGCAGACACACACCATTCTGCACAGGCGCACGCACACCATGCTGCGCAGACACACGCACACCATTCTGCGCATACACACGCACAGGCGCACACCATTCTGCGCATACAGACACAGACCATTCTGCGCATTCACACTCACAGGCGCACACCATTCTGCGCATTCACATGCACAGGCGTACACCATTCTAAACAGATACGCACACTATTAGACATATATACATACAGACACACACATATATACATACATACATACATACATATGCACACAAGGACACTTCTGCATTTTGATACACATATTTATACTTACCTGCATCCAATATGGTCCCACTGACTGGTATACTGGCTGCTCTCAGTCCTTCTTGGGCCAGTGAGAGGAGGTCAGCGCTGACTGGCTCTCACCCTGGAGCTGCTCCTCCTCAGCATTGCTCTCCTGCTGCAGAGATCATGTTCTCTGCAGTCTTCTTCCCTCCTCCGCGGCCATTGTCAGTCTGCTATCGGCACTCCTCTATTACTGTCTGCACTAGACAAAACAAGCTGAGTGAAGATCGCCTATTGACTTCAGCACGGAGGTGAGGGAACTTACTGCATAGCCGGCGGGCCACAGAAAATGAGGCGGCGGGCCGGATTCGGCCCGCGGGCCTTGTGTTTGACACCTGTGCTTTAAAGGCTGAGGTGAGACTGATTTGCAATTACAGTTTCTGTCATCATCAGTTGTTTTCTGTTATTGAAAAATATTGGCCTATTCTTCCCACTGATCATACATTGAAGAAATTTACCCTAGAGAAAGCCTTGTTGGGTGTGGTAGGTTTACCTTCTCCTCATGTATTGCACTTGCAGTTTATGATATCTACATGTGTTGATTGCAAGTCATGTAATTCATGACACATGACACATATGTATCTAATTATATATATATATATATATATATATATATATATATATATATATATATATATATATAGTACAGGATGGCCTGCAGAATGCTAACCATAGGAGAGGTATCACCTTAACATCTATGGGTGTTGCAGGGAGCAAGTCCTAGTTCCTGCCACACTCGGGGAGAAGTTATAGGTCAGTGGAGCTCGAAGGGCTGCAAGCCTGAGGTCCAGGGTTTCCCAGCAGAGGCCTTAAACTAACACCCCATTCTAAAGGCCTCGAGTCAGACAGGGATGACAACCTTTGACTCTCACACTCAGGTGGGGTGCGGAATATGAGCTTTTTGTTGCATGTTATGCTCATAGTTTTGCTGTAGAAGAAAACTGGCAGGCGCTAGACTTAAAGAAAAACAAGTTTCTGGAGTGTTTTTTACATGTGTGGGGCCCATTTCAAACCAAGAGGTCAGCGATCCACAGACGAGTAAGACCAACTTGCCACATATGGTGGAGGATGTGCTGGCATGGGATGGAGCATAAAGCTGCAGAGTGCGAGGTGTAAAGTGAATGTCTGCTCTGAGCAGTGCAGTTGAATACATTTAAAGTAACAAAAGGCCAAAATTGCGATCACTGCGGGGCGCCAAAAGCTGCAGACTGCGTTTAAAGGGATAGGAGGCAGAAACTGCAGTTGCCGTGGGGCAATGAAAACTGCAAGATGTGTTCAAAGAGCCAAGAGGCTGAAAACTGTTGTTGCCTGGGGAAGCAAAGAAGGTCCAAGCAGAGGATGTCTACAAGGCAGGTTGGTGAACTTGTTTCTTTGTTTGTTCATATTGGACTATGCAGTCAAGATGGCGGTGGTCCAAGGAGACCACCTAAAATAGCCTTGTCGGGCTTCTGTATAGGATGAGACAGTAAGAGCTGCACAATGTGAATAGACATTTACTGTGGAGATGTCTAAGGACTATATTGATGATGAAATGGTGCAGAAAATATTTTTTCATAAATCCTAAAATATGTGTGGGGGATTGTGGGATGTTTTCTCCATAGAATGTGCCTAGAATGTATAGAAATGTTCCCCAAATAAAGGCAGGGTGTGAACAGCCTCCAGAGAAAGAGAGGAGAAATAGTGAAGAACATGCATGTGGTACTACAAGAGTGGGAATTGTAGACAAAGGAGTTAATGTTGGAGTTTTTTTGTGAAACTGAAAAAGTTATTAGTAGCAACCAAATGTCAGCTGGGACTACAAGTAGTACTAAAAGTGCAGTGAAGAAGAAAAAGAAAATGAAGACTGCTTCTAGTAAGACAGAAGGTGTAGTTAGTGTAGACCCAAAGGTCCAAAGTGAGAGACAGTGAACGCTTGCTCAGAGTTCAGGAGGAACTTGTCACAATGTGTGCTGTCCTGAATGCTCTGGCGAGGCAAGGGTTACTACATACCATAGTAACATAGTATGTAAGGCCGAATGAAGACAATGTCCATCTAGTTCAGCCTGTTTATCCTCCTATGTTGTTGATCCAGAGGAAGGCAAAAAAAAAACAAGAGGCAGGAGCCAATTAGCCCATTTGGGGGAAAATTCCTTCCCAGCACACTAATAGCAATCAGACTAATCCCTGGATCAACCCCTAATAGTTCCTATCTGCCTGTACACCCGGATTAACAATTAACCAAAGATTTATATCCTGTAATATCCTTCCGCTCTAGAAAGACATCAAGTCCCCTTTTTTATGTTTAATCTCTTTTTATTACGTTTTTCAGAATATTTTACAAACATTAGGAAATATCAGTAAATAGGAAAAAGGAAAAACAATAAAAGGGAAAATGGAAATAGGCCTCGCAGGGCCTACGGTTCATATTGTACAACAATTGGGCTCGTCTAGCCCATAGATGATCCCCGGACCACCTTACCCCAATCAACTGTTCTTTTACTATATCAACGCATATCTAACTGACGGTAAAGGTGGGGTCTATGTCGTGATGAATATTACAGTTTATGTGGTGGGAATCCTTTTCATTTGAAGGGGAGAAGGATAGGGACATGAAGGAGGAAAAAAAAAAGGGGGAAAGATATAGAAACAATCTGAGCAAGTTAATTAGATAGGGCAGAAGGACGAGGTACTTTGACTATAGCACACCGAGCACCTATACACAGACAGGACCACACATACACTCACACACACATACACACACAAAAGAAAAAAAAAGTGGAAGGAGTGGGGGGGGGGGGAGCACCCTGAGCGTCTTCCAGTCGGTCCCTAACTCCAAAGGCCCTGTGTCCCCTACAGGGCTCGCGAGTACGTTTAGTAGAACAAGCTGGCAAACTCTGCTGAGGATTCAAACATAATCCAAGGTTGCCATGTCTTTCTGTATTTCTCCTTTTTTTTTTCGGGCTCTCGAGAGTGCTCTGCACATAGCTCCTCCATTTGGTTAAGGTATGACATCTCCTGCTGCCATTCTCTCATTGAGGGGACCTGTGTAGATCGCCAGTGGCAAGGGATGACTGCTCTGGCTGCTGCAATACAAAACCGGAGTAGGTCTCCCTTTTGCGCACTAATGGGGCCTGGCAGAATGAAGAGGAGGGCTATCTGCGGCATATTGCCAAACGATTTTCTGCACATTGAGTTATATGTGGCAAACACCCTGTTCCAGAAGGGCCGCAGTTTACCACAACCCCACCAGACATGCAACAGAGTGCCTCTATCAGTCCCACAGCGCCAACACATGTCTGACACCGAGGGGAATATTGCGTGGAGTCGCATCGGGTATCTGTACCATCTAGCCAACACCTTGTACCCTTTCTCTTGAGCAGCGCATGCCATGGTTAGTTTGTGTGTGAAGATAAATGATTTTTGCCAGTCACTCTGTGTGATTTCCTCTCCTAACTCCTGCTCCCAGGCCCACTTGAAGCTCGGGCTTGTGCAACTAAGCTCATGCATCAGAAGGCCGTATATTTGTGATAGCACGTGCTCCAGAGGGGACCGCAACTCAAACAATCTCTCGAAGGGTGTCAATTCCAGGCCCGGGGTGTCGCTTCCCTCCCAAGCTGTAAGGAAGGAGTGTAGCTGAAAATACTCAAGCCAAGAGATACGAATGTCTCCAAATCGGTGTTTGAGTTCCTGCAGAGTGGGAATTGATTGCCCACCCAGGACCTGCTGGACCCTGGTATCCTCCCGATTCTCCCAACCCAAATAGCGTTCTCGCTCCCTCCCTTGTTATTAAACAATGGCGTCAAAGGGCTATGTTCCCTGTTGGCGTGTTTGTATATCCCATAGTCTAAGTGTGCCCCTTAGGAAGTAGTTGGGACCTATCGATTGGGCCCTATCCTCTTTTTTCACCCATGGGAGTAGCCTCAAGGGAACTGTACAGTCTGTTTGCTTCAATGCTATCCATTGTTTATTATTGGTGTGATAGTGCAAGTCTAGCAGGTGTGTAAGAATCGCCGCCGTATGGTAGTTCTTAAAGTCAGGTAAACCAGTTCCTCCTTTTGATTTGGGGTACGATAACGTGCGCGTCCTTACTCGTGGTCTTTGCCCCCCCCCCATCCCCAAAAGAATCTGATTAGCGCCGACTTCAGTTTGTTAAAAAATGTTTGGGGTACCGTTATAGGGATGGCTTGGAAAATGTATAAAAATCGGGGTAGGACATCCATTTTAATGGTTTATATCCTCCCGAACCATGACAAGACTCTGGTGGAATAGGCGGTCAGGTCTTTAAGAGTGCGGTCCAGTAGGGTAGAGTAGTTCATGGAGAACAGTTTGGAGTGATCCGATGGAATGTGTATTCCTAAATATTTTATAGCCTCTTGTTGCCACTTAAAGGGAAAGTGTTCTATTATGTGTTTTTTTGTTTCTGGGCCCCAGGATATATTTAGTGCTTCAGTTTTGCTGTAGTTGATTTTAAAATTAGATAGGTGGCCAAATTTTTCGAATTCTTCGATCAAGGAGGGCAGAGTGATGCGGGGTTGTGTGATATATAGCAGTACGTCGTCGGCGTATAAGGCCACTTTATACTGGGTCCCTCCCACTGTCAGTCCACTGATGTTCAGATTATTTCTAATTGCTGTCGCTAGATGCTCCATCACTAAGACGTACAGCAGAGGGGACAGGGGGCAGCCCTGCCTGGTGCCGTTCCTGATGTGGATGGGGGAGGATAGTGTGCCATTTATCCTAACCCTGGCCGTGGGGCAAGTGTAAAGAGCTAGTGTTCTGGACAAAAATTTAGGACCCAGCCCTATCTGCTTGAGGGCTGCCTCAAGAAACCCCCAATGAACTCTGTCGAAGGCTTTCTCCGCATCTAACGACAACAAACACATTGGGTTAGCACAGTCTCGAGCCTTAGCCACAGGGAGCAGGGTTTTTATTACATTGTCTCTAGCTTCTCTCCCTCTGACGAAGCCCACCTGGTCCATGTGTATAATGTTCGGGAGATGCGGAGAAAGACTGTTGGCCAGGACCTGAGCATAAATTTTTATGTCCACGTTGATCAGTGAGATCGGTCTACAGTTAGTGGAAACTGTGGGGTCTTTCCCTGGTTTCGGAATTACACTTATGTGTGCCTCAAGGGCCTGTTGTGGGAAAGGGGACTCCTGGGAGACCATAGAGAATGCCCTGACTAAAAAGGGGGCGAGCTGCTGTCTAAGAAATTTGTAAAAGGCGGGGGTGAAACCGTCGGGCCCGGGGCTCTTCCCCGCAGGGGTGCTTTTGATAACCTCCTCTATCTCCTCTACTGTGATATCCCTTTCCAACGCGTCTCTGTAGTTGGGGCTTAGTACCGGCAGGGCTGTCCCTGCTACATATTTGGAAATTCGGTCTTTTAGTAAATTTTGGTTCATATCCACGAATTGTCCCTTAAGATTATAGAGCTGGGAGTAGTATTTCTGAAATATATCCAGGATTTCCGTAGGATTATATGTGTCAGTGCCCGTCGCGTTTTTGATTAATGGAATAAATGTCTATGCAGCCCTCAGGTGTATCAGACGGGACAGGGGTTTGCCCGCTTTATTAGAATACTCATAGTGAAAGCGCTTGTGTTCATTTCTTAGATGGGTATATGCCTGGTCTAATTTTGATTTTAGCTCTTTCCTGACCCGAACCAGATCTGCCAGGGTATCTGGCGAGAGGGTTTTTTTATGTGCAGACTCTAAGGTGTGAATCTGTTTAAGGAGTTTAGTAATAGTAGTGGCTCTTTCTTTTTTGAGCCGAGAGCCATGTTTTATTACAGTGCCCCTCAGGACGCACTTCAGTGCCTCCTATTGAATAGGAGCCGAAGTGGTATCTGTGGCATGTGTCGCAAGAAATGTTTCTATCTGTTCTTTAACTTCTGCTTCACATATGCTATCTTTCAGGAGGTTGTCATTCAACCTCCACGTCCACTGGCGGTCTGTTTGATCTGGTAGAGTTAGGGTCAGGAATACAGGAGCGTGGTCCGACCACACCATATCCCCTATTGTGGCCATAGGTTGCCATGACAGGGCATGGTGTCCCAGACGAAAGTAGTCTATGCGACTATAGGAATTATGTGGATGTGAAAAGAAGGTGTAGTCCTTATCTTGTGGATGTAGGATACGCCATACATCCACCAGTTGGAGTGCATGCATTGCGTTCTTAAAGGTCCGTAGTTGCCCAAGGGGAACATTGCCCCTGTTCACCGAGGAGTCTATTTCTGGGTTTAAAGTCATATTGTAGTCCCCTCCGGCCACAACAACCCCCTCCGCGAACTCCGCCACTACCTTCAAGAAGGCCTGGTTAGCCACTGCCTGCTGTTGGTTTGGTGCATACCAGTTTGCGATTGTGATTTTAGTGGTTCCTATTTTCACTTTAATGAGGACATATCGTCCCTGAGGATCTGTTTTTGTTTCTATGAGGTGGTGAGCTAGGGACCTATGTATCGCAATGGAGACCCCACCCGCCCGGCTGTCGGGGTTGGCGCTGTGGAACCAATGCGAGTAGTACCTATCTCGTATGGCAGGGATGTGTCCCACTTTAAAATGTGTCTCTTGGAATAGTGCCACTTGGACCCTCTGCTTGTGCAGCTGGTATAGGACCTGTGATCTTTTCTGGGGAACATTAAGTCCCCGAATATTTAGTGAACTAAATTTGAGTGGCGCCATGTTGTTAAAGAAAGGAGGGGGAAGGGCCTAACAAAACAAAACAGAAAAACAAACAAAAAGATGAGACAAACACTAAACAACAATTTGCTCCTAAATAAGGAGGTCAAGTAGTACCTACGAAATAGAGGAGGAATTAGTGAGGGGAGAGGATGAAAGAAAGATTAGTAGAGGTAGTATGACAGATGAGAACTACCTTAAAGAGAGGGTATAGGGCAGCTCTGTATTTAACTGGCGTAGGAATGTCCAAAGCCGCGCTGAAGTTGGTAAGATCTTCTGGGTTTCGCAGTACTATTAGACGGCCCCCATGTCGGACTTGCAGGCGGAAGGGGAATCCCCAGGTGTAGGCCATGTTGTGCTGGCGCAAGGTATCCAGTAGGGGGCGCAGGGATTTTCTCTTCATCAAAGTGAGTCGTGATAGGTCTGGGAGCAACTGTACGGGTCTGCCTTGGAATTGTATGGGGCTGGTCTCCCGCGCCCTCTTGATTATAGCTTCCTTTACTCTATATTTATGGACCCGGCAGATAATGTCCCGTGGCCGATCTGGGTCTGTTGCTATAGGGCCTAGCGATCTGTGAGCGCGATCCAGCTCCAGCGGGTTGTCCGATGAGACTTCTAGGATGAGGTTGAAGAGGCGGCGAAGAGTGTCCTCCAGGTGTTGTGGTTCTATTGTTTCCGGTATGCCTCGGACTCTGATGTTGTTCCTTCTCCCTCTGTTCTCCACATCGTCCAGCGAGTCCGTCAGATATTGTAATTGGAGGGCTTGGGTCTGTAATAAGGCTTCTTGAGAGTTCACTTTGGTCGCTAGTTCTGTCAGGGATGTCTCCACTGTGGCGACTCTCGTATCTACCTGTTGCACTTCTTCTCGCACCGCTGCTACTTCTGTTTTGTAAGTATTTTCAAGCCTTACTATATACTCTTCCATGTCTGCTTTTGTTGGAATCGCCAGGATATGTGCACTGAGGGCTCCAAGGTCTGTGAGCACTGAGGTGCCTGCAGGCTCTCTATGTGGTGGGTAAGGAGTTGTGTTTGTACAGTCTATATTGGTGGGCAATGGAGGGGCGCTCTTGTTACAGCCGGGAGGAGCGCTCTTGTTGCTGCCGGGAGGAGCGCTCTTGTTGCTGCCGGGAGGAGCGCTGTCATTGCTCCCAGGAGGGGCGCTCGTCTTGCTGCCGGGGAGGGCGCTCGTCTTGCTGCCGGGGAGGGCGCTTGTCTTGCTGCCTGGAGGGGCGTTTGCGTTACTGCCGTGAGGAGTGCTCATGATATTGCCGGCAGGAGCGCTCATAATGTTGCCGGGAGAAGCAAACCAGTTGCCGCCATGGGGGGCAGTTACAATCATGCTGGGTGAGGTGATTGTGTTACCGCCAGGAGGAGCGATCTTGTCACTGCCAGGAGTAGCAATCCCGTTACTGCCAGGAGGAGCCGTCTCATTACTGCCAGGAGGAGCCTTTTCATTACTGCCAGGGGGCGCAATGATGTTACTGCCAGGAAGCACTATCTTGTTACTGCCAGAAGGCGCAATCAGGTCACTACCAGGAGGCGCAATCAAGTCACTGCCAGGAGGCGCAATCAAGTCACTGCCAGGAGGCGCAATCAAGTCACTGCTAGGAAGAGCAATCAAGTCACTGCTAGGAGGAGCAATCAAGTCACTGCCAAGAGGAGCAACCACGTTACTGCCAGGAGGAGCGATCACGTCACTGCCAGGAGGAGCGATCACGTCACTGCCAGGAGGAGCGATCACGTTACCGCCAGGAGGAGCGATCACGTTACCGCCAGGAGGAGCGATCACGTTACTGCCAGGAGGAGCGATCACGTTACCGCCAGGAGGAGCACTCACGTTACCGCCAGAAGGAGCACTCACGTTACCGCCAGGAGGAGCAATCACGTTACTGCCAGGAGGAGCAATCATGCTACCACCAGGAGGAGCAATGATGTTACCGCCAGGAGGAGCAATCATGTTACTGCCAGTAGGAGCAACCTCAGCACTTCCAAGAGGGACATTTAAGTTACTGCCAGGAGGAGCTCTCTGAGTATGGCTGGGGAAAGCAGACACAGTGCGCCCAGGGAAGTCTGGATTAGCTCTTACTACTGGGGTTTGAGGGTCTCTGTTGGGGGTGTCCATGAGTGGGTTAATGCGTCCACTCTTCACCCCAGCGCTCCCTCTGCTCTGGCTCCCGCTCTCCTCTGTATTCTCTGCGCACGTGTACCCCGCTGCGGCCGCCATCTTGGGCGGTGTGGGGCCATGAGACCGCTGCTCCCCGCTCACCTCTGCTGGGCACTCCGGCAGCCCCGAGGAGGGCATCCGCCTCTGTCTTTTCTCTGCGCCATCCCACGTCATCGGGAGCTCCTCCGCTGCCATGGAGCTGTCGGGGGAGATCTCTGCCGGTGTCCCCGCTGCTAGGTCTTGCCCTGCCAGCAGCGCTGGTGTAGGGGACCCGCTCTGCGCAGGGGAGGGTTCCCGTCTCTCTACTTCTCCTGCCGCTGTTTCCCGCCGCTGCTCTGTTCCGTGCAGGTGGTGGGGGGTCCTCCCGCCGCGCCGTCTGTGGTGAGCTTCGGTGTGCTGCGGCCGCCATGCCAGACTGGGATTTCTCCTCCTCGGGACGCTTCTGGCCAGGGAAGAACCACTGGATGCCCGCTGGAGCCGGATTGTCTGGTAGGTGGGTGCTGCTCCTCAGCGATTTCTTCCTCCTATTGCCCGTTTTGTTGTTATTTGGTGCCATTTTTGAGGGTTTTCTCCGGGTATGAAGAAGGAGCTGAGGAGAAACGTGTCCTCACTCCTCCATAGCCAGGCCCAAGTCCCTTTTTTTAAACTCCTCTATGGATTTTGCCATCACCACATCCTCAGGTAAAGAGTTCCACAGTCTCACTGCTCTTACAGTAAAGAACCCTTTTCTGTGTTGGCGATGCAACCTGCTTTCTTCTAGACGTAGCGGATGCCCTCTGGGTATAAACAGATCATGGGAGAGATCCTTGTATCATCCCCTCATGTATTTATGCATTGTTATTTGATCACCCCTTAGCCGTCTTTTTTCCAGGGTAAATAATCCCAATTTTGATAGCCTCTCGGGGTATTCCAGTCTCTTCATTCCATGTATTAGTTTAGTTGCCCTTCTTTGAACCCCCTCAAGCACTGTAACATCTTTCCTGAGCACTGGTGACCAGAACTGTACGCAGTATTTCATGTGGGGCCTAACAAGTGCCTTATATAGCGGTAGAATAATGTTCTCGTCCCTCGCCCCTATACCTCTTTTAATGCACCCCAAGACTTTATTAGCTCTTGCAGCAGCCGACTGGCATTGCTTACTCCAGTTCAATCTACAATCCACTAGTACGCCTAGGTCTTTTTTCATATCACTTTTCCCTAGTGGTACCCCATTAAGTGTATATTGGTGACATCCATTTTTCCCGCCCATGTGCATAACCTTACATTTATCAACATTGAACTTAATTTGCCATTTTTCTGATATAGAAGGAGACAGAAATATTCCAGAGAGAAAGAGAGCATGCTCTCCAAGAAGCCGCTCAGGTGAAAACAGAAAGTGCAACTATCTTAAAGAAGAATGAGCGCCTTAGAAGATTAGCTAAAGCTGATCACAGGTAGTTGCCGGAGGAGAAAACCGTTCAGTGTGAACAAGGCTTAAGTGAATTGAGAGGTGAGAAAAAGAAATAGGGATATCTTTCAAAAGCCCATGAAGAGATACAAGACCTCAGAAATGTAGCCAGAGATGAAGCGGATTGCACAGTATGAACAGGACTGTAAGAAAATGCAAATAAGAGCCCAAGAGTTCGAGATGACACATTGCAAGTTAGAAAAAGCTTCTACAGGTGCACATAATCAGACTACAGGTTTGCATAATCAAGTTTCAGAGTTGAAAAGGCAGTTAGCTAAGAGAAATGATGAATGGGAGTTGCAGATAACTGAACTCAAAGAAAAGCTGTAAATGGAGAAAGCTGCTTGCAGCCAGGCAGATAAGCAAACAAAGGTCTTTCAAGACATACTGGATTTCAAAGAGCCTAGGAAGTACTCCATGAGTAACTGGTGTCTCAGCTACATAGGAGCTTGGCTGAGGAAGCTGAAGAACATAAACCTAAAATCCAGGAGCTTAAACAAATAATGCTCTAAATGGGTACTATTGGAAGAGCAGCATGAATCTGAATGCAAGAGAAACACAGTAGAAATGCAGCATCAAAAGAGCTACAAGTAAATATCACTGAAGGTGACAGCGTACAGGCAGAGCTGTCTAAGAAGACTAACAGATTGCAGGTAGAATGGGAAGCTCAGGGTGAAGAGTGCCAGAAGCTCGTGCAAGATGAGATGCATAAGAGGCTTGGCCTTAGTGCACATCTGAAGAGAATAGAAGGTGAGAGAAATGTGTTCCTCAAGCAGTTAGAGGAAGATGCAGAAACTAAGAGAAAGCTGCCAAAGATATTTTAAGAATTCAGGCTCAAATGTCAGATCTGGAAAATAAATGGAGAAGAATATTGCATACTTTGAATCTGTTGAAGAGCAGAAGAAAGAAATTCAAAGATAGTTAAAGGCTAAAAATCAGCTGTATGAAGAAAAAGCAGCTGCCGATGATAAACTTTTAAAGTTTACAGTGAGTCTTCAGCAGAAGCAAAAGATGTTACTGTGGAGATTGGTCACCAATGTCAGAAAGCGTCCAAACTGGAGTAGAAACAAAAGCTGTGTGAACAGGGGCTTACTGAAGAGTAAATCAGGTTTGCGAGATATGCCACTAAATGTGAGACTGTTGAAGAAAAGGCTCATGAGAAGGAGAGCAAAGTGCTAACCTGGACACACACCCTGAAACAGGTGTCAGAACAAAAGTTTGCTAAGAAGTTAAGCACAAAGATTAAACTCTGGGAATCAAATAGTTGCATTGCTGGAAGGAAGGTTCAGAGACTAGAGAGGTCTTGGACCCAGTTCAGACAGTGAGTAAAAGAAAAGAAAGTCTTATTGAAGAATCTTGGAAATGGGAGACAAGCAGTAAAGTATGTCAGATTGTGCTTCGAAGGTGACCTGGGCGCTACAGGTTAAAAGTTTGTGAAAACTAGGAAAATTTGGAGAGAAGAAATCGCCTTTGTGAATGAGAGAAAAAACAGTGTGCAACAGATGGCGGCTGAGCAACCCTCTGAAGTACAAGAGACCAAAGAGAAAGCAGAAGGTGAGACTGGTGGAAGTGAAGAAAACCATGTGAAAGAAGTTGCAAAGGATGACAAAATGGAGTCAGTAGAGGCAGACACCACACAAGAAGTTGAGCATAAGAAAGATGAAGTGGCAGCTAGAAAAGTGGCAATTACCCCAGAGTTTTTACGCCAGAAGGATAAAAGCTGTGACGCGCCTACGGCCTCCGTCAGTGAGGGGAGGGATATGTAGGAGTGCAGTATACATGATGGCCTGCAGAAGGCTACAGACAGGCATTCTGATAACCGTAGGAAAGGTAACACCTAGGAGTGTAGCAGTAAGCAACATAAAAGCCACAGTTGCCATCACGATCAGGGGTAGTAATATAGCACAGTTGAGCTGTAAGGGATGCGAGCCTGTGGTCCAGGGTGGACCAGCAGAGGCCCTAAGTCAGACAGTGACGACAACCCTTGACTCATACCCTGTATTGAAGGCCCTGAGTTGGACAGAGATGACACCCCTCGACTATGACCTTTTTATATATATTATATATATATATATATAAAGAATCATAATAGAAGACCTAGTAGAGTGGGAAGGAACCTCCAGGGTCATCGGGTCTAACCCCTTGCTCAGTGCAGGATTCACTACATCATCCCAGACAGATATTTGTCCAGCCTTTGTTTGAACACTTCCATTGAAGGAGAACTCACCACCTCCCGTGTTAACCTGTTCCACTCATTGATCACTATCACTGTCAGAAAGTTTTTTCTAATACCTAATTTTGTGCCTCTTCCCTTTCAGTTTCATCCCATTGCTTTTAGTTTTTCCTTGTGCAAATCAGAATAGGGCTGATCCGTCTGGACTGTGTCTGGACTGTGTCAGCCTTTCAGATATTTGTAGACAGCTATTAAGTCTCCTCTCAGCCTTCTTTTTTGCAAGCCAAACATTCCCAGATCGTTTAACCCCTTAGTGACGGCCCCATCGGGAAACTACGTCCTCAGTAAGTGGGCTTTAATCCTAGAGGACGTAGTATTATGCGTCCTCTTAGGATTAATGCCCACTTGCCTGAGGACGTGACAGCTCCATGCTGTCGGTGCCCGCAGGTAGCCGACAGCACGGAGCTGTCATCCCGGGCTGCGGGCAGTCCCCCTCGGCATTGCGATCGGCGCTATCCAATGGATAGCGCCGATCGCATAAAAGTAAAAAAAAAGTAGAAAAAAAGTTAAAGATTCAGCTGCCCGGAAAATACTCACCCGCCTTCTCCGTGCTGCCCCCAAAGATCTGGTCCTCCCGGACCCGCCGCCGGTCTTCTGCGCATGCGCGCCAGATGATGACGTCACGCGCATGCGCAGAAGCCCGGGAGCCCCCGGCAAATTTAAAATCTCCTGGCTCCCGGCTCCTGAAGGTAGCCAGGAACCAGGAGATGTTACCGGGGATCGCGGTGAGCGGTCCCCGGGCCCGCGATCGCCGCTATCCAGTAGATAGCGGCGATCGCGAAAAAGTTTTTAAAAAAATTTTAAGTAGAAGTTTCACCTCCCCTCATGGATCCGATCCATGAGGGGAGGTGAAAATACTCACCTCAGGTCCGCCGTTGTCCCTGGTATTCCAGGACCAGAAGTCCCCATCGGCGCATGCGCGCCCGATGTCAATCATCGGGCACGTGCACAGAGTGGCTCGAGCCCTGGGAAATTTAAAATCCCTCTGTTCCTGGCTGCCATGTGTAGCCAGGAGCAGAGAGATTTCACCGGGGACATGGTCACTGTTATCCTATGGATAACAGTGATCATTTCAAGTAAAGAAAAAGTGTAAAAAGTAAAAAAAAAGTTTTAAAAAGTTAAAAAAAAGTTTAAAAAAAACTTACGTCTCATCAACCCCCACAGATCATATCCATGAGGGACGATGAAATGACGTACCTAAGGCCTGCGGATTTATCCACGGACCTTACCCCAGCTTCTGTGCACGCGCCCGTCGCCAAAATGGCAGGCGCAGCGCAAAAGCCGTGGATTGCCAGGGTAATTTAAAATCCCCCTGCTCCTGGCTACAAAACTTAGCCGAGAACCTGGAGATTTGACGGGCGGCCGCGGTGAGCCGTTCCAGATCACATGTTCGCCGTTATCCAATGGATAATAGCGATCACGTAAAAGTAAAAAAAAGGTGAAGGTTCATCTCCCCTCACCGATGTGATCGGTGAGATGAAACTTTTTACCGGAGGCCTCCGTATTTGCACCCCACCGCAATCTTCCTCCGTGAACTTTCCCGGTTTCTGTGCATACGACCACCGGCAAAACACCGGACACATGCGCAGAAGACGGGGAACCCAGGAAATTAAAAATCTCCTTGCTCCCAGCGACCAACGGTCGCCGAGAGCCTGGAGCAGTGACCTTGTTGAGCGGTCGCCGGTCACGTGATAAAAAGGTAGCGATCTACCTTTGGCTGGTCTCACATGCTCCACAGTAATATGCAGATCAATCGCATTGGATTACACAATTCTGCTCACATTAGTGGGTCGGAATTGCATAATCCACTCGCAGAAAAGAGAGCGCAGCAGGTTCTATTTTACTGCGGATATCTGCAAGATAGAGCCCATTGTGCTCCATGGTCACGGATATACCCGCAGCCCATACGCAACTACCTTGCATACGGGCTGCGGGTATCTGGGTCATCGCTATGCGACGGTGCGGGAAATACAAACAAAAAAGAAATGTACTGCGCATGACCGCCTGTGTGAGTAGGCAGTTATGCGCAGTACACTACATGGCCGTACGCAGGGTCACGGCCAGCTCACAGCTGGGATCCATTGCGGGCCTCCGCAAGCGGATTCCACCTACGGCTGCATGAGCCTGGCGTTATTCAGACCACTACCTGTAATTCGCAATTTACAAGAAGCCCCGGGAACGCTCGCCTCACTGCAGTTCCAGGAGCACCTTGTTGAGCGTCTTCTGTGTGAGACGGCCGCACCTCATCAAGCTTACGGAGACTCACAGAGCGCCACTTTTTACACCCCATACCCGCTACTGAGGTCACGAAATACCCCCAAAAAGCATGAGAGGAGGGGGGATACCGTATAAGTGGGTAATGGGGCCTGGAATGTATTCAGTTGTGCCCTGCAATCCAACGGGTGTTCCCTCCATTACAGGCCTTGCCATGTGTCCTTTAAGTAGATTAGGGCCACAATGGGTATGTTTCTGAACTCGGGACAAACGGGGGTATCCATTTTGGGGTGAAGGTCTTCATTCCTATGTACACTGTATAAAAAACTGTTTTTAAATTGACAAAATTGCCCAAAAAATGAAAATCGTAATTTTTTCCTTCTGCTTTGCTTAGATTCATTCAAATGCTGTGGGGTCAAAATACGCAATACACTCCTAGATGAATTTGTTAAGGGGTCTAGTTTTTAAAATGGGGTCATTTGTGGGGGTTCTTTATCGTTTTAGACACTCAATGACTCTACAGATGGGCAATGGGGCCCGGAATTTATTCCGTTGTACCCTGAAATCCAACAGGTGCTCCTTCCATTATAGGCCTAGCCATGTGTCCTTTAAGTAGATTAGGGCCACAAGGAGTATGTTTCTGAACACGGGACAAACAGGGGTATCCATTTTGGGGTAAATGTCTTCATTCCTATGTGTGCTGTACAAAAAAAACAGTTTTTAAATTGATACAACTGCTAAAAAAATGAAAATTGTAATTTTTTCCTACTGCTTTGCTTAGATTTATTCAAAAATTGTAGGGTAAAAATACACATTACACCCCTAGATAAATTCGTTAAGGGGTCTAGTTTTCAAAATGGGATCACTTGTTGTGGTTCTCTGTCGTTTTGGCCGCTCAAGGGCTCTACAAGTGGGCAATGGGGCCTAAATCACCTTCATGCTAAATTTCTGTTCTGAAAGCCACCGACTACTCCTTTCATTTTGGTCCCTCTTGTACATCCAGACAAAAGATTACAGCCACAATGGGTATGTCTCTGAACACAGGACAAACAGGGGTATCCATTTTGGGGTGCAAGTCTTTATTCATGTGTGTGCTGTACAAAAAAAAGCAGTTTTTAAAATGACAGAATTGCCAAAAAACGAAAATCACATTTTTTTCCATTTTTTTTGCTTTTCTTGAATTCATTAAAAAACTGTGGGGTCAAAATGGGCAGTACACCCCTAGATAAATTTATTAAGGGGTCTAGTTTTCAAAATGGGGTCATTTGTGGGGGTTTTCTATGGTTTCGGGCGCTCAAGAACTCTACGTGTGTGCTATGGGGCCTAAAACGCCTACATTTCTGTTCTGAAAGACACTGACTACTCCTTTCATTTTGGACCCCGTTGTGCACTCAGATATAAGATTAGGGCCACAATGGGTATATTTCTGAACACGGGAGAAACAGGGATATTCATTTTGGGGTGTAAATCCTCATTTTCATGGGCAGTATAGGAAAAAAATATGTCTTTAAAATGACATATTTGCAAAAATATGAAACTTTATTTTTTCTCCTCTAAATTGAATTAATTCCTGAAAAAAAACGGTGGGGTCAAAATACTCATGACACCCCTCAGTGAAAACATTAAGGGGTGTATTTTTTAAAATGGGGTCATTTGGGGGGGATATCTATTATTCTAACACTCATGAGCTTTTGCAAATTTGGCTTGGTGCAGGAAAACAAAGTGTTCCTCAAAATGCTGAAAAGTAATGTTAAATTTATGTCATCTAAATGGTTAAAAAAAACACAAAAGTTTTTTAAATGTGCATTCAGAATAGAATAAACAGATGGAAATATATATCTTATCAAAAATTTGTACAGTGTGTTTGGACATATTTGAGATATTACAGTTGAAAATGTGAAAAAATGAAATTTTTTTCAAAATTTTTCCAATATTGGTACTTTTAATAAATATACACAAACTATATCGCTCTCTTTTTACAACCAAAATGACGTACAACATGTGGCGAAAAAACAGTGTCAGAATCATTTGGATATGCAAAACCTTTACAGAGTTATGCTATGTTGAACGACGCATGTCAGATTTCCAAAATTTGGCTCCGTCACTAACGCGCAAACAGGCTTCGTCACTAAGGGGTTAAATCATGTTCCTAATAGGACATGATTTGCAGACCGCCTACCATCTTGGTAACTCTTCTCTGAACTTCCTCCAGTTTGTCAATGTCTTTTTTAAACTGAGGTGCCCAGAACTGGACACAGTATTCCAGATGAGGTCTGACAAAGGAAGAGTAGAGGTGGATAACTACCTCACGTGATTTAGACTCTATGCTTCTCTTAATGCATCCCAGAATTGTGTTTGCCTTTTTGGCTGCTGCATTACATTGTTGACTCATGTTCAGTCTTTGGTCTATTAATATACCCGTCTTTTTCCCATGTGCTGTTGCTTAGCCCAATTCTTCCCATTCTGTATGTTTTTTACTTTTCATTCTTCTTGCCCAGATGTAGGACTTTGGATTTCTCTTTGTTAAATACCATTCTATTAGTCGCCGCCAACTGTTCACGCTTTTCTAGATCTTTTAGAATACTCTCTCTTCCCTAGTGTTAGCTATCCCTCCAAGCTTTGTGTCGTCTGCAAATTTGATTAGTTCCCATCAATTCCCTCCTCTAGATCATTTATAAAAATGTTGAATAACACTGGGCCTATGACAGAGCGTTGCCTACTTGATGCATTCTTTCACTTGGATGTGCAGCCATTTATGACCACTCTTTCAGTACGCTCACTCAACCAGTTGTGAATCCGCCTAACAGTTGCTTTGTCAATTCCTTATTTGGTCATTTTTTCAATAAGCATGGAATGAGATACTTTCTCAAATGCTTTACTAAAGTCAAGATATACTATTTCCACCACGTTTCCTTGATCAAGTCGGTGATGGTATCATAGAAGGAAATTAGATTAGTCTAGCATGACTTGTTTGTTACAAACCCATGCTGGTTCTGGGTAATTACTCCATTTTTATCCAAGTACTTGCATACATGCTGTTTAATAATTTGTTTAAAGATTTTTCATGGTATTGATGTCAGGCTCACAAGCCTGTAGTTTCATGGATCCACCTTCTTCCCTTTTTTGAAGATAAGGACAACATTTGCCCTTTTCCAATCTTTTAGGACTTCTCCTGTTCTCCAGGAATTTTCAAAGATTATGGCAAGTGGTTCAACAGTTAGCTCCGCTGCTTCCTTTAGTATTCTAGGATATAATTCATCTGCACCTTGAGACTTGAATTCATTTAAGTTAGCTAAGGGTTCCTTCACCATCTCTCTGCTTATAGATAGCCATTCTTTTATTCCCCTAATAGAACAGGGCAGATCAGTTGCTGTTCTATCGACTTTCTGAGAGAAAACAGATACAAAATAGGAATTTAAAAGTTCGGCCTTCTCAGCATCATTCTTAACCAATTCACTATTTTCATCTTGTAAGCATCCAATAGCATCTTTGACTTTTCTTTTGACCTACCCTCAGAATCCTTTTTTATTGCTTTTGGCTTCTGTTGCAAGCCTCATTTCATAATTAGCTTTAGCTTTTCTGACACCTGCCGTATAGTTCCTGCAGACCGCATTATATTTTTCTTTAGCTATTCCCCCCCTCTTTCCATTTGATAAACATTTTATTTTCTTTTTTAACATGTGTGCAAGTTCTGTGTTCATCCATCCTGGTCTCTTTAAAGGCTTCCGATTCTTCCTTCTTTTAGGGATTGTTAACGATTATACTTTGAGAATCTCATTTCACAATATTTCCCAACCTTCTTGGACATTTCTGTCCTTAAGAACATCCAGCCATTGGATTCTTCCTATCCTCTTTCTGGGGTCATTAAAATCTGCCTTTCTGAAATCCAACCTTAAGGTCTGTCTTCTTGGCTCTTCCTCCTCTTTTTATCCAAAATTCAAGGATAGCATGATCACTGCCTCTCTTACTTCCTCAACCATTTTCCTCCTTGTTGGTTGGAATTAGGTCCAAGATAGCAGGTGCCCTTGTTTTCTCTTCTACCTTTTGGAAGATGAAGCTGTCAGTAAGAGTGGATAAGAATTTGTTGGATCCATTACTTTTTACTGAGAGAGATTCCCAACAAATGCCTGGATAGTTAAAATCTCCCATGATCACTATGTCATGCTTTTTTGAGATCTTGGCCATCTGATGTAGAAAGAGTCTATCAATATCTTCTGCTTGTCCAGGTGGCCTATAGTAAATGCCTACATAGTGTCCTTTCTGTTGTTCTCACACAAACAGTTTCAGCAGAACTGCCATGCTCTGAATATATATATATATATATATATATATATATATTTTTTTTTTTTAACATTTATTTATTTTGAGTACCGTATTTTTCGTCTTATAAGACGCACCGGTCTATAAGACGCACCCCCGATTAGAGCCGGAAAATGGGTGAAAAAAAAAATTACTCACCCTCCCCCGGCGCACGGCGGCGGGCGGCGGCGTTTGGCGGTGGGCGGCGGGCGGGCGGCGGCGTTCGGCAGTGGGCGTCGGGCGGGCGGCGGCGTTCGGCGGCGGGCTGTCGCTTCCTCCTGGTCCACGGCAGAGCATTGCTTTCTGGACGCAGGGCTTAAAAATCCCCGCCTCCAGAAAGCTACTACTGTGATTGGCTAACACACCGTCAGCCAATCACAGCCATTCAATGACATCATTGAATGGCTGTGATTGGCTGAAGGCGGACGTGTGTTAGCCAATCACAGCCATTCAATGATGTCATTGAATGGCTGTGATTGGCTGACGGCGTGTGTTAGCCAACACAGTATTAGCTTTCTGGAGGCGGGGATTTCAAGCCCCGCGTCCAGAAAGCAATGCTCTGCCGGGGACCAGGAGGGAGCGACAGCCAGTAGCAGCGCTGCAGAACGCCGGGAGAGGTAAGTAATGATTTTTTTTTTTCTGGCGAATTTTCGGCACATTCGCTTTATAAGACGCAGGAACTCCCCCCCCCCCCCCCCGCTTTGGAGGCGGAAAAGTGCGTCTTATAAAGCGAAAAATACGGTACTTGCACTGTAATACATGCGTTTGGGATATGAATTTGTATGCATTTGAAAGACCTTTTAGGTCTCCTATTTTTGGATGTAAATCTGATGTAGACTAGCATATGCATATTACCTGCCTCATTGTATTCCCTTTCTGTCTTTTATTTACACACACACATAAATAAAGTATGTTCCTTTTGATATTACTGAAGTCCAGCGTGTTGTTTCCATGTCTAATAATGTGATACTAGCAAAATTTCAAGTCATATTAACTGAAATTATGTTTTTATGCTGAAAAATTTCTCTAAAAGTGCTGGCCACTACATTTCTCCTTTTCTTAAAATTTTCTGTCTACCTATTTATCAAGTGTAGTCCTTCTCTAGTATCAGAAATAATATGCTGCCCATAAAAGTCTATGGAGAAAGGAGAGGGAGAGAGACTGACACAGACAATCCAGATAAATGGTAAGTTATTTACAACTACTGGGATTGCATCTACATTGCTCAGTAAATCTATGTCTTCTATGATGCAGTTATTTCTCTCTCTCTCACTCTCTGTGCTACAGAGAGTAAGGGTCCATTTACATGGGATGAGTGTCGGGCAAACGATGCCCGACACTCGTCCCTCTGTGTTTGCGCTGAACGGCACTATTTAAACTGAACGATGAGCGATCAACTGATCGCCCATCGTTTATGCTGCATAAACGATGGATGATCAGCTGATTGTTCAGTTTAAATAGCGGCTGTTCAGTAGTGAACGACTGCTGTGTTATGTCAATGGAGAGGGGCGGGGGAGCAAGAGGAGAAAAATCTTCTGCACTGCCCTGCCCCCTGCTGGCAGCTCCGTGAGCTAGGCAGCAATATTAGCTTTTGTGTGACACCATGGGAGCGTGGACACACAGGGACGAGTGTCGGGCATCATTTGCCTGACAGTCGACGTGTGTAAATGGACCTTTAGGAAGCCTAATCTTTTATTTTTTCCATGTGCATTGTATAGAAGACATTATATCATCTAGACTCTACCCACCAGCTCAGGAACAACTGAAAATTAGAGACAGAGCTTGCCAAGGGAAAAACTGATGAAAATGCTATATACAAGTTATATAATGGACAAAAATAATGCGATTTCTAATATATACACACACACAAACGAGAGCTTATTCTGAAGAGTCATCTGAAAATTTAGTTACACTATAGTTTAATAAACAATGTTAACAATTATTTTCTTTTTTCTACCATTATGAATAAAAATATGTAGTATAAATTTATTGAATAGTTTTTTGAGCATTGTACCTTCCATTACATTTGATGGAGCAGATTCAAGTGTTGAAGAATCATTTGTGTGTCCAACTTTCACAGCTACAGAACTTGAGGCAGTGTTATTCCTAGAAAAAAATACAAACTTTAAGATTGATGGAATGTGAATAGCTGTGTTGCTCTAAGTGAAAATCTGGCATCTACATAGTTTATCAAATATACAGAGATATATAGTAAACTAGAAGCGTTTTCCAGTTTCTGACTGCTCATAGACAATAACCATCCTGATAACCTATGACAGGTCAAACATCTGGTGAGGAATTGGTTAAAAATAGAGATGAGCGAACGTACTCGTCCGAGCTTGATATTCGTGCGAATATTACGGTGTTCGGGATGCTCGTTACTCGTAACGAGTACCACGCGGTGTTCCGGTTACTTTCAGTTTCCTCTCTGAGACGTTAGCGCGCTTTTCTGGCCAATTGAAAGACAGGGAAGGCATTACAACTTCCCCCTGTGACGTTCAAGCCCTATACCACCCCCCTGCTGTGAGTGGCTGGGGCAATCAGATGTCACCCGAGTATAAAAGTCGGCCCCTCCCGCGGCTCGCCTCAGATGTCTTGTGAGTTAGCTGAGGGAAAGTGCTGTTCTATTGGAGTTGCTGTAGGGAGAGTGTTTGTAGTGAGCCCCAACGGTCCTTCTTAGGGCCACATCTACGTGTGTGCAGGCTGCTGTTAGCAGTGGAGAAAATTTTTTTTTTCTCAAAATCGGCAGTGCAGAGCATTGCATCCGGTATTAGGGACAGAAGTGGTGCTTAGCCAGGGAGAATGTTAGGAGTGAGTGTAGCCTTCAAGAACCTCAACGGTCCTTTCTAGGGCCACATTTAACTGTGTGGAGTACTGTGCAGGCTGCTGTTAGCTGTGTTGCTTTTTTTTTTTTTTTCTCAAAATCGGCGGTGCAGAGCATTGCACCCTCCATTGATACTACAGGCACAGAACTGTGTAGGCAGGGCCACAACACAGTTATTAGTCATTGAATAGACGCAGTGGGCCTTTTCTTTTTTAACAAAAGGGGAAAAAGTATATTTGCCCTGCCTCTGTCAGTCCTAAGGGCTCTGGGTACGTGTGTGCTGCGTGGAGAACGTAAAAAAATCAGACGCAACCAGCTACGGTTGAGTGCAGCCTTGCGCCAATTTCTATCCTGCCTGGGAAATACCTGCTCTGCCACAGTTAATAACTCGGCAACAGTAAAGTTCTGTGACACTTTTGCAGGGCCGCAACACAGTTATATTAGTCATTGAATAGACGCAGTGGGCCTTTTCTTTTTTAACAAAAGGGAAAAAAGTATATTTGCCCTGCCTCTGTCAGTCCTAAGGGCTCTGGGTACGTGTGTGCTGCGTGGAGAACGTAAAAAAATCAGACGCAACCAGCTACGGTTGAGTGCAGCCTTGCGCCAATTTCTTTCCTGCCTGGGAAGTACCTGCTCTGCCACAGTTAATAACTCTGCAACAGTAAAGTTCTGTGACACTTTTGCAGGGCCGCAACACAGTGTCAGTTATTAAACTTATTATTCAGTGAATAGACGCAGTGGGCCTATCCTTTTAAACAAAAGGGAAAAAAGTATATTTGCCCTGCCTCTGTCAGTCCTAAGGGCTCTGGGTACGTGTGTGCTGTGTGGAGAACGTAAAAAAATCAGACGCAACCAGCTACGGTTGAGTGCAGCCTTGCGCCAATTTCTTTCCTGCCTGGGAAATACCTGCTCTGCCACAGTTAATAACTCTGCAACAGTAAAGTTCTGTGACACTTTTGCAGGGCCGCAACACAGTGTCAGTTATTAAAATTATTATTCAGTGAATAGACGCAGTGGGCCTATCCTTTTAAACAAAAGGGAAAAAAGTATATTTGCCCTGCCTCTGTCAGTCCTAAGGGCTCTGGGTACGTGTGTGCTGCGTGGAGAACGTAAAAAAAATCAGACGCAACCAGCTACGGTTGAGTGCAGCCTTGCGCCAATTTCTTTCCTGCCTGGGAAATACCTGCTCTGCCACAGTTAATAACTCTGCAACAGTAAAGTTCTGTGACACTTTTGCAGGGCCGCAACACAGTTATATTAGTCATTGAATAGACGCAGTGGGCCTTTTCTTTTTTAACAAAAGGGAAAAAAGTATATTTGCCCTGCCTCTGTCAGTCCTAAGGGCTCTGGGTACGTGTGTGCTGCGTGGAGAACGTAAAAAAATCAGACGCAACCAGCTACGGTTGAGTGCAGCCTTGCGCCAATTTCTTTCCTGCCTGGGAAATACCTGCTCTGCCACAGTTAATTACTCTGCAACAGTAAAGTTCTGTGACACTTTTGCAGGGCCGCAACACAGTGTCAGTTATTAAACTTATTATTCAGTGAATAGACGCAGTGGGCCTATCCTTTTAAACAAAAGGGAAAAAAGTATATTTGCCCTGCCTCTGTCAGTCCTAAGGGCTCTGGGTACGTGTGTGCTGCGTGGAGAACGTAAAAAAATCAGACGCAACCAGCTACGGTTGAGTGCAGCCTTGCGCCAATTTCTTTCCTGCCTGGGAAATACCTGCTCTGCCACAGTTAATAACTCTGCAACAGTAAAGTTCTGTGACACTTTTGCAGGGCCGCAACACAGTGTCAGTTATTAAACTTATTATTCAGTGAATAGACGCAGTGGGCCTATCCTTTTAAACAAAAGGGAAAAAAGTATATTTGCCCTGCCTCTGTCAGTCCTAAGGGCTCTGGGTACGTGTGTGCTGCGTGGAGAACGTAAAAAAATCAGACGCAACCAGCTACGGTTGAGTGCAGCCTTGCGCCAATTTCTATCCTGCCTGGGAAATACCTGCTCTGCCACAGTTAATAACTCTGCAACAGTAAAGTTCTGTGACACTTTTGCAGGGCCGCAACACAGTTATTAAACTTATTATTCATTCACTAGAGGCAGTGGGCCTTTCCTTTTTAAAAAAAGTTAAAAAATTATATTTGGCCTGCAGGCTTGCGCCATATTCTTTCCTGCCTGTGAAATCAAATCACTGCTAATACAGCATGCTGAGGGGTAGGGGTAGGCCTAGAGGATGTGGACGCGGCCGAGGACGCGGAGGGCCAAGTGAGGGTGTGGGCACAGGCCGAGCCAGTGCGGTGTCCAGGGGTAGAGGCAGGGCCACACCGAATAATCCACCAACTGTTTCCCAAAGCGCCCCCTTGCGCCATGCCACCCTGCACAGATCAAGGTGCTCTACGGTGTGGCAGTTTTTCACAGAGACGCCTGACGACCGACGAACTGTGGTGTGCAACCTTTGTCGCGCCAAGATCAGCTGGGGAGGCACCACCAACAGCATGCGCAGGCATATGATGGCCAAGCACCCCACAAGGTGGGACGATGCCCGTTCACCGCCTCCGGTTTGCACCACTGCCTCTCCCCCTGTGCCCCAACCTGCCACTGAGATCCAACCCCCCTCTGAGGACACAGGCACTACCGTCTCCTGGCCTGCACCCACACCATCACCTCCGCTGTCCTCGGCCCCATCCAGCAATGTCTCTCAGCGTAGCGTCCAGACGTCGCTAGTGCCACAGTTTGAGTGCAAGCGCAAGTACGACGCCACGCACCCGCACGCTCAAGTGTTAACCGTGCACATTGCAAAATTGATCAGCCTAGAGATGCTGCCGTATAGGCTTGTGGAAACGGAGGCTTTCAAAAGCATGATGGCGGCGGCTGCCCCGCGCTACTCGGTTCCCAGTCGCCACTACTTTTCCCGATGTGCCGTCCCAGGCCTGCACGACCACGTCTCCCGCAACATTGTACGCGCCCTCACCAACGCGGTTACTGCCAAGGTGCACTTAACAACAGACACGTGGACAAGCACAGGCGGGCAGGGCCACTATATCTCCCTGACGGCACATTGGGTGAATTTAGTGGAGGCTGGGACAGAGTCAGAGCCTGGGACCGCTCACGTCCTACCCACCCCCAGAATTGCGGGCCACAGCTCGGTGGTGGTATGTGCGGCGGTGTATGCTTCCTCCACTAAAGCACCTTCCTCCTGCTCCTCCTCCAACGCAACCTCTGTCTCGCAATCAAGATGTGTCAGCAGCACGTCGCCAGCAGTCGGTGTCACGCGGCGTGGCAGCACAGCGGTGGGCAAGCGTCAGCAGGCCGTGCTGAAACTACTCAGCTTAGAAGAGAAGAGGCACACGGTCCACGAACTGCTGCAGGGTCTGACAGAGCAGACCGACCACTGGCTTGCGCCGCTGAGCCTCCAACCGGGCATGGTCGTGTGTGACAACGGCCGTAAGCTGGTGGCGGCTCTGCAGCTCGGCAGCCTCACGCACGTGCCATGCCTGGCCCATGTCTTTAATTTGGTGGTTCAGCGCTTTCTGAAAAGCTACCCCCACTTGTCATACCTGCTCGGAAAGGTGCGCCAGCTCTGCGCACATTTCCGCAAATCCCACACGCACGCTGCCACCCTGCGGACCCTGCAACATCGGTTTAATCTGCCAGTGCACCGACTGCTGTGCGACGTGCCCACACAGTGGAACTCTACGCTCCACATGTTGGCCAGACTCTATGAGCAGCGTAGAGCTATAGTGGAATACCAACTCCAACTTGCGCGGCGCAGTGGGAGTCAGCCTCCTCAATTATTTACAGAAGAGTGGCCCTGGTTGGCAGCCATCTGCCAGGTCCTTGGAAAATTTGAGGAGTCTACCCAGGTGGTGAGCGGCGATGCTGCAATCATTAGCGTCACCATTCCTCTGCTATGCATCTTGAGAAGTTCCCTGCAAAGCATAAAGGCAGACGCTTTGCGCTCGGAAACAGAGTCGGGGGAAGACAGTATGTCGCTGGATAGTCAGAGCAACCTCCTGTCTATATCTCAGCGCGGTGAGGAGGAGGAAGAAGATGAGGAGGAGGGGGAAGAGACATCTTGGCCCACTGCTGACGGTACCCATGTTGCTTGCCTGTCATCCTTTCAGCGTGTATGGCCTGAGGAGGAAGAAGAGGAGGAGGAGGAGGATCCTGAAAGTGATCTTCCTAGTGAAGACAGCCATGTGTTGCGTACAGGTACCCTGGCACACATGGCTGACTTCATGTTAGGATGCCTTTCTCGTGACCCTCGCGTTACACGCATTCTGGCCACTACGGATTACTGGGTGTACACACTGCTCGACCCACGGTATAAGGAGAGCCTTTGCACTCTCATTCCCGAAGAGGAAAGGGGTTCGAGAATGATGCTATACCACAGGGCGCTGGTGGACAAACTGATGGTAAACTTCCCATCCGACAGCGCTAGTGGCAGAAGGCGCAGTTCCGAGGGCCAGGTAGCAGGGGAGGCGCAGAGATCAGGCAGCATGTACAGCGCAGGCAGGGGAACATTCTCCAAGGCCTTTGCCAGCTTTGTGGCTCCCCAGCAAGACTGTGTCACCGCTCCCCAGTCAAGGCTGAGTCGGCGGGAGCACTGTAAAAGGATGGTGAGGGAGTACATAGCCGATCGCACGACCGTCCTCCGTGACTCCTCTGCCACCTACAACTACTGGGTGTCGAAGCTGGACACGTGGCCTGAACTCGCGCTGTATGCCCTGGAGGTGCTTGCTTGTCCTGCGGCTAGCGTCTTGTCAGAGAGTGTGTTTAGTGTGGCTGGGGGAATCATCACGGATAAGCGTACCCACCTGTCAACCGACAGTGCCGACAGGCTTACACTCATCAAGATGAACAAAGCCTGGATTTCCCCAGACTTCTCTTCTCCACCAGCGGACAGCAGCGATACGTAAGCAATACGTAGGCTGCACCCGCGGATGGAAGCATCGTTCTCTCTCACCATCCAAAACGGGGACATTTCTGCTTCATCAATCTGTGTATAATATTCCTCCTCCTCCTCCTCCTGCTCCTCCTCCTGAAACCTCACGTAATCACGCCGAACGGGCAATTTTTCTTAGGGCCACAAGGCTCACTCATATAATTTTTCTAAACAATTTTTATACGTTTCAATGCTCTTAAAAGCGTTAAAACCTTAACTTCAACCAATTTTTCGTTAAACTGGGCTGCCTCCAGGCCTAGTTACCACTTAAGCCACATTAACCAAAGCGATTAATGGGTTTCACCTGCCCTCTTGGTTGGCCATGGCCAATTTTTCTGATGTACATTAGTACTGTTGATACAGCAATTTTTGTGGGCCCTCGCCTACAGTGTAATCAAATGAATTTTTAGCCCACCTGCATTACAGCTGACGTTACATCCGCTGTGTTGGGCAATGCAATGGGATATATTTATGTACCGCCAGTGACTTCCTGGCACCCACCCATGCTGTGGGTCCACAGAGAATTATAAATGCATCTGAAACCACATCTAAAGAACCCCAGTCAGACTGGGGCATGCAGTGTGGGCCGAAGCCCACCTGCATTAAGCACGACATTACTACCTCAGCTGTGTTGGGCAATGCAATGGGATATTTCTATGTACCGCCGGTGGCTTCCTGGCACCCACCCATGCTGTGGGTCCACAGGGAATTATAAATGCATCTGTTTCCACTTGTAAAGAACCCCAGTCTGACTGGGGCATGCAGTGTGGGCCGAAGCCCACCTGCATTAAGCACGACATTACTACCTCAGCTGTGTTGGGCAATGCAATGGGATATTTTTATGTACCGCCGGTGGGTTCCAGGGAGCCACCCATGCTGTGGGTCCACAGGGAGTTGTAAATGCATCTGTTTCCACTTCTAAAGAACCCCAGTCTGACTGGGGCATGCAGTGTGGGCCGAAGTCCACCTGCATTAAGCACGACATTACTACCTCAGCTGTGTTGGGCAATGCAATGGGATATTTTTGTGTATCGCCGGTGGGTTCCAGGGAGCCACCCATGCTGTAGGTGCACACGGAGTTTAACCTACATGTGTCCACTTCTAAAGAACCCCAGTCTGACTGGGGCATGCAGTGTGGGCCGAAGCCCACCTGCATTAAGCACGACATTACTACCTCAGCTGTGTTGGGCAATGCAATGGGATATTTCTATGTACCGCCGGTGGCTTCCTGGCACCCACCCATGCTGTGGGTCCACAGGGAATTATAAATGCATCTGTTTCCACTTGTAAAGAACCCCAGTCTGACTGGGGCATGCAGTGTGGGCCGAAGCCCACCTGCATTAAGCACGACATTACTACCTCAGCTGTGTTGGGCAATGCAATGGGATATTTTTATGTACCGCCGGTGGGTTCCAGGGAGCCACCCATGCTGTCGGTCGACAGGGACTTCACAATAGGGAGTTGTACCTGCCTGTGTCTATGAATTAAAAAGCCCGGTCTGACTGGGGCATGCAGAGACACCTTGACAGAATGAATAGTGTGTGGCACATAGGTTCCCCATTGCTATGCCCACGTGTGCAGCTCCTGATGGCGGTGGTACAGGATTCTATTTCTCATTGCTTCTGTACAGCATTGTGGGCTATCGCCCCGCCCCTTTTATAGAGGGTCGCTGCCTAGCCGTGCCAACCCTCTGCAGTGTGTGCCTGCGGTTCCTCGTCATGGCAGACGCACTTCTAAATAGACATGAGGGTGGTGTGGCATGAGGGCAGCTGAAGGCTGCGCAGGGACACTTTGGTGTGCGCTGTGGGGGGGAGGGGGGGCGGTTGGGCAGCATGTAACCCAGGAGAAGTGGCAGTGGAGTGTCATGCAGGCAGTGATTGTGCTTTGTTGGAGGTAGTGTGGTGCTTAGCTAAGGTATGCCATGCTAATGAGGCCTTTTCAGAAGTAAAAGTTTTTGGGAGGGGGGGGGGCCCACTCTTGCCGCTATTGTGGCTTAATAGTGGGACCTGTGAACTTGAGATGCAGCCCAACATGTAGCCCCTCGCCTGCCCTATCCGTTGCTGTGTCGTTCCCATCACTTTCTTGAATTGCCCAGATTTTCACACAAGGAAACCTTAGCGAGCATCGGCGAAATACAAAAATGCTCGGGTCGCCCATTGACTTCAATGGGGTTCGTTACTCGAAACGAACCCTCGAGCATCGCGAAAAGTTCGTCCCGAGTAACGAGCACCCGAGCATTTTGGTGCTCGCTCATCTCTAGTTAAAAACATTAGAAGTTTTACTGTAAATATTAAGCCTAAGGGGACTATCAGCAAGTGTATTATGTCATATTATTAAAGGTATGCAGCATATATTTAGTAAGGAAATAATATTAATTCTACTGTAAGAGATGGATCATGGCAAGGTAAACGTTTTAGTGCATTGTCTAGTTACTCTGGAGCATGTGCGATAGTTTCTAGATGCAGATACTATTAACCCTTTGCAATCCAATTTTGGATTCAGGGTTTTTTAGGGGGCTTTCTCTTTCTGGCATTTTACAATGGCACCATATATATCATATATCATATCATATAAAGGTAGAGTTGGAAGGGACCTCCAGGGTCATCGGGTCCAACCCCCTGCTCAGTGCAGGATTTTCTAAATCATCCCAGACAGATATTTGTCTAGCCTTTGTTTGAACACTTCAGTTGAAGGAGAACTCACCACCTCCCGTGGTAACCTGTTTCACTCATTGATCACCCTCACTGTCAGAAAGATTTTTATAATATCTAGTTTTTCCTTGTGCAAATGAGAATAGGGCTGATCCCTCTGCAGTGTGACAACAATTCAGATATTTGTAAACCGCTATTAAGTCTCCTCTCAGCCTTCTTTTTTGCAAGCTAAACATTCCCAGATCCTTTAACCGTTCTTTATAGGACATGATTTTCAGACCGCCTACCGTCTTGGTAACTGTTCTCTGAACTTGCTCCAGTTTGTCTATGTCTTTTTTAAAGTAAGGTAGAGTAAGGAAGAGTAGAGGGGGATAATGAACCTCACGTGATCTATACTATATGCTTCTCTTAATCTAACCAAGATTTGTGTTAGGCTGCTGTATCACATTGTTGACTCATGTTCAGTCTATGATCTATTAGTATACCCAAGTCTTTTTCACATGTGCTGCTGCTTAGCTCAATTCCTCCCATTCTGTATGTGCTTTTTTCATTTTTCTTGCCCAGATGTAGGACTTTGCATTTCTCCTTGTTAAATACCATTATGTTGGTCGCTGCCCACTGTGCAAACTTTTCTAGATCTTTTTGAATACTCTCTCTCTCTCTTCCCTAGTGTTAGCTATTCCTCCTAGCTTTGTGTCATCAGCAAATCATGTTTCCCATCAATTCCCTTCTCCAGATCATTTATAAAAATGTTGAACAACACTGGGCCTAGGACAGAGCCTAGTGGCACCCCACTTGATACATTCTTCCACTTGGATGTGCAGCCATTTATGACCACTCTTTGAGTACGATCATTCAGCCAGTTTTGCATCCACCTAACAGTTGCCTTGTCAATCCCATATTTGGTCATTTTTTCAATAAGTATAGTATGAGATACTTTGTCAAATGCTTTACTAAGGTCAAGAAAAACTATATCCACCGCATTCCCTTGATCAACCCAGTCAGTAATACTATCATAGAAGGAAATTAGATTAGTCTGGCTTGACTTGTTTGTTACAAACCCATGCTGGCTCTGGTTAATTACCGCATTTTCATCCAAGAACTTGAATATATGCTGTTTAATAATTTGTTCAAAGATCTTTCCTGGTATACAAGTCAGGCTCACAAGCCTGTAGTCTCCTGGATCCACCTTCTTCCCTTTTTTGAAGATAGGGACAACATTTGCCGTTTTTCGATCCTCTGGGACTTCTGTTCTCCAGGAATTTTCATCTCCATCTGCTGGCTAGAGCCAGTACTGCGGTATGTGACATGCTGGAGAGGCCCCTGACAACAGAGCAGCTAGTAATATACAGTAAGAAAACCCTGCCGGACGTCTTCCGACATCAGAGCTGTACAGCCTTCAATCAGAATGCCTTTAGACATCAGACAGTGGATTGAAAAGGGTTAAAAGTGTAACCTGGGAAATAATTGATGACCTATCCTTAGGACCGCTGAGGGTCCGACCTCAGGTACCCAAACTGATCAGCTATTTCAAGAGGCCAACAGCAATTCTGAAACTTAAGGTACTTAGATGGATATTTAAGCTGAAATATAAATTTAGGATTGGATTAGCTTTGCTTGATGTATTTCTGCAGCTACCCTAATTAAAATAGAGGCCATAATAATAACAATAATAATCTTTATTTGTATAGCACCAACTAATTCCACAATAGAAACCTAAAAAAGTCTAGAAAAAAAAAGAAAAAAGAAAACCTGTTTGGTAGTTAGTTTTTTATTGCTTAAATTAATCTAAAATTAAAATTAATTTTGAACTCCCTACAATGTCAGCATATTATATAGAGGTGTTAATCACCTGCAATAGCCCTGGTTGTAGCTAGCTCCAATTGTGGCTGTTTAACTGCTTAAATGCTGTGGTCAAGGCTGACCATGGTGTCTCAGTAGCCACCTGGAGGATGGCTGCCTCTCTGTGAACTCATTGGCCACCTAGTTGACGCGATTATTGGGTGCCCATGGCTTGGCATGACAGTCCCAGGGCAGCCTATGGATGCCTATTAAGCCTTAACTATGACATGGCTAAACAGACTGCTAATAATATTACAATATACTAAAATACTGAGGTACCGGGACTAAAAACAAAAATGTTCCATTTTTTTTTTTAAATATTAAAAAATAAAAATTTAATGTATATACCATTTTTTCTCCAAAACAATTAAAAAAATACATAATTGTGATATTGATATGTATTTAGAGGTCCAACACATAAAACTATTGCATTATTTATCATGCACGGTGAATCCCATTAAATAAATAAATAAATGTAACGCCAGAATTGTTTCACTGGGATGTTAATTGAAAACATAACTCTTATGTCACAAACATATAAAATAACAAGCTAATAATGCCAAGCAGTGAAAAAGCTGTTTATCAGCAAATAGTAGGTTGACCCTGATCAATCACAGTTTGGTATTTTTAGGGCCAAAAAATAACGCAATTACCAGGAGAATCAACATAGGAGCTCAAGTTGAGAAAATGGCCAACAGATTTTTTTGACCCAGTAATTATATGAGCTCTAGTAATTTTTTCCAAACTGAGATTAGGCATTTTTATTCTCTCTTTCTCCTCTACATACAGAGAGTTATCGAAATGGATGATGGCTATCCTTTAATAATTAAATTACATTTGCTGGGACCGTTAGGCCTCATGTCCACTTACAAATTCTGATTTAAAATCTGCAGCATTTTTCCTGCACGCGGATCCGCGGCCCATAGGGACGCATTAGACACCCGCAGGTAGTTAAATACTTGCGGATGTCATTTTTCCCTGCAGACGCGGATCCGCGTGCAGGAAAAAATCCGGACCATGCTCCATTTGGTGCAGGTCTCCCGCGCGGACGACTCCCGCAGGCTTCTATTGAAGCCTATGGAAGCCGTCCGATCTGCGGGAGACCTAAAATCAGAATATACTCACCTGCTGCGGGCTGTGCCTGTCTTCCCTTCTTCCCGGCCGGATCTTCTTGCTTCAGCCCGGCGGATGTGCCCGGCGCATGCGCGTGGCACGCAGCCGGCGTGCCGAGCACATCCACTGGGCCGAAGAAAGAAGATCCGGCCGGGAAGAAGGGAAGACACGCACGGCCCGCAGCAGGTAAGTATATTCTATTTTCAGCGCTCATGTCCGCGGGGCAGGAAGGACCAGCTGCGGATTCTCCATGGAGAATCCGTAGCAGGCCTGATTTTCCCCATGGACATGAGGCCTAACCCCTTAAGCCTTCATCAGATGAGTGTTTTTTTGCGCACAAATAGCCGCACAAAAAATGCTGCTCGCATGTGTAAAAAGCAGTTGCTCCAGGAGGAGAGAGAGAAGCCCTGCAGAGCTTTGGGATTTCCCGATAGCAGGGAGAGAGAGGGTTTGGGCTACAGGGGATTAACCCATAGCCCATTCTGTCTGTCCCTGCTATGGGTTAATCCCCCATAGCCGCGCTCTGCCTCCCTGCTATGGGGCATTAACCCACATCCTGCTCTGGCTCTCCCTGCTGTGGTGATCCCCGAGGGATATCCCCGTAGCGCAGAGAAAGGGGTGGGGCTAAAAAATGGAAGCGTGGCTACATGGTATCTCACAGGGATTCCCATAGCAAAAACAGAGGAGGTGGACCTAGGGAAAATTGCCTCTGCCCCCTCCGCCCACGCTCTCGGGGAAAGCCCTGCCCTATCTCTCTCTCCCTCTCTCTCTAGAGAAATCCCTTTGGGAGAGAGGTAGAGGGAGTCCTCTACTTCCTCCCGCTGAAAGCGAATTGCCCAGCAGTGTGGTTGGGGGAATGCCCTGCTGCTTACAGCAGGACATTAAAACATGCTGCCTAGAAGCACATTTTAAATGTCCTGCTGTAAATTTCTGTTAGTCCCCACGGGAACTAAGGGGACCCTTGGGAAGTCCCCTCAACCCCCGGGGACTAACAGGAGTTTACAGAGGGACATTTAAAATGTGCTTGCGGGTAGCACGTCAAATGTCCTGCTGTAAGCAGCAGGGAATCTTCTTTTCCTGTGCAGGAGTTTTCACAGACTCCTGCTCCCACAGGAGTCAATGGCTACTCCTGTGCAGCTCGCACCAAAGATAGGACAGGTCCTAGCTTTTGTGCACATCACAGAGCTACATGTGACCTGCAGCATGTCCTATCTTTGTTAGGTGCACGCCATTTCGCACTCCTAAAATTCTCTCATGTGATCGCTTCTAGAGCAACCTATTGGTTCCTGTTAGAAAAGCGTACTGTGTGCTGCTAGCAGCATGAAAAAAAACGCTCGTCTAACCAAGGTCTTAGTGACTACCCATATGTGTTTTCACATCCTGGGTGTCTGGGCTTTAATCTACAGGGCTGTAGACACATGCAGGCCCTGTAGACTAAAGCCCTGGGATGTGTGCATATGACAGCTCCCTGCTATCGGCTGCCGGAGGTAGCGTATAGCAGGGAGCAGTGGTCGGGGGCCCACAATCACTATTATCTAATGGATAACGACAATCGCATAAATAAAGTTTCATCTCCCCTCACGGATTGGATGGAAGGTGAAATTACTCACCTAAGGCCTCCGGCAATATCCCCTGGCGAAATCTTTATTCACAGACCTTGCCCCGGCTTCTGCGCATGTGCCCATTGGCAAAATGATGGCTGCAAGCGTAGAAGCTGGGGAGTGCCCCCCAAAAATTTTAAATCTCCATGCTCCTGGCTACTAAAGGTAGCTGAAAGCCTGTAGCAGTGACCGATGGCTGCAGTATGCAATCCATGATCATGTGATCACCGTTAGGAGAAAAAAAGGTGAAGTTTTATCTCCCCTCACTGATGCAATCAGTGAGAGAAAATCAAACATCTTACCAGAGGCCTTCGCATTTGAACCTCAAAGCAATCATCCTTCATGGACCTTCCCCAGCGTCTGCGCATGCGCCCGCCAGCAAAATGAAGGAAACATGCGCAGAAGCCAAGGACAGTCTGAGAAATTTTAAATCTCCTTGATGCTGGCTACCAAAGGGTGTCGAGAGCCTGAAGCAGTGACCAGAGGCCTCGTTGAGCGGTCTGCAGTCACGCGATCACTATTATCCAATAGTAAACCAAGGTAGTGATCCATCTTATGGCAGGGTTTTGTCAATTGATGTGGCCAAGGTGCGATTAAAAGAAGCATGAAAAACAAAACTGAAAAAAAAAAACCTAAGAGTAAATATAACTGTTAACGATTGATAACTGTGGTATTGATGCAGAACATAGCGCTCTTTTAGCCAGAACGTGAGATCTCACATTAACCAGCAAAAACTCCCGTTCAGGGAAAAGGAGGTGGGTCGCGAGATTGCAGGAGTGTGTGAGTGATTTCAGAAGAACATTAACAGGGAGTTGGGCAGTTTCGATGGTGGTTTCAAAGCTTTTTATGTTAATTTTTAATGGGCCACATTTAGGAAAATCCTAATGTCTTTGTTTTTTTTCCTTCTTTTGGGTGGGGTGTGGGGTGACTCATGATTTTTTTTTCAATAAAACTGACATAGGCGTCTTGATGATAGGTCCTTTTAATAATTTTATTTAGCTTCATATATGCATCACTTAACAATACATACCGCGTTTCATAAAGTCAGTCGGTGAAAAGAAATAAATTGCAATTCGCTCAGCCCAGTGTAACAAATGTGTAACAAAAAAGTTATATTTCACTCGATTCCCCGTAACGGCCGTTGTCATGGTGCTCAGCCCCCTGTGCACTTTTCTCATCCTGTCACAGGATCACATGACCACTGCAACCAATTACAGGCTGAATGCCACTCAATCAGATGGAAGCTTATACACAGGGATTGGCACAGCTCAATGTATTTTTTTTTTACCAAGCAGTCCCTAAAAGTCCCTAATAAAGTTATATGATCATTTACCACTCATCTGTGAAGTCCAGCCTTATTGTACTCGTGGTAGTTCCTTCGGTACTGTAGTGTAATTGTAACACCGGCTCGCTCGTCTCCACTTCAGGACTGAATCTTGCATTTTCTGTAAATAAATAAAACACAAAATGGTCATGTAGACATGCAGCCATAGTGACAGTATACAGCAGGACATGCATGAACGCACCTAAAAGCTCAAATATAGGTGGGAAAGGAAGAAAGTGTTTTCAGGAAGCTAATACAACCAACCAAGGCGGTGTTAGTGATGAAAACCCAGGGTCACGTGCTGCTGGCGCTAGCTTTGGACACAGATAACAGGCGTGTTCATGTCTAGAGACCTTGTGGTGAGTGCCTCAATCCTGCCTTTGCTGTGGAGCAGCACACTGCCCACACTACTGGAGTGATGGTCTGGGGGTCATCGCATACAACAGTATGGTACGAGGGAGGGACAATGACAGCTCAGTGATGTGTTCAGGACATCTTGTTCCTCCTAAGGCGGCTTCCAAGAGGCAGCACAATAATGTTCGACCGCGCATACAAGGGGGTCACAGGAATGCCCCAACAACATTGTCCCACTTCTGTGGCTGCTCGGTTGAGAGATTTATTACCAATAGAAAATACGAGATGGTCTCATATATGGGACTATCTGGGACTCCAACTTCCACATCCTATGTGTTTGCACGATCTAGAGACTCAGTTACAGCAAATGTGGAGTGGTATGCTGCAGGATACCAAATGGAACCTGTATGTTCCTATACCACCCATATCCCAACTTGTACCCAAGCTAAAAGCGGTAAAACAGGGTCCTAGAGCCCTCCTTCATGTGTTCAGTACTCTGCAATAAATTCTTGGTTTGCTCTCAGATTGTAATCACTTAGTTATCATGCAGAGAAAGTCTTATTTAGATTTCAACCACCTCTAGGTGCCTGATTTATTTTTGAGTATATGAGTATATTTGGGCAAATAGTGAAATCTGAGGCAAAGGGTAAGGCTATGTGCATGTTCCATTTTCCTCTTCCGTTATGGTAGCAGTCACTGGTATAGCTGTTAGGCATCTATGCGAACAACAGTTGTACTGTGTAAAGGTGTCTTGAATTGAAAGCATTTTATTGGATGGAAGACACAATCTCATATCTGATTAAAACACAAAATAAAGCCAACAATCGAATTCTGGTGACCAGGAGGTGTAAAGTTTTATTTTAAATATTCTAAACGGATGTCAATAATTTCAACCAATAGTTTTTTGAAAGAATATAATATATGATTCAACTGGGCCAGCGTGTTTGGCATTTTAGATGGTAAATGCTTTATCATGATTATCCATATTTGTGTTTTCGTTTTATGAATCAATGGCAAAAAATGAATTATAATAAACTAGATTTATTTTAATTGAGGCATATGCCTCTATAAAAACTGTTGCCTGTCAATTAAATATGGACAGCTTATGATCATATCCAGTCATCTTCTAGGTATTCAAGGCCAGGCTATAAACAACCTAATTTGAAACCCAAAGACATAATTTGGAAAGCAATCTTTAAGCTTTCTCCAACATTTGCCGCCCAACAGGGGCAAATCCAGAACCCAGTGAAGAATGCGGTGCTATAGACGAGCGTGCTATATAAATTTAAGGAAGTTTTATTCCTAAAAAATCTGTCTTTCTCCTGAGACTGAGATTATCCCCTGTCACTGGCCAAGGAGGGCACCTGTCATGCTTTGATCCATGCAAAGAACCTGACAGATCAGTATGTTTTTGGGTATTTTTGGAATCTATGAAAGTGCATTATTTCCATGAGATGAGATTGAGTGAATGAATAGCAAAGTTGGATGGGACTGAGAGGAAGTGTTAGTTAGGAAGCCTGGTTTCATAAGAATGTGTGGGTCTTGGTGACGGTTCAACCCTCCCTTCTTAATTTTCTGGCTGACATTCCTGAAGGACTCAGAGACAGTGAAACAGATACTATGTAGTGACTACGTTGTAATCCCTGGATCAACATTTGAGATTGACAACCTTGCTAGTCACCTAATGTCTATATCCTGTAATATCATAGTGCTCTAGAAAGACATCTAGTCCCCTGCTAAACTCCTCTACGTAGATTGTAGGGGAGAGAGAGGGCAAAAACGCAGTCAGAGGGTCTGAAAGGATGCTAAAACAAGCAGGTGTGCAACCAGAGGGTCTGTGGAAAAATAGACAAAATTTATCTGTGAACATAGAGGATGGTTGAGTGACAACGGTTTTACTGAGATGGCTAACAAGAGGAAGAAGTCTGGAGAAAACGGACATAACGTTGTTTTTGATGTGTTTTTCTGGGGGAGCAGGTGGGGATAGGGGTTTCTTTGTTATTTACAGATGATCGATTTCTGCGAAATAGTTATCGAAATCATCAATGTAATATGCATCTTATGGCCTTAGTCACACGGGCGTTTTTTCCTGCGATTTGCGGATCGCATGACGGATGCGCATCCGCAAATCGCGTGACCGGGGCCGAAAAAAATCGCCCGAAAAAACTGCTCCTAGCCGCGTTTCAATAGAAACGGGCCGGAGGAGCGCAGTACAGCCGGCTCCATTGAAAGCAATGTGCTGCGGGCGATCTCACGATGAATTTTCGGGAAGGGCTTAAAGGGGTTGTCCCGCGAAAGCAAGTGGGGTTATACACTTCTGTATGGCCATATTAATGCACTTTGTAATGTACATTGTGCATTAATTATGAGCCATACAGAAGTTATCAGAAGTTATTCACTTACCTGTTCCGTTGCTAGCGTCCTCGTCTCCATGGTGCCGTCTAATTTTCAGCGTCTAATCGCCGGATTAGACGTGCTTGCGCAGTCCGGTCTTCTTCTCTCCTGAATGGGGCCGCTCGTGCCAGAGAGCGGCTCCGTGTAGCTCCGCCCCGTCACGTGCCGATTCCAGCCAATCAGGAGGCTGGAATCGGCAATGGATCGCACAGAAGCCCTGCGGTCCACCAAGGGAGAAGATCCCGGCGGCCATCTTCACCAGGTAAGTAAGAAGTCACCGGAGCGCGGGGATTCAGGTAAGCACTGTCCGGTTTTCTTTTTTAACCAGTGCATCGGGTTTGTCTCGCGCCGAACGGGGGGGCTGTTGAAAAAAAAAAAACCCGTTTCGGCGCAGGACAACCCCTTTAAATATATAAGCCTTTTCCTGCAATTCATCCAGAAATGTGTAAAAAGAAAAAAATATATATACTCACCTGGTCCCGGCAGACGGAGTTCAGCCGCGGCCGGCGGCAGTTCTCCTGAACTGCTCTGAGTAGTATTCAGCAGCCGGGGATTTAAAATCCCCACCTGCTGAATGAGCTGCCTCTGATTGGTCACAGCCTCACCAATCAGAGGCAGCTCTCACTTACCCATTCATGAATTAATGAATTGGTGAGTGAGTGCTGCCTCTGATTGGCTCAGCGCAGGGACTAATCAGGGGCAGCTCTCAGCTGCCCTTCCCGAAAATTCATCCCGCGCTCGCCGGCAGCCCATTGCGGCTCCATTGAATTCAATGGGCAAACATCACTCTTCTTTGCCACAGCTGTTACAGCTGTGGCAGAGGAGAATGATTTGTCTACTATATGTTCTCAATGGGGTTGGCGCTGCTGCCGCCGGCCCCATTGAGCGCATATAGAGAAGAGAACAGGAATCGCAAATCGCAGATAGGTGCGATCTGCGATTTCTGTTCTATAATTTATCGGACGAGCTCATAAAAAGCGCTCATGTGTCCGATACCATTGCAAAGCAATGGTTTTATAAAATCGCCGGGCGCATGCGCAAATCGCGCGCAAAAACGCCCGTCTGACTGAGCCCTATGGCTGCAGAAATGCAGAAAAATGTTCTTTATATGGAAACTGAAAATGTGGAAATAAAGAATTTAAAAAAAACACAAGAGGAAGGTGGTGTTTCTTTTTACAATTAATAAGGCTTTATTTATCTTATTTTTACTTTTCTTTTAAGCGCCCCTAGGGGAATACAACATGTGATGCTTTGATTGTTCCTGCAGTATGACATAATGCCACGTCGATGGAAAATTAAAAAAGTTATTGCGTGCACAAGATGAACGCAAAAAATAATTGAAAAAAATTAAATGTCTTTGAACAAAAAAAGACTAGTACAGTAAAAAAAAAAAACTATACAAGTTTGGTATCGTAGCAATCGTACTGACCCATAGAATAAAGATATCATGCCACTTTTGTTGCAGTTTGTGCGCCGTAGAAACAAGACGCACTGAAAGATGGTGGGTCACAAAGTGTACAGTTGAGTAGAGAGGGGTAATTATTATTTGAAGTAATTGTGTGGTCTCTACAAATTGTGATTTTTGCTGTGATTCTTCCTGACTCATCCCGTCTCTCCAAAAGGGGTGAAGTATATGTGTTGTATGTGAGATTTGAACGATTGAGCTGGTAAGTTTCAAATGAGAGAAAAAAAAAATCATACATGCTGCTGAATTCAAAGGGGTGGAGCTAGTTGATGTAAGAGAAAGGGGGTAGGCAATCCCTCTGCAGCAAAGAAGGGGTGAGAAATAGAGATGAGTGAGTATACTCGCTAAAGGCAATTGCTCGAGCGAGCATTGCCTTTAGCGAGTATCTTCCCCGCTCGAGATAGAAGGTTCGGGTGCCGACACGGGGGAGCGGTGAGTAGCGGCTGTCAGCAGGAGGGAGCGGGGGGGAGAGAGGGAGAGAGAGATCTCCCCTCCGTTCCGCCCCGCTCTCCCCCGCAGCTCCGTGTCCGCTGCCGGCACCCGAACCTGCAGTCTCGAGCGGGGGAGATACTCGCTCATCTATAGTGAGCAACTTTTAAATTAATGAAACCCTTACAATTAAGATAGCTTCACAGATCCAAATACAGCTACATTTCTTCTGCTAAAATTTGAAAAGGTGGGTGGTGGAGGGGGGTGAATATATATACAAGTGTAATATATATTATATATATATATATATATATATATATATATATATATATATATAATGTGTGTGTGTGTGCTAATTAAGTTCATCAATGAACCCTTGCAGCTGTGTGACTTGGTTTTGGTATGGTAATATCTTCTGATATAGTCATGGGGAATCTAACAGGAAAGTAAAAAAATGGGTTTGGATCATTAGGTTAATGACACAATAGAGTTTTTAATACCCTGAATTCAAAAATTAAGTATATGGATATAGTTTTCTGTATTTTTCATTCTACAGTGTGAAATATAGTTTACTTCAAAAAGTAATAATAATAATAATAATAAACTTTATTTGTATAGCGCCAACATATTCCGCAGCGCTTACATAGACAGGGGGGATACAGAAAGACAAAAGTACAAACATTACAGAACCACGGTTACATAGTAATCAATTGATGGAAACAATAGGGGTGAGGGTCCTGCTCCAACGAGCTTACATACTACGAATAGTGGGCTGATACAGAAGGTAAAGGGGCTGGAGATGTGCATGGTATGGAGAGGTGGAGAGTGAGCGATGTTATACACATAGACAATGTTCAGACATTTAGCCGTGTGACGGCAGAATCCGTATGACTGCAGGAGCGGTATATGGTGGCTAGCAGGGAGTGCAGTTAGTAGGTCAGGGAGCATGTTATCAGGTGGCGTACAGAGGGGTTTGTTTAGGGAATGCGGTATGCCTCCCTGAAGAGGTGCGTTTTTAGAGCACGCCTGAAGTTCTGCGAGTCCTGGATTGCTCGGGTAGCCTTTGGTAGTGCGTTCCAGAGGATCGGTGCTGCTCTGGAGAAGTCTTGGAGGCGGGAATGAGAAGTTCGAATTAACGGGGCGCTCAGTTTGGTTTCGTTAGCAGAGCAGAGAGCCCGGGCTGGTTGATGGATTGAGATGAGGGAGGCGATATAGGGGGGCGCTGCGCTGTGGAGGGCTTTGTGGATGAAGGTAGCGAGTTTAAATTCAATTCTGTATTTAAGTAGTCAACTGACCTTGCAATGCTGTAATAGTGAGGGAAAACTCTTTTATAACTACACATTGGGTTTGGAAAATTCCTTTAATTAGAAAGATCACCAGACAAAAAGCTGACTATGGGCTGCCCAACTGCTATAAGCTCCTGTGACCAGCGATAATCTGTTGATACCAAGCAACAAGTATTCCATTTTAATTTTGTTTTCAATGCACCTGCAGAGTAAAAGTATGTTCACACAACAGAGTTTAGAAAGAATTGGAATAAGAGGCAGTGAAAATAGCAGGGGAGTTTTGAAAATGTTGTTTACCCTCCAATTCCTTTGGGCAGATATCAACTACGGTTGCAGAACTGTCTCCTTTATGCATAAGATTCTAACCCAATTCCTAGTCAGCAGCACTGTGGATATGCTACGGATTTTCCACTTCTCACCTGAAGGTACTGTAAGCCTTGGTTCTGAGGTGGGATGATAGTGTGGGCAGATATGAAGATGCATCAGGGAACCTTAAAATGATAAAAGAAAATATCTACAAATGTATCTGCTAATATCCTATTCCATTTCCAGGTTGTCTTGATCTCATGGGTAATAGAAGTATGTGGCAAGTTTAATGAAAGCCGTTGCAGTGCCTATAAAGGATTGTGATAGACTTACACAGACCATTGGAAAGTCTGTGGGTGTGGCTTCTAAATTCTGGATTATTGGACAATTTTGAAATTACATAAAATTCATTTTAAAGGAGTATAAATCATCACAGAACAATAGGAACCCATAAAGTAATTGGGAGACGCACATCTTAAATATTATCATTGTAGACATGCTTCTAGATTTCTACATCGTTCGCGGATATAGGGCATACAAATGACTTACTTTAAATACAACAAGGTTATATATTCATAAGTCATGTTCATGCTCCTATATTATGATTTCTCATACATGAGCACCTCTAAGCACACCCTCTTTAAGAGGGTAGCATGTAAGAGATGAAGGCCAGATGGCAAACCCCATGTGGTATCCACGAGTGAGGCAAAATAAGTTTTTCAATTTATTTTTCATTTATCCAATGCTTATGCAACATGTTTGTATGATATTGTTTGTTATTTCAACTTAATAAACATTGCAGTATACTTTCAAACTTCAGAGTATGCAGTATACTTTCAAACTATTTAATCAATTGATACCAGTAATATAATGTTACTCAATGATAGGGACACAATTAGGAACTGATGAGCCATATATCATAATTTTCTTTTTTGTTTTCAATGAGAATTTGGCTTGAAGTCCCAAGCTGGGCCATTGCAATATAGCAAAATGCCGATGAGCAGCTATTTTCGGCCTATCCTTAGGGTGAGACATCAATAGCCCCATAACTGGAAAACCCCCTTGGTACTCTTTCCTCTCAGTTCTTCTTACCCGTTAGGACTACTGGTCACACACAGGATCCTTGCATAACACTATGTGCAGTAGTACCTAGAAATGGGGAGAATGTGGCAGTGGGGAGCAGTAAGCGATATTTGCTAAAAGGTGTTGGATCACTTCTGTTGGAAATGGGCAACATTGAGTGCTTTGTGTTCAAGGGGTTTGCTACTCAGGTTCCATTAATGCTATGGGCAACCATCACTGAAGAAATTAGGAAACTTCCGGCCCCACCTGTTTTGATCACAAGAAAAGAAAGAGAGGGGCTGTGCTTTGTTGTACACCTCAGTCCCCTTGAGTCCCGCATGAAAAGCAGCCATTGAACTAACAATTTCTGCCTTACTACAGGTTGGGGCCATAGAAATAAAAGTAACTATCCCGCTATATTATTTTCGCATGGATTCAAGGGGGAAGAAAATAGGAACAATAACCAGCAGCCTGGGATTACTCTGTGTTTTAAATCAATAGAGCCCACAAGATGTCCTAGGTCATGATTGCATTTGAGCATGCTAAAAATAAACCAATTGCTTATGCAAGGTTAGAGTTTTTGTAGATTGTTCCAGAATATCATGGAAATGGACAAGCAGAACAGGTTGTGCATTGATAACCAATGTTAGTAATTGGGAGGGAAAAAAAAACACTCCTTTCCTGGGACATATCCAAGGAGGTTGGAGATGATGGCACTCGCTGCAATGTGTGAACTGGCTTGAAGCTAAGCACCGACTTGAGGTACGCTTTTGGAATCACATTCTTTTCAATTTCACTCCTTTGTGGCGCAGTGGACATTTTTGTTGGATCATTTGGTACACCAATCTAGAATGCAGAAGCATTGTCTTTGTTGCACAAGGATTTGGCTCTCCCCACAGTTAGTTGTCATCAAGGTCCACCAAGCTCACACCAAGGATGTAACTCCTGAGACTCTGAAGAACTGGAGTGCAGACGCAGTAGACAGACTCTCCTTAAGGCCACCTGCAGACAGGCGGGTTGGATCCCCTGCAAGAATTCTCGCAACAGAATCTGACCTGCGTCCCTGCAGGGACCAGTGCGGCTCTCATCATCTCCTGGGGCTCCGGCTCTGTGATGTGCCGGCTGCCGCCCAGCCGGCGCATGCGCAGAGCGAAGCCGGGGCAGTGGGAGTGACATTTCTGAGCAGGCAGAAATAGAACATGTCGCGATTTGTTTTCCACGTGTATTTTCAGGTGGACAAATCGCAGCCATCTGCATAGGATTGTGTATTGTAATGCAATCCTATGCAGGTGGGCACAAGCGGAAATTCTGCAAGAAATTCCGCCGCGGAATTTCCGCCTGTGTGCAGGGGGCCTAACTAAGGTACGGCTGTTAACCTGGTTGCACTTGTAGTGGGTGGGGAAATCTCTCTGCTACTTAAATTGCAGGAACAGGTCTCTGAGGGATACTATGAGACTAGTAGAATAAATTGCAGACTGACAAGGTCAGAAGGAAGAATCATCTTGTGTGCACCCCCGAACACTCTACTACAAGATGTCACACCCGAGCTATAAGCTAACCCAACAATACAAGGACCTCCTTGTACTGAAGGGTAGCTCATGTCTCAGGTGTGACATCTTGTGGTAGAGCGTGCGGGGATGCACACAAGATGATTCTTTCTTCTGAACTCGTCAGTGTGTGATTCATTTTTTTACCTGTCTCCCTCAGAGACTTGTGTCTGCATAGACACGGTGTGGTACAGTGTTTCATTTGCCTCAGGGTTCAACAGTGCTGTGACCCGGTTTGTACTGGGCTGCATGGTATGTACCTGTTACAATCCAGACCAACTGGTCAACGTACTTCCTCACTGCGAGCAACACTATCCGTTTCAGTACTGCATATCCAAGAAGAAAGAAGAAACTGATTTATTTGAACTCCTCTTGCCTTTATTATGTTTGTGCCATAAAAATCAGGTTAATAGGACACGTTTCGATCCACTTCGGGATCTTGGTCACCTTTGAGCGATAGTACTTTTTACTTTCATATAAAACACATGTAATTAAAAACAAAGAATACAGCTGATGATTAACTCTTACTCATTTGTCTAGAATATTATTCAGATTATCGTGCTGTCTTCTCATTTTTGGGATGAGGGATCAAATTTCTATCAGCCAAAAGATCTTCTTGTTTTCGTTCTTATATTTTATTCATGGCTTTATTGAGGGTAGCTCTTTTATATTCCTGATTATGTAATCTTCATAAATCGATTAAATATGCAACACTTTTTAACCTCTCTATGAATAAAAGAAAAGAATTGAACAACTATATGCTAATAAGGAACTTGGTAATTAGAAAGTCCGATAAGGGAGAAAATGTGGTTATCTTGGATGCAGACTTATATGCCACACTGGTTTACAAAATATTGAACACCACCGAAATTTATAGAAAAACTAAAGAAAACCCTACAATAGACTGTATATTTTAACCCCTTCCCGCCCTAGGGAAGATAAGATCCCGCGCTATCCCGCAGCGGGAGCCGGCTGTCAGTCACAGCCGGCGTCCCGCTGCTAAGTAGATCGCGGCAGGGAAAGAGTTCACAGAGGGATCGCGCTCCCTCTGTGTCTCCGGCCAGCTCTCGCGATGTCATCGCGAGAGCCCGGCCTGTCACCATGGCAACAGGATGCCAGACACTGGCATCCTGTACTGCCTATGCCTATGCTCGCTGTATAAGCGATAAGGCATGGCAGAGCAGTAGCTCTGCCATGCCTTATCACAGCGATCATAGGCACAGTGCTGCAAGTCCCTCAGAGGGACTCAAATTGTGTAAAAAAAAGAAAAGAAAAATGTAAAAAAAAATTTTTTAAACCCCTTTTTTTATGCTTTTTCTAATATTAGCATAAAAAAAGGGAAAAAAAATTAAAACCCCACATATTGGGTATTGACGTGTCGACGTGTCCGTAACGACGTGTACAAAAAGTTGAACATGCTTTTTATTTTGTACGACAAAAAGCGTTAAAAAAACGCTAAAAAACAGAGGCAAAATGCTAATTTTTAGCATTTTGCCTCCAAAAAAATGCAATAAAAGTGATCAAAAAAGCCGTACATTCCCCAAAATGGTACCAATAAAAACTACAGCTCATCTCGCAAAAAATAAGCCCTCATAGAGCTCCGTATATAAAAAAACACAAAAGTTACAGGACTTTGAATGCAGCTATAGAGAAAAAAAAAAGATTTAAAAAAAAGGGGGGTTTATTGCAAAAAAGTGTAAAAACCTAAAAAAAATATAACAATTTTAATATCGTTGTAACCGTACCGACCCGCAGAAAAAATCTAGTGTATCATTTATGCTGCATGATTAACGCTGTAAAAAAAAAAAATCTTGGGCAGAATTGATGCGTTTTCTCTCCCTGTTATCATAAAAAAAAAAAAAAAGTTTTACGATATAGTCTATGTACCCAAAAGTGGCACCGATAAAAACTGCAGCTCGCCACGCAAAAAACAAGCCCTTATACGGCTGCGTCCACGGAAAAATAAAAAAGTTATGGCTTTTGAAAAATGGAGATGGAAAAATACCAAAAAATCGCTTGGTACTCAACGCCAAAATAGGCCATGTCATTAAGGGGTTAACTAACAAAATTGCTAAAAGAAGGAGTGACAGCGGGAGTTCTGAAATATAAAGAAGCTTACTTTCTATGTCCTGAAAATCCGTCCACAGCTATTTTTAATGGATTTCCAAAAATTCATATAGGAATATTTCCTCCCCCATTACATCCAGTCATTGCTGGGATCGATTCCCCCTGTGAGAGATTGAGCTCGAGGGTGGATCGATCCCTGGAACGTTTGGTATGGAGAACCCCTGGTTTCCTAATGCATATCAAAGCTCTTATACAACAGGTATAGAATTTTGTATGGAAGTCACATTATTGTTGGCTTCTCTGCGATGTGAAAGATTTCTCGAGCATACCGCACGATGTGGCCATTGAAGCAGTTAAATTTCATCTAAACAAATACAGCAAATATTTGACACCTCTGAAGGATTTTTTTTATTGAATGTGTTGAATTTCTTCTTAAGCATATTTTTTTGCATTTGATTGCAAGTATTTTCTACAAATCTCAAGAGCCCTGATGGGCTCCAAATTCTCTCCCACCATTGCAAATTTGATTATGAGTTGGTGGGAGGAGGTTTTTTTTTTTCATTTTTCAGCTGACAATCGATTTTATGACCACATGGTCTGTACATTGATGTACATTGATGACGTCAACACAAAAAATTGAAACTTGTATACACACAAGGAAATGCAATATTACGTGCTTCTAGCGGACAACCCAAGCATACAATCAACGCAATTCCATTAGGAGAATTTACACGAGCAAAAAGAACGTGCTCTGATGTGGACATGTTCAAAACATCAGAGAAATCAATTTATACAAGATTATGAAATCTGGGATATAAAAGAGCTACCCTCAATAAAGCCATGAAAAAATAGAAAAACGAAAATGAGAAGATCTTTTGGTTGATAGTTTTTCTACGTTTTGTAGCAATAACTTTTATAAAATTAAAGATTAGAGATGAGCGAGCACCAAAATGCTCGGGTGCTCATTACTCGGGACGAAATTTTCGCGATGCTCGAGGGTTCGTTTCGAGTAACGAACCCCATTGAAGTCAATGGGCGACTCGAGCATTTTTGTATATCGCCGATGCTCGCTAAGGTTTTCATTTGTGAAAATCTGGGCAATTCAAGAAAGTGATGGGAACGACACAGCAACGGATAGGGCAGGCGAGGGGCAACATGTTGGGCTGCATCTCAAGTTCACAGGTCCCACTATTAAGCCACAATAGCGGCAAGAGTGCCCCCCCCCCAACAACTTTTACTTCTGAAAAGCCCTCATTAGCAATGGATACCTTAGCTAAGCAGCACACTACCTCCAACAAAGCACAATCACTGCCTGCATGACACTCCGCTGCCACTTCTCCTGGGTTACATGCACCCCCCCCCCCCCCCCGCACGACCCAGTGTCCACAGCGCACACCAAACTGTCCCTGCGCAGCCTTCAGCTGCCCTCATGCCACGCCACCCTCATGTCTATTTATAAGTGCGTCTGCCATGAGGAGGAACCGCAGGCACACTGCAGAGGGTTGGCACGGCTAGGCAGCGACCGTCTTTAAAAGGGGCGGGGCGATAGCCCACAATGCTGTACAAAAGCAATGAGAAATATAATCCTGTGCCACCGCCATCAGGAGCTGCACACGTGGGCATAGCAATGGGGAACCTATGTGCCACACACTATTCATTCTGTCAAGGTGTCTGCATGCCCCAGTCAGACCGCGTTTTTTTTATAAATAGTCACAGGCAGGTACAACTCCGCAATGGGAATTCCGTGTGCACCCACAGCATGGGTGGCTCCCTGGAACCCACCGGCTGTACATTAATGTATCCCATTGCAGTGCCCTGGACAGCAGAGCTAACTTCAGATGAAATGCAGGTGGTCTTCGGCCCACACTGCATGCCCCAGTCACACTGGGGTTCTTTAGAAGTGGACACAGATGCATTTACAACTCCCTGTGGACCCACAGCATGGGTGGCTCCCTGGAACCCACCGGCGGTACATAAAAATATCCCATTGCATTGCCCATCACAGCTGAGGTAATAATGTCATGTTTAATGCAGGTGGGCTTTGGCCCACACTGCAACCCCAGTCAGACTGGTGTCTTTAGAAGTGGACACAGATGCATTTACAACTCCCTGTGGACCCACAGCATGGGTGGGTGCCAGGAAGCCACCGGCGGTACATAAATATATCCCATTGCATTGCCCATCACAGCTGAGGTAATAATGTCATGTTTAATGCAGGTGGGCTTCGGCCCACACTGCATGCCCCAGTCAGACTGGGGTTCTTTAGAAGTGGACACAGATGCATTTACAACTCCCTGTGGACCCACAGCATGGGTGGCTCCTTGGAACCCACCGGCGGTACATAAAAATATCCCATTGCATTGCCCATCAGAGCTGAGGTAATAATGTCATGTTTAATGCAGGTGGGCTTCGGCCCACACTGCATGCCCCAGTCAGACTGGGGTCTTTAGAAGTGGACACAGATGCATTTACAACTCCCTGTGGACCCACAGCATGGGTGGGTGCCAGGAAGCCACCGGCGGTACATAAATATATCCCATTGCATTGCCCATCACAGCTGAGGTAATAATGTCATGTTTAATGCAGGTGGGCTTCGGCCCACACTGCATGCCCCAGTCAGACTGGGGTTCTTTAGAAGTGGACACAGATGCATTTACAACTCCCTGTGGACCCACAGCATGGGTGGCTCCCTGGAACCCATCGGCGGTACATAAAAATATCCCATTGCATTGCCCATCACAGCTGATGTTACGTCAGCTGTAATGCCGGTGGGCAAAAAATTAATTGGATTACACTGTAGGCGAGGGCCCACAAAAATTGGTGTACCAACAGTACTAATGTACCTGAGAAAAATTGCCCATGCCCAACCAAGAGGGCAGGTGAAACCCATTAATCGCTTTGGTTAATGTGGCTTAATTGGTAACTAGGCCTGGAGGCAGCCCACTTAAAATAAAAATTGGTTGAGGTGAAAGTTTCAACCCTTTAATGAGCATTGAAACGTATAAAAATTGTTTAAAAAAATTATATGACTGAGCCTTGTGGGCCTAAGAAAAATTGCACGTTCGGCGTGATTACGTCAGGTTTCAGGAGGTGGAGCAGGAGGAGGAGGATGAATATTATACACAGATTGATGAAGCAAAAAGGTCCCCGTTTTGGATGGTGATAAAGAACGATGCTTCCATCCGCGGGTGCAGCCTACGTATTGTTTATGTATCGCTGCTGTCCGCTGGTGGAGAAGAGAAGTCTGGGGAAATCCAGGCTTTGTTCATCTTGATGAGTGTAAGCCTGTCGGCACTGTCGGTTGACAGGTGGGTACGCTTCTCCGTGATGATTCCCCCAGCCACACTAAACACACTCTCTGACAAGACGCTAGCCGCAGGACAAGCAAGCACCTCCAGGGCATACAGCGCGAGTTCAGGCCACGTGTCCAGCTTCAACACCCAGTAGTTGTAGGGGGCAGAGGCCATACACGCTGAAAGGATGACAGGCAAGCAGCATCTGTCCCCTCAGCAGTGGGCCAAGCTGTCTCTTCCCCCTCCTCCTCATGCTCCTCCCCCTCCTCCTCAACGCGCTGAGATATAGACATGAGGTTGCTCTGACTATCCAGCGACATACTGTCTTCCCCGCCTCCGTTTCTGATTCCAAAGCGTCTGCCTTTATGCTTTGCAGGGAACTTCTCAAGAGGCATAGCAGAGGAATGGTGACGCTAATGATTGCAGCATCCCCGCTCACCATCTGGGTAGACTCCTCAAAGTTTCCAAGGACCTGGCAGATGGCTGCCAACCAGGCCCACTCTTCTGTAAATAATTGAGGAGGCTGACTCCCACGGCGCCGCGCAAGTTGGAGTTGGTATTCCACTATAGCTCTACGCTGCTCATAGAGTCTGGCCAACATGTGGAGCGTAGAGTTCCACTGTGTGGGCACGTCGCACAGCAGTCGGTGCACTGGCAGATTAAACCGATGTTGCAGTGTCCGCAGGGTGGCAGCGTGCGTGTGGGACTTGCGGAAATGTGCGCAGAGCTGGCGCACCTTTCCGAGCAGGTATGACAAGTGTGGGTAGCTTTTCAGAAAGCGCTGAACCACCAAATTAAAGACATGGGCCAGGCATGGCACGTGCGTGAGGCTGCCGAGCTGCAGAGCCGCCACCAGGTTACGGCCGTTGTCACACACGACCATGCCTGGTTGGAGGCTCAGCGGCGCAAGCCAGTGGTCGGTCTGCTCTGTCAGACCCTGCAGCAGTTCGTGGGCCGTGTGCCTCTTCTCTCCTAAGCTGAGTAGTTTCAGCACGGCCTGCTGACGCTTGCCCACCGCTGTGCTGCCACGCCGCGTGACACCGACTGCTGGCGACGTGCTGCTGCTGCTGACACATCTTGATTGCGAGACAGAGGTTGCGTAGGAGGAGGAGGAGGGTGGTTTAGTGGAGGAAGCATACACCCCCGCAGATACCACCACCGAGCTGGGGCACGCAATTCGGGGGGTGGGTAGGACGTGAGCGGTCCCAGGCTCTGACTCTGTCCCAGCCTCCACTAAATTCACCCAATGTGCCATCAGGGAGATATAGTGGCCCTGCCCGCCTGTGCTTGTCCACGTGTCTGTTGTTAAGTGGACCTTGGCAGTAACCGCGTTGGTGAGGGCGCGTACAATGTTGCGGGAGACGTGGTCGTGCAGGCCTGGGACGGCACATCGGGAAAAGTAGTGGCGACTGGGAACCGAGTAGCGCGGGGCCGCCGCCGCCATCATGCTTTTGAAAGCCTCCGTTTCCACAAGCCTATACGGCAGCATCTCTAGGCTGATCAATTTTGCAATGTGCACGTTTAACGCTTGAGCGTGCGGGTGCGTGGCGTCGTACTTGCGCTTGCGCTCAAACAGTGGCGCTAGCGACGTCTGGACGCTACGCTGAGAGACATTGCTGGATGGGGCCGAGGACAGCGGAGGTGAGGGTGTGGGTGCAGGCCAGGAGACGGTACTGCCTGTGTCCTCAGAGGGGGGTTGGATCTCAGAGACAGGTTGGGGCACAGGGGGAGAGGCAGTGGTGAAAACCGGAGGCGGTGAACGGGCATCGTCCCACCTTGTGGGGTGCTTGGCCATCATATGCCTGCGCATGCTGGTGGTGGTGCCTCCCCAGCTGATCTTGGCGCGACAAAGGTTGCACACCACTGTTCGTCGGTCGTCAGGCGTCTCTGTGAAAAACTGCTACACCGTAGAGCACCTTGACCTCTGCAGGGTGGCATGGCGCGAGGGGGCGCTTTGGGAACCAGTTGGTGGATTATTCGGTCTGGCCCTGCCTCTACCCCTGGCCACCGCACTGGCTCGGCCTGTGCCCACACCCTGACTTGGGCTTCCGCGTCCACGTCCTATAGGCCTACCCCTACCCCTACCCCTCAGCATGGTGTATTAGCAGTAGTGCAGAAACAGAACGCTGTAATTAAATGTGCCGCTTAGTGGCCTGTGGTTGGAGGCTGACTTCGTTTACGGAACGCCAGGAAATAATTTGGCGCAAGCCTGCTGTAACACTTAGCTGGCTGCGTATGATTTTGTTGTAGAACTACTACACCCAGCAGAGACCCAGAACACTGAGCACAGTGACAGGCAGGCCAAATAGATTTTTTGCCCAATATTTTTTACAAAAGGCCCACTGCGTATATTCAATCAATAATATATGTCTTCTGTCCCTGCCTCCACAATTCTGTCCCTGGAGTATTACTGCAGGGCGCAATGCTCTGCACGGCCGATATACCAAAAAAAAAAAAATGTGCAACACTGCAAAAAGCAGCCTCCACACTACTGCACACGGTTAGATGTGGCCCTAAGAAGGACCGTTGGGGTTCTTGAAGCCTACAATAACTCCTAACGCTCTCCCTGCCTAAGCACTTCTGTCCCTGGAGTATTACTGCAGGGCGCAATGCTCTGCACGGCTGATATACCAAAAAAAAAAAAAAAGTGCAACACTGCAAAAAGCAGCCTCCACAGTACTGCACACGGTTAGATGTGGCCCTAAGAAGGACCGTTGAGGTTCTTGAAGCCTACAATAACTCCTAACACTCTCCCTACAGCAGCTCCAACACGATAGCACTTTCCCTCAGCTATGTCACAACGCATCTGTGGCGAGCCGCGGGAGGGGCCGATTTTTATACTTGGGTGACACCTGATCTCGCCAGCCACTCACTGCAGGGGGTGGTATAGGGCTTGAACGTCGCAGGGGGAAGTTGTAATGCCTTCCCTGTCTTTCAATTGGCCAGAAAAGCGCGCTAACATCTCAGAGATGAAAGTGAAAGTAACCCGAACATCGCGTGGTGCTCATTACGAGTAACGAGCATCTCGAACACGCTAATACTCGAACGAGTATCAAGCTCGGACGAGTACGTTCGCTTATCTCTATTAAAGATCTATTTTTAAAATGTTTACCTATATTAAAACGATAATCTGAATAATATTCTAGATAAAGGTGTCCTATGTGTAGCAAAAAGAAACAGGAACCTGGGAAGTACTTTGTCACCAAGCTTGTATGAGACAAAGAAAACCAAATTACATTCGCTGAATTATAAGGGTTTTTTAAATGCTGCAAACAACGTTGTGGGGCAGGTAGCAAGGCGACCAAAAAAAAACAAAAAACTTTGAGAATAGTGAGAACACTAAATGTTACACCATAAAAAGTTTTATTAACTGTGAATCCCATAATGTAATTTACATTATCACGTGTACAGAATGCGATTTAAAATATGTTGGTTGCACTACACGTAAATTGATAATATGTATAATGAAATATTTGAGACAAATAAAAAACTCAAACTCAGGTGGTTGAGGTGCAGAGAGACATTTTGTTGAAAAACATCAGGGGGATGTAACTGGCTTCTCGTTTTTTGGAATAGAAATAGTAAAAAAAAAAATTAATAAAATTTAAATTGAGTCAGGAGTCCGTTTTAAAACGGGAGGCATATTAGATACTTGCCCTGAACACAAGATTTCCGAAAGGTATGAATGTAAAAACTGATTTACTATATATTTATTAACTATAAGAGAATTTATTTTTTGGGTATGTAATAGATATTAAATATAGAATGTATAATATTAAAAAAATTACACTAATATGTAATAAAGATCAGTTTAAATACACATGCCACCATAAATATTTTGAGATGAATCTATAGTATGCCTTTTATGTGATCACAGAATTGTGTACAGATTGTAAATTTTCTTAATGCCTGTTTAGATCTTTGAGGTACATTATCCAGACATCAGAATTCTTAGGCTAGGGTCACACAGGGCGGATTTTCGTCGGAAATCTCGCGGTTTGGCCGCAGCAAAAACCGCGAGATTTCCGCCGGGAGAACCGCCGCGGTTTAAGCCGCGGCAGCTTTGAAGCGGCCCGGCCGCTCGCTCTTTCACTGCGGCCGGCGCTCCCACAGCCGCGGTTTCAACCGGATTTACCGCAGCAGATTAGCCGTCCCGTGTGGACAAGATTTCTGAGAAATCTCATCCACATGGCTGGCTAATCTCGGGATTAGCGGCCGCGGGCGGTTTTGCCGCGGGCGGATCTGCTGCGGCAAATCCGCCCTGTGTGACTCTAGCCTTACACTCTGTTAATTATTTCAATAGTTAGAGAGTCTCTGATTTATCTATAGCAGGGTGCAAAGTTTTCTTACAGAAATAAATGTGGCTATTTTTCCATGCTGGTGAAGGAGTTAAATATGACCTCACAGAGTATAATTAGTCAAACGAGTAAAGGGGCTAATTAAGACAACGATTACACAGGTCTGCAAAAAAAAATTAAAGAACTGTTTTGGTTATTCCACGTAATCTTTATGTTTTTCAGTATGGTGAATCCGAAAATGACCTCCGTTTTGTCACAGGACATCATGTTTCCTGACAATTCAGTTATCTATGTTAAATAAGGCAATACCTCAAAATAAATGAAAATAGACTTAGGGTGGGTGCACACGAGGGTGTTTTGGTGCGTGCATACGCACACAAAAAACACGCTTGTATTTACAACAATGCATTCCCTATGGTGTGTGCACATGTCCGTGTTTTACAGGTGCGTGCCTGCAAAGATAGGACATGCGTGCACCATAGGAAATGCACGCATTGTTTTCAATGTAGCCGCAGCTGCAGCCGGCGGCTCCATTGAAAACAATGGTCTGCTGGCTCCCTGCATTCTTTTTCAGGGAAGGGCTTTACATATAGGCTCTTCCCTGGAAAAGAAAAATTTTAGTGGAAAAAAAAAATGCAGGCCTTCTCTTCAATGGAGCCGCTGCTGCTGCCGGCGGCTCCATTGAGGACAATGGTCTGCTGGCACACCTGAATTGTTTTTCAGGGAAGAGCTTTACATGTAGGCTCTTCCCTGAAAAAGAAAAATTTTGGTGTAAAAAAAAATAAAATGCAGCCATTCACTTCAATGGAGCCGCTGCTGCTGGCGGCTCTATTGAAGCACTTCAGCTAATCACAATTGGAGCTATCAGCAGGCGGGGATTTTAAATTCCCGGCTGCTGATAGCTGAGAGCTACAGAGTCGGGGACAGCGGCAGAAGTCAACAATGAGTATATTTTTCTTTTTACTATTTTAAAAGGCTTTTCAGGGAAGGGCTTATGAAGCCCTTCCCTGCAAAGCCACTGACAGCTGCCGGGGCTCAGCGGGGGCTTCTGCCGCTGTCCCCGACTCTGTAGCACTGCTGAGCTATCAGCAGCCGGGGATTTAAAATCCCAGCCTGCTGGTAGCTCTGATTGTGATTGGCTGAAGCACTTCAGCCAACCACAATCAAGCATACCAGCAGACGGGGATTTTAAATCCCCGGCTGCCGATAGCTCAGAACTACAGAGCCGGGGACAGCGCCAGAAGTCAAGGCTGAGCCACCGCAGCTGAAGGGAGGCGAGTATTATTTTTTTTAAATTTTTTGCACTATTTTAAATGGCTTTTCAGGGAAAGGCTTAGGAAGCCCTTCCCTGCAAAGCCATAGACGGGATGCCGGCAGCAGGATTCTCTACCGCAGCTGTCACTGGAGAATTGAAGAGTTCCCCTTAGATGTAGCAGCAGGGAATTCTTTTAACTAGCGGGGGTGAAGGAAACATCTGCCGCATGCGGCAGATGAGTTCTTCATGCCCGCGGGGTAGTTTTTGGGGTTTTTTTGTTTTGCACTAAAATGTTTCTTTTTCAGGGAAGGGCTTATATGTAAAGCCCTTCCCTGAAAAAGAATGCAGGGGGCCGGCAGAGCATTGTTTTCAATGGAGCCGCCGACAGCAGCCTCGGCTCCATTGACAACAAGCATGCAGCTGTGTTCACGCGTGTTTTTGCTCGTACCTAGGTGCGGATGTACGTACGCACCTAAGTACGCACCAAAACACGCTCGTGTGAACCCACCCTTATAAAATTAATTTTTAATTACAAATTTTACATGAAAATTCTTTTTGAATTGAAATGAGCTCACTAAAACACACTAAAATCGTTTATTCTTCCCTGTGAAGCTCCTCTTGGTACATTTACGCTTGTGAGTAGCATCTGGAATGTCTCTCTGAAGTATCCAACAGTAGACTGCCATCATTAGAAACGCTCCATTTTCTCTAGCATCTTTTTTCCATCTCTTTAACCCCTTAAGGGCATGGCCTATTTTGGGCTTAAGGACGCAATGATTTTTGCTGGATTTTCATCTCCATTTTTCAAAAGTCATAACGCTGCGGATTTTAAATCTTATTTTAGCCGTGGACATGAGGCCTTAATCATCCAAGAGAAATATTTGTCCAGCCTTTGTTTGAACACTTCCATTAAAGGAGAACTCACCACCTCCTGTGGTAACATGTTTCAATTATTGACTATACCCACTGTCAGAAAGTTTCTTTCTAATATCTAATTTGTGTCTCCTCCCTTTCAGTTTCATCCCATTGCTTCTAGTCTTTCCTTATGCAAATGAGAATAGCGCTAATACCTCTGCACTGTGTCAATGTTCACATATTTGTAGACAGCTATTAAATCTCCTGTCAGCCTTCTTTTTAGAAAGCTAAACATTCCCAGATCCTTTAACTGTTCTGCAAGAATTGTGTGATCCACATAACAGAGATTTTTGATGTTTCTTCCACCTATTTTCACCCCAATTTTCAATTTGTCTAGGTCCATTTTATGCATGATCAATTTTGCACATAGGTTAAACAAGTAGGGTGAAAGGATGCAGCCCTGTCAGTGTCCCCATACTGTGTTCTCACAGTGGCTTCTTGATTGGTATAAAGTAATTTTGTTAGCTTGACTAGATGTGGCGATATGACCAGCTCCTGTAGGGCCTGCCATAGCTTGCCATGGTCGAAACAGTCAAAGACCTTGATGTAGTCCATGAGGCACATATAGATATTTATTTGGTTTTCTCAAGCCTTTTTTATGGTCTATCACAGGTTTGCAATATAATCGTGGGTGCCGTGTCCTTACTGGAATCCTGCCTGTGCATCAGGGAGTGCCGCTTCAACTACTGATCTCAGTCTTTCCTGAATAAATTTTGAGAAGGATCTTGCTTGCATGTGGAATGAGGGCTACTGTTTGGCAATTGGAGCAATTCTGGGAGTCGCCTTTCTTTGGTAGAGAGATGAAGACAGATCTTTTCCAGTCCCGTGGCCATTGTGTGGATGCCCATATTGCCTGGCACAGCGCTGTGATGGTTTTCACTGGTACTGGCAGCAATAGCTCTGCGAGTAGGTTATCTATGCCTGATGCTTTATTTTTGGCTAGTTGTTTAATTGCCATAACCACTTCTGACTGCATAACGGAGGGCTTCAAGTCAACATGCTCCACCTCATGCAATACTCCGGGTATTTGGTTGCAGGCATATAGTTATTGTGAGAATTCCTTCCACCTATTCTTGTTACTCTGTTGGTCATTCATTTCCTTTTCATTGTGCTTTTGCAAGCCAAGAAAGTTTTTCAGGCCATCTTGATCTGAGAGAATAGGCCTCGCATATGGCCTTTCATGGCTTCTGCTTCAAGTTATTTGCAACGCTCATACCAGTCCATTTCCTTATCTTTTCTTGCCGCTCGCTGAAAATCGGCATTTAGTTGCCGAACTTAGTCTTTGTTAACGAACGCTTTTGCTGCTCTTCTTTTATCAGATTTGGAGGCTTTGCTTGGACAACCAATAGCGTCATTTTTCCTGCTTCTTATAGGCGAGATGCTTACTGGCTGTATCGATAACTATGGAGTGTATATTGTGCCATAGTTCCTCTTTTTCGATGTGTCAAGCAGTTCAAATCAGTTTGCTACCTCAATAGTGTATAATTGGGGAACTTGATAGGTGTCAAAGTTTCTCAACGGAGCACCTTTTTTAATGCTATGGAATTTAATCTTGATCTTAGCTGCAAGGAGTTCATAATCAATGCCGCATTTGTCACCAGGAAAGGTTTTTATTGCATCAACTGAACTTCTCTAATGATGATCACACAGGATGTAATCAATCTGATTTCGATGGAGGCCATTGGGAGATGTCCACGTGTGCAGTCCGTGTTTAAGTTGCATAAACCATGTGTTTGCTATCCTGAGCATGTCTTCTCGGTAGAACTGTGGCGGGTGATCACTGGCTTCATTTCTTTCACAAAGCCCAAATCTTCCCATGATGGTTGCTTCTGGCTGGCTGCAGACTTTGGAATTGAAGTCGCCCATAATGTAAATGATGTCCTTCTTTGGCACTTCGTTTAGAGTTTTCTGGCCTCGGCATTAAAATCTTCAATTGTTTCCTCATCAGCATTAGTCGTTGGGGCATAGACTTGTAAGACTGAGATGTTCACTGGCTTACCACGTATTTGGATAGCAATGATACAGTCGCTGATTGTTCTAAAACGTTCCACTGCCTGTGATGTCTGCTTGTTTGTAATAAAGGCTACCTAATAAATGTTAAGTATTGTCATTTCGTGTTTCACAATGTCCAATTTCCCTAGACTCATGCCGCACACATTCCATGTTGCTAGTATGTGAGCTTTGGTACAGTGCTGTCCTTTGCTTTCATCATGAGGTGCATCAGCAACTGGGCTTCCCAAAGGGCTTTTCCCCAGTTGTGTCATGAGGAAAACCCCAACTACCTGTATTCAGACCTTGCTTTTCCCCAGTAGCATTTAGAGAATCATTTGGCCTGGGGGGGCTGCCATCATATACCATGTCTGAATCATTTGAGAGCTCTTTCATAGGGTTTCCAAGGCAAAGTTTTTACAGGGTAGGTCGCCAGGTCTTTCCCTAACCCTCGCCATTTATCCGAGCTTGGGACCGGCGTATATGGATGACTACTACACAGTTGGGAGTCCTCCTGGTATTCCTCCTGGACAAAATGTGCATGTGCGGAACTTACTAATAATGTAGTGCCTCTGTGTCCAAATCATACTCCCTATGGGGATTACAATAGGCTACCTAATATGATAGTAGACAATATGTGAGGTAAGATGGTGGAAAATTGGGCCAGAGCAATGCTCTGCCTTTTTAGATGACAAGTTGTCTAGAGTCCTAGATCACATAGTAGTAGTCATGCTAATTTTATGTCACTGCATAACGGTCTGTCATAAATGGTAAGCTCTGAATGCAGACTTTTCCAGGAGAGCTGCAGATAATTGCCTGGGACAAATAATAAGCCTCATGTAATGGTTATGGGCATGGCCTACTAGATGATTTTATTTGCCCAATCACACTGCGGATGAGGGATTAGTTAATCTAGACAATTGGTAGCTGGCACTAAAATTTGCACATCAAAATTTTTATAGTATCAGGGTGGGCTAATCCAACTAATGCAATTCAAGCTTAATTTTTGTTGTTACTAACCAGTACACAATAGTGCTAGATTACCTTATTGCTGCCCGAAGAGTGGTAAATGTTAGTATGTATTGTAGCATTATAAGGCAGATGCAAAATAGGGAATGGATAGTGAAATGAATATGACTCCATGTTCTATCCTATGCAAAGCCATTTTGTATCAGGTAGCCATCTTGTATGCTTCTTTCATTTACATTCATTTTTCCTTTAAAATGACAATTACAGATATTACATAGTTGCTCCAAAAATCCTTGCGTGAACAGCTGAGGCCAGAACTTCCAGGAGATAGCTATGAAGCATCCACACTGACCGGCATGCCAAAATGATTTAATCCTCACTGTTCACACGTTTCTAAATATTTATACTAAACATTTTATTGTTATACATTCCTGTACCAGTATTCAGAGTAGCCAATCATATGTGATTCCACTGCGCCTGCGAGAAGTAAGTTTGGCATTTTAGATGTTGCATTTTTTATCATGCATATTTATATTTGTGTTTAGTTTTATGAAACAATGGTAATAAATGAATTATAATAAATTTGAACTATTGTAATTGAGGCATGCTCCTCTATAAAAACTGCTGCCTGTCAATTAAAGATAGATAACTTTTGATCACATCCAGTTTTGTTGTGGTTTAAGTTATTCCAAGCCCGACTATAAACAACCTAATTTAAAACCCAAAGACATTCTTTGGAAAGCAATAGAGATGAGCGAGCACCAAAATGCTCGGGTGCTCGTTACTCAGGACGAAATTATCGCGATGCTCGAGGGTTCGTTTCGAGTAACGAACCCCATTGAAGTCAATGGGCGACTCGAGCACTTTTGTATATCGCCGATGCTCGCTAAGGTTTTCATTTGTGAAAATCGGGGCAATTCAAGAAAGTGATGGGAACGACACAGAAACGGATAGGGCAGGCGAGGGGCTACATGTTGGGCTGCATCTCAAGTTCCCAGGTCCCACTATTAAGCCACAATAGCAGCAAGAGTGGGCCCCCCCCCCAACAACTTTTACATCTGAAAAGCCCTCATTAGCAATGCATACCTTAGCTAAGCACCACACTACCTCCAACAAAGCACAATCACTGCCTGCATGACACTCCGCTGCCACTTCTCCTGGGTTACATGCTGCCAAACCCCCCCCCCCCCACGACCCAGTGTCCACAGCGCACACCAAACTGTCCCTGCCCAGCCTTCAGCTGCCCTCATGTCACGCCACCCTCATGTCTATTTATAAGTGCGTCTGCCACAGGAAAAGCAGGCACACACTGCAGAGGGTTGGCACGGCTAGGCAGCGACATTCTCTAAAAGGGGCGGGGCGATAGCCCACAATGCTGTACAGAAGCAATGAGAAATCCAATCCTGTGCCACCTCCATCTGGAGCTGCACACGTGGGCATAGCAATGGGGAACCTATGTGCCACACACTATTCATTCTGTCAAGGTGTCTGCATGCCCCAGTCAGACCGCGTTTTTTTATAAATAGTCACAGGCAGGTACAACTCCGCAATGGGAATTCTGTGTACACCCACAGAATGGGTGGCTCCCTGGAACCCACCGGCGGTACATAAATATATCCCATTGCAGTGCCCAACACAGCTGATGTAATGTCGTGCTTAATGCAGGTGGGCTTCGGCCCACACTGCATGCCCCAGTCAGACTGGGGTTCTTTAGAAGTGGACACATGTAGTTACAACTCCCTGTGGACCCACAGCATGGGTGGCTCCCTGGAACCCACCGGCGGTACATAAATATATCCCATTGCAGTGCCCATCACAGCTGATGTAATGTCGTGCTTAATGCAGGTGGGCTTCGGCCCACACTGCATGCCCCAGTCAGACTGGGGTTCTTTAGAAGTGGAAACAGATGCATTTACAACTCCCTGTGGACCCACAGCATGGGTGGGTGCCAGGAAGCCACCGGCGGTACATAACAATATCCCATTGCATTGCCCATCACAGCTGAGGTAGTATTGTCATGTTTAATGCAGGTGGGCTTCGGCCCACACTGCATGCCCCAGTCAGACTGGGGTTCTTTAGAAGTGGAAACAGATGCATTTACAACTCCCTGTGGACCCACAGCATGGGTGGGTGCCAGGAAGCCACCAGCGGTACACAACAATATCCCATTGCATTGCCCATCACAGCTGAGGTAGTATTGTCATGTTTAATGCAGGTGGGCTTCGGCCCACACTGCATGCCCCAGTCAGACTGGGGTTCTTTAGAAGTGGAAACAGATGCATTTACAACTCCCTGTGGACCCACAGCATGGGTGGGTGCCAGGAACCCACCGGCGGTACATAACAATATCCCATTGCATTGCCCATCACAGCTGAGGTAGTAATGTCATGTTTAATGCAGGTGGGCTTCGGCCCACACTGCATGCCCCAGTCAGACTGGGGTTCTTTAGAAGTGGACACATGTAGTTACAACTCCCTGTGGACCCACAGCATGGGTGGCTCCCTGGAACCCACCGGCGGTACATAAATATATCCCATTGCATTGCCCAACACAGCTGATGTTATGTCAGCTGTAATGCAGGTGGGCAAAAATTTATTGGATTACACTGTAGGCGAGGGCCCACAAAAATTGGTGTACCAACAGTACTAATGTACCTGAGAAAAATTGCCCATGCCCAACCGAGAGGGCAGGTGAAACCCATTAATGGCTTTGGTTAATGTGGCTTAATTGGTAACTAGGCCTGGAGGCAGCCCAGTTAAAATAAAAATTGGTTGAGGTGAAAGTTTCAACGCTTTAATGAGCATTGAAACGTATAAAAATTGTTTCAAAAAAATTATATAACTGAGCCTTGTGGGCCTAAGAAAAATTGCACGTTCGGCGTGATTACGGGAGGTTTCAGGCGGAGGAGCAGGAGGAGGAGGATGAATATTATACACAGATTGATGAAGCAAAAAGGTCCCCGTTTTGGATGGTGATAGAGAACGATGCTTCCATCCGCGGGTGCAGCCTACGTATTGCTTAGGTATCGCTGCTGTCCGCTGGTGGAGAAGAGAAGTCTGGGGAAATCCAGGCTTTGTTCATCTTGATGAGTGTAAGCCTGTCGGCACTGTCGGTTGACAGGTGGGTACGCTTATCCGTGATGATTCCCCCAGCCACACTAAACACACTCTCTGACAAGACGCTAGCCGCAGGACAAGCAAGCACCTCCAGGGCATACAGCGCGAGTTCAGGCCACGTGTCCAGCTTCAACACCCAGTAGTTGTAGGGGGCAGAGGCGTCATCGAGGACGGTGCTGCAATCGGCTACGTACTCCCTCACCATCCTTTTACAGTGCTCCCGCCAACTCAGCCTTGATTGGGGACCGGTGACACAGTCTTGCTGGTGAGCCATAAAGCTGTCAAAGGCCTTAGAGAGTGTTCCCCTGCCTGCGCTGTACATGCTGCCTGATCTCTGCGCCTCCCCTGCTACTTGGGCCGCGGAAATGCGCCTTCGGCCACTAGCGCTGTCGGATGGGAAGTTTACCATCAGTTTGTCCACCAGCGCCCTGTGGTATAGCATCACTCTCGAACCCCTTTCCTCTTCGGGAATGAGAGTGCAAAGGCTCTCCTTATACCGTGGATCGAGCAGTGTGTACACCCAGTAATCCGTAGTGGCCAGAATGCGTGTAACGCGAGGGTCACGAGAAAGGCATCCTAACATGAAGTCAGCCATGTGTGCCAGGGTACCTGTACGCAACACATGGCTGTCCTCACTCGGAAGATCACTTTCAGGATCCTCCTCCTCCTCCTCCTCTGGCCATACACGCTGAAAGGATGACAGGCAAGCTGCATCTGTACCCTCAGCAGTGGGCCAAGCTGTCTCTTCCCCCTCCTCCTCATGCTCCTCCCCCTCCTCCTCCTCCTCTGGCCATACATGCTGAAAGGATGACAGGCAAGCTGCATCTGTACCCTCAGCAGTGGGCCAAGCTGTCTCTTTCCCCTCCTCCTCATGCTCCTCCCCCTCCTCCTCCTCCTCCTCCTCCACTGGCCATACACGCTGAAAGGATGACAGGCAAGCAGCATCTGTCCCCTCAGCAGTGGGCCAAGCTGTCTCTTCCCCTCCTCCTCATGCTCCTCCCCCTCCTCCTCAACACGCTGAGATATCGACATGAGGTTGCTCTGACTATCCAGCGACATACTGTCTTCCCCTGCCTCCGTTTCCGAGCGCAAAGCGTCTGCCTTTATGCTTTGCAGGGAACTTCTCAAGAGGCATAGCAGAGGAATGGTGACGCTAATGATTGCAGCATCCCCGCTCACCATCTGGGTAGACTCCTCAAATTTTCCAAGGACCTGGCAGATGGCTGCCAACCAGGCCCACTCTTCTGTAAATAATTGAGGAGGCTGACTCCCACTGCGCCGCGCAAGTTGGAGTTGGTATTCCACTATAGCTCTACGCTGCTCATAGAGTCTGGCCAGCATGTGGAGCGTAGAGTTCCACTGTGTGGGCACTTCGCACAGCAGTCGGTGCACTGGCAGATTAAACCGATGTTGCAGGGTCCGCAGGGTGGCAGCGTGCGTGTGGGATTTGCGGAAATGTGCGCAGAGCTGGCGCACCTTTCCGAGCAGGTATGACAAGTGGGGGTAGCTTTTCAGAAAGCGCTGAACCACCAAATTAAAGACATGGGCCAGGCATGGCACGTGCGTGAGGCTGCCGAACTGCAGAGCCGCCACCAGGTTACGGCCGTTGTCACACACGACCATGCCCGGTTGGAGGCTCAGCGGCGCAAGCCAGTGGTCGGTCTGCTCTGTCAGACCCTGCAGCAGTTCGTGGGCCGTGTGGCTCTTCTCTCCTAAGCTGAGTCGTTTCAGCACGGCCTGCTGACGCTTGCCCACCGCTGTGCTGCCACGCCGCGTGACACCGACTGCTGGCGACGTGCTGCTGCTGACACATCTTGATTGCGAGACAGAGGCTGCGTAGGAGTAGGAGGAGGGTGGTTTAGTGGAGGAAGCATACACCCCCGCAGATACCACCACCGAGCTGGGGTACGCAATTCTGGGGGTGGGTAGGACGTGAGCGGTCCCAGGCTCTGACTCTGTCCCAGCCTCCACTAAATTCACCCAATGTGCCGTCAGGGAGATATAGTGGCCCTGCCCGCCTGTGCTTGTCCACGTGTCCGTTGTTAAGTGGACCATGGCAGTAACCGCGTTGGTGAGGGCGCGTACAATGTTGCGGGAGACGTGGTCGTGCAGGCCTGGGACGGCACATCGGGAAAAGTAGTGGCGACTGGGAACCGAGTAACGCGGGGCTGCCGCCGCCATCATGCTTTTGAAAGCCTCCGTTTCCACAAGCCTATACGGCAGCATCTCCAGGCTGATCAATTTTGCAATGTGCACGTTTAACGCTTGAGCGTGCGGGTGTGTGGCGTCGTACTTGCGCTTGCGCTCAAACTGTGGCGCTAGCGACGTCTGGACGCTACGCTGAGAGACATTGCTGGATGGGGCCGAGGACAGCGGAGGTGAGGGTGTGGGTGCAGGCCAGGAGACGGTACTGCCTGTGTCCTCAGAGGGGGGTTGGATCTCAGTGGCAGGTTGGGGCACAGGGGGAGAGGCAGTGGTGCAAACCGGAGGCGGTGAACGGGCATCGTCCCACCTTGTGGGGTGCTTGGCCATCATATGCCTGCGCATGCTGGTGGTGGTGCCTCCCCAGCTGATCTTGGCACGACAAAGGTTGCACACCACTGTTCGTCGGTCGTCAGGCGTCTCTGTGAAAAACTGCCACACCGTAGAGCACCTTGACCTCTGCAGGGTGGCATGGCGCGAGGGGGCGCTTTGGGAACCAGTTGGTGGATTATTCGGTCTGGCCCTGCCTGTACCCCTGGACACTGCACTGGCTCGGCCTGTGCCCACACCCTGACTTGGGCCTCCGCATCCTCGCCCGCGTCCACGTCCTATAGGCCTACCCCTACCCCTCAGCATGGTGTATTAGCAGTAGTGCAGAAACAGAACGCTGTAATTAAATGTGCCGCTTATTGGCCTGTGGTTGGAGGCTGACTTCGTTTACGGAACCCCAGGATATAATTTGGCGCAAGCCTGCTGTAACACTTAGCTGGCTGCGTATTTATTTGGAGAACTACTACCCCCAGCAGACACGGACCCAGAACACTGAGCAGAGTGACAGGCAGGCCAAATAGATTTTTTTCAAATATTTTTTTCAAAAGGACCACTGCGTATATTCAATCTATAATATATGTCTTCTGTCCCTGCCTACACAATTCTGTCCCTGATGTGTGTGTCACGGAACTGCAGTGTTGCACTGTTATTAACTGCAACAGACCGGTGATTTCAGAGCCAGGAAATAATTTGGCGCAAGCCTGCTGTAACACTTAGCTGGCTGCGTATTTATTTGGAGAACTACTACCCCCAGCACACACGGACCCACAACACTGAGCAGAGTGACAGGCAGGCCAAATAGATTTTTTCCAAATATCTTTTTCAAAAGGACCACTGCCTATATTCAATCTATAATATATGTCTTCTGGCCCTGCCTACACAATTCTCTCCCTGGAGTATTACTGCAGGGCGCAATGCTCTGCACGGCCGATATACCAAAAAAAAAAAAAGTGCAACACTGCAAAAAGCAGCCTCCACAGTACTGCACACGGTTAGATGTGGCCCTAAGAAGGACCGTTGGGGTTCTTGAAGCCTACACTAACTCCTAACACTCTCCCTACAGCAGCTCCAACACAATACCACTGTCCCTCAGCTATCTCACAACGCATCTGAGGCGAGCCGCGGGAGGGGCCGATTTTTATACTCGGGTAACACCTGATCTCCCCAGCCACTCACTGCAGGGGGGTGGTATAGGGCTTGAACGTCGCAGGGGGAAGTTGTAATGCCTTCCCTGTCTTTCAATTGGCCAGAAAAGCGCGCTAATGTCTCAGAGAGGAAAGTGAAAGTAACCCGAACATCGCGTGGTACTCGTTACGAGTAACGAGCATCTCGAACACGCTAATACTCGAACGAGTATCAAGCTCGGACGAGTACGTTCGCTCATCTCTAGAAAGCAACCTTTAAGCTTTCACCAACAACACAATTGCAATAAGTGTCTTGATCTGGGGATAGATATCAAGGATGTGAAAGATCTAAGAATATTGGAAGAGTCATGGGTTGAGGGCCACAGGGATCCAGGAGATGGTCCTTTTACAGATATAAGGCCCAAGAGTATAAAACATCCCCCTTCTTTTGACTGCCCGTACATTGACATTTTTAAGAAAATAATGCAGAGTTAAAGGAACTGGGCAGTATAGTTATCAAGTAATCTGATGAAGAGGGTAATGTGTTTATTTTGGATCATGATCCATATGTATTGGATGATCCATATAGCTACAGAGTTCTGGTATCTGACCCCACTGATCTGTTTTCTAGACAGCTGATTAATCTTATTAAAGGCTAAGGAAGATAAATTAATGGCACCAAGGAAAGGAAAAGGAGCCTCCGTAATTATCCAAATGGAAGGAAAGGGTTGCACAAATCTTCCGCTTTAAAGAAGTAGCCTGGGAAATGGGCACAAGAGACAAATTTGCATCTCTATGGTCGCCTTGGATTCAGTTTCAGGGGAACAGGGATAACCTTGCTCACTAACATGTCAGGTTACTAAGCATTACCTAAGGAATATCTGCCCAGCTCTTCTTGTTCTACCTTGATAATAAGCAAATATACTCAAAATTTGTTACTTCCCAGTAGCCTCCCCTGCCCTTCCCCTCCCTCCCTAATGTTCCCCTGGTCTTATCCCCATTTCTCCTTCTCATTACTAGTACATTCATTGCCTCTACCAGTGGATACTCTCAGTTCGCTGCAAGGAAAATATTGTTTCTTGACTTCACTGGCTGCATGTTTAAAGCTATTTTACGAGGTCCTGCGTGATCTAAATGTTTTATATTTTTTGGCTACCACATTCCATAAAAAGAAAATGTTTAAAAAAAAGTTACTCAATACGGATGACGTAGTGATTTTATTTTACAACTGACTTTGTTCATTTTGGAACATACATAGTAACATAATATGTAAGGCCGAAAAAAGACCTCTGCCCATCCAGTTCAGCCTATTACCCCCCAATGTTGATCCAGAGGCAGGCAAAAAACCTCAATGAGGTAGAAGCCAATTTTTCCCATTTAGGCCACTCTCAGACATGCTCTTTTTACTGTGATTATTACAGCATATTGAACGCCACGTACAGCGATTTCATTGATTTCAGTGGGGCCTTGCAAACCTGTTTTCGAGCACTGTCTGCTCTATTTTGGCGCGTTTTCGTGCTTTTTAAATGCACCTCATCACCCATCAGAATGTGTTAGAAAACGCCGGTAAAAATCTTGGCGCTTTCCGATGCCATGTGTGAGAGCGGCCTGAAGGGAAAAACAATCTTTCTTGACTCCAGTCTGGCAATCAGAATAGTCCCTGGATCACCAACCCTTCTGAAGTTATTAATGATTATAACACAGTGATGGCGAAGCTTTTAGAGACCAAATGCGCAAACCGCAACTCCAAACCCACTTATTTATCGTAAAGTGCCAACATGTCAGGGGCGGGGCTTATCATGACGTATTATTTTTACCTCTGTAGTTCTAAAAAGGACAGGGCTACTTCAAAATAGACAGCGTGCAGATTTTAACTGCTTTTTGGATGCAGAAATGCGGCAGAAGTTGCCATGGAAATTTCCGCTGGAGGACATTCTGCAGCATTTCTGCCTCATGTAAATATACCCCAGCGGTAATAGTGACCCCATGGCGACCCCAGCGGCCTCAGCAGTAATAGCATCTATATACTATTTCCCTCACCGTGGGCCCAGTGGTAATAGTGACCCCCCACAGCAGACCCAGTAGTAATGGTGCCCCCCCACAGTGGCCCCAGTGGTAAAAGTGACACCTCACAGTGGCCCCAGTGGTAATAGTGACACCCCGCAGTGACCCCAGTGGTAATAGTAACATCCCACAGCGGCCCCATTGGTAATAGTGACATCCCACAACAGCCCTAGTGTAATAGTGACATCCCACAGCAGCCCCAGTGTAATAGTGACATCCCACACTGGCCCCAGTCGTAATAGTGACATCCCACACTGGCCCCAGTTGTAATAGTGACATCCCACAGCGGCCCCAGTGGTAAAAGTGACATCCCACAGCAGCCCCAGCAGTAATAGTGCCCCCGAGACCCATATACTTACCCTCTCCTCCTTGTGGAAGCGCTGCTACTCCTCTGCTCGGTGTTGCTGCTGGCGCTAATCCTAAGTGCACACTGTGATGTCAGCATGCTGCCGGATGCCTCCTCCCCTGTTCTCGCGGACCCTAAGAGACATCAGGGGAGGGGGGAGGAGGATCCCGGCTGCACACTGACGTCACAGTATGCACCGGGATCAGCACCACTAGCAGCGCAGCTCAGTGAATACTGGCAGAGACGCTGCCGGTATTCACTAACGTGGTGAGCGGCTGATAGTGACGTGTGCCAGCAGGGAGAGCTCTGCGTGCCGCCTCTGGCATGCGTGCCATAGGTTCGCCACCACTGTTATAACATATTATATTGTATCGCTCAAGAAAGACATTCAGGCTCCTCTTGTACTCTTTTAACAATTTTGCCATCACCACGTCCTCAGGCAGAGAGTTCCATAGTCTCACTGTATTTACAGTAAAGAACACCCTTCTATGTCAGTGTAGAAAACGTCTTTCCTCTAGGCACAGAGGATGCCCCCTTGTTGCAGTCACAGTCCTGGGTATAATAGATGATGGGAGAGATCTCTGTACTGACCCCTAATATATCTATACATAGTTATTAGAGCACCCCTTGTTACGGTCCTTGGTATAAATAGATGATGGGAGAGATCTCTGTACTGCCCCCTCATATATCTATACATAATTATTAGAGTACCCCCTTTGTTACAATCCTTGGTATAAACAGATCATGGGAGAGATCTCTGTAGTTACACTTGATATACCTATACATAATTATTAGGTCACCCCTCAGCTGTCTTTTTTTTTAAACTATATAATATCAATTTTGATAACCTCTCTGGGTATTCTCGTCCACTCATTCAATTTAATACTTTAGTTGTCCGCCTATGTACCCGCTCAAGCTCTGATATTTCCTTCTTGAGTACTAGTGCCCAAAGCTGTACACAATATTCCATGTGTAGTCTGACCAGTAACTTGTAAAGTGGATGAACAATGCTCGTCTTTTGATACAACCCATAATCCTATTTGCCTTTGCAGCAGCTGCTTGCAGCTAACTAAAGTCCCCAAATCTTTTTCAATATCAGTATTTCCCAGTGGTTTCCTATTTAGTGTGTAATGGTAACATGTAGCTCCCCTGACCATGTGCAGCACCTTACATTTATCAGTGTTTAGACTCATTTGCCACTTTTCTAGCCCCAAATTATTCAGGTCCTCTTTCAATCTCCTTGCATCTTCTCCTGTGTTAACATCTTTAAATAGTTTTGTGTCATCTGCAAATATTGATCTTTTACTGCACAATCCTACCAGGTCGTAAATAAATATATTAAAAACAAAAAAAAACTACCCCGAACGATCGCAAGCTCTACCACCAGCTATGGGTACAAGCAGAGGCGTAACTTGAAGCTCCTGGGCCCCAATGCAAAACCTGTAACGGGGCCCCCAACTATAATGCTTTATTCATAGTACTGGGCTCCCTATATGGAGAAGAGAGGCCTTATGGGCCCCCCAAGGCTCCTGGGCCAGGGTGCAACCGCATCCCCTGCATCCTCTATAGTTAAAGGGGTTGTCCCGCGGCAGCAAGTGGGTCTATACACTTCTGTATGGCCATATTAATGCACTTTGTAATATACATTGTGCATTAATTATGAGCCATACAGAAGTTATAAAAAGTTTTTTACTTACCTGCTCCGTTGCTGGCGTCCTCGTCTCCATGGTGCCGACTAATTTTCGCCCTCCGATGGCCAAATTAGCCGCGCTTGCGCAGTCCTGGTCTTCTGCTCTCTTCAATGGAGCCGCTCGTGCAGAATGCAGGCTCCGTGTAGCTCCGCCCCGTCACGTGCCGATTCCAGCCAATCAGGAGGCTGGAATCGGCAATGGACCGCACAGAAGAGCTGCGGTCCACGGAGGAAGAGGATTCCGGCGGCCATCTTCACAGGTAAGTATAGAAGTCACCGGAGCGCGGGGATTAAGGTAAGCGCTCCGGTAAGCTTTCTGTACGTCCCTGCATCGGGGTTGTCTCGCGCCGAACGGGGGGGGGGTTGAAAAAAAAAAAAACCCGTTTCGGCGCGGGACAACCCCTTTAATCCCAGGCAATCGGGAGCCCCTGTGCCCCCATTTATGCCAACCTGTACCTGGGCTGGTGGGAAGAGAAAGTTGTGTATACTGAAGGGAACGAAGATTGGACCTTTAAATTTGTAACACTGGCAGCGTTAAATAGATGATATCATAATGTTATTTTCAGGTTCCGCGTCTTCCATATTTAAATTTACAGATTTCCTAGATACAGTTTGGGATTAAAATTTGTTTCAGAAATCCAAAAAACTTTGATTACCTTCCTCAATCTGACCATTAAGAAGGGTGTGGATATAGGTTTAGAAACAACTATATTCTGAAAACCAGCAGTCATAAACAGCCTTTTAAGTTGGTATAGTTTCCATCCCACCCCTTTTCAAAGAGGGATTCCTAAGGGTCAATTCCTAAGGTTGAGGAGGAATGGTACGGAGATAATTTTAGGATTGAGTCAACGCTTATGAAGAATAGGTTTCTGCAATGTGCTTACCCATAGAGGGTTGTTTTCAAGGCATTTGACCATGCATGTAGCCAGAGGAGAGAGAGGCTCTTGGTACCACGTACTCAACCCACCAATGGGCAAAAGATTATGGTAATCGATACATATGACTCAAGGGCTAATGACATTTATAAAGTCTTTGGATGTTTTTGGGATATCCTGTGCTGTGATTGGTTATGTTAGATCCATCCAATACTGATGATTCAGTATTGATTTATTGGTGAAATGTGTTGAGTTTATTCTGATACTCATTATAATTGGTGTAGCTTTATCTAGACACTCATTATTAGTGGAGGTCATTCAGAAATGTATCATCTCCTCATTATTGGTGAGTTTACCTGATTAGTGATAGCAGAGATAGTAAAGAAATGTTCTTCTTCAGAGATAGCATTGGGAGCAAATTTTCTCTGGTGAGAGCTAAACATTTTTTGGATAATCACTTAGTATTAGCAGTGACTCCATTAGTGGTTATTTTGTGAGGTATATGGATATAAGTATTTTTTCATCCATAGAAGCTTTGCTGACAGAAATTTCTTTCCTTTGATGATTACAGGACATAGCACTTGATTTAAATCTATTGACATATCAATTGTAGGTGTTTTCTTTCTATTTGATCAGTGCTGTCTTCCGTAAATCTTTGGTCTAGTAACAGGTGGTTTGGAATTGCTCTAATTAGTAGCCTGGACCATTCGTTTTTTGTGTATTTCTGTATTTGTCTGTCTTGTATGTTATATTGGCCCATTTTTTAGATATTATTTAATAAATGTAAATTTTTAGGGGTGTCCCCAGTGATTGTAACACTGGCACTGGGCCCATTATACATCAAGTTTGCTTAAAAGGGTTGTCTCACTTCTAGCTGTTTTTCTGCAGGAAGCAGACAGCTGCGTACATTGCTCAGTGGACATGGTTGGTACTGCAGGTACCAACCATGTCCACTGAGCAATGTAAACAGCTTTCTGCTACCCAACTTATTATAGTGAATGGGACTCAGACTGCAGTACCAATGCGTGCCACTGTGCAATGTACAGAGCTGTCTAGTTCCTGCAGTAAAACAGCTTGAAGTGCGAAAAACGCTTAAACGTATATCCATGTATTGTAATAGTGTGTAGAGCTGATGATATGTGATGTCACACATTTGGAATACTGATTGTTTCTTCCATGGGATATTCCATGATTTCTACCTTTCTGTTTTGTAACATTGACATTTATTGTGGGTATTCAGGCATGTCGCTGCAGTGAAATTTTTGAATCTTCTTGATACCTCAAATTTTATTTTTTAGGAATCTTTTGTTTTGTCATGTTGAATAAAATATTTTCTCTTTTACCCCCTACATCCAATCTCTGGCCCCAACATGTCAGCTGCACCTCAAGAACATCGCAAGAATCCGCTCTTTTCTCACTGTGGACACGCTAAAAACGCTTACTGTTGCCCTCATCCACTCCCGGCTCGATTATTGCAACTCGTTGCTGATCGGCCTCCCCTGCACCAGACTCTACCCTCTCCAATCCATCCTGAATGCGGCAGCCAGGCTCATCTTCCTGTCCAGCCGCTACTCGGACGCCTCTGCCCTGTGCCAGTCACTGCACTGGCTGCCCGTTAAATACAGAATTCAATTTAAACTCGCCACCTTCATCCACAAAGCCCTCCACAGTGCAGCGCTGTGGTGCAAATATAATTGGCTATTTGTAGCCCTCCATTTTGTCCTTCATCCTCCATTTTGTATTTTCCTTTATCCTCCATTTTGTATTTTACATACAAATAGCTATGAACATTCATGTGGACTTCAAACCTGTTTGGTGTAGGAAGCTTTGATATAACTGTGTGAAATGTGACAGAACAATGCTAACTGCATTAACTACAGTTCCATTTGTATAGGTTTGTTTTAACTGTCCATATACATTGTATGGCCAGGAATCTGTTGTCTTGTTAATCCTGTGATACCATCATCATTGTCTAGGGAATTGGGTTGTTGATTCTGAACCTTTGATCAATGAAACTGGCTCCTTCAGATGGTGGGGGGTCTCAGACTGATAACATCTTGGTTTGCAAAGCTTGGAGAATATGGCCTATGACTCAGCAAGTTATACTAGTATAAAGGACAGAAGAGAGTTAGGAGGAGTAGTAGTTTTTGGAATGAAGCAGTAGTAGCTTTTGGAATCTAGGAGGAGAAGCTCTTGGAATCTCTGGAAGGATGAGAAGCTCTGGGTAGTACGGACTCTTCAATACCAGATGAGGATGTCATCTGCTGAACCCCTAGAAGTGAGGGAACCTTTGGTGATGGTAATATGTGATCTGTAACCTTTTAGGTAATAATGTAACTTGCTATCTTTATACTTTGTGATGTGACATCTGCAACCTTTATATGTTTTGTATATAGCTATTATCCTTTGTATATAGATCCGATAGTTTACAAACGTAGGACAATTATTCACCACTATGCTCAATTATCATTTTATTTTAATAAATTCTTATTGTTAAACCTTTTATAGTGTCTTACTCTCTTTAAAGCGTAATCTGAACTTAAGTCTTGCTCCTTGCAGCAATACATAAATGGCGCTGTGAACAGGATTACGCAGAGAGTAATATACTAGTTTGTTTTAAAGGAAAATTTTGATAGTTGAAGAATTCCTTCTGATAATCTGGCATATGTGAAAATGTCGCTGTTTAAGAAAATCCGCAATAGTACGAAAATGTCAGTAGCTAAGAATAAAGAAGTGTCTGATGAATTGTCAGTTATCCCAGGGTGGAATAAAGCACCCTATAATGTATTGGCCGCTGAGTGGTCGCAGTGTGGTGGATTAGGTGAGCAGTGGGATGATGTGTTGGAGGGCGGAGAGCCCGTGGATGTTGTGAGATGTTTGCAGAAAGTAAAAGTAGAAAAAGGCAAAGAATTTGCTTCTGTGTGTCGGAGAGGATGGATATTGTTGAGTGCATATCGGAAGATGCACGATAAATATCAGAGTGCGTTGCAGGAAGTGCAGCAACTGGAAAAGGAGATGTGTGATGTGCGTAGTTCTCTGGTGATGACCCAATGTCAGAACAGCTTGCTTATGGATAAAGCAGATCAATGCAATACAGTAGCAGAAAAGGCAGTTGTCAGGGTCGCACAATACAAATACCGCAAACGCAGAGGGAGAGTGAATAAGAAAAAGGTTCATACTGTAGTGGCCAAAGCAGGAGTTGATTGGGACCCTAATAAGTGGGATGGAGATATCTGGGACTCTTCCTCAGATGAATCTGAGCATTTCTCGGAATCTGCTGAGGAAGTTGGGCATTTTAATGAACATAGAAAAATTAATCCGCCTCCTGTAAAAGCAAATCCCGTCATGAAGTGCAGAACAGTGAGCACTCCAAAAGGACCAGTGAAGAGAGATGTAGTGGAGGAGTTTTCACAGCAGGAATTAAGTGACATTCATGAAAGATTTGCACAGAAACCGGATGAACCATCGATAACCTGGATAGTGAGATTGTTTGATGGCGGAGCAGATGGTGTAAGTGTAGATGGTAAAGATCCACCCAAATTTGTTAATTTGTCAACTGATCCAGTGGTAGCTGAAGCATTCAGGACTTTACAAGTCCAGCAGGGCCGATCCACTCTACTAGATGTGGTGGCGACGGCTATAAGATCTAAATATCCTACTGATTCTGATTGGCCGCACACAGAGAAGCCTTGGTATACTTTATCTGATTGTATGCAGAGAATTAAGGAAGAAATGATGAAACATGCAATTGCGATGAATGAGCAAAATGATCTGATGAGAAGAGTGTTGACTACATGTGTTAGGAATAAGATGATCAAAACCGCTTCCCCTGCATATAAAGAAGTAATCATGCCTGTATTGATAAATCAGACTGGTCATCCGGTGGCTGAGGTTCTGGAAGCGGTAAGGCAGTTGGGAGATTTGGGAAACTTGGGTCCGTTCCTTAATGAGGACGGATCACAACAAGATCAAAATCCAAATTGTACTAGAAGAACTAAGGTGAATCAAAGTGGAGTAAACAGGAGAGATATGTTCATAGCTTTATTGAAAGCTGGGGTCCCATGGGAGAAAATAGATGGAATACATACAGATGAGATGTGGAAACTGTATAAGAAAAGGGGATTATATGACCCCGGGGGAGAATTGGGGAAAAACGTACCCGATAGAACTCCAAATGCTCCAATGTGGGATTATAATGAGTATAATCTTTTGTTTAATGTGCTTTTTGTCTCACTGTACTTTTATTTTTCCTTTTCTTCAAGATAACAGGTGATGAGAAATATTCCGGCAATGATGTGCTGGCTGAGATCTTTGGCTTTGAAAAAAAAAATATTTTTTCCTTTTTCTAATATGTTTTGTTTTACAGGGTAGACCTCAAGACTGTTTGTTTGGGGGATGGGATGCTAACAACCCATTTGTTTGTTTGTAGGAATAGCCTTGGTCATTCATTGACATCTGATATCGCCTTACAATAGATAGTGCTAGTTTTTGCTTTTGTAAAAAACAACAAAAAGGCCTAAATTCAGAGAAGGTTTTTTGTTTATTTTTGGGAGCTCCACTGCATATTGAGTTCAGAAGAACTCATATGTGTTGAAAAAACGGACAATGTCTTTATTGTGCACATTAGCTACAGGAAAACCCTTGTTCAATGTCTAATGTTTGTCTGTGGTCTGTCTACATGTTAATTGTTTGTATATGTTAAACGTTTGTGGATCCTGGTAACAGGTTTCTGAGAAAATGCAGAGTGTAATACAAAGGTATGCAAATGTATGGTTCTTTTGTATGTAGGTAGGAGACTTCTCTGCATATTGAATGAATGGATTGAAGGCAGGGGAAGTGAGTGTGAGATACACATAATTGATGACTGTGTGCTGGGATATTACTATGTACAAATTCATTTACATGAGTTGGACTAATACAATATCTATTTGGGTTTTGTTATGTGGGAAACTAGTAAAATTATGTGAATATATTGCATAATAATGTACTTGTGAAAAAGTGTGTTGTGACAAATCTAGGAATGGGACGTGGTAAATACGTAACTACTGACGAAGAGGATCATGACAAATCTAAGAATATTGCGGTATAAATTTGATTAACTTGGTTTGCGGTATTCGATAACATATATGATAAATAAGTAATTGTACTGACGATGATGATGATGATAAATCTAAGGTTATTGTATTGTTACTTGATTGACTTGACTTGCAATATTTGATATGTTATTTGTTTAGTTATATGTATACTGTATATAGAAGTTATTTTTGCTTTAATGAGGATAGATAGATTAAAAATATTCATTTGCTACAACAGAAAATTAATCAGGTCCCTCTGGGCAGAGTTTGTTGGATGGATAAATTTGACCTACAGATTTTTGTTTTATCTATTTTTATGGAGGGGTGAAGAAAAGCACACAAGACCCCAGATTGTGATTTTGTTTTGTTTGATTTGCCATGGACTTATTTATTTTGGATCAAGTTTATTTGGGACTGAGAAAATTTATGAACTGAGTTATTTCCACCAGGACATTGGGACTTTTTCAATTGTGATTTGAAATTTAATCTTCTCTAAGTACCTGCTGCATCTGTCCATACGCTGAGACTATCCAACTGAGCCTGAAGAACTGACAAGTGTGCCCGACTGCTGCTAAATTGCCACTGGGGTGATCCTCATACTCTGCATAATAACCGCCAGCAGATGACGTCAAAGGAGGGCAAAGCATCACAGCTCCTCCCTGAAAACCTTGGGCAACAAAATGCTGTACAGAGGCATCTGCTACATTGGAATAAAGGGGCTCTATAGTCAGCTGTGGATAATTCTGGATATGGAGAATGGAGAAGATTGTTTGATACCAATTAAATGGGCGGGGACAGATTCCTACTTAGGGTCTGTTCTTTGGCTAACCAGGGAAAGCAGTGAGGGCACAATAATCCCCCTTGCTTCCCTGCATCGGAGATCCTATAGGTTTAGGCTCTAAAGAAGATCAAGAGAAGAAGAAACTATTTTACAGGAAGAGACATTTGTATTCAACATCTAACGGTTTTTGAATTTTTTGTTTTTCGTTATTTTCTCGAGCCCAGATTTGACAAGATTGGTTTTATGTTGATAGCAAATGGATATATATAGGGAACAGGTATTTGGTTGTTTATGTAATATATTTCAGAAGTTGATTAATAGAACTTGAAGATCAAACCATGATATGTCAAAGTACATATTCCAACCCTAAATTGTATGCTAATTTTATGTATCTTGATGAAATAGTTGTATGATGGCTACAAATAGCTAAAAGGGTGGATTGTGGTGCAAATATAATTGGCTATTTGTAGCCCTCCATTTTGTCCTTCATCCTCCATTTTGTATTTTCCTTTATCCTCCATTTTGTATTTTACATACAAATAGCTATGAACATTCATGTGGACTTCAAACCTGTTTGGTGTAGGAAGCTTTGATATAACTGTGTGAAATGTGACAGAACAATGCTAACTGCATTAACTACAGTTCCATTTGTATAGGTTTGTTTTAACTGTCCATATACATTGTATGGCCAGGAATCTGTTGTCTTGTTAATCCTGTGATACCATCATCATTGTCTAGGGAATTGAGTTGTTGATTCTGTACCTTTGATCAATGAAACTGGCTCCTTCAGATGGTGGGGGGTCTCAGACTGATAACATCTTGGTTTGCAAAGCTTGGAGAATATGGCCTATGACTCAGCAAGTTATACTAGTATAAAGGACAGAAGAGAGTTAGGAGGAGTAGTAGTTTTTGGAATGAAGCAGTAGTAGCTTTTGGAATCTAGGAGGAGAAGCTCTTGGAATCTCTGGAAGGATGAGAAGCTCTGGGTAGTACGGACTCTTCAATACCAGATGAGGATGTCATCTGCTGAACCCCTAGAAGTGAGGGAACCTTTGGTGATGGTAATATGTGATCTGTAACCTTTTAGGTAATAATGTAACTTGCTATCTTTATACTTTGTGATGTGACATCTGCAACCTTTATATGTTTTGTATATAGCTATTATCCTTTGTATATAGATCCGATAGTTTACAAACGTAGGACAATTATTCACCACTATGCTCAATTATCATTTTATTTTAATAAATTCTTATTGTTAAACCTTTTATAGTGTCTTACTCTCTTTAAAGTGTAATCTGAACTTAAGTCTTGCTCCTTGCAGCAATACAAGCGCCCCCCTATATCGCCTCCCTCATCTCAACCCATCAACCAGCCCGGGCTCTACGCTCTGCTAACGAAACCAGACTGAGCGCCCCTTTAATTCGAACTTCTCATTCCCGCCTCCAAGACTTCTCCAGAACAGCACCGGTCCTCTGGAACGCACTACCAAAGGCTACCCGAGCAATCCAGGACTCGCAGAACTTCAGGCGTGCTCTAAAAACGCACATCTTCAGGGAGGCATACTGCATTCCCTAAACAAACCCCTCTGTACTCCGCCTGATAACATGCTCCCTGACCTACTGACTGCAATCCCTGCTAGCCATCATAAACCGCTCCTGCAGTCATACTGTTTCTGCCGTCACACGGCTAAATGTCTGACCATTGTCTATGTGTATAGCATCCCTCACTCTCCACCTCGCCATACCGTGTACACTGCCAGCCCCTTTACCTTCTGTATCACCCCATTACTTGTAGTATGTAAGCTCGTTGGAGCAGGACCCGCACCCCTATTGTTTCCATCAATTAATTACTATATGTAACCGTGGTTCTGTAATGTTTGTACTTTTGTCTTTCTGTATCCCCCGTCTATGTAAGCGCTGTGGAATATGTTGGCGCTATACAAATAAAGTTTATTATTATTATTATTATATGTACATTATGTTGAGTATGAGGGATTGCTGCTTCACTGTGCCAAATGTTTAAATGTAAGTTTTTTGATGTTGTTCTACTGAAAAGGAAAAAAAAAAAAGAAAACCCTTTACATTTTTATTTTTTATTTTAATTGCTGTCTGTCACCATCTTATGATCCTATGGGGGTGGCCTGGCAGATTCCTTACACAGGCACAATTGTGCACTCTGTATCCACCCTTGTTTTTACTCCCGCATTTGAAAATGAGATGAAGACTGAAAAGTTTCCCCCATAGAACAGAAATGTAGGACTCTAGAATTTAAAAAAATATAAATTGTGACTTTGAAAAATAAAGAAAAACTGGATTTATTCAGGTCATTTTCTAATGAGACAGTCACTTTAATCGTGGCTAAGGGGTTAAAGGGGTTCTGACATGAATCAGATTTTTATGCTTTAGCAGCCATTGTTCCCTGGTCTGCCTAATGGACACAGAACCCACGATTAATGGCTGCTAAAGCATAAAAATCTTACACTTACCTTTGTTCCTGATGTTGTTCTGCAGCGGGGTCATCTCCCAGCAGGCTCTTCTTCCTCTGACGAGCCGCCCCCCGCCGGGAATCCGCGCATGCGTAGTGGAGAGGTGCCCTCTGACAGGGGTCAGGGCGGGCCACGTCTCGACTGCGCACGCACAGAATCTCGGAGTTCAGCCAGGATGGATGGGCCGCCCACAGCAAGCACTGCTTGTGACGTGCTTGCTGTAGGCAGCCCGTCTGTTCACCTCGAAAGTGGCTGACGGACGGAGCAGAGCAGGAAGCAGTCATTTTGATCGCTCCTGCTCTGCTTCTAGAAGCCACCGAAGATGATGCCTGATGGAAGGGACATGCCTGGCGATCGGTCCTGGCCAGGCAAGGTAAGTAATTTTTTTTTTTTCGGGTCAGAACCCCTTTAATTGATGCCTACACAGGTATAGGTTTGTAAAGGTCCTTACATCTTGACAGCCAGACTGTATTTCTCGGTAGCTCAACAAGCATAAATGGTGGTATATATCATTCTGTTGGAGCTAAGAAATACTCACTTGCTGGCATTCACACTTAGCATTTTCTTGTTCTTAAAACAAAGCTACAAGTCCGAAGAACATTATAGTACTGTACCTTGTCTGCTAAGAGAAGGAAATAAAGGCACAATAAGGCTGAGTTCACACGGGGCGGAGTTGCTGCAGTTTGCTGTAGCATATGCGCACTGCAGCAAAATCACTGTGTTTGCAGTGCAATGCAGTGCAAATGTGTTTGGCCAAAAAGCCGTTCTCACAGGGCGGAATTTTTTCACACCGCGGAAATGCAGCTGTGGCGCGGTTTTAGAATATGCAGCATATCAATTCTTTTGGATTTTCTGCGGCCCTTTTTTACCCATAGCCTCCATGGACGCAGCAAAATCCGCACTTAAATACGCTGCAAAAGTTAAAAAAAACGCTGTGGAAAAAAATGCTTGCAGATTTTCCGAGCCAAAAAAGAGGCCAAAACCAAAATCCGCAAGCCAAAAAGAACCTTTGAAGTGGTTTTGCCGCAGAAGCGGTTCTTCTGCAGCAAAACCGCAATAGAAAAACCGCAGCAAAACCGCAGCAAGTGTGAACCTAGCCTAAGAGTAAGTGCACTCACGTTAGATTGCTGGGGACTTTATACTACAAGCTTGCAGAAAATCCACAGTTCACTGCAATAGCAACAAAGTGGATGAAGTTTTCACAAGTGTTGAATCTGACTGGAAAACTATTTGTGGTGCGGAATTTAAATCTGCAGCATGTAAATTTACGTTGAGGTTTATCACTGTGAATTTCACCCCTTTCAATGACTGGGGTGAAATCTGTAGTGAAATCCACTATACAAGCATGATTCCTCTGAGAAGCCACCACAGCTTTTGGTGAAGAATCTTTACACTTGAAATTACATCCCACGTAGACACACAGCTCCCTAACAATATGGCACTTCATGGTTTGTTGGCACATCCTGCAAGCAGGAGTCTAGTTGAGGGAATGTTAGCTAAAACGATTTTCAATTTGGACCAAGAAGTCTTCCAGCAATAAGAGCACCACTCCACGAGAGCAGGCTTGCTGCCGTCTAGCCGTGTAGACCCTGGTCCGCAGGATGGGAACACTACAGTAATGTTACAAGCAAACATGAAGCTGAGATTATAAAGATAATGCATTAAAAGCAAACTATAAGAAGCCATGCTCCATTTTAGTCACAGTTATTATATTGCATTAAATATATTGGAATTCATAAGCAGCAGTTATGTTTTAATAAAAGTTCATAGAATATTGTGTTGGTTTTTAATAAATTCTTAATAAGCTTTATAGATGTGAATTACATTTAAACCTTGAAATGGATGCCTGGATAAATATCCCAAACAATAACTGCAGCTTTAAGAAAACGCAGTAAAATTAATCACCATACAGCTGCCAACTAGAAAGTAATGCAGCACTTGTATAAAAGCCCACACTTATACTATACTGCTAGTTTTGCAGGCCACGCACCCCGTCCTTCATCAAGGGACATGGATCCAAGCTGTTTGCTAATCATGGAAGTAGAATCTGAAAGAAGAATTAGATTTCAGGCAGCTGCAAGACACAGTTGAAAAATTCTTACAGTAAACTAAAAAATATGAATGTGCTTTATAGTTATGTGAAGGACACCACATGTAAGGTTGTTTGTACTTGTTAACATGTGGACATATCAATATTTGATCTTTATTCAAACTACACTGGTCCCTCGACATACAAATTTGTTTGTTCCAAGACAACTATTAGGATTGAAAATATTGCAACTTGAGACCATAACTCTATGGAAAATATTAATTGGTTCCAATGAAACCAAAATGTCAACCCAATGTATTTTTTAAAAAAGGAACTATCACACCAATTTTTTTGTATATTAAGATAAACCAAATAGAGAAACATAATACATTTTTCCAGTCTCTTTATTTTCTTGTTATATATATTTTTTAGTCTACTGTATATACATAACTACAGGCGTGGCCGTCTTTCCTGAGCAGTATTTAGAGAAATGCTTTACAGCAGCTTCATGGGTCACTCACACAATGGACAGGAGGGGCCCATTAACTTGTATGGGAGCCTGTTCTGGTCATGCTCTCTGTCCTGTACAGAAGTCACTTTGCAGGGAGGGGAGTAGATAGTTACAGCTGATCACCTATTTGGAAAGATGGATCCTGTGGTATCTACATACAGATGTTAGCCGTCACCTCTCAGTGTAATCCTATGATGTTAGTGAGACGACTGCTGTAAAGCTTTTTCTACAGATCAGGAATATTATGAGTATTATATAGTGAAAAAGAACCAGGAGATCTATTGCTCTACGGATCAAAGCAATCCTCAGCTAACAACTCCTCAATACCCATTAGGTGGTTCATTTCCTGAACAAATTCTAGAATAGATGGGAGGTTGCATATGCTGCGAATACCTAGGAATCACTGACCTCACATCCACTTAAAAAGTGGTGCAGAGTGCAGTTCTTTTCATACATTAAGAAGACTGCACAGCAAAAAGGCCTTAACCAGATATGAAGCATGGTTCTAAAAGCTGAACCATACACCACAAGCAGGAGTCAGGAACTGTTGGAAAACTACCATCTCATGAATAACTTGTAGTTCTTTTCGGTATTATTGTATCTTGACGCCACCAGGAATTCCTAGTGGAGCCAAGATTGACAGGGGCATGACGACCCCTGTACATGATTGGCTGCAGACCTTGTTCGGCTGCAGGTCATGCAAGGGCACTAAGGATTTATAGAAAAGGCATACAACGTCTGGCACTGCAGCCACACTGCCTCAGCTGCAAGTGGCTTCCCCAGCAGTGCCCCAGAAGGCGGAACCCCCCCTCAGTGTAGAAGCGCAGCGCGGGCTTGGCAGCAGGGAGGCCTAGGGACGTGAATCTGGTTTCCCGGTGGCAGCCCACAAGCCCCCCCCCCACCACCACTTTCATTGGCAAGTGCCGTCCTGCAGACTGCGGCATCATTGGGAGCAGTGAGCAGGGAAGCGGCCATCACAGAACTGACAGACGGCTGCCGGGATATAGCAGAGAGGCAACAGCTGGGACGGAGGCGTGAGGCGGTGGATGGGCAGGATGCATGGCTGAAATGCCAGGCAGGACAGAGCACACACGCTGCAGCATCTGTATTGATTTGTGCCTGCGCTTGAGGGTTAGCCTGAGGGTTACTATGTTTGTTAGGCCTAGTTTATTACAGCGGTAACATAGCAGCATTTACTGCGACCACAGTAAAAGCCTAAGAAGACATGTAACTCTCACCCTAAGCCTGCCAGGCAGGCATAAATCTATTCACACGCTGCTCGGACCTTCATGCCTTGACCCTATCGGGAGCTAGGGGTGTGACAGGGGCGTTAATCCTGTCAAACTCCTAGCTTCCGGTGGTGTCAAGATACAATAATACTGTTCTTTTTTTGCGCTACACAGGAGGTTTCTTTTATCGTGATTATGCAGAGATCTCTCCCATTATCGATTATACCTAGTACTGTACTAAGGGGGTACTCTAATAATTATGTATAATATTTTAGGGGTCAATACAGAGATCTCTCCCATCTATTATACTCAGGACTGTAACAAGGGGACACTAAAAACTATGTATAGACATATCAGCAGTCAGTACAGAGTTCTCTGCCATCATTTATTTATACCCAGGACTGTAACAAGGAGGCACTCTAAAATCTATGTATACAGTGGTGCCTTGGGTTAAGAGTTTAATTTGTTCCATGACGGAGCTCTTAATCCAAAATAGTCGTAAGTAAAATCAATTTTCCCCATTGAAATGGATGGAAAAGCCATTAATCTATTATGGATCGCGAAGCTCTACCACTGATTTTAATGGGGATTGCATTGCCCCATTGAAATCAATAGGATACCGGCACCCCTGCAGTGATTTTCAGGGAAGGGCTTTAAATATAAGCCCTTCCCTGAAAATCATCCCTAGCTGTAGTAAAAAAAAATTAAAAAATATATACTCACCTGACTGCTGCGGCTCAGGCGCATCTAGCTGCCGCTTGTTCTCCCTGTACTGCTCAGAAGCTTTTCAGCAGGCGGAGATTAAAAATGCAGGGAGAACAAGCGGCTGGACACGCCTAAGCCCTGGCAGCGGCGGAAAGGTGAGTATATATTTTTTACTACAGCTAGGGAAGATTTTCAGGGAAATGCTTGCATTTAAAGCCCTTCCTCGAAAATCCCTGCAGAGGTTGCTGGCAGGCCATTGCTTTCAATAGGGCCAAGAGCAGCAGCGGCGGTTCCATTGAGAGCAAGGCTCTTAACCCAAGTTTCTGCTCTTAAATTAGAGCAAAAATTTGGTAAGGAGCCTGCTCTCAAGTCAAAAACCTTGTAAGCTGAGGCACTCTTAACCCAAGATATCACTGTATTAGAGGTCATTACAGAGATCTCTCCCATCATCTATTATACGCAGGGGATTATTCTGATTGCAGATTGGAGTCAGGATTTTTTTTCCTTAAAATGAGGAAAATTTGCTTTCACCTCATTGGGCTTCTTTGCCTTCCTCTGGATCAACATTTAGGGAAAACAGACTAAAATCTTTTTTGTTTAACATGCTATGTTGCATGGCAGGGCTTGCAAGAAGCATTTTCCAGTGTGCTGAGCCACACACACAAGGGTGTCACAGGAATGCCTCCACAACACTGCCACACTTCTGTGGCCTGCCTGGTGATCATATTTATTGCTAGAACATGTATGGGACCATCTGGAACACCAACTTTGACAGCCTACGAGTTTGCACGATTTAGAGGCTCAGTTACAGCAAATGTGGAGTGATATGCTGCAGAACCTGTATGCCTCCATGCCCTCCTGTATCACATCTTGTATCCAAGCTAGAGGCGGCCCAACAGGGCACTAGAGCCTCCATGCCTGCCCATATCACATCTTGTATCCAAGTTACAGGTGGTACAACAGAGTACTAGAGCCTCCATGCCCCCGTATCACTTCCTTGTATCCAAGCTTGAGGCAGCCCAACAGGGTACTAGAGCCTCCATGCCCACCCGTATCACATCTTGTATCCAAGCTAGAGGCGGTACAACAGGATACTAGAGCCTCCATGCCCACCCGTATCACATCTTGTATCCAAGCTAGAGGCGGTACAACAGGATACTAGAGCCTCCATGCCCACCCGTATCACATCTTGTATCCAAGCTAGAAGCGGTACAACAGGGTACTAAAGCCTCCCTGCCCACCCGTATCACATCTTTTATCCAAGCTAGAGGCGGTCCAACAGGGTACTAAGTGGTCAGTTTTCTGCAAGAATTTATCCTTCTTTGACTGCTTGCAGACGAGAATTCTCGCAGTGGGATCCGACCCGAGCCCCTGCAGGGACCAGCGCGGCACTCACCTGCTCCTGCGGCTCCGGCTCTGTGATGTGCTGGCTGCCGCCCAGCCCGCGCATGCGCAGAGCGAAGCCGGCAGCCGGGGAGTGACATTTCTGTGTGGGACTAATAGAGCGTACTGCGATTTGTTTTCTGTGCGAGATTTCACCGGACAAATCGCGTCCGTCTGCATAGGATTGCGTTTTTTGCTGATGCAATCCTATGGCAGCTTTCACGGGCGGAAATTCTGCGGGAAATCCCGCTGCGGATTTTCTGCTCGTGTGCAGGGGGCCTTTATCAATTACATAGAGGGATTTTTGTTCAATTCCGGCAACCTCTAGATGCTGGTTTTGTTTTTTTGTTTTTTTTTGGGGGGGGGGGGGGGGGTGATGGGTGTATGTGCAGAACACCCTAATTTGTTTCATGGCTTTTATCAGAATGTATCTCATATGAGCCATTTTATAAATTTTGACAAAAAACATAACAAAACAACCCCATTCAGATGTATAGAAAGGATTATCAGTTACAGAAAGTGCTACAAATGTCACATATGAATTCACCTTTAATCACACAAGTGTAATATGACTACGAGTCTCAGCCCATCTGTAGATCTAATGAACTTCGTTAACAGCATTGTAGATCCTTATGATGCTTGCTAGGTCATTACATCTGGTCCTGTGTCAATAATACCAGCATTTACACAGATGAACTTTCACAAGGATCGGACACATTTTAAGTGATGAGATCAACTTGATTTCTGCCTTCCACGGTTTTCATTGAAAATCTGCTCCAATCAATGCAATGGGTATAATCCAAAACAATGCTATTACAAACTTGCAGGCAGAACTGCTTGTTGTGGATTTTGTGTTGGATTTGTGCAGTAAAATTATGTCCTGGGTGAAGGCATCCTCATATTTTCTTCCAGAGAGTAATTAAAACCTTAAAAAAGCATTATTTTTTTTTAAATTAAGAAACTCCTCACTGAATCCAGTTCTGTAGTTTGTCCCCTTCAGGCCTTGTGTTCAGCACTTTTCTTCGGGCATCAAGGTCACATGACCAGCACTTTGTGTCCCACAGTGAAAACTTTCTTTCTTACCCACAACAACCAATCACAGCGCAGTTATCATTTTGAAAAAAAGATTAAATGAAAACTGCTTTGTGATTGACAGTTCTGGGACTGTTTTGCTTCAAGGGCTGTTTCAGACGACCGTTTATCGGCTGGGTATTCACGCCGGCCGATATACGGCATCTCTGTCTGCAGGGGGAGGAGACTGGAAGAGCCGGGAGCAGTATTCTGAGCTCCTGCCCCCTCTCTGCCTCCTCTCCACCCCCTCTCCACTATTTTCAATGAGGGGAGGCTGGACGGGGGCGGAGCTAATTTCTGGGAACTTAGCCCCCGCCCCGTCCCGCCTCTTCTCATTGCAAATAGTGCAGGGGGTGGAGAGGAGGAAGAGAGGGGGCGGGAGCTCAGAGCACTGCTCCCGGCTCTTCCAGCCTCCTCTCCCTGCAGACAGACGCCGTATATCGGCCGGCGTGAATACCCAGCCAATATACGATCGTCTGAAACAGCCCTAAGACAGGTGGTATGAAGCTGACCCATCAGCTGTCGGACACAGCAGAGTTTTAGTAATGGACATGTAACGACATGTGACGTTAAGGACAAGATATTGAGCTACAGACCTGGATTCTTCACAGTAGAGGTCAAAAATTCTGTGATGTATTTCTCAAATAAGTGATTGCCATGAAAAATCAACGAAAGATTTCCAAACATTTTTTATACTACTCTAGAAAGTATAAAAAATAATTAGCTAGTAGTTTTCCATAATCATTCAAAAATACCATCAAGTAGTAGAGGGGAAAGAAAAGATAGTAAGCTGTGGTCTGAAACAATTTTTGACCAGACTTTGAAGAGATTCAACACATCTACATGACCCCTAACCTTTTTCTTTTCTTTTGGACAACTTATCAAAAAAAATCTCATTGGTGGAGGAAGGCTTGTCCCTACTAAGATCCTGTCCTCGGGTCAAGAATGGCCAACTGCTGGTAAACATGGTTGTCATACCTAACTTAAGGCCATTTCTGTAGAAAAAGTTTTTTGTCAATACTTGATCATCTTCTTTTGTAATATAGAGCTACATTTTGATGATCTAATATGTTACTGTAATTCCTCCAAGACTCATTCATCAAAGGGCTCCTGCACACGGGCGGGTCGGACTCCACATGCGGGATTCCCACAGAGGAGTTCGACACAGTGCCCGGCCGGTGACCCCTGTGTGGCCGCCTGAACACTGGTGGCTCTGACACCACATGTGGGATTCCCAGGCCTGCTTACATGTCCGGCGTCTTCTCTTGTGCTGCCAATGTGACGGGCAGCAGATGCGCAGTACATGGGACACCTGTTATGGCGATGGCATGGCCTCCTGTGCTGCGAATGTGCTGGCCGGCGCATTCGCAATTGAGAGGCCTCCGCACCATCGCCATAGCGATGACGCAGCTCCTGTGGCCATTTCGCAATGATGATTGAAGAATGGCTGTGGCACAGATGGCTTCCATTGACTTCAATAGAAGCCAGACGTGCCTATCCCGCGGTAAATCGCAGCATGCTTCCATTTCTTTCTCACGAGTGAAAAATTGCAATCGATTTCCGCTTATGGGCAAGAAATTATTGAATAAACGACTATTCTCAATTCTCCCTACATTGGTTGAAGCGAATTAGGTGGGATTCATTCAAGAGAGGCAGGCCCCTGACAGAACTGATAGGTTCCTAGACCTATAAATTCAATGTGTAAAAAAGTTCTCAGCTTCCACACGAGATTTCTCCTCTGATTCTTTATTTCAAATATTCAACATCAGACATATGTTAAAAGACGCATGCAAGAGGCGTGGCCAGCAGATGTGCGAGTGAAACGTGCAATCACTTCGCTCCCGGCCCCAAGCGCTAATAACAGACCCAAAAGAGACCCCAGGACCCCTCATACCAGAGCGATGGTCAAGGAAAAGCTGCAGGAACACCCTGGGAGGACGCCGACCCAGTGGGGAGTCGGCTTAGAGGCTTATCTCCGCGGCACTGGAGAGAGCGGGAAGCGCGGCGCCTGACCCGCCGGCGGAGAGGAGAGCGGCGCACGTGGGGGAAGCGCTGACAGACCCGAGTGCAGCAGGAGAAGCGGAGCTGGGCAGCGAGACCTACTACGCTCCACAAGCAGACACAGCGGAGAGAAGAATGTCGGCAAGCATGGCGGCGGCAGGGACGGAGGAGCTGTCATCAGAGTGGGGTAAGGAATGTATCCCCACACCATCTGGCCCCAAGCCCAGGGGAGGCAGCCCCCCAACCTACCCCAGAGCCAGGGAGGCAGAGAGGCAGAAGAACCCCTACTAGATGACTCCAGGGGAGCAAGGGCCACACCACATGCAGCAGCAGGGGAAAGTAGCCCCCCCTACCAGCAACACTCCCTGCCCCAAAGTACCCCACAGAAAAGGGGTGAGGCAAGAGGCCCCAAGAGAAGGGAGACTGCAGCCGAAATGGGCACCTCAAAAGACCTCAGCTCGGCAGAATCCGCTCCCCCGTCCCAAGCGCCCGCCACAAGCGCCATTGCATTCGCATCCGTGAAACAGAGGAAGAGCATGAGCGAGAGACCGAGCTTCTCCCCCCCCCCCCCCCCCGGGATCGGATGCCCCCTCTGAGGAGTGGGATTGGAAAGAGCACCTTAGAGTGCTCCCCACAAAAAGCGAAATTAATTGTCTCTTCCAAAAGATGGAAACATCCCATAAAAAGGATATTGCAGCGCTACAACAAGATATCCGCCATATGGGGCAAAGAATAGAGGAGATGGAGGGTGAACAAGAGCTAGTCTCTAATACCGTAAATGACCACACCCACGAACTTGCGCAACACTCCCAGCAAATCTCCGAGCTATACAACATGATCGACGACCTGCAAAACCGCCACCGAAGGAACAACATAAGAATCAGAGGTCTTCCAGAGGAAATTGACAATACCCAGCTAGATAAATGGGCACAAGAGTTCTTTAACAAGCTTTTACAGAGATCACCAGACTCAGAAGTGGAGATCGATAGAATTCATTACGCTCTGGGCCCTAGATCTACCGACCCGAACAGACCGAGAGACGTAGTTTGCAGAGTGCATTTCTACAAGCTGAAAGAACAAATCCTTCAGCAAGCCAGAAGGGAGAAAGACATCCTACAAAGGTGCCCTACTAATGATCCTGACAGACTTATCACGCCGCACCCTCCAGCTAAGAAAGGCACTGAAACCTCTTCTCCCACTAGTGCGAGAAAAAGAAATAATGTACAGGTGGGGCTTCCCGTTCCAGCTCCACGCCAACAAAGGAGGCAAATCGGCGACATTTCGAGGTCTGGGCGACCTACCCAATTTTCTGGGCACCTTTGAACTGCCACTCGTGTCCCTGCCAGATTGGCCCAAGTCGTCCCCTTTCCTGACATTACCGCCAAGATCCGAATGGCAGACAGTGGACCATAGACCACAGCGGCGAAGAGAGAGGCCCTGTGAGACCAGAGAATACCAGAAGCCCAAGTCGGTGAAACCAACCTGAGGAGAAACACGCTGTCTGCACTCCACAAGATCAGCAGAGAGAGCCACAAGTGTAGGGGGAAAGGCGAAACCGGCACTTGCTTGGGGTCTCAGAGTCTAACTTCATCAGTAATGTTTGGATTCATAGGGGTTGGGAGCGAAAGCTCGTAGGTTTGTTGGTTCTTGCTAAAATAGGTTATAGCGTCGGCGCAGTTAGCCTTCACAAAATATCAGGACATGATAGACTTTCAGTTTGTCACTAGTTATCCGTTTTTGTTTATGTATGGTTAACCTCATGTGTCTTCCTCCCCCTTTCTTTCCAACCCCCCTCCCCCCCCCCACTGTTGAGAGCGGACAGAACCCCACGGGATGGCACTTCTTAACCAAAAAGGACGTGTAGCACATACAATGCCAAGGGCCTAAACAGCCCTCAGAAGAGAGGTCAGAAGAAAAGGGTTCAGGTAGCACTCCTTTTAGGACAGACAGTTTCCCAACATGCAGATCCAAACTTTACCCCACCTCGTTCCATAGCCCCCACCCCACGAAGAAAGCAGGAGGCGTGTCTATTGCCTTACACAGAGGACTTCGGCACAATGTAATTGATTCCACAATAGATCAAGAAGGCAGATTCGTCTTTCTAAAAATAGAAATGTCTGATATGATATTTACCTTAGCTAACGTTTATCTTCCTAACCAGGAACAGGTACCAACCGCTATCAATATCATGAAGACCTTAACAGAGTTTGCAGGTGGATCCAAAATCATCTTGGGCGGGGACTGGAACCTGGTACTAAACCCAGAGCTGGACTCTTCGTCAGGTAGGACCTCTGTCTCCCGATCAGCACTACAGCGACTCAAAAAAACACTTAATGCCCTACACTTTGTGGATCTTTGGAGGATCCTTCACCCGGGGACCAGGGTCTACACGTTCCACTCGGCAGTACACAACACATACACCAGGATAGACATGCTCCTGGTCACCCAGGACCTGTTGGACTTCTCCCCGAGGTGCTCCCTGGGCGACTTCATCTGGTCAGACCACGCCCCAGTCTATTGCGGGTTCTCAAGGCGTCCGGAGCGCGCGGGGGCCACCTCGTGGAGACTTAACGACAACTTTCTCCGAGACCCCTTGTGTGTCTCGGACATCAAAAACGCAATCACGGGATTTATAGCAGATCACCAAAACGACCAAACATCAGCCCCTACCCAATGGGAAGCCCTAAAATGCGTCATTAGAGGAATTCTAATCTCGCACGGATCAAGACTTAAAAAAGAAAACTCGGCGAACTTACGTAAACTCATCTTAAACCTACAAACCAAAGAGCAGGCCAACAAAAAATCCCAAAGCGACGACCTTAAAGCCGAAATTTCCACCATACGACACTAAATACTCAAAATCCTTGACCAAAGCTCCCTAGCATATAGAGACAAGTTGCGCAGAGGGGCATTTGAATAAACAGATAAATGCGGTAGTTGGCTAGCAAGAGCCCTTCACCCTAGAACTGCCCCATCTCATGTCTCCAAAATACAGGTAGAGGGCAGAGAACCAGTGCGCGCCACAACGGACATACTATAGGAATTTAAAAAATACTACACTAAATTATACAATATTAAAGATGCAACATAGCCCAACACCCAGAGACTAGATAACGAGACGGATACCTATCTGAACCTAAATGCCCCAAAAGAAGGACAGCAGAAGAGGCAGCAGGTCTGGATGAAGTCTTCAGCTCAGAAGAGCTCGGGGAAATCAAAGATTTAAAAGTGGGGAAATCCCCGGGACCGGACGGCTTTACAGCTAGATTTTACAAAACCTTCCGAGAGGAGATCTCCCCTCTAATTATTAGAGCCTTCAATACAGTGGAACGGGGGTGCCCATTCCCGATGCAGTCACTGATGGGCCATATATTTTAGCCATTCCCAAACCGGGAAAAGATGCCTCGGTCTGTGGTAACTACAGACCCATTTCACTCCTTAACGTGGACATAAAAATATTTGCAAAATTGATCGCCACACACCTACAAAATGTCATCCCGCTACTGATTCATGGGGAACAAGTGGGGTTTATCCTGGGCAGGGAAGCTAGGGACAACATGATTAAATCCCTATCGTTGATTGCCAGAGCTGGGGTAACTGGTGACCCTTTATGTCTTCTGGCGGTCGATGCAGAAAAGGCATTCGACAGGGTTAGCTGGCATTTTCTCGCAGCCACACTAGACAAGATAGGAGTGGGCCCGAAAACGAAGGACCGAATCATGTCCTTATACCGTAACCCCACAGCCAGAATCAGGGTAAACGGCTCCCTGTCTGAAGCCTTCCAAATAACAAACGGGACTAGGCAGGGTTGCCCCCTCTCCCCGTTTCTCTATGTCTTAACAATAGAAACACTAGCGAACGCGATCCACCAAAACGATTTAATTGGAGGGATCTAGACAGGGAAAATTGAACACAAGATGGCTCTGTTCGCAGACAACTTGCTATTATATTTAGCCAACCCGCACGTAGGGCTTCCCGTGATCCTGCAGGAGTTCAAACAATTCGGTAGGATTAGTAATTACAAAGTAAACACCCAAAAATCAGAGATCCTGAACGTTTCGTTGCCGCAGGCCGAGGCATCACAGCTAGAGGCACAGTTTCCATTCAAATGGAGACATTCCTCAATAAAATACCTGGGAATCCAACTCCCAAAGGACACCACTCAGGCCTTCAAACTTAATTACCTCCCATACCTGTCAGAACTGGAAAAAGACCTTAGCAAATGGAAACCTCTGTTCCTATCTTGGAGCGGTAGAGTAAATGTAATTAAAATGGACTCCCTTCCAAAATTCCTGTACCTATGCCAGACGGTCCCGGTGAAATTACCAAACTACTACCTAAAACGCCTACGGACCCTTATTACTGCATTTGTCTGGAGGGGAAGGAAGCCACGTGCGCGCTTCTCACTCCTCACCAAACAGAAAGAGAGGGGGGGCCTGGGTCTACCCAATTTCACCCTTTACTACAAAGCTTGCCTGTCAAATTGCATACTAGATCTACTTAAAGAAGAGAAACACAAACTCTGGGTCACTGCGGAACATGCACTGGTCCCGGGAACCCTACGAGGGGCAGCTTGGATCCCACCCAAACTCATAAAAGCAATCCCCAATATCTCCCCATTTGTAAGTCAGTTATTCAGAATTTGGCCAAAAATACGGCATGGTCATGGCCCCAGGCCCGTTAACCCCTCTCATAACCAACCCTCAATTCGAAACAACGCTGAACGGAGTACCCATACTAGGCTTACACGCAACTCCAATACCAAGAGTTAGAGACGTGATGACCAACCTAAACGTAAAACTACTGGCAGAGATCATAGGAGAAGGAGGAACACGTTCTGGCTCATGGCTGCAATACTTCCAGCTGAGGGAGTTCGTGGGGTCCCTGGTCCCCCGGGTGAACTTGGCGGGCGCGCTTACGCCCTTCGGACAAATGGCCATGTCCACATCTCCACAGAGGCACATGATCTCATCCCTATACAAGCTGATGCAGGGTCGGGAGGTGGAGGCCCAGAGCCCCGCATATAGAGGCCTGGGAGAAAGAGCTGCGTTACAGTTTAACAAATGAGGACTGGGAGAGAGCCTCGATCCTGAGCCACAAAATGTCCCCAGCCTGCAGAGCCCAAGACCTAAATTTCAAAATCTTATCCAGATGGTACAGAACTCCCGACCTTCTACACAAAATCTTTCCTCAGACATCGCCTACCTGTTGGCGTTGCAACACGGACAGAAGGAGCATGTCCCGCATATGGTGGAGCTGCCCGGGAGTGTCTGACTTATGGAAAGAAACTATAGAACTATACAACCATATCTGTAAGACACAACTAATTCTTACACAGGAGATGGCCTTTCTCTCAGTCCTCCCAGGTTCAATTAAAAATGTCAAGAAAGGTATCCTGGTTCAATAATACTCATTAGCATATGTTATTTTTTTATCGGAACACAAAAGACAAATGTATGTTGTTATATTGAAAATGAGTGAATAAAATACTTTTGAACGGAAAAGATGCATGCTTTTGCTAGCACGTTGCTGACATGTTTCTGCAGTCTCAGCTGCCTTTTTTAAAGCTGTGTGCTGCAAGGCATGTTTTGGTTTAAAAGAATAAAAACATCCAGTGTCATTAGTTGCAAATCATTAACAGCTGTGCACCTTCTCCCGCGGCTCCGGCTCTGTGATGTGCCAGCTACTGCTCAGCCGCTGCATGCGCAAAGCGGAGCCGGGGCGCCGGGAGTTACTCTTCTGTCCGGGTCTCTGCGAGACCCGCACAGGAATAGAACATGCTGCGTTTTGTAACGCACTCCCATGCAGGTGGGCACGGGCGAAAATTCTGCGGGAAATCTCGACGCAGAATTTCTGCCCTTGTGCAGGGAGTCTATGTGTGAATTCTCAGAAAACTGTAGGAAAAAGGCATGTTTGTATCAAAGTTTGTTTTCAAATAATGTCAATTAGTATATACGTGATATGCCTGAGATTATCAAGCATATAGGTGGAGGAAAAATTTCCTTTTGTAATTTTGGGAGGCAATAAAATGTTGCTGTTATTGGAAATTCTGGAGTTAAACAATTGACCTCCTTCTCTGTGATCACACCTGATTTTAATCCTTCTTCTAATAATTTTTGTAGCTTTGTTTGACATAATTTTGTAAGATCTAATTTAGGTTTCTTATAGATTAGATCATGAGGGCTTAGTCACACGGGCGCATCGGTGCCCGTGTTACTGCAGGAGGACGACGGCCGGAATTCAGGATGGACATCTCTCTGCAGCGTCGGAAGAAAGAACATGTGACCGGCTTCATTGCTAGTCACGTGTTCTTTCTTCGGCGCTGTGGGGGAGTCTTCCGTCTTCTTCCTGCAGTAAGGGCTCAGACACACGGGTGCATCGGCGCCCATGTACGGGCGCCGATGCACCCGTGTGACTAAGCCCTTATTCAGCATATCATAGATGAGTTTTAAATACAAGGCATTATGCATAACTCTTATTTTACCTCATTTATCTGATTGTTTAATCAATTTGTTGCTTTTCATTAGTAAATTTAGTTTATAACATTCTTTTCCAGTTGAATTTCTTTTCCCTTGCTTTTTTCCTTCCAATATTGATTCTTGCAAATCTTTCAATTCTCGATCTTTCGTGCTAAAAATCATCTACAGGTTTAACCCTAGATTTAACCCCTTAATGACGCGGACCCCTTTTTTTTTCCTTTCACTATTCGGGTGGATTCAAACGACCGTATATCGGCTCGGTTTTCACGCCGAGCCGATATACGGTGTCCTCCTCTGCAGGGGGCGGGAGGATGGAAGAGCCAGGAGCAGGAACTGAGCTCCCGCCCCCTCTCTACCTCCTCCCCACCCTCTCTCCGCCCCTCTGCACTATTTGCAATGAAAGGAGGCGGGACGGGGGCGGGGCTAAGTCCCGAGAATTAGCCCTGCCCCCGTCCCGCTTCTCCTCATTGCAAATAGTGCAGAGGGGCGGAGAGGAGGCAGAGAGGGGGCGGGAGCTCAGAGCACTGCTCCTGGCTCTTCTAGCCTCCCCCCCTGCAGAGAGAGACGACGTATATCGACTGGGCGTGAAAACCCAGCCGATATACGGTCGTCTGAATCCAGCCTTCAAAAAATTGTAACTCCTTTATTTATCCATCAATGTCGCTGTATGAGGGCTTGTTTTTTGCGGGACGAGTTTTTAAAGTATTTAAGTTTTAAAAGTAAGTATATTTAAATGGTGCCATTTACTGTACCATATAATGTACTGAAAAACTTTTAAAAAATTGTAAGTGGAGTAAAATGAAAAAAAACCAAACAAAAACGACATTTCGCCTTCTTTCAGTGCGCCTTGTTTCTACGGCGCCCAAACTGCAACAAAAATTCTATGGGTCAGTGCGATTGCAATAATACCAAATGAGTATAGTTTTTTTTTACTGTACTACTCTTTTTTTTCAAAAACATTTAATTTTTTTTCAATTATTTTCTGCCGTCATCTTCTGCGCGTTATAACTTTTTTATTTTTCCGTCAATGTAGTTGTGTGAGGGCTCATTTTTTTGCGGAATGTCCTGTAGTTTACGTTAGTGCCAATTCGGAATACATGCAACTTTTTGATTGCTTTTTATTGCCTTTTTTCTGGGAGACAAGGTAACTGAAAAAGTGCATTTCTGACGTTTATTTTTTTTTTTGAACATCATTCACTGTTCGGGGAAAAAAATGTGCTACTTTGATAGATCGGACCTTTACGGACGCAGCGATACCAAATATGTATTTTTATTTTATGATTTAGATTTTTTTAATTATAGATATGGCAAATTTAAACTTTTATAATTTTTTTTTCTTTACAATTAACAAAACTTTATTGCTCTTATTCTCATTTTTCTTTTAAGCTCCCCTGGGGGACCACAACTAGCGATGCTTTGATCGCTCCTGCAGTATGACGTAATTCTACAGCATTATGTCATACTGCGATTTGACAGGCAGTCTATCAAGCCACCCCATGGGGATAGCTTGATAGGCAGTCTGCTAAGACAGCCCTGGGGCCATGTCACCTGCACGGCTCCCCCGATCTCACTGCGGGGGGTGGGCATATGGGACCCCCGAACATCGTTTTGGGGATTTAAATGCTACTGTCAGAATTAACACCGGCATTTGAAGGATTAATAGCCACGATCGGCTGCACGGCCGATTGCAGCTATTGCCCACGGGTGTCAGCTGTAATAAACAGCTGACACCCGCGGCGTAGGAAGAGAGGTTGCCTCGCAACCTCTCTTCATACATACCCCGACGCTCCAGGACGTACCCTTACGTCCTTGGTCGTTAACCGGTTAAAGGGTAAAAAGCAGGATTTGATATATTCCATTGTAAGCAATTTATTTCAATGTTTGTTTGTTGATCTTCTCTAAGTGTAACTCCTGTAAGTCCAATAAGGACATCAATTCCATGAAATTCATATTCCTATATTCATTCTGCGCAATTTTTTGATCTTCATGCGATACCCCAATTGCTGGTGGATTTTCTTTGTCTTTTTCTCAGAAGTGTTTTTTCACTATCAATCTATATATATATAATTGAATGTATGTCTGTCTGTGTGTCTGTCTGTCTGTCTGTTTGTCCTTTATGCGCTACTACACCATTCATCCGATCGCCATGAAACTTTGGGAAGTTGTTGAGTACACTCCTGGGAAGATTATAGGCATAGTACAACTATCCTATGATAAATGGCGCGCTTGCGAGCGTCGTCGACAGTTACGCCCCCCCCACGTAGATTGTTCGATTTCCATCATTGCCACTAATTTTCTCACTTCCCGATGTCATAGAAATTTGAAATTTGGCAAGAGCATTGATTATGTCATAAATAGGAAAAGCTAGTGAGTTCCAACTCGATTATTCAATTCTAAGCGCAAAAGAATTAGCGACCAAATTTTACGTACGGAATCTAATTCTCTCACTTCCCGATGTCATAGATACTTGAAATTTGGCACGAGCATTGATTATGTCATAAATAGGAAAAGTTCATGGGTCCCAACTCAATTATTCAATTCTAAGCGCCAAAGAATTAGCGTTCAAATTTTACGTACGGAATTTAATTTTCTCACTTCCAAATGTCATAGAAACTTGAAATTTGGCAAGAGCATTGATTATGTCATAAATAGGAAAAGCTAATGCGTCCCAACTCAATTATTCAATTCTAAGCGCCAAAGAATTAGCGTCCAAATTTTTACGTACGGAATCTAATTCTCTCACTTTCCGATGTAATTTGGCACGAGCATTGATTATGTCATAAATAGGAAAAGCTAATGAGTCCCAACTCGATTATTCAATTCTAAGCGCAAAAGAATTAGCGTCCAAATTTTACGTACGGAATCTAATTCTCTCACTTCCCAATGTCATAGAAACTTGAAATTTGGCACGAGCATTATTTATGTCAAAAATAGGATAAGGAGACGCTGAGCAAGATGGAAGTGTGAGGGAAGCGCTCCGTCTAAGCAGCACCACTCAGGCCTCTGTACAGCAGCAAGCAGCCGCAATTATGGGGAAAACAACAAGGGACAGGAGCACGGAACATCAAGGGACCACCCGCCCGGCAAAAGTGCAGCCCGATATGCAGCGCTTCTTCAGGGAGAAGAGCGCTCACTCACCGAGGCCTCCCTCCAAGATGGCGCCGGCCGGGAGCTCATCTCATCTCACAGTAAGGGGGAGGAGGAGGGAGCTTCCTCAGATGGGGAAGATTGTGAATCCATTTCAAAAGGGTTCATGAGGAACCTGATTTCTCAAGCCCTGCGCCCCATCAGCACAGACTTTGCAGAGATTAAAGAGGAGTTTAAGCAGATGGGGCACAGACTGGAAGATCTGGAGTCCTCCTCCTCGGCGGTTATCTCTCATGCACAACAGTTAGAGCAAGCTTTGAAAGAGCAGCAGGCACATCTAAACAGAGCGTTACTGTTACAGGAAGATCTTGAGAACAGGAACAGGCGCAATAATCTGCGTATCAAAGGTCTCCCTGAAGCTTTTACAGGAGACTCTCTATATAAAGTCGCCAAAGAAATCTTTGTGTCTCTATTAGGTGCTGAGAGAGCCGCCTCCATCTCGATTAAGAGAATACACAGGGCATTGAGACCCCCGCCAAGCGATGCAGAGCCTCCGAGGGATATAATCTGCAAGCTCCTCTCCTTCCCAGACACCCTCGCCTTACTGAAAGCTGCCAGAGCCCGTAGGTCTGTGCCCTATGCGGATGCATCTCTGCTTATATTTCAGGACTTAGCGTCTACTACACTAGCCAAGCGCCGTCTCCTACGCCCCCTCTTGGAGGTTCTCAGGGAGAGAGACATAAAATACGCCTGGCTTTTCCCGTTTGGTCTTGGCTTCTCATATAAGAGTAAGAGAGTCAATGTTCGCTCACAGGAAGACCTGGAAAAAGTCTGGCGGATACTAGAAATCGAACCTATCTCCCTTCCCTGCTGGCAGCCACTTCCGGACCTCCCTCACTTCCACCCGCTGGAGGCACCGTGGGGGGGGGGGGGGGGGCAAGCCTCCGGCAGCACTAAATCCCCTAGAGGGAAAAAAGTCAAGAGAGGACTTTCCTTGAGATCTGGTAGCAAAGGAGTCTTTTGTCTGAGAATCCCTACCTGGTGACCCCATGGACAGGGTAGGAGGGTCACCATTGCCGATGCAGGCCAGTAGGCGAGTTCAACGACTGAAACTCGCTACATTTCAAATTGGAGAGTTTTAGAGACCCGGCTGCGAGTCCCGTATCTCCGTCAGGACATAACTAATTCCAGCCCGGGCTCTCGCTCTTGCCTCCGTAGGGAGGCTTTCGTGTTCCAGGTTGGATGTTCCGTATCCACGTTCCTGTTCTCCCGAAGCCTATTTCAAGAACTTGAGTAATATTGTTTTGCCGTTACACTAAGATATAGTTATATGTATACCCCATGATCAGCCCAAGGGGCCCATGAGGGTGCCTGTCAGACCAGGCTGTGTTGAGCTTTTTTGATTCCGATTGAGTCACTGGCTCTACACACCCCCAGTAGTACGCCCTCATCTTGGAGAGGGGATTTGGGACTATAAGTATCCCACCCCCTCCCAAAGTACTACTTGTAATAGTTAGCGGACCTAATCGTCTGCGCTTGTACCTTACTCGATTTACCTTCCTCTTTCCCAATCCCATTAGCCTTCCTATCCTCCCCTTCCCCCGGACCCACAACTCTGTATAACCCCTCCCCTTCTTGTATCCTTTTACCTCCTAAGCTACCATCTCTATCGCCGGGTACCACAAATCGTCACCTTTCACCAGTACTGAGGTGCTGTGTTGCGAGTTGAATTTTTGTTCTTCTTCTCATCCTCTGCTCGCTCTTCTGAACAGGAAGGATCTGATGGGAGACCTCCGGCTCACTTTCTTCAACGTGAGAGGCCTAAATTCGCCCTCTAAAAGACATAATGTCTCGCTCCTAACCAAACGGTATGGCACAAAAATTCTTTTTATCCAAGAATCCCATTTTAAGGGGAACAGAACCTTTAATTTGCCAGGTAAACATTTCTCCCAAGCTTTTCACAGCACTCACCCTTCATCGGCATCAAAGGGAGTCTCTATCTATATACACAAGGATATTCAATTCACGGTTGAAACACAATACAGAGATGAGGAAGGCAGGGTCTTATTTTTAAAAGGAACGCTAAATAATGTTAAAGTTACCCTAGCCAATCTCTACTCTCCAAACTAGAACCAGATTCAGTGGCTTGTTCATCAACTAGAGACCTTGAAACACTTTGCTGTGGGCCATCTAGTGATAGCGGGGGACTTCAATGTCACCTTAAATCCGCTTCTTGACTCATCCTCGGGCCGCTCACAAATTTCACAAACCAAATTAAGGAAACTAGGGAGGTGTCTATCCGACCTGGGTGTGGTGGACGCTTGGCGTCTTCTTCACCCCTCGACGAAGGACTTTTCCTACTACTCATTGGTCCATTCCTCATTCCAGAGGTTGGACTATCTCTTTGTCTCCTCCGCTCTCCTTGCGACCCTCGAGAAGGCAGAAATAGACACAATAACGATTTTGGACCATGCTCCGATTCATTTGGTTCTTCGGTCCCCCCACGGTATGCCAAGGGAGTGGAGATGGAGATTGAATCCGTCTATATTAGAATCTCTAGAGGACAGGGAGCATTTAAATAAATTGCTGGAGGAATATTTCCAGTTAAATAGTAATGGCGACACCTCGATCCCAATAACTTGGGAGGCTAACAAAGCCTTCATTCGGGGCTAGCTGATCTCTCTTGGATCTCGCATTAAAAAACGTATCCAAAAAGAGATAGATGAGAAGCTGATAGAGATTGCCAAATTGGAACACTTGACCAAACTCTCTCAAACCAAACTGAATCTTGAAAGCCTAGCCGCTCTCAGGACAGACGTGAGACGTTGTCTAGACTCCAGATTCAACAAAAAACAGCTCCACCTAAAACATATTTTCTTCGCTCAAGGGAATAGAGGGAGCAAATATATGTCGTCCATTATCAAAAAGACAAAGACAAAAAATTTAATTAAAACAATAAAAACCGAAAAAGGGGACTCGGTCTCCGCCTCATCTGACATAGCAAGAGAGTTTCAGGCGTTTTATTCTAAGCTCTATAACTTAAAAGCTAACTCCACCCCTGAGGGACAAAAAGACTCAACTCTACTAATAGACCAGTTTCTACTAGAGATGAGCGAGCACCAAAATGCTCGGGTGCTCGTTACTCGAGACGAACTTTTCGCGATGCTCGAGGGTTCATTTCGAATAACGAACCCCATTGAAGTCAATGGGCGACCCGAGCATTTTTGTATATCGCCGATGCTCGCTAAGGTTTCCATGTGTGAAAATCTGGGCAATTCAAGAAAGTGATGGGAACGACACAGCAACGGATAGGGCAGGCGAGGGGTTACATGTTGGGCTGCATCTCAAGTTCCCAGGTCCCACTATTAAGCCACAATAGCGGCAAGAGTGGGCCCCCCCCTCCCAACAATTTTTACTTCTGAAAAGCCCTCATTAGCAATGCATACCTTAGCTAAGCACCACACTACCTCCAACAAAGCACAATCACTGCCTGCATGACACTCCACTGCCACTTCTCCTGGGTTACATGCTGCCCAACCCCCCCGTACGACCCAGTGTCCAGAGCGCACACCAAACTGTCCCTGCCCAGCCTTCAGCTGCCCTCATGCCACGCCACACTCATGTCTATTTATAAGTGCGTCTGCCAGAGGAAAAGCAGGCACACACTGCAGAGGTTTGGCACGGCTAGGCAGCGACCCTCTTTAAAAGGGGCGGGGCGATAGCCCACAATGCTGTACAGAAGCAATGAGAAATATAATCCTGTGCCACCGCCATCAGGAGCTGCACACGTGGGCATAGCAATGGGGAACCTATGTGCCACACACTATTCATTCTGTCAAGGTGTCTGCATGCCCCAGTCAGACCGGTCTTTTTAATTCATAGACACAGGCAGGTACTGTCAGGACTCGGGGTCCGGGAAACTGGAGATCCCTGAAAATACCCGCAACCCCTGTCCCTTCCTACTTGCCCCCCTGGGCTAAGCCCCAGGGCGACAACTACACTCACTAAGGAAGGGGGACACGGAGACTAACGAACAGACAGGCACTGGAACAAACAACAGCAAGGAGAGTCAGACAATCCGGGTCAGCAACAAGAGGGTACGCGGTACAAGAGGGTCAGGCAACGGCAACGTCAGGTCCAAAGGCAGAAGGTCAGTAACAGGAGTCAGAAGTATGCAGTACGCTGGTGTAGCAGGAAATCCAAAACTAACACTGGCACTGGTCAGGAGACACCAGCAGGTTTAAATGCTGTCAGAGCTCCCGCCCCAGCAGCTGATTGGGGCGGGGAGCCTGACAGCAGCTGAGTGCACCCAGCAGCACTGGGGAACCCGCCCCCAGCCCTGCAGGAGGCAGGACAGGAGACACACGTTTGGTTGCTCGGATACCTAGGACGCGACGCGGGGCAACACCCACCGCGTCCCTAGCAACCCGGCGGCGAGGCGGAGCCCGGCGGCCAGGGGAGGTGACGAGGACCGGGGTTCCCCTGCGCCGCACAGCAGCCGCACGTGTGATCGGACCGGCGGTGCGGGCACGACGGACCCGCGAACCGCCAGTCCTTACAGTACCCCCCCTTCTACGGGGGGACACCGGAGCAGGCTTGAGGGGAAAGGCTCTGTGGAACCGTCGGACCAACAGTGGTGCATGTACGTCCCGGGCAGGAATCCATGTACGGTCCTCAGGGCCAAAACCCTTCCAATGTACCAGATATTGTAAAATACCTCTCACACGCCGAGCATCAATCAAACGCTCTACCTCAAACTCCAGTTCCCCCTGTACAAGAGTCGGAGAGGGCGGGCTCTGGGCGGGCAGAACTGGGGTTACATATTTCTTCAGCAGTCCCTTGTGGAAGACATCATGAATCTTCCACGACTGCGGAAGAGATAATCTATACGCCACAGGATTGACCACCTGGGAGATGGTGAACGGACCAACAAAGCGGGGAGACAGCTTTAGGGATGGAACCTTGAGTCTCAAATTTTTTGAGGCCAGCAATACCTGCTCCCCAACCACGAACGGTGCAGAGATCGTGCGTCTTTTATTAGTTTGACCAAGCAGTTTATCTTGGGAACCCTGAAGGTTCTTACGAACCTGGGCCCAAACTGTGCACAGTTCATTAATGGCAGAGTCCACAGACGGCGTGTCAGAAACTGAGGGAGAAAAAGAAAATCGAGGATGGAAACCATAATTACAAAAGAACGGCGACACATGAGAAGACGAATTTACATGGTTGTTAATGGCAAACTCGGCGAGAGGTAGGAAGTTAACCCACAGATGTTGATTGTCAGACGCGAACAGTCGCAGGTATTGGATTAATTCTTGATTCATCCTCTCAGTTTGCCCATTCGACTCGGGATGGAAGGCAGATGAAAAGGACAGACCAATATTCAATTTCCTGCAGAAAGCTCGCCAGAAGCGAGCAACAAACTGTACACCTCTATCTGAGACCACATCCTCAGGAACCCCATGCAACCGCACCACCTCCTTAATAAACATGTCAGATAACAATTTGGCGTTTGGTAGCTTGCTTAGAGGAACGAAATGTGCCATTTTGGAGAACCGATCTACAATGACCCAAATGACCGTATTCCCCTGTGACGGCGGCAAATCTGTGATGAAGTCCATTGACAGATGTGTCCAGGGCCTGGACGGAATGGGCAAGGGAAGAAGAGGCCCCTCAGGACGTCTCCTGACACTCTTCCCCCTGGCGCACGCCGGACAAGCCGTGACAAACGCCCGAGCATCCCTACTCATATGAGGCCACCAATAAGTTCTGGAAAGTAATTCCTGCGTTCCTCGGATACCGGGGTGCCCAGCCAGGACCGAGGCATGCGTCTCTTCTAACACCTTCAACCTTAATGGTAATGGAACAAAGAGTTTGCCTTCTGGAAGTGCTTCAGGAGCTGATTGCTGCGCAGCCTGAATTAGCGGTGAGAGGTCAGAGGAGACAGCTGCGAGAACCACCCCAGGGGAAAGGATAGTCTCAGGCTCCAACTCGGGAGGTTCCGGAATACCAAAACTCCTAGACAGAGCATCAGCCTTAACATTTTTTGAACCGGGTCGGTAAGTAACCAGAAAATTAAAACGAGAGAAGAAAAGAGCCAACGAGCTTGTCGAGCATTCAACCTTTTAGCAGAATCTAAATATATCAGGTTCTTATGGTCTGTGAGCACCATGATCTGATGGCGTGCTCCCTCCAAGAAATGCCTCCACTCCTCGAACACCCATTTTATAGCAAGTAACTCACGATTGCCTATATCATAATTTTGTTCAGTAGGGGAAAATTTTCTGGAAAAGTAAGCACACGGTCTAAGATTTGTGAGTGTAGACGGCCCCTGAGAAAGTACCGCCCCTACTCCAAACTCAGAGGCATCCACCTCCACCACAAACGGGCACGACAGGTCTGGTTGGACAAGAACAGGTGTGGAGGAAAAGGCAGCTTTCAGGGTAGCAAACGCCGCCAGCGCATCTGGAGACCAGGTACTCACATCTGCCCCTTTCCGGGTAGAAATCCGTTAAAGGTTTAGCCACTACAGAAAAGTTCTTGATGAACTTCCGATAATAATTAGCGAAGCCCAAGAAGCGCTGGAGGGCCTTTAGAGTGATGGGTTGGGCCCACTCAGTGATGGCTTTCACCTTCCCCGGATCCATCTGGATATCCCATGGAGTAATGATATACCCTAAAAAGGATATCTTCTGCACCCCAAAAACACATTTTTCAAGCTTAGCAAACAGCTGGTTAGCCCTGAGTCGAGTCAGGACCGTTTGAACATGTACCTGGTGTGTCTCCCAGTCGGGGGAAAAAATCAGAATATCATCTAGATACACTATGACGAACACCCCCCATGATGTCCTGAAAAACTGAGTTCATGAAACCTTGAAATACAGCAGGGGCGTTACACAACCCAAAAGGCATGACCAGGTACTCAAAGTGACCGAGGGGCGTATTGAATGCCGTCTTCCACTCATCCCCTCCTGAATACGAATGAGGTTGTAAGCTCCCCTTAGGTCGAGTTTAGAGAACCACTGGGCACCGGTGACCTGGTTGAGGAGGTCTGGGATGAGCGGAAGGGCGTACTGGTTCCTGACAGTGATTTTGTTTAGCTCCCTGTAATCAATACAGGGTCTGAGACCCCCATCCTTCTTCTCCACAAAGAAGAAACCAGCCCCTACTGGAGACTCGGAGGGCCGGATGTGCCCCCGGGACAAACTATCCTGGATATAGTCCTTCATAGATTCCCTCTCCGGAACCGTAACATTATAGATGCGCCCTTTAGGAGGTTTGGCCCCCGGAATCAACTCTATCTTACAATCCCATTCTCTATGGGGAGGCAAGGCTTCTGATAGCTGTTTGGAAAAGACGTCCGAAAACTCGGAGAGGTAGTCAGGTAGTTCAACTCCTTCACAGGTGGAGACATCCACCCCCACTGGGCGCACGTGGCTGTCACAGCGAGAACCCCACTTGACCAGTTCCAACGTATCCCAGTTAATTACTGGGTTGTGTTCCCTTAGCCAGGGTAGCCCCAGCACAACATCCACAGACAGGTTCTTCATAACCAAAAATGTAAAGGACTCCGTATGTAAGGCCCCAATAGTGAACTGTAACTCCGGGGTAACCAGATTTACAAGACCAGCCTGCAAGGGAGTAGAGTCGACACCAGAGACCAGAATAGGGGGGTCTACACAGAAAAAATACTCAGACAGTTTAGCAACAAATTCAAAATTAACAAAATTAGCAGCAGCTCCAGAATCCAGAAACGCTTGCCCAGCACGGTAGAAGGACCGGAATTCTAAGGTGCAGGGCAACAACATTTTAGACTTTACAGGGAGTACCTTAGCTCCTAGACAGTCCTCCCGACAACTGCCTAGGAGCGGAAGTTTTCCTGCCGCGGCTTTTTCTCACAGGTCACAATGCGATGACCCGGCTCCCCACAGTAGAGACAGAGGTTCATTCTGAGACGATATTCCCGACGTTGCTTCGGGGTCATGGTTCCCAGCTCCATGGGTTCTGTGGAGTGAGGGGTTAAGGTCGGAACCACCGAAGGAGTAGACGTACGGACAGGGCTGGTCCGGGTCGAGCGTCTGGCCCTCAAGCGTCTGTCAGCCCGGATGGCCAGAGACATGGCTTGCTCCAAAGTTCTGGGCTCCGGGTGCGCCACCAAGAGGTCCTTGAGGCCCTCCGACAGACCGGTCAAAAACAGATCCTTTAAGGTCGCGTCATTCCACCCAGACTCCGTGCAGTGTTGGCAAAATTGTGAACAATAGTCCTCAGCCACCTTCCGCCCCTGTCGCAAGGCCAGGAGTTTAGAGACTGCGAAGGCCGCACGGTCAGGCTCGTCATACAGCTGGCCCAAAGCAGTAAAAAAGGCGTCTAGTGACTGTCGGGTGGGGGAGTCAGCTGGTAAGGAGAAGGCCCAATTTTGGGGTTCTCCCCTCAGGCGAGTTATCACGAAACCCACTTTCTGGTATTCTGTGCCAGAGGTGTGGGGTCTGAGGTCAAAATAAAGCTTGCAGCCTTCTCTGAACACAAAAAACTGACTTCTCTCCCTGGAAAAGAAGTCAGGAGGTGTAGCTCAGGGTTCAGAAACCATACCAGGAGTGGCAGGGAGCTGCATCATATTAGAAGCCCCTCGCTGCTCCTGATGCTGCAGGCGAGCAGTCAGGTCCTGGACCAGGTCCGTCAGAATCTGTACCTGGTTGGCTAAAGCCGCCACAGCCTCCATAGTGGGTTTTAAGGTTGCTGGTCGGATGTAGGGATCCGACTTCCGTTCGGCCAGTGTTACTGTCAGGACTCGGGGTCCGGGAAACTGGAGATCCCTGAAAATACCCGCAACCCCTGTCCCTTCCTACTTGCCCCCCTGGGCTAAGCCCCAGGGCGACAACTGGGCGACGGTCCCTACACTCACTAAGGAAGGGGGACACAGGGACTAACGAACAGACAGGCACTGGAACAAACAACAGCAAGGAGAGTCAGACAATCCGGGTCAGCAACAAGAGGGTACGCGGTACAAGAGGGTCAGGCAACGGCAACGTCAGGTCCAAAGGCAGAAGGTCAGTAACAGGAGTCAGGAGTCAGAAGTATGCAGTACGCTGGTGTAGCAGGAAATCCAAAACTAACACTGGTACTGGTCAGGAGACCCAGCAGGTTTAAATGCTGTCAGAGCTCCCGCCCCAGCAGCTGATTGGGGCGGGGAGCCTGACAGCAGCTGAGTGCACCCAGCAGCACTGGGGAACCCGCCCCCAGCCCTGCAGGAGGCAGGACAGGAGACACACGTTTGGTTGCCCGGATACCTAGGACGCGACGCGGGGCAACACCCACCGCGTCCCTAGCAACCCGGCGGCGAGGCGGAGCCCGGCGGCCAGGGGAGGTGACGAGGACCGGGGTTCCCCTGCGCCGCACAGCGGCCGCACGTGTGATCGGACCGGCGGTGCGGGCATGACGGACCCGCGAACCGCCAGTCCTTACAGGTACAACTCCCTATTGTGAAGTCCCTGTGGACCGACAGCATGGGTGGCTCCCTGGAACCCACCGGCGGTACATAAAAATATCCCATTGCAGTGCCCATCACAGCTGAGGTAGTAATGTCATGTTTAATGCAGGTGGGCTTCGGCCCACACTGCATGCCCCAGTCAGACTGGGATTCTTTAGAAGTGGAAACAGATGCATTTATAATTCCCTGTGGACCCACAGCATGGGTGGGTGCCAGGAAGCCACCGGCGGTACATAAATATATCCCATTGCATTGCCCATCACAGCTGAGGTAGTAATGTTGTGCTTAATGCAGGTGGGCTTCGGCCCACACTGCATGCCCCAGTCAGACTGGGGTTCTTTAGAACTGGAAACAGATGCATTTATAATTCCCTGTGGACCCACAGCATGGGTGGCTCCCTGGAACCCACCGGCGGTACATAAAAATATCCCATTGCAGTGCCCATCACAGCTGAGGTAGTAATGTCATGTTTAATGCAGGTGGGCTTCGGCCCACACTGCATGCCCCAGTCAGACTGGGGTTCTTTAGAAGTGGAAACAATGCATTTATAATTCCCTGTGGACCCACAGCATGGGTGGCTCCCTGGAACCCACCGGCGGTACATAAAAATATCCCATTGCAGTGCCCATCACAGCTGAGGTAGTAATGTCATGTTTAATGCAGGTGGGCTTCGGCCCACACTGCATGCCCCAGTCAGACTGGGGTTCTTTAGAAGTGGAAACAGATGCATTTATAATTCCCTGTGGACCCACAGCATGGGTGGCTCCCTGGAACCCACCGGCGGTACATAAAAATATCCCATTGCAGTGCCCATCACAGCTGAGGTAGTAATGTCATGTTTAATGCAGGTGGGCTGCGGCCCACACTGCATGCCCCAGTCAGACTGGGGTTCTTTAGAAGTGGAAACAGATGCATTTATAATTCCCTGTGGACCCACAGCATGGGTGGGTGCCAGGAAGCCACCGGCGGTACATAAATATATCCCATTGCATTGCCCAACACAGCTGAGGTAGCAATGTCGTGCTTAATGCAGATGGGCTAAAAATTAATTTGATTACACTGTAGGCGAGGGCCCACAAAAATTGGTGTACCAACAGTACTAATGTACCTGAGAAAAATTGCCCATGCCCAACCAAGAGCGCAGGTGAAACCCAATAATGGCTTTGGTTAATGTGGCTTAATTGGTAACTAGGCCAGGAGGCAGCCCAGTTAAAATAAAAATTGGTTGAGGTGAAAGTTTCAACGCTTTAATGAGCATTGAAACGTATAAAAATTGTTTAGAAAAATTATATGACTGAGCCTTGTGGGCCTAAGAAAAATTGCCCGTTCGGCATGATTATGTGAGGTTTCAGGAGGAGGAGCAGGAGGAAGAGGAGGAATATTATACACAGATTGATGAAGCAAAAAGGTCCCCGTTTTGGATGGTGATAGAGAACGATGCTTCCATCAGCGGGTGCAGCCTACGTATTGCTTAGGTATCGCTGCTGTCCGCTGGTGGAGAAGAGAAGTCTGGTGAAATCCAGGCTTTGTTCATCTTGATGAGTGTAAGTCTGTCGGCACTGTCGGTTGACAGGTGGGTACGCTTATCCGTGATGATTCCCCCAGCCACACTAAACACACTCTCTGACAAGACGCTAGCCGCAGGACAAGCAAGCACCTCCAGGGCATACAGCGCGAGTTCAGGCCACGTGTCCAGCTTCAACACCCAGTAGTTGTAGGGGGCAGAGGCGTCACCGAGGACGGTGCTGCAATCGGCTACGTACTCCCTCACCATCCTTTTACAGTGCTCCCGCCAACTCAGCCTTGACTGGGGACCGGTGACACAGTCTTGCTGGGGAGCCATAAAGCTGTCAAAGGCCTTAGAGAGTGTTCCCCTGCCTGCGCTGTACATGCTGCCTGATCTCTGCGCCTCCCCTGCTACCTGGGCCGCGGAAATGCGCCTTCGGCCACTAGCGCTGTCGGATGGGAAGTTTACCATCAGTTTGTCCACCAGCGCCCTGTGATATAGCATCATTCTCGAACCCCTTTCCTCTTCGGGAATGAGAGTGCAAAGGCTCTCCTTATACCGTGGGTCGAGCAGTGTGTACACCCAGTAATCCGTAGTGGCCAGAATGCGTGTAACGCGAGGGTCACGAGAAAGGCATCCTAACATGAAGTCAGCCATGTGTGCCAGGGTACCTGTACGCAACACATGGCTGTCCTCACTCGGAAGATCACTTTCAGGATCCTCCTCCTCCTCTGGCCATACACGCTGAAAGGATGACAGGCAAGCTGCATCTGTACCCTCATCAGTGGGCCAAGCTGTCTCTTCCCCCTCCTCCTCATACTCCTCCTCCTCCTCTGGCCATACACGCTGAAAGGATGACAGGCAAGCAGCATCTGTCCCCTCAGCAGTGGGCCAAGCTGTCTCTTCCCCCTCCTCCTCATGCTCCTCCCCCTCCTCCTCAACGCGCTGAGATATAGACATGAGGTTGCTCTGACTATCCAGCGACATACTGTCTTCCCCCGCCTCCGTTTCTGATTCCAAAGCGTCTGCCTTTATGCTTTGCAGGGAACTTCTCAAGAGGCATAGCAGAGGAATGGTGACGCTAATGATTGCAGCATCCCCGCTCACCATCTGGGTAGACTCCTCAAATTTTCCAAGGACCTGGCAGATGGCTGCCAACCAGGCCCACTCTTCTGTAAATAATTGAGGAGGCTGACTCCCACTGCGCCACGCAAGTTGGAGTTGGTATTCCACTATAGCTCTACGCTGCTCATAGAGTCTGGCCAACATGTGGAGCGTTGAGTTCCACTGTGTGGGCACGTCGCACAGCAGTCGGTGCACTGGCAGATTAAACCGATGTTGCAGGGTCCGCAGGGTGGCAGCGTGCGTGTGGGATTTGCAGAAATGTGCGCAGAGCTGGCGCACCTTTCCGAGCAGGTATGACAAGTGGGGGTAGCTTTTCAGAAAGCGCTGAACCACCAAATTAAAGACATGGGCCAGGCATGGCACGTGCGTGAGGCTGCTGAGCTGCAGAGCCGCCACCAGGTTACGGCCGTTGTCACACACGACCATGCCCAGTTGGAGGCTCAGGGGCGCATGCCAGCGGTCGGTCTGCTCTGTCAGACCCTGCAGCAGTTCGTGGGCCGTGTGCCTCCTATCTCCTAAGCTGAGTAGTTTCAGCACGGCCTGCTGACGCTTGCCCACCGCTGTGCTGCCACGCCGCGTGACACCGACTGCTGGCGACGTGCTGCTGCTGCTGACACATCTTGATTGTGAGACAGAGGTTGCGTCGGAGGAGGAGGAGGAGGGTTTAGTGGAGGAAGCATACACCCCCGCAGATACCACGACCGAGCTGGGGCACGCAATTCGGGGGGTGGGTAGGACGTGAGCGGTCCCAGGCTCTGACTCTGTCCCAGCCTCCACTAAATTCACCCAATGTGCCGTCAGGGAGATATAGTGGTCCTGCCCGCCTGTGCTTGTCCACGTGTCTGTTGTTAAGTGGACCTTGGCAGTAACCGCGTTGGTGAGGGCGCGTACAATGTTGCGGGAGACGTGGTCGTGCAGGGCTGGGACGGCACATCGGGAAAAGTAGTGGCGACTGGGAACCGAGTAGCGCGGGGCCGCCGCCGCCATCATGCTTTTGAAAGCCTCCGTTTGCACAAGCCTATACGGCAGCATCTCTAGGCTGATCAATTTTGCAATGTGCACGGTTAACGCTTGAGCGTGCGGGTGCGTGGCGTCGCACTTGCGCTTGCGCTCAAACTGTGGCGCTAGCGACGTCTGGACGCTACGCTGAGAGACATTGCTGGATGGGGCCGAGGACAGCGGAGGTGAGGGTGTGGGTGCAGGCTAGGAGACGGTACTGCCTGTGTCCTCAGAGGGGGGTTGGATCTCAGTGGCAGGTTGGGGCACAGGGGGAGAGGCAGTGGTGCAAACCGGAGGCGGTGAACGGGCATCGTCCCACCTTGTGGGGTGGTTGGCCATCATATGCCTGCGCATGCTGGTGGTGGTGCCTCCCCAGCTGATCTTGGCGCGACAAAGGTTGCACACCACTGTTCGTCGGTCGTCAGGCGTCTCTGTGAAAAACTGCCACACCGTAGAGCACCTTTACCTCTGCAGGGTGGCATGGCGCGAGGGGGCGGTTTGGGAACCAGTTGGTGGATTATTCGGTCTGGCCCTGCCTCTACCCCTGGCCACCGCAGTGGCTCGGCCTGTGCCCACACCCTGACTTGGGCCTCCGTGTCCTCGCCAGCGTCCACGTCCTATAGGCCTACCCCTACCCCTCAGCATGGTGTATTAGCAGTAGTGCAGAAACAGAACGCTGTAATTAAATGTGCCGCTTATTGGCCTGTGGTTGGAGGCTGACTTCGTTTACGGAACCCCAGGAAATAATTTTGCGCAAGCCTGCTGTAACACTTAGCTGGCTGCGTATTTATTTGGAGAAATTTTACCCCCAGCACACACGGACCCACAACACTGAGCAGAGTGACAGGCAGGCCAAATAGATTTTTTTCTAATCTTTTTTTGCACAAGGACCACTGCGTATATTCAATCTATATATGTCTTCTGGCCCTGCCTACGCAATTCTGTCCCTGATGTGTGTGACGGAACTGCAGTGTTGCACTGTCTGTTATTAAGTGCAACAGAGCGGTGATTTCAGAGCCAGGAAATAATTTTCGGCAAGCCTGCTGTAACACTTAGCTGGCTGCGTATTTATTTGGAGAAATTTTACCCCCAGCACACACGGACCCACAACACTGAGGAGAGTGACAGGCAGGCCAAATAGATTTTTTTCTAATCTTTTTTTGCACAAGGACCACTGCGTATATTCAATCTATATATGTCTTCTGGCCCTGCCTACGCAATTCTGTCCCTGATGCGCTCATCCACTCCCGGCTTGACTACTGCAACTCGCTACTCATTGGCCTCCCCCGCACTAGACTCTCTCCACTCCAATCCATATTAAATGCAGCAGCTAGACTCATTTTTCTATCCAGTCGTTATTCAGACGCCTCTGCATTATGCCAGTCGCTGCATTGGCTGCCCATCCACTGCAGAACTAAATTTAAACTGCTATACCTCACTCACAAAGCTCTGCATGGCGCTGCGCCACCATACATCGCCTCCCTATTGTCAGTATACCACCCAGCGCGCTTACTCCGATCAGATAACACACTCAGACTAAACACCCCTGTAATACGAACCTCACATGCTCGCCTACAGGACTTCACTAGAGCAGCACCCATCCTCTGGAATGCTCTACCCCAAGGCATCCGGACAATTCCCGATGCACGAAATTTCAGACGTGCCTTAAAAACGCACCTCTTCAGGGAAGCATACCAAATCCCCTGACCTAGTCCCTCGCCCCTCCCTATGGTGCTCCACCCTGTTTGCCTCCTGATAAATGATCTGTACATAAAATTTCCTACTGCCTGTTTCTCCAACCCCTGCACCTCCTGTACCACCCTCAACCCATTTGTGTCTAACCCAATGTATCTCACATTGTAATTGTTGCAATTGTTGTATTGTTTTGCATTTATCCATGCCTGAAAGCGCTGCGGAATAAGTTGGCGCTATACAAATAAAGATTATTATTATTATTATTATGATGTGTGTGACGGAACTGCAGTGTTGCACTGTCTGTTATTAAGTGCAACAGAGCGGTGATTTCAGAGCCAGGAAATAATTTGGCGCAAGCCTGCTGTAACACTTAGCTGGCTGCGTATTTATTTGGAGAAATTTTACCCCCAGCACACACGGACCCACAACACTGAGCAGAGTGACAGGCAGGCCAAATAGATTTTTTTCTAATCTTTTTTTGCACAAGGACCACTGCGTATATTCAATCTATATATGTCTTCTGGCCCTGCCTACCCAATTCTGTCCCTGATGTGTGTGACGGAACTGCAGTGTTGCACTGTCTGTTATTAAGTGCAACAGAGCGGTGATTTCAGAGCCAGGAAATAATTTTGCGCAAGCCTGCTGTAACACTTAACTGGCTGCGTATTTATTTGGAGAAATTTTACCCCCAGCACACACGGACCCACAACACTGAGCAGAGTGACAGGCAGGCCAAATAGATTTTTTTCTAATCTTTTTTTGCACAAGGACCACTGCGTATATTCAATCTATAAGATGTCTTCTGGCCCTGCCTACACAATTCTGTCCCTGTAGTATTACTGCAGAGCGCAATGCTCTGCACAGCCGATATAGCAAAAAAAAAAAATGTGCAACACTGCAAAAAGCAGCCTCCACACTACTGCACACGGTTAGATGTGGCCCTAAGAAGGACCGTTGGGGTTCTTGAAGCCTACACTAACTCCTAACACTCTCCCTGCCTAACCACCACTTCTGTCCCTGTAGTATTACTGCAGGACGCAATGCTCTGCACGGCCGATATAGCAAAAAAAAAAAAAAAGTGCAACACTGCTAAAAGCAGCCTCCACACTACTGCACACTGTTAGATGTGGCCCTAAGAAGGACCGTTGGGGTTCTTGAAGCCTATACTAACTCCTAACGCTCTCCCTACAGCAGCTCCAACACTATGGCACTGTCCCTCAGCTATCTCACAACGCATCTGAGGCGAGCCGCGGGAGGGGCCGATTTTTATACTTGGGTGACACCTGATCTCCCCAGCCACTCACAGCAGGAGGGTGGTATAGGGCTTGAACGACGCAGGGGGAACTTGTAATGCCTTCCCTGTCTTTCAATTGGCCAGAAAAGCGCGCTAACGTCTCAGAGAGAAAACTGAAAGTAACTCGAACATCGCGTGGTACTCGTTACGAGTAACGAGCATCTCGAACATGCTAATACTCGAACGAGTATCAAGCTCGGACGAGTACGTTCGCTCATCTCTAGTTTCTACAGCAGATAAATCTCCCTAAGTTGAGCTCCGCAGAAACATCCGCTCTGACCTCTCCGGTCACCCTACCTGAAATTCAAAAACTGATAGCATCATGCCCACCGAACAAGAGCCCGGGCCCAGATGGTTTAACCATACACTACTACAAGACCTTCAGGCTACCCTAGCACCCAGACTCGTGGATCTCTTCAACGACCTGCTGAAGGGTACCCCACTACCAAAACAGTCCCTAGAAGCCCACATAACCTTGATCCACAAGGAGAACAAGGATCCTGAACTGTGTGGCAGTTATCGCCCGATCTCTCTGATCAACCTGGATGCGAAGCTCTGGGCCTTGCATGACAATTTTGATCGGAGAGGAACAGGCGGGCTTCTCTAGGGGAAGGGAGGGGAGAGACAATTGCCTCAGACTTTTGCACGCTGCCCGATACGCCCAATCTTATAACATACCCTTGGCCCTAGTAGGCACAGATGCCGAAAAGGCCTTTGATAGGGTAGATTGGAGCTACATGGAGGGAGTCTTGCATCATTTCAACTTTCCCAGAGAATTTATTACATCCATTTTCTCCCTCTACTCGCAGCCGTATGCTCGACTCAAGATAAACGAGGTCCTCTCCCCTCCCTTCGATATAAGAGATGGCACGCGCCAAGGCTGCCCTCTTTCTCCAGCCCTCTTTATATTAGCTCTTGAACCTCTCTTGCTGAAAATCAGACAGGACCCAGCCATAAGCGGCTTAAACTGCGGGAACAATTCTCTATCTTCTGCAGCTTATGCGGATAATATTGTGTTTCTAATTACAAATCCAGAGGAGGGGATACCGAGACTTACGGAGCAACTCGAGGAGTTCGGTTTGGTCTCCAATTTTAAAATTAATTGTTCAAAATCAACAATTTTGAATATCTCCATTCCCTTGGCCCGTTATGACGCACTCCGGACTAACTCGCCCTTTTCTTGGTCAAACACCTCTATCGACTATTTGGGTATTAAACTCACAAAGAAAGCAGAGGACCTATATAATGCCAACTTTGCCCCCTTGATTGGTCAAGTGAAGAACTTGCTAAGGTCTTATGATGTTCCCTTCGCCTCATGGTTTGCAGGAAAAAACATCATTAAATCATACGTCTTGCCAATCATAATCTATAAAATACGAATGCTTCCCATTCACTTGCCAAAAAGCTTTTTTAAATGTCTCAGCTCTGCCTTCTCGGGGTTCGTGTGGAGGCGGAGGAGGCCGAGACTGGCCCATAGCCTGCTGATAAGGAAGAGGGCGGAGGGCGGGATCGACCTTCCTAATCTCTACGAATTTTATCAGGCCTCTCAGCTGGGATATTGGATATGTCTAGTTAAACCTTCTAAAGACGGATTACCCCGAATCCTTGCGGAAGGTTGTGACGGAGACTCTCTGGATGAGAACCTGTGGTTCCCATCAAAGACTCACCTTAAGGGTCGAGGCTTTAATCCCCTGCTCAGAGGCCCTTGCGAGGTGTGGAACATGCTGAGACCCATACTAGCGCCGGACCCCTCTCCTATCCTCCCTCTACGTTCCATAGGCAGATTATTAAAACATCCTTCCGATCCATGCTCCGCCTCGATTTGGAGGAGAGCCGGATCTTTGACAATTTCAAACCTACAATCTTTAGCACACCTTCCCCCGGAATGCATTGTTCAGGCATTGGGCTTTGCCGATAACCTCTCCTTCTTACACAAAGCCCAAATTAAAAACACTGTTGAGGAATTCTTCAACTCTCACCAAGCATCCAGACAGGCATCGCCATTTGAAAAAAACTTTCCTGGAAAACAAACTCTGCCTAAGAAAAATTGCGTTCATCCGCAAAAACTTAATCACCCCTCCCACCGACTACAAACCGGCATTTCTATCCTCGTGGGAGAAAGAGATAGGCATCACGCTCACCCCACACGAATCCTCCCTGATACTCAAAACTTCCTTCGGGCGGTCGCCCTGCATCCTTGCCCAGGAATCCCATTATAAGTTATTAGCTAGGTGGTACAGGACCCCTCAGTGGCTGTCTGACCACAATCTGACCACCCAGAACCTCTGCTGGAGGTGCAAAAGCGATGTAGGCTCCTACCTCCATATTTGGTGGGCGTGCCCATCCATCATGCCTTTTTGGAAAGGAGTAGAAAAGATTCTCCAGAAAATCTCCCCTGATTCTGCTCTCACTCCGGACATAGTCTTCCTATGGAGACCCTCCAGGTCCTTTCACCCGCAGAAGAACAAGCTGCTGGCATCTCTGATTGATATAGCTAAAGCCTTGATTCCCTCTCTCTAGCAACAAAACACACCACCCACACTGAAACAATGGAAGGACAGGGCAGACCTCCTCTACAATTTAGAGGAACTGCATAGCTGGTCCAATAACACATATGATAAATTCCTGCTGACGTGGTACCCATGGAAAGCCATAAGTGACTCGGACGTTTGGACCCGGTGAGCGGAGGTCTCCCATCCTTTCCCCCTTCTAGTACGGTGAGTCCCTCTTCTCTTTTCTACTCTTCTAGACGACAACCTTGCTGATATAAAAGGATACCCACTCCTCCTACCCCCTCCTCCCCCCTCCCCCAGCACCTTCATACTCTCCCCCAGCGTTCATTGTTTTACCAATGTTTGTTCTATATTTTTCATATTGACTGTACTCTTTTGCGGGGCTCACACAAGGATTTAACTTAAAGGGGTTGTCCCGCGTCGAAACGGGTTTTTTTTTTATTCAATAGGCCCGCCGTTTGGCGCGAGACAAACCCAATGCATGTGTTAAAAAAAAACAAAACGGATAGTACTTACCCGAATCCCCGCGCTGCGGCGACTTCTTCCTTACCTTGCTAAGATGGCCGCCGGGATCTTCACCCACGGTGGACCGCAGGTCTTCTCCCATGGTGCACCGTGGGCTCTGTGCGTTCCATTGCCGATTCCAGCCTCCTGATTGGCTGGAATCGGCACACGTGACGGGGCGGAGCTATGAGGAATAGCTCTCCGGCACGAGCGGCCCCATTCACCAGGGAGAAGACCGGACTGCGCAAGCGCGTCTAATCGGGCGATTAGACGCTGAAATTAGACGGCTCCATGGAGACGAGGACGCCAGCAACGGAGCAGGTAAGTGAATAACTTCTGTTTGGCTCATATTTAATGCACGATGTATATTACGAAGTGCATTAATATGGCCATACAGAAGTGTATACCCCCACTTGCTTTCGCGGGACAACCCCTTTAAAGTGTATGTTTCCTAGCCCCACCTTGAATGTAACTTCAGTTAACCCAAAGCGATTTGTTGACGCGCAACCAGGAGCAAATTTATGTAATTCAAAGCTGACTTGTACTCATTCTGGCTCTTCGTTGTGTGACTGTGTACATGTTATATAATAAAATCCAAATAAAATTGATTTATAAAAAAAAAATAAAAATAGGATAAGTTAATAGGTCCCAACTCAATTATTCAATTCTAGCGCAAAAGAATTAGCGTCCAAATCTTAAGTACGGAATCTAATTTTCTCACTTTCCAATGTAATAGAAACTTGAAATTTGGCACGAGCATTGATTATGTCATAAATAGGAAAAGCTAATGGGTCCCAACCCGATTAATTCTAAGCGCAAAAGAATTAGCGTCCAAATTTTACGGACGGAATCTAATTTTCTCACTTCCCAATGTCATAGAAACTTGAAATTTGGCACGAGCATTGATTATGTCAGAAATATGAAAAGTTAATAGGTCCCAACCCAATTATTTAATTCTAAGCGCAAAAGAATTAGCGTCCAAATTTTACGTACGGAATCTAATTCTCTCACTTCCCGATGTAATTTGGCACGAGCATTGATTATGTCATAAATAGGAAAGGTTAATAGGTCCCAACTCAATTATTCAATTCCAAGCGCAAAAAAATTAGCGTCCAAATTTTATGTACGGAATCTAATTTTCTCACTTCACGATGTCATAGAAACATGATATTTGGCACGAGCATTGATTATGTCAGAAATAGGAAAAGTTAATAGGTCCCAACTCGATTATTTATTCTAAGCGCAAAAGAATTAGTGCCAAAATTTTACGTACGGAATCTAATTCTCTCACTTCCCAATGTAATAGAAACTTGACATTTGGCACGAGCATTGATTATGTCATAAATAGGAAAAGCGAATGGGTCCCAACTCGATTATTCAATTCTAAGCATCAAAGAATTAGCATCAAAATTTTACGTACGTAATCTAATTTTCTCATTTCCCGATGTCATAGAAACATGAAATTTGACACGAGCATTGATTATGTCATAAATAGGAAAAGTTAATGGGTCCCAACTCGATTATTCAATTCTAAGCATCAAAGAATTAGCATCAAAATTTTACGTACGTAATCTAATTTTCTCATTTCCCGATGTAATTTGGCACGGGCATTGATTATGTCATAAATAGGAAAAGTTAATGGGTCCCAACTCGATTATTCAATTCCAAGCGCAAAAGAATTAGCGTCCAAATTTTACGTACGGAATCTAATTCTCTCACTTCCTGATGTCATCTATATATATATAAATGAATGTATGTCTGTCTGTCTGTCATTTATGCATTACTACACCATTCATCCAATTGCCATGAGACTTTGGGAAGTTGCTGAGTACACTCCTGGGAAGATTATAGGCATAGTACAACTATCCTATGATAGGTGGCGCGCGTGCGAGCATCGTCGACAGTTATGCCCCCCAGACAAAGATTGTTTGATTTCCATCTCAAGCACGAAACCAAAAGGCATTATGAGCAAGTGTGTTCAACTACAAAATGATGCATCCGCCGAACGTTTCGCTTGACAATTGCTGGATATTGAGAATGCTGAGGTAAAATGAAAGCTGTGCTGTGATTGGTTGCTATTTCTTATACTGCTGAGGTAACATGAAAGCTGTGCTGTGATTGATTGCTATATATTATACTGCTGAGGCAACATGAAAGCTGTGATTGATTGTTATATATTATACCACTGAGGTAACATGAAAGCTGCACTGTGATTGGTTGTTATATATTATACCGCTGAGGTAACTTGAAAGCTGCGCTGTGATTGGTTGTTATCTAGATATATAAAAACAAGTATATATGTATGTCTGTCTGTCTTCGCAGCAACGCGCGACGGGTAAGCTAGTGTCCTTATAAATTTATTTAAGTCCAATATCATTTGGAAAAGATCAGTGAAAAGGAGTGAAGTTTAATCCCTTGTCTAATATATTCAGCTGTCCTTAGGGTGGATTCAGACGACCGTATATTGGCTGGGTTTTCATGCCCAGCCGATATACGGCGTCAATTTCTCTGCAGGGGGAGGAGCTCCCGCCCCCTATCTGCCTCCTCTCCACCCCCCTGCACTATTTTCAATGAGGAGAGGCGGGGCGGAGCTAATTTACTGAACTTAGGCCGGGCCCCCGTTCCGCCTCCTCACATTGCAAATAGTGCAGAGGGGCAGAGAGGAGACAGGGAGGGGGCGGGAGCTCAGAGCACTGCTCCCGACTCTTCCAGCGCCCTCCCACTGCAGAGAGAGATGCCGTATATCGGCTGGGCGTCAAAACCCAGCCGATATACGATCATCTGAATCCACCCTTAGACAGAATATATGGGGTTAACAACACTATGTTGCTTTTAGGAGGCGGGGATTTTTCAATCCCCCGCCAAAAGAGATGAAGAGAAACAGTGCCTGGGAGCAAGAGGAAGCTGCAGCAGCGTCAGACAGCGCTTCTAAGGTGATATGTGGTTTTTTTTTTTATCTTCAGCTAGTGCTTAAAGGGGTTGTCCCGCGGCAGCAAGTGGGTCTATACACTTCTGTATGGCCATATTAATGCACTTTGTAATATACATTGTGCATTAATTATGAGCCATACAGAAGTTATAAAACGTTTTTTACTTACCTGCTCCGTTGCTAGCGTCCTCGTTCCCATGGAGCCGACTAATTTTCGCCCTCCGATGGCCAAATTAGCCGCGCTTGCGCAGTCCGGGTCTTCTGCAGTCTTCTATGGAGCCGCTCGTGCAGAATGCTGGCTCCGTGTAGCTCCGCCCCGTCACGTGCCGATTCCAGCCAATCAGGAGGCTGGAATCGGCAATGGACCGCACAGAAGAGCTGCGGTCCACGGAGACAGAGGATCCCGGCGGCCATCTTCACCGGTAAGTATTGAAGTCACCGGAGCGCGGGGATTAAGGTAAGCGCTCCGGTAAGCTTTCCTTACGTCCCTGCATCGGGGTTGTCTCGCGCCGAACGGGGGGGGGGTTGAAAAAAAAAAAAACCCGTTTCGGCGCGGGACAACCCCTTTAATTTAGGCTTTGACAGTATGATTTTCTACTGTCAAAGTTGCATGGCACCGCCCAAAAATTGTGTTTTTGTACAATGCAACAGAAAAGAAGGCTCCGTAGGAAACCATGGGCTACAAAACCTAACAAGTCGCAGGCATATCGCCGGATCGTTAGGTTTTTGTGCCAGGTTGTTGCATGCTACAAAACATTGCATGTGTGAAGGAACCCATAGGAAAACATAGGCTTCATATTTATGCGATTTGTTGCATTGTCGCAACGCGACAAAACCACGCTACTTAGTCGCCCATGTGAAGGAGACCTAACAACAACAATGTAAGTGGCTTTGGTGCAGCAAGGCATTTTATAGAGCAGCACAACGGTAAATATCAATTCCAAAACAGGAGGTAATATAAAGAAAAAAGTGTTAAATAGAGAGGCATATTGGATATTGACATTAGATACCAGAATCCCTGTAGGAATGAATAATAGATCAGAATTGGTATTATTTAAAAATAAACTTACAAACATGCCTTTTTTCCTACAGTTTTCTGAGAATTCACACATAAAAGGATAAAGGCATAATGACATACCGTTTTGAACGACAGCTTACATACATATGTATTTATTGCAGTGTTTTGTATGTGAAAGGGTTAATTGTGAAGTTAGCTCCTCAGAGGGATGTGTTCTGAAAGTTAGAGCAAAGCAATGCACAGCTGTTAATGATTTGCAACTAATGACACAGGATGTTTTTATTTGTTTAAACCAAAGCATGCCTTGTAGCACACAGGTTGGAAAAAGGCAGCTGAGACTGCAGAAACATGTCAGCAACGTGCTAGGAAAGGCACACGTCTTTTAGGGCTTAGGCCACCTGCGCACAAGCGTTCCGGATTACGCCAGCGGATTTTCACGCACGGGAGACCTGCGTATGGCACCTAAATGTGCTTGCAGATAGGTGCGGATGCGTGAAAAATTACGCGCAGATGTGCTGTGGAAAAAAACGCGCAGAAAAACCTCCTACCACGCCTACTTCCTCTAATGTCATAGCAACCAGTGCCTTCATCCGCAGCTGCACCACGGATGTACTGCATGAAAAGATGCGTCCATTCACTTGTATTGGAGTCTCTACGCACAGAATCCGACCCAAATTAGGACATGCTGCGTTTTTTTCCTAGCGCGTGAAAATCCGTGATGCAAATCCGTCCATCTGGGGACAACTGCGAGTCCCCATAGAAGTATATTGGCTGCGGTCAGGGGCAGACAATGTGCTTAAAATACCGCGGCAGAAATTCCGCCCTTGTGCAGGCACCCTTATTCAGATGACCGTATATCAACAGGGTATTCACGCCGGCCGATATACGGCGTCTCTCTCTGCAGGGGGAGGAGGCTGGAAGAGTCAGAGGCAGTGCTCTGAGCTCCTGCCCCCTCTCCACCCCTCTACACTATTTGCAATGAGAGGGGGCGGGGCTAAGTTTCGGGAATTAGCTCTGCACCCGTCCCGCCTCTCCTCTTTGCAAATAGTGCAGAGGGGCAGAGAGGGGTGGAGAGTTGTGATTCTTCTCAGTAAGAGAAACCAGGTAATCTCGTAGATATGATACCTTTTAATTGCTAACAAAAATATATTATGTTACAGAAACCTCATGCTTTAGGCCTCATGTCCACTAGAAAAATACAATCTGCGGCAGATTTTGTGCGAATTTGCTTTAAATGGTATTTTTTTTCTTGCATGCGGATATCCCCACCTATAGATAGCAATGTGGCCGATCTGCGCGGAATCCGCACTAAGGCCTCGTGTCCACTAGCAAAATTAAACTGCGGATTCCACGGGAATCATTGGCCATCTACAGTCAATTAAATTGAATTTTGCACCCGCAGATGACATTTTAATCGATTAGCGTTTTTCATGTGCAGGAAAAAAAACGCAGCATGCTGAATTTTACCGCGGATTCCACACGGATTGGCCACATTGTTATCTATAGGTGGGGATATCCGCATGTAAAAAAAAAATACCATTTAAAGCAAATCCAAGCAGAATCTGCGTGAAAAACGCAAATCGACTAAAATGCAATCTGTGGGTTCAAAATTCAATTTTAATTGACTGCACACGGCCAATGATTCCCTATGGGCAAAATTTCACCCGCAGAATCTGCAATTCAATTTTGCTAGTGGACATGAGGCCTACTCTACTGGCCAACACAGTACCAAACTTTTTTTTTCCATTTTAACATGGGTCTCATGTTAAATATTAGAAATAAAGCCTCAAAGGAGAAATCTCGTGTAGCAGCTGGCAACTTTTTTACACATTGGATTTCTCCACACAGAGATCTCAAGGAATAGTAGTTTCCTAACACCCAGCATGATGGCGAGTAGAGAGGAGCGAGAACGCTCGGAAAAGTCAGTTACTCGAGCAAGCATCGCTCTTCTCGAATAACTGCATACTTGTCCAAGCATATGCTCGGGGGGTGGGGGGGGGGAGTGAGAGAGATCTCTCTCTCTCTCCCCCCTCCCCCCTCGTTGCCGCTCATCCCCGCCGCCCCCGAGCATATGCTCGGGCAAGTATGCAGTTACTCGGGAAGAGTGATGCTCGCTCGAGTAACTGACTTATCCGAATGTGCTTGCTCATCTCTAATGGGGAGCTTTTCATATCTTTTTTGAGATATAAAGTTCAAGTTCCTGGACCTAGTCAAGATAGCTGAATGTGGTATGATTCCTGCTTTGCTCTTGGCTTTGGACGCAGAGAAAGCTTTTGACCGGATACATTGGGCATATTTAATGGCTACCCTAGAGAAATTCAGCTTCTCAGGGCCTATCAAATTTGTCTATTCTGTCTCTGTATTCATCGCCATCCGCAAGGGTCTACTCTTCTGGATGCATTTCCCATCCATTCTAATGGCACTAGACAGGGCTGTTCTCTCTCACTCTTACTATCAATGCTGCTCATGGAACCATTAGCAGAACAGATCAGATGTAATAAAGGCAAGGAATAAAAATAGCTTCTCAAGAACACAAGATAGACCTCTACGCAAGATGATGTCATTGTGGAATTAAAAAACCCTTAGCCTCTCTAGCACAGGCCCAATCTACTCTAGCCCAGTTCGGCAAAATTTCATATTACAAAGTGAATAACACAAAATCACAAGTGCTAAATGTCGGCATAGATAGAACAACCAAGCAACATATAATTAACTCATCTCCATGTGCATAGAACGAATACTCCATACCTTATTTGTGCATTCTCAAAACAAACCCCAGATCACATATCTTTGCAAAACTTGTCTGCTGTTACTTAACTATATTCCAAAAATCTTAAATAATTTTCGTAAATATTTCATTTCTTGGGCCGGTAGAATCACAGCAGTTAGAGATGAGCGAGCGTACTCGTCCGAGCTTGATGCTCGTTCGAGTATTAGGGTGTTTGAGATGCTCGTTACTCGAGACGAGCACCACTCGATGTTCGAGTTACTTTCACTTTCATCTCTGAGACATTTGCGCGCTTTTCTGGCCAATAGAAAGACATGGAAGGCATTACAACTTCCTCCTGTGACGTTTCAGCCCTATACCACCCCCCTGCAGTGAGTGGCTGGGGAGATCAGGTGACACCAGAGTATTAAAATCTGCCCCGCCCGCGGCTCGCCACAGATGCATTCTGACATAGATCAGGGAAAGTGCTGCTGATGCTGCTGCTGCTGCTATAGGGAGAGTGTTAGGTGTTATTTTAGTCTTCAAGAACCCCAACTGTCCTTCTTAGGGCCACATCTAACTGTGTGCAGTAGTGTGGAGGCTGCTTTTTGCAGTGTTGCGCTTTTTTTTTTTGTATATCGGCCGTGCACAGCATTGCGTCCTGCAGTAATTTTACATAGTCCAGGGCCAGTAGTGGTGAGGCAGGGACAGAAGACATATTTAGTGTATATAGGTAGTGGGCCTTTCCAAAAACATTTGGGGAAAAAAAATCTATTTGGGCTGCCTGTGACCATCCTCAGTGTACTGGGTCTCTGCTGGGGGTAGTTGTCCAATTTTTTTTTTTTTTTTTTTTTGTATATCGGGCGTGCAGACCATTGCGTCCTCAGTCTGCAGTCATTGTACAGAATATAGGGGCAGTACTGGTGAGGCAGGGACAGTGGGAAAGAGATATACTGTCTATATAGGCAGTGGGCTTTTTCAAAAAAATTGGGGGAAAATACTATATTTGGGCTGCCTGTGACCGTCTTCAGTTTACTGCGTATCTGCTGGGGGTAGTAGTCCTAATTAATACGCAGCTAAGCGTTACAGCAGGCTTGCGCAAAATTGTTTCCTGGCTCTGCTGCCTCCGTTACATCACCGCCGTCATAGCGCCAGAGGGAAACAGTATACATAATATACGCTGCATACAGTATCTGTCTGGTGTTTCAGCTCACCATTTAAAAAAATTGAAGCAAAATACTTAAGGCCTACCATTGCCCTTTGGCCTCTTGACTGCTTCTGCGCTGTGAATTCCACTAGCTCAGTCATACGCACCTACGTCTCACTACAGGCGTGCGCAAAATTGTTTCCTGGCTCTGCTGTGCGTTCCGTAAGCGAAGTCAGCCTCCAACCACAGGCCAATAAGCGGCACATTTAATTACAGCGTTCTGTTTCTGCTCTACTCGTAATACACCATGCTGAGGGGTAGGCCTAGAGGACGTGGACGCGGGCGAGGACGCGGAGGCCCAAGTCAGGGTGTGGGCACAGGCCGAGCTCCTGATCCAGGTGTATCAAAGCCGACTGCTGCGGGATTAGGAGAGAGGCACGTTTCTGGTGTCCCCAGATTCATCTCACAATTAATGGGTCCACGCGGTAGACCTTTATTAGAAAATGAGCAGTGTGAGCAGGTCCTGTCGTGGATGGCAGAAAGTGCATCCAACAATCTATCGACCACCCAGACTTCTAAGCTGTCCACTGCTGCAACTCTGAATCCTCTGGCTGCTGCTCCTCCTTCCTACCAGCCTCCTCACTCCATTACAATGACACATTCTGAGGAGCAGGCAGACTCCCAGGAACTGTTCTCGGGCCCCTGCCCGGAAGGGGCAGCAATGGTTCCTCTCCCACCGGAGGAGTTTGTCGTGACCGATGCCCAACCTTTGGAAAGTTCCCGGGGTCTGGGGGATGAGGCTGGGGACTTCCGGCAACTGTCTCAAGAGCTTTCAGTGGGTGAGGAGGACGAAGACGATGAGACACAGTTGTCTATCACTCAGGTAGTAGTAACTGCAGTGAGTCCGAGGGAGGAGCGCACAGAGGATTCTGAGGAAGAGCAGGTGGACGATGAGGTGACTGACCCCACCTGGTTTGCTAAGCCTACTGAGGACAGGTCTTCAGAGGGGGAGGCAAGTGCAGCAGCAGGGCAGGTTGGAAGAGGCAGTGCGGTGGCCAGGGGTAGAGGCAGGGCCAGACCGAATAATCCACCAACTGTTTCCCAAAGCGCCCCCTCGCGCCATGCCACCCTGCAGAGGCCGAGGTGCTCAAAGGTGTGGCACTTTTTCACTGAGAGTGGAGACGACCGACGAACTGTGGTGTGCAAGATTTATCGCGCCAAGATCAGCCAGGGAGCCACCACCACCAGCCTCACCACCACCAGGATGCGCAGACATATGATGGCCAAGCACCCCACAAGGTGGGACGAAGGCCGTTCACCGCCTCCAGTTTGCACCACTGCCTCTCCCCCTGTGCCCCAACCTGCCACTGAGATCCAACCCCCCTCTCAGGACACAGGCACGACCGTCTCCCGGCCTGCACCCACACCCTCACCTCCGCTGTCCTCGGCCCCATCCAGCAATGTCTCTCAGCGCACCGTCCAGCCGTCGCTAGCGCAACTGTTTGAGCGCAAGCGCAAGTACGTCGCCACGCACCCGCACGCTCAAGCGTTAAACGTGCACATAGCCAAATTGATCAGCCTGGAGATGCTGCCGTATAGGCTTGTGGAAACGGAGGCTTTCAAAAACATGATGGCGGCGGCGGCCCCGCGCTACTCGGTTCCCAGTCGCCACTACTTTTCCCGATGTGCCGTCCCAGCCCTGCACGACCACGTCTCCCGCAACATTGTACGCGCCCTCACCAACGCGGTTACTGCCAAGGTCCACTTAACAACGGACGCGTGGACAAGCACAGGCGGGCAGGGCCACTATGTCTCCCTGACGGCACATTGGGTGAATTTAGTAGAGGCTGGGACCGAGTCAGAGCCTGGGACCGCTCACGTCCTACCCACCCCCAGAATTGCGGGCCCCAGCTTGGTGCTGGTATCTGCGGCGGTGTATGCTTCCTCCACTAAACCGCCCACCACCCTCCTCCTCCTCCTACGCAACCTCTGTCTCGCAATCAAGATGTGTCAGCAGCAGCACGTCGCCACCAGTCGGTGTCGCGCGGGGTGGCAGCACAGCGGTGGGCAAGCGCCAGCAGGCCGTGCTGAAACTACTCAGCTTAGGAGAGAAGAGGCACACGGCCCACGAACTGCTGCAGGGTCTGACAGAGCAGACCGACCGCTGGCTTTCGCCGCTCAGCCTCCAACCAGGCATGGTCGTGTTTGACAACGGCCATAACCTGGTGGCGGCTCTGCAGCCTCACGCACGTGCCATGCCTGGCCCACGTCTTTAATTTGGTGGTTCAGCGGTTTCTGAAAAGCTACCCACGCTTGTCAGACCTGCTCGGAAAGGTGCGCCGGCTCAGCGCACACTTCCGCAAGTCCAATACGGACGCTGCCACCCTGCGGACCCTGCAACATCGGTTTAATCTGCCAGTGCACCGACTGCTGTGCGACGTGCCCACACGGTGAAACGCTACGCTCCACATGTTGGCCAGGCTCTATGAGCAGCGTAGAGCTATAGTGGAATACCAACTCCAACATGGGCAGCGTAGTGGGAGTCAGCCTCCTCAATTCTTTACAGAAGAGTGGGCCTGGTTGGCAGACATCTGCCAGGTCCTTGGAAACTTTGAGGAGTCTACCCAGATGGTGAGCGGCGATGCTGCAATCATTAGTATTACCATTCCTCTGCTATGCCTCTTGAGAAGTTCCTTGCAAAGCATAAAGGCAGACGCTTTGCGCTCGGAAACGGAGGCGGGGGAATACAGTATGTCACTGGATAGTCAGAGCACCCTCATGTCTATATCTCAGCGCGTTGAGGAGGAGGAGGAGGGGGAGGAGCATGAGGAGGAGGGGGAAGAGACAGCTTGGCCCACTGCTGAGGGTACCCATGCTGCTTGCCTGTCATCCTTTCAGCGTGTATGGCCTGAGGAGGAGGAGGATCCTGAAAGTGATCTTCCTAGTGAGGACAGCCATGTGTTGCGTACAGGTACCCTGGCACACATCGCTGACTTCATGTTAGGATGCCTTTCTTGTGACCCTCGCGTTACACGCATTCTGGCCACTACGGATTACTGGGTGTACACACTGCTCGACCCACGGTATAAGGAGAACCTTTCCACTCTCATACCCGAAGAGGAAAGGGGTTCGAGAGTGATGCTATACCACAGGACCCTGGCGCACAAACTGATGGTAAAATTTCCATCCGACAGCGCTAGTGGCAGAAGGTGCAGTTCCGAGGGCCAGGTAGCAGGGGAGGCGCGGAGATCAGGCAGCATGTACAGCACAGGCAGGGGAACACTCTCCAAGGCCTTTGACAGCTTTATGGCTCCCCAGCAAGACTGTGTCACCGCTCCCTAGTCAAGGCTGAGTCCGCGGAGCACTGTAGAAGGATAGTGAGGGAGTACGTAGCCAATCGCACGACCGTCCTCCGTGATGCCTCTGCCCCCTACAACTACTGGGTGTCGAAGCTGGACACGTGGCCTGAACTCGTGCTGTATGCCCTGGAGCTGCTTGCTTGTCCTGTGGCTAGCGTCTTGTCAGAGAGGGTGTTTAGTGCGGCTGGGGGAATCATCACGGATAAGCGTACCCGCCTGTCAACCGACAGTGCCGACAGGCTTACACTCATAAAAATGAACAAAGCCTGGATTTCCCCAGACTTCTCTTCTCCACTGGCGGACAGCAGCGGTACCTAAACAATACGTAGGCTGCACCCGCGGATGGAAGCATCGTTCCCTATCACCATCAAAAACGGGGACCTTTTAGCTTCATCAATCTGTGTATTATATTCATCCTCCTCCTCCTGAAACCTCACGTAATCACGCCGAACGGGCAATTTTTCTTAGGCCCACAAGGCTCAGTCATATTACTTTAGTAAACAATGTTTATACGTTTCAATTCTCATTAAAGCCTTGAAACTTGCACCTGAACCAATTTTTATTTTAACTGGACTGCCTACAGGTCTAGTTACAAATTAAGCCACATTAACCAAAGCGATTAATGGGTTTCACCTGCCCTCTTGGTTGGGCATGGGCAATTTTTCTAAGGTACATTAGTACTGTTGGTACACCAATTTTTTTGGGCCCTCGCCTACTGTGTAATCCTAGTAATTTTTATGGGCTTCGCCTGCACTCATGGTACAGCAAGGTGTGTGGGGTTGGCCTACACTTTTGCTACATAAACATAAATGTAACTGGGCCCTTGTCTATACTGCAACTACTGAAATGTGAAATAGACTGTTATCTCCCTAAACTGCTGCAACGGGAATGTTACTGTGGCCTGTCTTGACTGCTACTACTACTGAAATGGAACTAATACTGTGCTCCCCCTATACTGCTGCTTCGGAATTGTTACTGGGGCCTGTCTGGACTGCTACTACTACTGAAATGGAACTAATACTGTGCTCCCCATATAATGCTGCTAGTGATATGTTACTGGGGCCTGTCCCTAATGCTACCGCTGAAATGTTACTAATTCTGGGCTCTACCTATACCGCTGCTAATGCCATGTCACTGGGGTGTGGAAACGGAGGCTTCCCAAAGACATGATGGTGGCGAGGCCATTTCCCACCAACGCGGTTACTGTTAAGGTGCATATAACCACAGACACGTGGAGAGGACACGTAGTGCCTCAAAAACATCCCCCTCCTCCTCCAACAATGAAAACATTCTTGGCAAATACCTTTGCATTGGTCCGTCTGGTGGCAGTCCAAGAATTTCACCTTTACCGACACAACAAGAGAGCCCCCCCCACCATCCCCCCGCCACAGCCCACTTAATCCTGGCCACATTCCGAAAACCAACTAAATAAAACCGCGCTACTAGGTCCGCAGTCGCCACCACATTCCCACCAACGCGGTTACTGTTAAGGTACATATTACCACTCTGACTGGGCCATGCACTGTGGGCCGAAGCACACCTGTATTGTATGTGACGTTAGCTCTGCTGAGCAGGGCACTGCAGTGGGATACATTTATGTACCACCGATGGGTTCCAGTGAGCCACCCATGCTGTGGGTCCACAGGGACTTCACATTAGGGATTTGTACCTGCCAATGTCTATGTATTAAAAACCCCAGTCAGACTGGGGCATGCAGTGTGGGCCGAAGACCACCTGCATTTAATCGGACGTTACCTCAGCTGTGATGGGCAATGCAATGGGATATATTTATGTACCGCCGGTGGCTTCCTGGGACCCACCCATGCTGTCGGCCACACGGAGTTGTAACTGCATGTGTCCACTTCTAAAGAACCCCAGTCTGACTGGGGCATGCAGTGTGGGCCGAAGCCCACCTGCATTAAACCTGACGTTACCTCAGCTGTGCTGGGCACTGCAATGGGATTTATTTATGTACCGCCGGTGGGTTCCAGGGAGCCACCCATGCTGTGGGTCCACAGGGACTTCACAATAGGGAGTTGTACCTGCCTGTGTCTACTTATAAAAAACCCCAGTGTGACTGGGGCATGCAGTGTGCGCCAAAGCCCACCTGCATTTAATCTGACGTTAGCTCTGCTGTCCAGGGCACTGCAATGAAATACATTTATGTACAGCCGGTGGGTTCCAGGGAGCCACCCATGCTGTGGGTGCACACGGAATTCCCATTGCGGAGTTGTACCTGCCTGTGACTATTTATAAAAAACCCCGGTCTGACTGGGGTATATAGACACCTTGACAGAATGAATAGTGTGTGGCACATGGGTTCCCCATTGCTATGCCCACGTGTGCAGCTCCTGATGGAGGTGGCACAGGATTGGATTTCTCATTGCTTCTGTACAGCATTGTGGGTTATCGCCCCGCCCCTTTTAAAGAGGGTCGCTGCCTGGCCGTGCCAACCCTCTGCAGTGTGTGCCTGCAGTTCCTCCTCAAGGCAGACGCACTTATAAATAGACATGAGGGTGGTGTGGCTATGAGGCCAGCGTGTGGCATGAGTGCAGCTGAAGGCTGGGCAGGGACACTTTGGTGTGCGCTGTGGACACTGGGTCGTGCGGGGGGGGGGGGTTGGGCAGCATTATGTCTATCCTGACAGCACACAAGGAGGCAATACCAAATTACTACCAACACATTAATGGGAGGGGTGATGGGGGACCACAGCCTGGAGGATTTTTCGCCCAAAAGGCCAGATCCCTACCAGAATGGAGATCCAAGAGATAATGCTTAGAACATGTGTGGATGCTACACCATGTTGCAGCTTTACAAATCTGCTCTGCAGAGCTTCAGCACCTTCAGCCCATGAGGAAGTGAGAGCCCTTGTAGCGTGGGCTCCTAACCCCTCAAGGGAGGCAGATCTCTGGCTTTACATGCTTCCTGAATTGATGTTTTAATGCATCTAGCAAAGGTATCTTTATACGCTGCTTTTCCCTTATTCTGACACTAAAATTGAAGGAAAAAGTTATCTGATTTTTAAAACGTTTGTTAGACCAGAAAATAAGTTAGAAAAAAGGATAAATAATTTGATCAAATTACATTGGCCCATCTACGAACGTTTCAGATGGGTCCTAATTAGAGATTAGCAAGCATACTTGATAAGGCAAACTACTCGAGCGAGTAGTGACTTATTAGAGTGCCTGCCCACTCGTCTCTAAAGATTCGGGTGCCGGCGTGGGTGACAGGCGAGTTGCGGCTGTGAGCAGGTGGGAGCTCCTCCCCGCTCTCCCCCGCCGCTCCCCGCCCCCTGCTGGCACCCGAATCTTTAGAGACGAGCGGGCAGGTACTCGAATAAGGCACTACTTGCTCGAGTAGTTTGCCTTATCGAGTATGCTCGCTCACCTCTAGTCCTAATGCTAATACCAGGTGGTTTCATCTTTACCTAGGTAACATGGGTACCTACTTCTCAGAATGCTCACCTCTTGGGACTAAGCCTATAAATAAAACCAAGGAAGGTAGGATACCATTTATATGGTCCCGTGGGAATGACAGAAGGTAAATAGGCGGTGGGCGTGCACGACCAGGTGAAGGTAGCCAAAACTTCACAATATTGCAGAAAAAAGGATAAAATAGGTCAGCACTTCCCAATAGAAATCTATAGGTGCACGTTAAACCACAGCTGCAACACACGATAGAAGCAGAAACCAAAAAACGGCAACAGTACTCATAATACATTTACTATCAGAGGTATACATACCTATAATCAATACTCTAACCACATTAAATAATGCAAGGTTCTTGGTATATTAGCGTTAGGACCCATCTGAAAGCTTGGTCAACTGGACGTTCGTAGATAAGCCAATTTAATTTGATGAAATTATATACCAAGAACCTTGCATTATTTAATGTGGTTAGAGTTTTGATTAGGTATGTATACCTCGAATAGTAAATGTATTATGAGTGCTGTTGCCGTTTTTTGGTTTCTGCTTTTATTGTATGTTGCAGCTGTGGTTTAACGTGCACCTATAGATTTCTATTGGGAAGTGCTGACCTATGTAATCCTTTTTTCTACAAATATTGTGAAGTTTTGGCTGCCTTCACCTGGTCATGCACACCCACCACCTATTTACCTTCTGTCCCTCCCACTGGACCATATAAATGATATCTTACCTTCCCTGGCTTTATTTGTAGGCTTAGTGCCTAGAGAGGAGCATTCTGAGAGGTAGGTACCTATCTTTCCCAGGTTAAGATAAAACCACTTAGTATTAGCGTTAGGACTAGAGATGAGCGGACGTACTCGGTTCGGGTGTTTTTGGACTCGAGCACCTCTTTTTCCGAGTAACTGACTACTCGGACAAAAAGATTCGGGGGGCGGCGTGGTGTAGCGTGGTGTAGCAGTGGGGAACAGTGGGGAGCTCTCTCCCCCCCACTCCCCTCTGCAACCCCCCACGCACCCCCGGCGCCCCCCGAGTCTTTTCGTCCGAGTAGTCAGTTACTCTGAAAAAGCGGTGCTTGAGTCCAAAAACACCCGAACAGAGTACGTTCGCTCATCTCTAGTTAGGACCCATCTGAAAGCTTGGTCACATGGACGTTGGTAGATGGGCCAATGTAATTTGATCAAATTATATACCAAGAACCTTGCATTATTTAATGTGGTTAGAGTATTGATTAGAAGTATGTATACCTCTGATAGTAACTGTATTATGAGTGCTGTTGCTGTTTTTTTTGGTTTCTGCTTCTACTGTAAATAAGTTAGGTCTGACGCACAATCTGTGCAAGCGCTGTTCTTTCTCATTTTAAAATCCCAACAGAAGGAAGGCAGACTTATTCCCGGTTCCATGTGGAATGTCAACACCACTTTAGGAAAAAGAGATAAATCTAAGTGCACGAATGTGCTATAGTCAAGCACCTTCTACTGAATCTGCTGTGAAATCTTTCATTTATGTCATAATCTGTGCACAGTGGTATGTCCCACTCCATCTGAATTTGATTGCTCCACCTTCCTTCTACTGAATTTGCTGTGAAATCTTTCATTTATGTCATAATCTGTGCACAATGGTATGCCCCACTTATCCATTGCTTCACTCGAATCTGAATTTGATTCCTCTGCCTTCCTTCTACTGAATCTGCTGTGAAATCTTTCATTTATGTCATAATCTGTGCGCAATGGTATGTCCCATTGCTTCATATAAACTGAATTCAATCTATTTGTTACTATATGTATTTTCCTCATCATCTCCCCCAAATAGTTTTTTCCCTCATCTTAGTGTTGCTGGGCACATTTTGTTTATTTAAGAGGGTAATACACCTCTTCTCCCCCCCCCCCCCATCTTGTTCATTAGCCATCCAAAGGTGGGTCAGCTGGTTGACTAGTGAAATGTAACAAGCCACTCCCAGGTGAAGTCCTGTAGCCAGAACTTTAAAGCTAGTTACAGCCTCAATGCCTCGCATGACGTGTCCAGCACTAAGTGTCCAGAAACAAGTGACTTATGCTGTCAAATGCTGCAGCTGTACAGCACAGTTCAACAAAGCAGGACGACAGGTAAAATCTACAACCGTCCAAAGCGTGGAGGAAAATACTCTCCTCTTTGCAGTGATCTCCATCAGTATCCTCCTTTCAAGCCTTAACACTTTCTTCCAAAGTCCAGCCCCAACACACTCCATCCACATCAGCCCCACCCTCCTCTCCTCACCCATGCATGACTCCCATGCACTTTTCAACTTCCTTAGACTCCTCTAACCCCCCATACTGTCAAGAAACACCTCAGCCACCCAGGCGCACCCCGTACTGCTCTCTACCAAAATGCCCCCGCTTGCCCCATTCAAATGCGTCATATGGAACTCTCAATCCACATGCAACAAACTCCCAACTATCCATGACCTCTTCACCACCAAATACTTTAACCTGCTCGCCCTCACGGAAACCTGGATACAGCAGTCCGATTCTACCTCCCCTGCTGCATTGTCCTATGATGGCCTGCAGTTCTCCCACACCCACAGATCGGACGACAGGCACAGCTGAGGAGTAGGCATCATTCTTCCCCTTAACTGTACCTTCCAGGTCATTCCCTCAGCTCCCTCGCTTACTTTCCAGTCCTTCGAAGTCCAGACCTTGCGACTCTTTCTCCCACTGCCCCTGTGTGTCGCAGTTATTTACTGGCCCCCAGGTCCCACCCGCCTGTTCCTAGACTACTTCACCGCCTTGCCCCCCCACTTCCTATCCTGTGAATTCCCAATCCTCATCCATGGTGATTTCAACATCCCTACTAATGACCTCAGCTCCTCATCTGCCTCCCGGCTTTTAATGCTTACCTCCTCCTCCCTTGGCTTATTACTAATCTCTGACTCCCCCACTCACAGAGATGGCAACACTCTTGATTTAGTCTTCCTCCGTCTCTGCTCTGCCTCTCATGTTACTAACTCCCCCCTTCCACTCTCAGATCACAACCTTCTCTCTTTCTCCATCAGGCACCCTAGCATCTCCCCTGACCCTCCTATCTATCGCACCTCTAGGAAACATCAGTCCATCCGCACCAAACAGTTCGCCGAGACCATTCAGTCCTTCCTGTCCCCTATCTCTCTCCTCCCCTGCCCTAACCTGGCAGCCAAACACTACCACACCACCCTCAGCCGTGCCCTGAATGAAGCGGCACTGCCCGTAACTCGAGCTGTCAAACGCAGACCACGTAACCCTGGCTCACGTAACAAACGCACTTCATCCGGCGGTGCTCTAGGTGCGGCTGTGGAGAAAGTCAAAGCTGCCCGCGGATTTCCTTCACTTCAAATTCATGCTTAAAACTTATAACCTAGCCCTTCACCATGCCAAACAAGTTTATTTCACCTCCCTTATCTCCTCACTATCCCACAACCCCTTTGAGACCTACCACTCCCTCCTCAGCCACAAAGAACAGGCCCCTGTGACAGACATGACTGCTGAAGAACTAGCTGCCTATTTCAAAGAAGAAAAAAAAATCAAATCCGAAAAGAAATCTCTGAAAACTGCATGGCTAGACCCGATCCCAGTTTCCTCAGCATTGCCTCCAGCACTTACTCACTTTCTACATTAGAACCAACGACAGAGGAAGAAGTCTCCAGGCTTCTTTCTGCTGCCCTCCCCACCACCTGCGCTAGCGACCCTCTCCCCTCTCACCAGCTCTCATTACTCACCTCACCACAATCTGCAACCTCTCCCTAACCTCTGGCACTTTCCCCATCTCATTTAAACACTCCATTATATCCCCTCTGCCTAAAAAAACAACCCTGGACCCAAATGATGCTGCCAATTACCGACCCGTCTCAAACCTCCCCTTCATCTCCAAATTACTACAATGCCTGGTCTACTCCCGCCTTACACAATTTCTCTCTGACAACTCACTCCTTGACCCCTTCCCAGTATGATTTCCGCTCTCTACACTCAACCAAAACTACCCTCACAAAAGTATCAAATGACCTGATGACGGCAAAGTCGAGAGGTGACCACTCCCTCCTTGACCTGTCTGCTGCATTTGACACTGTCGACCAGGACCTCCTTCTCACTATGCTCCGCTCTATTGGTCTAAAGGCACTGCTCTCTCCTGGTTCTTTTCCTTCCTCCCTTTTTAACGCTCCTTTCAGTGTTTTCTTTGCTGGTTCTATCTCCTCTCCACTTTCTCTTGCTGTTAGGGTATCCCAGGGCTCGGTCCTTGGTCCCCTTCTCTTCTCTATACTGCCCCAATTGGACAAACCATCCACAAATTCAGCCTCCAATACCATCTGTATGCCGACGACACCCAACTATACACCACCTCTCGTGAGATCTCTGAACAAATTCCTCCAAAATATCACCGACTGTCTGTCCGCTGTTTCTCACATTATGTCCTCCCTTTTTCTCAAACTCTCTAAAACTGACCTCCTCGCCTTTCTGCCTTCTAACCTCCTCTAACCTCCCCCCTCAACATCTCTACTCCAGTGTCTGGCACCATCATACCCCCAGACAGCAGGCCCGCTGCCTTGGGGTCACACTGGATTCTGACCTCTCCTTTACCCCCCATATCCAATCTCTGGCCTAAACATGCCACATGCACCTCAGAAATATTGCTATAATATGTCCGTTCTTCACCACAGACACGCTAAAGACACTCGTGCTTGCAGTTATCCACTCCCGACTTGACTACTGCAACTCGCTACTCATGGGCCTCCCCTGCACTAGACTCGCTCCACTCCAATCCATACTAAATGCGGCAGCTAGGCTAATTTTTCTATCCAGCCGTTATTCAGACGCCTCTGCACTATGCTAGTCGCTGCATTGGCTGCCCATCCACTGCAGAACTAAATTTAAACTCCTCTACCTCACCCACAAAGCTCTGCATGGCACTGCACCACCATACATCGCCTCCCTCCTGTCAGTACACCACCCAGCCCGCTCACTCCCATCAGCTAACATACTCAGACTAAACATGCCGGTAATACCAACCTCACATGCTCGCCTCCAGGACTTTACCAGAGCAGCACCCATCCTCTGGAATGCTCTACCCCAAGGCATCCGGACAATTCCTGATGCACGAAATTTCAGACGTGCCTTAAAAACACACCTCTTCAGGGAAGCATACCAAATCCCCTGACATAGTCCCTGACCTTTCCCTATGGCTCCCCACACCTTCCACCCTGCCTATCGCATACGACCTCTACCCCTGCACCTCCTTACCGTCCCACCCCGTTTGCCTTCTAATAACTGACTTCCACATGAAATTCTCTATTGCCTTTGTTCCCCATGCCTCGCTCCTCCCCACCCCACCCCCTTGCACCTCCTGTACCACCCCCACCCTATTTGTTTCAAACTGAATGTACCTCACATTGAAATTGTTGTATTTGTTTTGCATATATCCCATGCCTGAAAGCGCTGCGGAATAAGTTGGCGTTATATAAATAAAGATTATTATTATAAGTAGGACTCTCTACAGGGTAATTCCTATATTTGACCAATCCGTCCAGTGGTTGTAATCTAATATATATAAGCCTACAGGCTTTTTTCTGCACCACACTTTGAGCCCTTTGCTTGACCTTAGATGGATGATTTAGATGTCATTAGATTAGTGACACCCTCACTGCTGCCGTAAAATCATAAAATTTGATTTTGGTACATTGAGTGTCCTGTGTGGGCAGCCCAAAGTTCCTATGTTAAGACTATGGGCGCGCGCTGCTAAGGAGAGTGAACCGTTGCTAAACAGCGCGAGCAGTGAGAGGACAAGCGGTTAGCAGTAGAGGGCAAGCGATGCAGAGGGGTGAGCGGTATAGAGAGGTGAGAAGTAGACAGCGTGAGTAGTACACAGGGCTAGTACAGAGAACAAGCAGTGCAGAGGGCAGAGAGGTGAGCAGCATAGGCATAACTTCAGGGGTCACAATGGCGACCGGTCTCCTGCGCTGAGGGGGCCCAGAGGCTGCCCTCCGCCAAATGCATATGCACATTTAGTGCATTACAGGCTGGTCACTCTGTCTGCAGCACCACACCAATCGCGTGGCTGGCTGTGCGTTCAGCCTGAGAGGAAGCCGAGAAGAGGAGGAAGGAGGCAGCTGAACAGCCCGGCAGAGAGTTGAGCACAGTGATGATATCATGCTGTCCATGCCTCCTGCTGTAAGGTGGCTGCTGTGCCCATCCTGCTGCTGTCACATGGAGAAGTGTTCTGGGCCCCGGGGTATGTTTATATGTATGTATGTGTATACGTATATATGTATGTATATATGAGGGGAGGAGAGGGGTGGGTGAAGAGGGGAGGAGAGGGGTGGGTGAAGAGGGGTGGGTAAGGAGGGGAGGTGAGAATAGGGGCCGGGAGAAGGGAGGTGAGGGGGGGAGCTCTGCTATGCGCAGCTGAACACACTCAGCTCTGCTATTCGCAGCTGAACATACTCAGCTCTGGTACACGTAAGCATATAGAGGTCTACAGCTCTGCGACTTTACTTTCTCTCTGAAGTAGATGCAATCTGTAGAGTACACCAGTAATACAAGATATTACCGCACAATACACGAATATACTGGGTGCTCAACACTAACATATACTATAGTAAGTGGTATAATATACCGACATGTAATATACACTAATTGACTGTTGCCATGTTCCCAAAACGTGGAACACCAAGCCATGCACGGTGAACAGTTCAAGCTGAATCCTCACTCGACAGTTCTTAAAACATTTCCAACCATCTTTCCAAACATTTTATGTTCGCGTAGCGAACATTGTGTCAATCTAGTAGCTATTAGCACGCTCGGATACAGCAGTTACTCGAGCAAGCATCGCTCTTCTCGAGTAACTGCTTACTGGTCTGAGCGTGCTCCGGAGGGCGGCGGGGGTGAGCGGTGGTGGACTGCGGGGGAGAGAGATCGGACCAGTAAGCAGTTACTCGAGAAGAGCGATGTTCGCTCGAGTAACTGCTGTAGCCGAGCGTGTGCGCTTATCTCTAGTACCTATCAATAAGGCTACTTTGATGGATAGGTTTTTAAGCAAAACCAAATGTATGGGTCTCAAAGAGGTTCGCAGAGGCTAACACTAAATTAAGATCCCAAATCTTGTTAGGTCTTGGCTGTCTGAGATCATCTGCTCTGCACCATCTGCTCTGCACCAGTAGCAGAATTTTCTCCATACCCTAGAGTATATATTGGAGGTATAGTTCTTTTAACTCTTAAGAGAGTGTGAATTACCTTGGACAATAGTCCTTGGTCCCCCAATCTCTGCTGCTCCGTAGCTAGGCTGTCAGCTTCATGCTGAGGGTCTCCTGGCAGAACAATGGACCTTGGGACAGAAGTCCTTGCCTGAGGGCAGTGGAATCGGTCTCTGTATCGCCCATAAAAGCCAACAACAGGAATCAGGGCCTTTTGGCCATGATGGGCAATGAATACAACCCCGGCCCGGCAGTTCTGGATTTTATGCCAGGGGATTGTCTGCTGGATTTAAGGAGAAAAATTTCTGCTTTTCGATTTTGTCTTTGATGCAAGAGGTCTGTCTGGGGGTAACCCCATTGAAACGTCAGTAGATTGAATATGTCTAATTTTAGGGACCATTCCCCTGGATCTAACCTTCCCTGACTCAGAAAATCTGCAATAATATTTTGGGAGCCTTTTAGGTGAAAAACCAATAAGGACTTTATCTAGTTCTCCACCCAGGAGAAAATTATTTTGATAGACGTTTGAAGATGGAGTGTCTGGTGCCAAATAGAGACAATGTTGACAGACAATATTTTCTTTGTTTCCTACGAATTATATCTTCAGCTTGAATTGACATTTCCCAAACTGCTCTGAACTCTGTATAGCTCAAGGATTTAGAACAGACATAAGTCGGACAGGAACCCTACTGTTCCCCGTCTGTCACCTGTGCAATTTAAGCTTTTGTCTAAAAACGATTGCCCTCTATGTCCTGTTGGCAGGATTTCCTGCTGGAGGGACCTAGAGTGTAACCCATCTGCAGACAAGTGGTCCTATGACCGAACACCCTCATTTTGTTTGAGGAAAAAGGAATCACCCTTTGTGGAGTCAAGAAATACCCCTTTTTGGGTGTCTGGGTTTAGGCTAGAAATAAATGATTTTAAACTCATTTTAACCGCAAATCTATTTTTGGTACGCTGGGTGGATGGGGAATATGCAGTATGCGTTTTTGAGTTCAATTTGCAAATGATGCTGCCCTGATTAACCTGGGGAATCGTAGACCTAATAGTCTTCATTTTAGACTAAATTCAGAAATGCACTGTTTAAGAGACTTTAAGTATAGTTAGAAAGGAACCGTTAGGTTAGTAGCCCAAGCAAAGATGAGTAACCGCTCCAAATGTATTCAGTCTGAACTTCCTGCCCCAAACTCTATTGGAGAAGAGGGGACTGGGTCTGGGATAACTATAACCCTTTCAGGAAAAAAAGGCAAAAATTCTATTTTGAATCACAGAAATACAGTTGAACTGGGGCAAAGATAGGCTATTACGCTAGTTAACTTTTGGTTGGTTCATCTACCCATTTTGCCCTTGCCTGCGTTTTAAAAAAAAAAATAGATTTTGTTAATTTTTATTTTTTATAATTTCTCCCCCTGAGACGGGAATGGAGCATAGCTTATTTTTTTAGGCGTTGTCTTAGGCCATAGGGCATGCCTTGCATAGTTTTTAAACGGTGCATTTTTTGGCTGAAAGTGTAGAGCTCTGCTGCGGTACTTGCCGGCTTCAGATGGTTTCTTAGCTATGAGAGCCATAGGCACATTGAGCGTGCCACCGATGTGGCTGCGATAATTGTTTCTGAAGACTACATGCAATCTCATATGATTTGGTGGTCGCTTGTAAATCAATTTTAGGTACTTCACTCCAGAGTTCAAAGTTTTACCCTCTATGGAAGATAGCCAGCCTTTTTACAAAGTTGCTCCTTTTTGCTTCATCTGTTGGATTTAAAGTTTTGTCCTTGCTCAGCCTTGCACCTGTGACTTTAGTATCACAGATATCAGTTCTACTAGCTGGATCTTTATACATTATATAAAGAGCATGGAACTGTTGAGCTAAATTTAGGATCTCCTGTTTACTAGACATGCGTTTTAATCCAGCTAAGGTATAGCGCCACATTCCCTCAGGGTGCCAGAAGGAAGGAACCAGTTAGGGTTAGAGACTGGATCCCTGACCATCTGGTGGAGATTACTCATCAAAGATTCCAGCTCCACCCTGATTAGCCTTCCCCAAGCCTTGGCTATGGATTTTCGTTCTGCATTAACAAGAAAATGCCATTATACCAAACATATACTACGGTATGCGTTTTTGTTCCAGTGAACTACTCACCAGGCTTTGGCTATGGAGTTTCATCCTGCAATAACAGATGAATGCCATTATACCAAACATATACTATGAGCTTTTGCTCAAGTAAACTGCTCTCCAGGCCTTGTCTATGTAGTTTTAATCTGCATTAACAAGAGAATGACATTATACCAAACATATACTATGAGCTTTTGTTCTAGAGAACTACTTACCAGGCCTTGGCTATGGAGTTTCATCCTGCATTAACAGGTGAGTGTCATTATACCAAACATATTTTATGAGTTTCTGTTCAAGTAAACTACTGACCAGGTCTTGGCTATTGAGTTGCCATTATACCACACACAGGCAATGAGCTTTTTGTCCAAGTGGACTACTCACGGTTTGCAGATTTCCCCTGCCACCATCATGCTATCCATAGCGTTAGGAGGAGACTCTGAGCTGTAATTCCACAGAAGCTCTCAGAGAATCACAGAAGGGATTCAAACCTGCCACCTCCCCTCATAGTCTCGCAGAAGAGGCTCTTTGGGGTAGTGGACCCATCATCTAGGACCCATCCACTAGACGCCAGCCCCTCTGAAGGGATGCAAAGCATTTGCAGAGGGGTAGTGATCCAAAGACAGTCTCTGCTCTCCTGAATGGGTATCCGGACTGAATGAGCTTGTACCCCGCTGGGTGCTCAGCCTGGACCCTTCTGCAGGGATGCCACAGCATTTGCTGAGGGAAGTAATCCATAGAACGCCTCTGCTCTCCTGAGCAGGTACTGGCCCAAACTTCCGCGGTAAGCGCTTCCTTCGGTATGCATGTAGAACTCCCTCTGTATCCCGCTGGGACAGGGAGAACACAGGAGATGGATGGTGTGAGGTGACTATCAGAACTCTCTTCTTCCTGTCCCAACAAGCTCGGGGGGGGCAACCTCTATGTGTGATGTTAGGATGGACGTAATGGTAAAGTAACTTTCATTTTGAAAAAAGTCTGCTTTTGAGGTCAGGACATTAATTAAAAATATATGATTTTGAATTTCTAATGTTTCGAGGACATATACAGTGAGAAAATAAATTGTCATTATAAAATGCAGAGTATGTCCATACAGTTCAAAACTACTGAAAATGTCAGGTTCTTTTCATTAATCCCTTCCAGTGGCTCCCTTTGCTCATCTCAAGGAGGAGCACAGTAGTGTCAAATTCCTATTGCAAGTTCCAAAGTATGGTCAGTATGGTTGGGAGCTAATTGAAGACTTCAAGATGGTTGCTTTCCTAATGGGTCTTCAAGGTGGTTTCACAAAGTTTCCTTGCTATCTTTGTCTTTGGGGTAGCAGAGCCAAAACTGAACACCATCATCAACGAGACTGGCCTGAACGTATTGACTTCACTGTTGGACGAAGCAACGTCAAGTGGAACCTATAGTAGATCTTAAGATGATTCTGATGCCACCTCTACACGTCCAACTCAGAATTAGGAAACAGTTTGTCACAGCTCTAGATAAAGAATCTACAGCAATAAAACATCTACTAAATTTCTTCCCGAAGCTGACTGAGGCCAAGGTAAAAGCTGGCATCTTTGCGGGACCACAAATCAAGAGGATCATAAAATGTCCAAAATTGTCTGCTCAGAGCAGAAAGCAGCTTTGAACAGTTGATGGAACAGAGAAATACCACGCTATGGGCTGCAGGATGTCGCTCAAGGTTCTTATCCTGGATTCTCATCTACATAAATGGAGAAAGGTTCCACCAAGATATACAGCAGTTTGAGCATCGCTATTAAAGACAATACAATGCAAATATGATGGGCGACTACATCTGGGGGCTGGTACATGAAAGTGACCAAGTACACAACCGTCAATTAAAAAGAACCAGACATTTTAATTAATTTTGAACTGTATGGACATACTATGCATTGTATAATGACTTTGGCTCATGATTGTAAGTAATTCCTTACTGTGTATGTCCTTAAAACATTCAAAATGATATATTTTTAATTATCGAAGTCCTGACCACAAAATCAAACTTTTTTTGAAATGAAACTTAATTTTCATGATATTTTATAATTAGCTAACAGGAACAAATAAACTTTTCTTAGACACAAATATTGTGTTGCCTAGTATAATTAAACTGTCCACCCAGCAGGCAGAAATGGTACAACCTGTAGCAAATGCATCATGGAATTGAGTGGTAGCAAAATTTTCACCATCCAAATTTGTGCTGCTACAATACACAGAGGAGATCTCCAGAGTGTGAAAGGCGGTCAAGTTGAGGGGGAAAGGCTGGAAAGTTTAAGAAAATATGTGTGTCTGAATGCTGATCAGGTAATGCTACCATAATTCAGAGGCAGATATTTTCCATTTGCACTATCTTTCGCAGCTCTGTATAGCACCTCAGTTTTGATGCTACCAGGTTTTGCTATAGGCAAGTATCATGTGAGGGATTAGAGTTCCCAAGATGATTGATTTATTTATTTATTTATTTATTTTTAATAGGAACATTTACTAAAATATGATGAATGGAAACATGAGCATACCAATACAACACAATAAATAGAAAGTGGACATTAGAATGTATTAAACATTAAAGCATTGTATCCAGAATTACAGAAACACTCTCAATTTATAATCCATATCTCTTGGCATGTGTGTAACCCCATAAAATCTGAGAGAAAGAGGAGCAGGGACCAACAGATAACACGAGCGGCACACGGCTGAATACAAAGCAGTGCTAGAGGCATTTCAGGTACAGACTGGACATTCCTCACCAAACATCCTGCAGCTAAAACCATTTACACACAATTTTTAAAATATTGGAAAACACTTTAAATCCCAAATCTAAATCCCATTGAGATAACCTAGGTTAAACATACAGATTTCTGTGCCATCTGACCGATCTTACAGTTGATAAAACTGGTCCGAGTTGGCTGTTTACACCCAAAAAAAGCATAATCAGCTACACTTGTCCATCTTCCTAAAAAGACAGAAATGGACAGAAACCTTGTGAAACAAAAGTGGACTGTGCTTCCAGGTTTTGTCTCAATGCTTTTTTTCTGCACCCTGTGAGCAGGGAGTGTGAATTAGCTTTCAATAGAAGCAATTCTCATCTTGAAGGGGTTATCCCAATATTACCTTTTATAACCCATCCACAGGATAAGTGATAAAACTCATTCTAGAGGAGTATCACGGCTGAGACTCCTGCCGATCTCCTCCATGCTGCATACTCATTGCACAACCCACAGTGAGGAAGATCTTGACTGGCGTGGCGGCCGAGTGTTAGCACTGCCATTCCATTCATCTTCAATGGTAATGCTGGAGATAGTCAAGTGCTTGTACTTTGCCATCTCCATTAGCCTCACTGCAGCGAAAAGAGAAGGACCGTGTATGCTCATTTAACCTGTGGACAGATAATAAAAGTCAATTTTGAGATCCCTGTAAGCCATCTGTTGTGATCAGTGTTTTCAGCTGTCCATATATTCTGTAAAAAAGAAAAAATTACGCAGCTGTAATTTTTTTGGAAGCAGGAACTTGTACAGAACATTATGATTATAATTATTTTAGAGATCACAGTAAATGATACTTATGTGGTCGTATTAATATTTTTACTTGTACACATATTACTTACTAGATGATATACCTGGCTTCGCCCAAGTTAATTTGGTAGAGGTGATTACCTGTTGTTTGCATGGAACATCTTATTAAGTCGTGGTTACTTCAGAGGAACCGAGAAATGAAATATGTATAGACAGGGGAGCGTTAGATTCTCCTCAGACTGCAAGTACCGATGTCCCTCTGCAGAATGTGCCACCCCTCCCACTCACCTCACTTTTTACTCTTAAATTTAACACTCCTGGGGCGTGGCTTGACGAGGCACCGGAACGGCAGCAAACTTTTAGGCTCCGTTCGGCTGAGGCACTTATAGCGACTATAAACACTCACCGGAGATCTCACTGCTCCTCAAAAGCTGCAGGAAGGTCTCAAGACTCCAGCGATGACCAGGAGGAGAGCTTCTAAACAAGCCCCGGTGAGACTGGAGTCTTTTTTTGCGGCCCCGCTCCAGTAATGGCCGCCGAGGAGACCCTGAACCCTGCACTGTCAGAGCCGGAGCTGAGAGAGAGCAGCGGAGCTGCAGCAGAAGACGAGGTGGTAGGGAGAGACCTGCAAACGGCAGAAAAACCAAGCGACAGCTCCCAGCAAAGCATCAGACCTGCTGATAATATAAGGTCAGTGCAGAAGGGGAAAAACAACCCAGAAATGTCCCCATCTAAAATGGCGTCGGCCATGCTGCTACCTAAGAGCAGATCTCCCACTAGCAGCCCTGCAAAGCAGAAACAAAAAATGTCTGTTGAAGCTGAGGGAGAGGATGATATGGCCACTGCTAATGATAACACAGGAGAAGGAGGGTTAATTAACCTTTCTGCAACCAACAGGCCAGTTACAGAAATTTATATCAAAGAGGCGATTATGGCCCTTAGAGACAGAATACAGACCGACATGCTTTTGTTAACTTCTAAAGTCAACTCCTCAGTTCAAGATATTAATAACAAAATAGAAAAAAACGAAAAGAAAATGGAGGAGATTGTTGTCTCACATAATTCCTTAATTGACGCGCATTACGAGCTAGAAGATAAAGTAAACAAGCTTCAGCTCAAGTTGACGGACTTGGAAGATCGTAATAGGCGCAATAATGTTAAGAGGAATACCAGAAAAAGTACCAAACGTAGAAATACCGAATTACATCCTGCGCTTCATGCAGGCTCTTCTCCCTAACATACCAGAACAAGAACTAAAAATTGATAGGGCCCACAGATTGCCGCGTCCGAAATTCCTGGATGAAAATATTCCCAGAGACGTAATAGCCCGCATTCATTATTTCAAAACAAAAGAAGTACTTATGAATGCGGCGATAAAAATTTAACCATTTCCGCATCCGTACTCCGAATTGCGAATCTTCATAGACCTATCGCAAGCAACATTAGAAGCGAGAAGAAGTTATGCAAAAATAACTTCCGCCATGAGGAGAGCAAATATACCCTACAAGTGGGGTTTCCCAACCAAAATCATAGCAAACAAAGATGGTAAACACCACATCTTCCTTAACCCTAAAGCTGCCATCGAAGCATTAACATCCTGGGGAATAACCCTCCAAGCATCACCACACCCACAGCCTAAACGGGATCCTAGGGTTCGTCACCAAACCAACAAACAAGATTCCTGCGTTCCGAAATGAACTTAAGTAATCTCCGGTGATTACAACTTACTACTTATTGTAGTGCCTGCCCACTGAAGCTGGACTTTCACCCGCACGAAACATGCAAGTTCAATCTTGCCTCAGTTTGTTTAAACTCTTTCACTTCTGTGTCTTCCATGTTACGATCTATAGCCACACTCTGTGGCTGCTCAGCAGAGCATCTGACAGGAAGGACTTTTTCTTGTTTTTCCGTTTTGTTTTTACAGGCATCTTCATATTCTTGGATCTCCCACGTCTAAAATATTTTCTTCAGATACCAACGCCATGGCTGTGAAGTTTCTATCATTAAATGTCAACGGCCTGAATTCGCCCTTCAAAAGAAGAAGTGCTTGGAAGGAGGCGTCCATCTGCGGGGCGGAAGTAGTATGTATGCAAGACACACACCTGGTAGATAGCGATTGTAACAGAATGTCACATAGATCCTATCCACAAATTGTTTTTGCATGTGCAAAGAAAAAACATGCTGAAGTGATGATAGCGTTTAAAGAGAGCACACCGTTCACCATAGAAAAACAAATCTGTGACCCAAGGGGACGATTTATAATTTTAATTGGCACCCTAAAAAAACAAAAAATGACCCTAGTCAATACATATGTACCCAATACAAGACAAATAAATTTCCTTAATAAACTAATGAAAAAAATAAATAGAAATGCACAAGGGCCAATATTAATGCTTGGAGATTTCAACTTAATCCCAGATAAAGATATAGACACCACCAACCCTACACTCAAAAGAAATGCCAAATTGAACAATTGGCTACATAGAAATGCCCTATATGATTCATTCAGATGCATTAATGCCTCCGCGAGGGAATACTCGTAATACTCGTCGAGGCATAGAACCTTTTCTAGAATAGATCTGTGCCTAGCAGAGAAATCATTTCTTACATCAATTTCAAAGGTAGAAATTGGTACCGCCACGTGGACCGACCACGCCCTACTAACTATACAACTAAATATAAACTACCCTAACAAACCCAACAAAACATGGAGAAACAACACATATTTAATTACTATTCCGAAGTATAAAAAAGAAATTCAAGAAGCTATATTGGAATATTTTAAATATAATGACACCCCGCAGGTGGACCCAACAATTCTATGGAACGCGCATAAGGCGTTTGTGAGAGGCATTTTGATAAAATTGGGGTCAAAATACAAAAAAGATAAATAAAAAAAAATAGATGACCTACTCACAAACTTATGCCTCAAAGAAAAAGAACTCCAAACCAACCCATCAAAAAAAGCACATGAGGACATGCATAAAATTAGATTAGACCTTCGTAAAAATCTGCTGGGCGACTTTGAAAAAGAGGTAAACGCTCAAAGAGCGAATGTATATACGTCAATAAATAGACCCTCAAGATGGATGGCCAATTTGTTGAAGAAAAAAACTATAAAAGCTAATATTCCATACATTTGGAGCCATCAAAACAAAAAAATTAAAATAACACATCCAACACAAATAGCGAATTCCTTCTCGTCTTACTACAGCAGCTTATACAATTTAAAAAACGATACACAAATGGAACAACCGAATGGCACCTCAATCCAAAACTTTCTCCAATTAGTTAATCTACCATCTCTAAACCAAAACCAAGCAAAAATGATTGATGAACCAATCTCTGTTACCGAAGTATCCAAAACCCTAATTTCACTGAAAAACAACAAAGCACCTGGCCCGGATGGTTATTCTGCGGAATATTATAAAAATTTCTCATAGCCACTACTAACGTATATGACGGGCATGTTCAATTCCGCCATGCAGAGAGGTAGCTTCCCCCAAGAGATGCTGCAGGCTACGATTGTAGTGTTACCAAAACCCGGAAAGGAACCAAATTCCCCAATGAATTTTAGACCCATATCATTACTAAACACTGATATCAAGATTTATGCTAAGACTCTTGCACAACGAATTCTCAAAGTCCTCCCAAATATAATTCATTCGGATCAGATGGGATTCGTGAGGGGGAGACAGGCCTCGGACAGCACCCGAAAAATTTTAAATTTATTACATCTGATAGAAAAAACACAGACTCCAACTATTATGCTAACATTAGATGCCGAAAAGGCTTTTGATAGGGTCCATTGGGGGTATATTTTCAAAACGTTGGAGAAATTCGGATTTGGGGGAAAAAACCATACGTGCTGTGCAGGCTCTATACTCCTCCCCAACTGCAAGAGTACTGGTGGACGGTGTGCTATCGGATTCACTGTTAATAACTAACGGTACAAGACAAGGGTGTCCGCTGTCCCCGTTATTGTATGTAATGGCTATAGAGCCACTGGCGGAGCTGATTCGTATGGATCCAGGTGTGAGGGGTGTTCCGGTGAACCACAGGCAGTACAAATTGGGATTGTTTGCAGATGATGTAATACTTACATTGACTCATCCCTTGGAATCACTAAGGTCTGCCTGTGCGATACTGGAGCACTTCGGTAAAGTCTCTATGTATAGGCTAAATGTAGATAAGTCACTTATTCTAGGTATGAATATGCCAAGAAATCTGAGGGAAGAAATCCAAGCGGAGTTCCCTTTTGTGTGGAGGGAAAAGAACATCCCATACTTGGGTATAGCCTTGACACCACTAATTAAAAATATAGAAAACGAAAACTACCCCAAACTACTAAACACAATACAAAAAGAAATAGACAACTTAGCTAAATTAAACCTAACTTGGTTTGGGAAAATCATGGCCTACAAGATGAAGATTTTACCATTAATACTATATTACTTTAGGGTATTGCCGATTCATATATCCAATCCCACCTTAAGCAAACTCCAGAAACAATTGAACACGTTCATATGGAGCGGAAAGAAACCCCGCATAGCCCTATCTGTTTTGTCCTTGCACAGAAGAAATGGAGGCGCAGACATACCCAATATAAATGCATACTATAAAGCCATTATATTAAATCAAAATAAACAGCTGTTACCCAGTGATAGTGACTTGGGATGGCCCACTATGGAGAGAAGCTTTTTAAGGAACATTTCAGGCCAGGCAATAATGTATGCAACCTCAGCTGAAAAGTATCTATACCCAAAAAAATTGAAACTACAATTATCTGAGGTACCCGCAACGTTGCGGGCCTCAATTGATCTATGGGGAGAACTTTCAGAAAAAACTAAAGCAGAGGCTAACAAGAAAAAACCTCCATTACCTATAGAGATATTAAATCTATACTTGCTGGACATGGACATGAGGCCTTGGATAGATAGAGGAATTAAACGGATAGAAGACCTCGTAGTCTCAAAAAACATTAAGGACTTCAATGAACTACAGCTTAGATATAATCTCCCAACGTGTGAAATTTTCAACTACTTAAGGATCAGTTCTTTCTTAAAAGATACATCTATACTAGAGATGAGCGAACGTACTCGTCCGAGCTTGATGCTCGGGCGAATATTAGCGTGTTCGGGATGCTCGTCACTCTTAACGAGTACCACGCGATGTTCGGGTTACTTTCAGTTTCCTCTCTGAGACGTTAGCGCGCTTTTCTGGCCAATTGAAAGACAGGGAAGGCATTGCAACTTCCCCCTGTGACGTTCAAGCCCTATACCACCCCCCTGCTGTGAGTGGCTGGGGAGATCAGATGTCACCCGAGTATAAAAGTCGGCCCCTCCCGCAGCTCGCCTCAGATGCCTTGTGAGTTAGCTGAGGGACAGTGCTGCTGGTGCCGGAGCTGCTGTAGGGAGAGTGTTAGTAATGAGTGTAGGCTTCAAGAACCCCAACGGTCCTTCTTAGGGCCACATCTATCCGTGTGGAGGCTGCTGTTAGCAGTGTTGCCCATTTTTTTTTTTCAAAATCGGCTGTGCAGAGCATTGCGCCCTGCAGTAATACTACAGGGACAGAATTGTGTAGGCAGGGCCAGAAGACATATATTATTGATTGAATATACGCAGTGGGCCTTTTCTTTAACCAAAAAAGGGAAACATTCTATTTGGCCTGCCTCTGACAGTCCTCAGCGTTCTGGGTACGTGTGTGGTGGGTGCAGAACGTAAACAGAAATCATACGCAGCCAGCTACGTTTAACAGCAGGCTTGCGCCAATTTCTTTCCTGCCTGGGAAAAATCACCGCTCTGCTGCAGTTAATAACTCTGCAACCCTGCAGTTCTGTGACACATTTGCAGGGCCAGAAGACATATATTATTGATTGAATATACGCAGTGGGCCTTTTCTTTACCAAAAAAAGGGAAACATTCCAGTTGGCCTGCCTCTGACAGTCCTCAGCGTTCTGGGTACGTGTGTGGTGGGTGCAGAACGTAAACAGAAATCATACGCAGCCAGCTACGTTTAACAGCAGGCTTGCGCCAATTTCTTTCCTGCCTGGGAAATCAAATCACTGGTAATACAGCATGCTGAGGGGTAGGGGTAGGCCTAGAGGACATGGACGCGGAGGGCCAAGTGAGGGTGTGGGTACAGGCCGAACTCCTGATCCAGGTGTATCGCAGCCGACTGCTGCGCGATTACGAGAGAGGCACGTTTCTGGCGTCCCCACATTCATCGCACAATTAATGGGTCCACGCGGGAGACCTTTATTAGAAAATGAGCAGTGTGAGCAGGTCCTGTCGTGGATGGCAGAAAGTGCTTCGAGCAACCTATCGTCCACCCACAGTTCTGCGCCGTCCACTGCTGCAAATCCGAATCCTCTGTCTGCTGCTCCTCCTTCCTCCCAGCCTCCTCACTCCACTACAATGACACATGCTCAGGAGCGGGAAGACTCCCAGGAACTGTTCTCGGGCCCCTGCTCAGATTGGGCAGCAGTGGTTCCTCTCCCACCAGAGGAGTTTATCGTGACTGATGCCCAACCATTGCAAAGTTCCCGGGGTCCGGGGGATGAGGCTGGGGACTTCCGGCAACTGTCTCAAGACCTTTCAGTGGGTGAGGAGGCCGATGATGATGAGACACAGTTGTCTATGAGTGAGGTAGTAGTAAGGGCAATAAGTCCGAGCACCGAGGATTCTGAGGAAGAGCAGCAGGACAATGAGGTGACTGACCCCACCTGGTTTGCTATGCCTACTGAGGACAGGTCTTCAGAGGGGGAGGCAAGGGCAGCAGCAGGGCAGGTTGCAAGAGGCAGTGCGGTGGCCAGGGGTAGAGGCAGGGCCAGACCGAATAATCCACCAACTGTTTCCCAAAGCGCCCCCTCGCGCCATGCCACCCTGCAGAGGCCGAGGTGCTCAAAGGTCTGGCAGTTTTTCACTGAGAGTGCAGACGACCGACGAACAGTGGTGTGCAACCTTTGTCGCGCCAAGATCAGCCGGGGAGCCACCACCACCAGCATGCGCAGACATATGATGGCCAAGCACCCCACAAGGTGGGACGAAGGCCGTTCACCACCTCCGGTTTGCACCGCTGCCTCTCCCCCTGTGCCCCAACCTGCCACTGAGATCCAACCCCGCTCTGAGGACACAGGCACTACCGTCTCCTGGCCTGCACCCACACCCTCACCTCCGCTGTCCTCGGCCCCATCCAGCAATGTCTCGCACCGCACCGTCCAGCCGTCGCTAGCGCAAGTGTTTGAGCGCAAGCGCAAGTACGCCGCCACGCACCCGCACGCTCAAGCGTTAACTGTCCACATAGCCAAATTTATCAGCCTGGAGATGCTGCCGTATAGGGTTGTGGAAACGGAGTCCTTCAAAAGTATGATGGCGGCGGCGGCCCCGCGCTACTCAGTTCCCAGTCGCCACTACTTTTCCCGATGTGCCGTCCCAGCCCTGCACGACCACGTCTCCCGCAACATTGTACGCGCCCTCACCAACGCGGTTACTGCCAAGGTCCACTTAACAACGGACACGTGGACAAGCACAGGCGGGCAGGGCCACTACATCTCCCTGACGGCACATTGGGTGAATTTAGTGGAGGCTGGGACAGAGTCAGAGCCTGGGACCGCTCACGTCCTACCCACCCCCAGAATTGCGGGCCCCAGCTCGGTGGTGGTATCTGCGGCGGTGTATGCTTCCTCCACTAAACCACCCTCCTCCTCCTCCAACGCAACCTCTGTCTCGCAATCAAGATGTGTCAGCAGCAGCAGCGCGTCGCCAGCAGTCGGTGTCGCGCGTCGTGGCAGCACAGCGGTGGCCAAGAGTCAGCAGGCCGTGCTGAAACTACTCAGCTTAGGAGATAAGAGGCACACGGCCCACGAAATGCTGCAGGGTCTGACAGAGCAGACCGACCGCTGGCTTGCGCCGCTGAGCCTCCAACCGGGCATGGTCGTGTGTGACAACAGCCGTAACCTGGTGGCGGCTCTGCAGCTCGGCAGCCTCACGCACGTGCCATGCCTGGCCCACGTCTTTAATTTGGTGGTTCAGCGCTTTCTGAAAAGCTACCCACGCTTGTCAGACCTGCTCGGAAAGGTGCGCCGGCTCTGCGCACATTTCCGCAAGTCCCACACGGACGCTGCCACCCTGTGGACCCTGCAACATCGGTTTAATCTGCCAGTGCACCGACTGCTGTGCGACGTGCCCACACGGTGGAACTCTACGCTCCACATGTTGGCCAGGCTCTATGAGCAGCGTAGAGCTATAGTGGAATACCAACTCCAACATGGGCGGCGCAGTGGGAGTCAGCCTCCTCAATTCTTTTCAGAAGAGTGGGCCTGGTTGGCAGACATCTGCCAGGTCCTTCGAAACTTTGATCAGTCTACCCAGGTGGTGAGCGGCGATGCTGCAATCATTAGCGTCACCATTCCTCTGCTATGCATCTTGAGAAGTTCCCTGCAAAGCATAAAGGCAGACGCTTTGCGCTCGGAAACAGAGCCGGGGGAAGACAGTATGTCGCTGGATAGTCAGAGCACCCTCCTGTCTATATCTCAGCGCGTTCAGGAGGAGGAGGAGGAGCATGAGGAGGATGAGGAGGAGGGGGAAGAGACAGCTTGGCCCACTGCTGACGGTACTCATGCTGCTTGCCTGTCATCCTTTCAGCGTGTATGGCCTGAGGAGGAGGAGGAGGAGGAGGATCCTGAAAGTGATCTTCCTAGTGAAGACAGCCATGTGTTGCGTACAGGTACCCTGGCACACATGGCTGACTTCATGTTAGGATGCCTTTCTCGTGACCCTCGTGTTACACGCATTCTAGCCACTACGGATTACTGGGTGTACACACTGCTCGACCCACGGTATAAGGAGAACCTTTACACTCTCATTCCCGAAGAGGAAAGGGGTTCGAGAGAGTTGCTATACCACAGGACCCTGGCGGACAAGCTGATGGTAAAATTCCCATCCGACAGCGCTAGTGGCAGAAGGTGCAGTTCCGAGGGCCAGGTAGCAGGGGAGGTGCGGAGATCGAGCAGCATGTACAGCACAAGCAATACAACAGTCTTTAAGGCCCTGGACAGCTTTATGGCTCCCCAGCAAGACTGTGTCACCGCTCCCCAGTCAAGGCTGAGTCGGCGGGAGCACTGTAAAAGGATGGTGAGGGAGTACGTAGCCGATCGCACGACCGTCCTCCCTGACGCCTCTGCCACCTACAACTACTGGGTGTCGAAGCTGGACACGTGGCCTGAACTCGCGCTGTATGCCCTGGAGGTGCTTGCTTGTCCTGCGGCTATCGTCCTGTCAGAGAGGGTGTTTAGTGCGGCTGGGGGAATCATCACAGATAAGCTTACCCGCCTGTCAACCGACAGTGCCGACAGGCTTACACTCATCAAGATGAACAAAGCCTGGATTTCCCCAGACTTCTCTTCTCCACCAGCGGACAGCAGCGATACCTAAGCAATACGTAGGCTGCACCCGCGGATGGAAGCATCGTTCTCTCTCACCATCCAAAACGGGGACATTTCTGCTTCATCAATCTGTGTATAATATTCCTCCTCCTCCTCCTCCTGCTCCTCCTCCTGAAACCTCATGTAATGACGCCGAACGGGCAATTTTTCTTAGGGCCACAAGGCTCACTCATATAATTTTTCTTAAAAATTTTTATACGTTTCAATGCTCTTAAAAGCGTTGAAACTTTAACTGGAACCAATTTTTCGTTAAACTGGGCTGCCTCCAGGCCTAGTTACCACTATATAGCCACAAAGCGATTAATGGGTTTCACCTGCCCTCTTGGTTGGCCATGGCCAATTTTTCTGATGTACATTAGTACTGTTGATACAGCAATTTTTGTGGGCCCTCGCCTACAGTGTAATCAAATTAATTTTTAGCCCACCTGCATTACAGCTGACGTTACATCCGCTGTGTTGGGCAATGCAATGGGATAGTTTTATCTACCGCCGGTGGCTTCCTGGCACCCACCCATGCTGTGGGTCCACAGAGAATTCTAAATGCATCTGTTTCCACTTCTAAAGAACCCCAGTCTGACTGGGGCATGCAGTGTGGGCCGAAGCCCACCTGCATTAAGCACAACATTACTACCTCAGCTGTGTTGGGCAATGCAATGGGATATTTTTATGTACCGCCGGTGGGTTCCAGGGAGCCACCCATGCTGTCGGTCCACAGGGACTTCACAATAGGGAGTTGTACCTGCCTGTGTCTATGAATTAAAAACCGCGGTCTGACTGGGGCATGCAGACACCTTGACAGAATGAATAGTGTGTGGCACATAGGTTCCCCATTGCTATGCCCACGTGTGCAGCTCCTGATGGCGGTGGCACAGGATTATATTTCTCATTGCTTCTGTACAGCATTGTGGGCTATCGCCCCGCCCCTTTTAAAGAGGGTCGCTGCCTAGCCGTGCCAACCCTCTGCAGTGTGTGCCTGCGGTTCCTCCTCATGGCAGACGCACTTATAAATAGACATGAGGGTGGTGTGGCATGAGTGCAGCTTAAGGCTGTGCAGGGACACTTTGGTGTGCGCTGTGGACACTGGGTCGTGCGGGGGGGTTGGGCAGCATGTAACCCAGGAGAAGTGGCAGCGGAGTGTCATGCAGGCAGTGATTGTGCTTTGTTGGAGGTAGTGTGGTGCTTAGCTAAGGTATGCATTGCTAATGAGGGCTTTTCAGAAGTAAAAGTTGTTGGGAGGGGGGGGGGCCCACTCTTGGCGGTATTGTGGCTTAATAGTGGGACCTGTGAACTTGAGATGCAGCCCAACATGTAGCCCCTCGCCTGCCCTATCCGTTGCTGTGTCGTTCCCATCACTTTCTTGAATTGCCCAGATTTTCACACATGAAAACCTTAGCGAGCATCGGCGAAATACAAAAATGCTCGGGTCGCCCATTGACTTCAATGGGGTTCGTTATTCGAAACGAACCCTCGAGCATCGCGATAATTTCGTCCCGAGTAACGAGCACCCGAGCATTTTGGTGCTCGCTCATCTCTAATCTATACACAAAATTATGCTTCCAACGATACTCATAAACAAAATTAGCACACCAAATATAAAAAGTAAGTCTGAAACAAGATGTTTTTACGACATAATGACTAACAACACAACCTTAACAAAAAAAATCATACATGTTAAGTTGGGAAAAAGAATTAAAAAAAGAGATATCAGAGGACGCATGGTCCAGAGCAATCTCATTGGCCTCTAAGTCCACTAAAGGTTTGGGCATATTAGAGACCCAAACTAAGCTATTATTAAGATGGTATTACACTCCTTTTCTAATATACAACAGGTCAAAAATAGGAGATGGTTTGTGTTGGAGAGAATGTGGTCAAAAGGGAACGATCGCTCACATTTTTTGGTCTTGCCCCAAATTGAAACTATATTGGGACAAGATATTCACCTTTTTGGACAATACACTTGAAACCAAAGTACCTAGAAAAGCAACGTTAGCCCTATTACTGGTGGGTTCTGAAGACTTGCCAAAACAAACAAGACCTTTATTAGCACACTCATTAATGACAGCTAAAACTATAATAGCAAAATATTGGAAAAAACCAGACCCCCCAGAGGCAGAAGAGTTCAGACGCCGATTGACAGAACAATATGTCAATGAAAAATGGTTAGCATTTCGCAGCAACACGACTAAACAGTTTGATGCACAATGGGAGATGTGGAGATCCAAATATGATCATTGATACTACTACACATTCATAGATGCCATGTTTATTGTTTATTGTTATAAGTTTGCTTTATGTAATTCAGGATATTATGCACAACTTAAAGAAATCCATCATGGAATTTACCGTTTACTAAAATGTCAAGTTAACCAATACTATTTTCATGGACAAAACCGACATAACTACATCCTGCAATGTAAGTGTTATCCTTTATAAACAAATTCCAAGTAAATGTTGTCTATTATTCTCATGATGCATTATACTGTCTATTTCCTTGTATAATAGTATAAATCTTAATAAAAAAACTATTAAAGTAAAAAAAAAAAAATTTAACACTCCTTAATAGAGATGAGCGAATGTACTCATCCGAGCTTGATACTCGTTCGAGTATTAGCGTGTTCGAGATGCTCGTTACTCGTAACGAGTACCACGCGATGTTCGAATTACTTTCACTTTCCTCTCTGAGACGTTAGTGCGCTTTTCTGGCCAATTGAAAGACAGGGAAGGCATTACAACTTCCACCTGCGACGTTCAAGCCCTATACCACCCCCCTGCTGTGAGTGGCTGGCAAAATCAGGTGTCACCCGAGTATAAAAATCGGCCCCTCCCGCGGCTCGCCTCAGATGCGTTGTGAGATAGCTGAGGGACAGTGGTATCGTGTTGGAGGGAGAGTGTTAGGAGTTAGTGTAGGCTTCAAGAACCCCAACGGTCCTTCTTAGGGCCACATCTAACCGTGTGCAGTAGTGTGGAGGCTGCTTTTAGTAGTGTTGCACATTTTTTTTTTTTTTTGGTATATCGGCCGTGCAGAGCATTGCGCCCTGCAGTAATACTCCAGGGACAGAATTGTGTAGGCAGGGCCAGAAGACATATATTATAGATTGAATATACGCAGTGGTCCTTTTGAAAAAAATCTTGGAAAAAATCTATTTGGTCTGCCTGTCACTGTGCTCAGTGTTCTGGGTCCGTGTCTGCTGGGGGTAGTAGTTCTCCAAATAAATACGCAGCCAGCTAAGTGTTACAGCAGGCTTGCGCCAAATTATTTCCTGGCTCTGAAATCACCGGTCTGTTGCAGTTAATAACAGTGCAACACTGCAGTTCCGTCACACAGTCCAGGGACAGAATTGTGTAGGCAGGGCCAGAAGACATATATTATAGATTGAATATACGCAGTGGTCCTTTTGAAAAAAATATTTGGAAAAAATCTATTTGGCCTGCCTGTCACTCTGCTCAGTGTTCTGGGTCCGTGTCTGCTGGGGGTAGTAGTTCTCCAAATAAATACGCAGCCAGCTAAGTGTTACAGCAGGCTTGCGCCAAATTATTTCCTGGCTCTGAAATCACCGGTCTGTTGCAGTTAATAACAGTGCAACACTGCAGTTCCGTCACACAGTCCAGGGCCAGAAGACATATATTATAGATTGAATATACACAGTGGTCCTTTTGAAAAAAATCTTGGAAAAAAATCTATTTGGCCTGCCTGTCACTCTGCTCAGTGTTCTGGGTTCGTGTCTGCTGGGGGTAGTAGTTCTACAGATAAATACGCAGCCAGCTAAGTGTTACAGCAGGCTTGCGGCAAATTATTTCCTGGCTCTGAAATCACCGGTCTGTTGCAGTTAATAACAGTGCAACACTGCAGTTCCGTCACACAGTCCAGGGACAGAATTGTGTAGGCAGGGCCAGAAGACATATATTATAGATTGAATATACGCAGTGGTCCTTTTGAAAAAAATCTTGGAAAGAAATCTATTTGGCCTGCCTGTCACTCTGCTCAGTGTTCTGGGTCCGTGTCTGCTGGGGGTAGTAGTTCTACAGATAAATACGCAGCCAGCTAAGTGTTACAGCAGGCTTGCGGCAAATTATTTCCTGGCGTTCCGTAAGCGAACTCAGCCTCCAACCACAGGCCAATAAACGGCACATTTAATTACAGTGTTGTGTTTCTGCATTCCTGGTAATACAGCATGCTGAGGGGTAGGGGTAGGCCTAGAGGACGTGGGCGCGGCCAAGGACGCGGAGGCCCTAGTCCGGGTGTGGGCACAGGCCGAGCTCCTGATCCAGGTGTATCGCAGCCGACTGCTGCGGGATTAGGAGAGAGGCACGTTTCTGGCGTCCCCACATTCATAGCACATTTAATGGGTCCACGCGGTAGACCTTTATTAGAAAATGAGCAGTGTGAGCAGGTCCTGTCGTGGATGGCAGAAAGTGCTTCCAGCAACCTATCGTCCACCCAGAGTTCTGTGCCGTCCACTGCTGCAACTCAGAATCCTCTGGCTGCTGCTCCTCCTTCCTCCCAGCCTCCTCACTCCATGAAAATGAGACATTCTGAGGAGCGGGCAGTCGCCACTACTTTTCCCGATGTGCCGTCCCAGCCCTGCACGACCACGTCTCCCGCAACATTGTACGCGCCCTCACCAACGCGGTTACTGCCAAGGTCCACTTAACAACGGACACGTGGACAAGCACAGGCGGGCAGGGCCACTATATCTCCCTGACGGCACATTGGGTGAATTTAGTGGAGGCTGGGACAGAGTCAGAGCCTGGGACCGCTCACGTCCTACCCACCCCCAGAATTGCGGGCCACAGCTCGGTGGTGGTATCTGCAGCAGTGTATGCTTCCTCCACTAAACCACCCTCCTCCTCCTACGCAACCTCTGTCTTGCAATCAAGATGTGTCAGCAGCAGCAGCACGTCGCCAGCAGTCGGTGTCGCGCGGCGTGGCAGCACAGCGGTGGGCAAGCGTCAGCAGGCCGTGCTGAAACTACTCAGCTTAGGAGATAAGAGGCCCACGGCCCACGAACTGCTGCAGGGTCAGACAGAGCAGACCGACCGCTGGCTTGCGCCGCTGAGCCTCCAACCGGGCATGGTCGTGTGTGACAACAGCCGTAACCTGGTGGCGGCTCTGCAGCTCGGCAGCCTCACGCACGTGCCATGCCTGGCCCACGTCTTTAATTTGGTGGTTCAGCGCTTTCTGAAAAGCTACACTCGCTTGTCAGACCTGCTCGGAAAGGTGCGCCGGCTCTGCGCACATTTCCGCAAGTCCCACACGGACGCTGCCACCCTGCAACATCGGTTTAATCTGCCAGTACACCGACTGCTGTGCGACGTGCCCACACGGTGGAACTCTACGCTCCACATGTTGGCCAGGCTCTATGAGCAGCGTAGAGCTATAGTGGAATACCAACTCCAACATGGGCGGCGCAGTGGGAGTCAGCCTCCTCAATTATTTTCAGAAGAGTGGGCCTGGTTGGCAGACATCTGCCAGGTCCTTCGAAACTTTGAGGAGTCTACCCAGGTGGTGAGCGGCGATGCTGCAATCATTAGCGTCACCATTCCTCTGCTATGCCTCTTGAGAAGTTCCCTGCAAAGCATAAAGGCAGACGGTTAGCACTCGGAAACAGAGCCGGGGGAAGACAGTATGTCGCTAGATAGTCAGAGCACCCTCCTGTCTATATCTCAGCGCGGTGAGGAGGAGGAGGAGGAGGAAGATGAGGAGGAGGGGGAAGACACAGCTTGGCCCACTGGTGAGGGTACACATGCTGCTGGCCTGTCATCCTTTCAGCGTGTATGGCCGGAGGAGGAGGAGGATCCTGAAAGTGATCTTCCTAGTGAGGACAGCCATGTGTTGCGTACAGGTACCCTGGCACACATGGCTGACTTCATGTTAGGATGCCTTTCTCGTGACCCTCGCATTACACGCATTCTGGCCACTACGGATTACTGGGTGTACACACTGCTCGACCCACGGTATAAGGAGAACCTTACCACTCTCATACCCGAAGAGGAAAGGGGTTAGAGATTGTTGCTATACCACAGGACCCTGGCGGACAAACTGATGGTAAAATTCCCATACGACAGCGCTAGTGGCCGAAGGCGCAGTTCCGAGGGCCAGGTAGCAGGGGAGGCGCGGAGATCAGGCAGCATGTACAGCACAGGCAGGCCAACACTCTTTAAGGCCCTTGACAGCTTTATGGCTCCCCAGCAAGACTGTGTCACCGCTCCCCAGTCACGGCTGAGTTGGCGGGAGCACTGTAAAAGGATGGTGAGGGAGTACGTAGCCGATCGCACGACTGTCCTCCGTGACGCCTCTGCCCCCTACAACTACTGAGTGTCGAAGCTGGACACGTGGCCTGAACTCGCGCTGTATGCCCTGGAGGTGCTTGCTTGTCCTGCGGCTAGCGTCCTGTCAGAGAGGGTGTTTAGTGCGGCTGGGGGAATCATCACAGATAAGCGTACCCGCCTGTCAACCGACAGTGCCGACAGGCTAACACTCATCAAGATGAACAAAGCCTGGATTTCCCCAGACTTCTCTTCTCCACCAGCGGACAGCAGCGATACCTAAGCAATACGTAGGCTGCACCCGGGGATGGAAGCATCGTTCTGTATCCCCATCAAAAACGGGGACCTTTTCGCTTCATCAATCTGTGTATAATATTCCTCCTCCTCCTCCTGCTCCTCCTCCTGAAACCTTACATAATCACGCCGAACGGGCAATTTTTCTTAGGCCCACAAGGCTCAGTCATATAATTTTTCTAAACAATTTTTATACGTTTCAATGCTCATTAAAGCGTTGAAACTTTCACCTCCACCAATTTTTATTTTAACTGGGCTGCCTCCTGGCCTAGTTACCAATTAAGCCACATTAACCAAAGCGATTAATGGGTTTCACCTGCCCTCTTGGTTGGCCATGGCCAATTTTTCTGATGTACATTAGTACTGTTGATACAGCAATTTTTGTGGGCCCTCGCCTACAGTGTAATCAAATTAATTTTTAGCCCACCTGCATTACAGCTGACGTTACATCCGCTGTGTTGGGCAATGCAATGGCATATTTTTATGTACCGCCGGTGGGTTCCAGGGAGCCACCCATGCTGTGGGTCCACAGGGAATTGTAACTACATGTGTTTTCACTTCTAAAGAACCCCAGTCTGACTGGGGCATGCAGTGTGGGCCGAAGCCCACCTGCATTAAACATGACATTATTACCTCAGCTGTGATGGGCAATGCAATGGGATATTTTTATGTACCGCCGGTGGGTTCCAGGGACCCACCCATGCTGTGGGTCCACAGGGAGTTGTAACTACATGTGTCCACTTCTAAAGAACCCCAGTCTGACTGGGGCATGCAGTGTGGGCCGAAGCCCACCTGCATTTCATCTGACGTTAGCTCTGCTGTCCAGGGCACTGCAATGGGATACATTTATGTACAGCGGGTGGGTTCCAGGGAGCCACCCATGCTGTGGGTGCACATGGAATTCCCATTGCGGAGTTGTACATGCCTGTGACTATTTATAAAAAAACGCGGTCTGACTGGGGCATGCAGACACCTTGACAGAATGAATAGTGTGTGGTACATAGGTTCCCCATTGCTATGCCCACGTGTGCAGCTCCAGATGGAGGTGGCACAGGATTGGATTTCTCATTGCTTCTGTACAGCATTGTGGACTACCGGCCCGCCCCTTTTAAAGAGGGTCGCTGCCTTGCCGTGCCAACCCTCTGCAGTGTGTGCCTGCGGTTCCTCTGGCAGACGCACTTATAAATAGACATGAGTGTGGCGTGGCATGAGGGCAGCTGAAGGCTGCGCAGGGACAGTTTGGTGTGCGCTGTGGACACTGGGTCGTGCAGGGGGGGGTTGGGCAGCATGTAACCCAGGAGAAGTGGCAGCGGAGTGTCATGCAGGCAGTGATTGTGCTTTGTTGGAGGTAGTGTTGTGCTTAGCTAAGGTATGCATTGCTAATGAGGGCTTTTTAGAAGTGAAAGTTGTTGGGGGGGGGGCCCACTCTTGCCGCTATTGTGGCTTATTGTGGGACCTGTGAACTTGAGATGCAGCCCAACATGTAGCCCCTCGCCTGCCCTATCCGTTGCTGTGTCGTTCCCATCACTTTCTTGAATTGCCCCGATTTTCACAAATGAAAACCTTAGCGAGCATCGGCGATATACAAAAATGCTCAGGTCGACCATTGACTTCAATGGGGTTCGTTACTCGAAACGAACCCTCGAGCATCGCAGAAAATTCGTCTCGAGTAACGAGCACCCGAGCATTTTGGTGCTCGCTCATCTCTACTCCTTAACACTCTTTTTTTTCAAATGTACCGCCAGACTGGAGGTTGCAATCCCTTCTTAGCCTTAAACTAAAAAAACAAAACAAATGGAATGTGCGCCACAAGGTCCTGTTGTTCCCTTTTGAAGTCACCGATCTCAAATCACCTAAACATAGGGAGAGCTGCAGGGTGAAAGGGGGTTCTCAGTAGAGAGCCCATAAAAAAGACAAGAAAACAATAAACTGTTAAAAAAAAACTCTGCGCTGCCAGAGATGGTGAGAATAAAAAGATTTTTTTGTCTCTATTTCATAAGTAAGATGGCAAACAAATACTTACTCTATAGGAGGGGGGTATGTGATGCAGAATCCCCCTCCTTGTAGTGAAGACTCCAAATGATCAAACCAATCTTCTTACGACCAATGTATAAGAAAGATTCTTCACAGGTTTATTCCTTCTCCGAACACAAATGCCGTATGTGTGCAACACACACGTGTAGAGCGGACAAACACAAATGCCGTATGCGTGCAACACACACGTGTAGAGCGGACAACGCGTTTCAGTACCTCCTTGGTACCTTTCTCAAGTCCAATAAACAATACATGCAAAACGCCGATATAAATACCTTAATGAAAGGAGATGTCTTCACTCCGGTCAGTCCCTGGGCAGCGCCATATTGGTAGGTGGAGTTAATGACATCATATATGGGCGGAGTTAATGACGTGGTAGAGGAAATCCTCTAGCTTTCACTCACTACTCCGTTCCACGGGATGCACGGGGCGGAGTCCCTGACGTGGGACATACGTCAGTTGGAGGCGGGACTTTTGACACACGGATGTGTAGGACGGAATTCCTGACGTAGGACATACGTCAGTTGGGGGCAGAACTTATGACACCCGGAGTACGTCAATCGAAGGGCGGGGTTATTCCCTCCATTGGAGATTTACTCCAGTCCATTAAAACACAATAATGCCATTTTGGGGGAGGCGTTAACCATCGGGAACATCTCAAAACTAAGGGGCGAGATCTCGGCCCCCATAAGGAATAGTATCCCCTAATGATCATTGAAAGGGGTTGCACCCCCTGTAAGGAATAATAAAAAGTAAATTTAATGTCGGGGATAGCTGTTGGAGGACATAAATGGAGCGGGATCCAGACATCTCCTTTTGGACTTAACATTGAATAAAAACAATATATGTGTTACATGCAAATAAATGCATCAATCAATAAACTTATATATATAAAAAGAGAGAGAGAAAAAGAGAGAAAAGAAAAGGACCATATGAAGTCCTAACAGTTAAAATTTTTTCAAATATAAAAAATGCATAAATGCCTTCAACCGGTGGTAAAACCTATATATTCCTGCCCTATGTGCAATCCCTCAAAAAATGAGTGGGTTGTATGACCCGTCAACATAGGAATAACTCAAATGGTATAGATACATAAAAATATCTCTCTCCAAATGTACATATGCAAACATCAGGAAGTATGCATGCGCACACCCGCATGCGCCCCCAAGTAGGGGGCCCTCAATTCTTCATATTTTCATAAATGATCAAAGAAAAATAATGAAGTATATTAAAATGATTAATAGGGGACGTCCCAAACATGCAGATTTCCGTGTGAGTGGGATACCTACAGTTAGAGGACTCATGGGCAAAATGAAAGTCATATGCCCATCTCTAACATTCATCTATTAAAATGGATTCTATTCCAACCTTATTTTCTGAAGAATGGACATGGGGATCGGGCCAGTTGGAACATCCACCGGAAAGGGAAGTAAGGAGATATAGATTGAAAGCCTGTATTGAGACTCTCTGGCGACATACATTGGACTGGTTATTCTTGGGTCTGTATGTAGAGAACCAGACAGCCCCTAGAGGTCTAAGAGTCAGCATTCCACCTGCTTTCATGAATGATGACACATTTAAAGGGAATGGAAACTAATGTTATTAACGTTCTCGGAATTAATAAATAAGATTATAAATAAGATTATATGTAAACGACAACAATTGAGTTTGGATTGTCTTAAAGAATTGTATTGTTTAGCGACACACTGTAATGAGGACGATTTTGCTTATGCCCTAAGCTTTTCCAACCATATGGAATTTAAGATTCTAACTAGAAAAATTGAAAAACTAAAAAGGGATTTGAAAGATCTAGCCTGTGAGAAACTCTTTAAGTGGGAAAAGGGAAACCCGAGCCAACCACAGATATAGAAAATAGAGAAGTGGAGGTGGAGAGTGGAACGACTAAAGCGGTTAATGAGAGAGTCAATAGAGTTGATAGAACTCATGAGCCCCCACCGGGCCCGAGTAACTCAAGGTACACCTGGAGACCGGTGACCCATAATAATGATAGACTCATTACGAGGAATTATGGGCACTCATATAAACCTAATTACTATAACAGAACTTATGTAAATAAAAAATATAGACACCCAATGCAAAGAATTAGGGAAGAGTACCCTGATCATTCCCACAAACATGGGCCTTATATACCTCCCTTTAAAAGGTTACCACGTTTACACACTGGACCAGTAGAGAGAGCACAAGACAATTATAGGAATGGGGGGACTGCCCCAATGAGAGTCACGGAAAACGGGGGAGAAAGAAATAGTGTAATAATGATTAGGGGGAGCCCCCCACCCACAAATCAGAGAGATAAAGGGAATCAGGACCAACAAGTCATTTCTGCACGTACACTAGAGGAGACTCTATTAGGGGGCCTGACTGAGTCTTCCCCTCCATCTTTTTTAGATCAGGGTCCCACAACCTCACAGGATCCCTATATAGAAGCTACAATAACACCCAGGGTTCCCCAAGACCCTCCCCAGGGACAAAGGAGACAACATCTAAGAGAGGAACGGAACAGCCAACGAATGATAGAACAACGGGAAGAATCTCGAGAAGGAGTAGACAAGAAAAATGGGGAGCAGGAGCAACCCCTAGATCTCTCTCGAAAAAACCAACAATTTAATCATACAACAAAAGAACAAAGGGAAAGGACAGGTGAATCAAGTGACAAAATTAAACCAAGAGGGGAATCGGCCAATAAGGGGCGTAACATCGAGAAACCTGAAACCCACACAGGGCCCACGAAATGTAATTACGCAATTCTACAGTCTGGCAAAGGAGGGACCACCCAACCAAAGAAGACTCTCAAGAGGAGAAGGGGGAGAAGAGGTGGGAAGAACACTCGCAAGAAAAACTAAAGGGACACCGACAATGAAATAGTCAATACAGAAGATGAGGAACTTGTAGGTGTCTTCAACATCTCCGACTATTTATTGACCAGGAAGGAACTTAATGTGTTAGCGGACGGATTATCCTATAGCCCACATACAGGGGCAAGCTTGTTTGAACTCTTTGTGGATCTGAATACTTTCATAAGAAAGATGACATTGACCAGACACTTTGAACTGAAAAAACTGATAGGAGATCAACCATCAACAAAAGAAACATCTATTGTGGATCCAGCGCTAGAACCCTTGAAAACTAAATTGAAACCAAAGAGCACATTTTACCCCCTAGAAAGTAAGGGGTGCTTTCTGGAAACATTTTATCAAAAGGTAATGAATGACTTCTCACAAATAAAGAATTTGGAACGGAAGAGGAAGAATAAGGGTCATCTAAAACGACGAGAGATTCTCTTCCATCTAGCCAAGAACGATCAGATAGTGATAAAGAAAGCCGACAAGGGGGGCGCAACAGTGATAATGAACACGGCTGACTATGAAATTGAAGCAAATAAGATCCTGAATGATGGAGACTATTATAGGAGACTAAAAGAAGATCCAAAGAAACACATTGAAACAGCATTAGCCACCTTATTACAAGAGGGGCTGGATAAGAATTGCCTTACCAAGGAAGAAAGAAATTACATCCACATCAAACAACCAGAAACCCCTTATTTTTATTTCCTCCCTAAAGTTCATAAGAACAAAACCAATCCCCCGGGACGTCCCATCATTGCGGGAGTCAACTCCATTACTTCAGCATTGTCCGAATTTGTTGATTTACATCTACAAAGAGTGGTCAAAACCTTACCAGCTTATACAAAGGACACGGGGGATTTCCTAGAAGCATTAAAAGAAGTGGTGTGGGAAGAGGGCCTTATATTCTGTACCCTTGACGTTACAGCATTGTATACCAACATACCCCATGAAGGAGGCATCAGAGCCGTAAACCACTTCCTCTCTAAAGATCCCAGAATACCCACACAACAAAGAGAATTAATTCTGAAATCAATAGAATTTATTCTCAAGAATAATTATTTTACATATAAAAGGCAATACTTTGTACAACATACTGGAACCGCTATGGGAACTAAATTCGCGCCAGCCTATGCGAATTTGTATATGGGGGCACTGGAAGAGGAGATACGAGAAAATGGAATCATGTTTTATCGTAGGTTTATAGTTGACATCTTTTTGATCTGGAGAGGAAGAGAAGAGGATTTACTTACTTTTATAAGAACACTCAATTCCAACGAATGGGGATTAACCTTCACACATGAATACAGCAAAACTAACGCAATATTCCTGGACATAGAGGTGTATGTTGAAGACAATAGAATTAACACAAAGACTTTTTTCAAGAAAACTGACACAAACAGTTATTTACATTACACAAGGTGTCATGCGCGATCCTGGAGAAATAATATCCCTTACGGGCAGTTCATTCGGTTAAGAAGAAATTGTACTAAGAACGAAGACTTTATAAATCAGGCCAGTATGCTGAAGGAAAGATTTAGAGAAAAGAAATATCCAAATCAACTTATAGAGGGAGCATACGAGAAGGCCCTGGGGCACCCGGAGAGAGGATGGAGGAAAAAAGGACAAAGTAAAGAAAAACAGGAAGAAGATAGAGAAACGTGTCCCAGATTTATCACGAAATACAGTATCCAACATGGGACCATACGAAAAATTCTCCATAAACATTGGAACATCTTGAAAGAGGATCCTTTTTTGCAGAACACTTTAGTAGAGAATCCAGTTATTACTTTTAGAAAAAATAGAACGATCAAGGATATAGTGGCGCCATCGTGCCCACACAAGAAGAATCTAAAGAAGAAATCCGGGAACACCTTCTTAAGTACGACCAAAGGAGCATATAAATGCGGGATACCGAGGTGTAAATGCTGTGCCCAGATTACACACGGCAGAAAAGAGGTTCTGATACCAATGGATAACACCACACATCATGTAAAAACTCGATTGAATTGTGGTACAAGATTTGTTATCTACCTCCTGGAGTGTCCTTGTGGGCTGAAGTACATTGGGCGCACGATAAATGCATTGAGAATCCGGATCAATAAGCATAGGAACAACATAGTGTCAGGATTCCTGAAACACAGTGTTTCGCGCCATTTTTCTTTATGTCATAATAGAGATGCCTCGGGCCTGAAAATTACACCAATAGAAAAAATAGATAATGATTCTTTCTCCCTCTTAAAAAAGAGGGAGATGTTCTGGATCTTCAAAATGAAGACCCTGATTCCAAATGGCTTGAACGAGGTTCTTGAAAAGAACTTCTAATCTGGTATACACACTATTTTGTAAGTATATATCCCCTGATCCATTCCCCCCTTCTATATGTGATGGATTAGAGATGGGCATATGACTTTCATTTTGCCCATGAGTCCTCTAACTGTAGGTATCCCACTCACACGGAAATCTGCATGTTTGGGACGTCCCATATTAATCATTTTAATATACTTCATTATTTTTCTTTGATCATTTATGAAAATATGAAGAATTGAGGGCCCCCTACTTGGGGGCGCATGCGGGTGTGCGCATGCATACTTCCTGATGTTTGCATATGTACATTTGGAGAGAGATATTTTTATGTATCTATACCATTTGAGTTATTCCTATGTTGACGGGTCATACAACCCACTCATTTTTTGAGGGATTGCACATAGGGCAGGAATATGTAGGTTTTACCACCGGTTGAAGGCATTTATGCATTTTTTATATTTGAAAAAATTTTAACTGTTAGGACTTCATATGGTCCTTTTCTTTTCTCTCTTTTTCTCTCTCTCTTTTTATATATATAAGTTTATTGATTGATGCATTTATTTGCATGTAACACATATATTGTTTTTATTCAATGTTAAGTCCAAAAGGAGATGTCTGGATCCCGCTCCATTTATGTCCTCCAACAGCTATCCCCGACATTAAATTTACTTTTTATTATTCCTTACAGGGGGTGCAACCCCTTTCAATGATCATTAGGGGATACTATTCCTTATGGGGGCTGAGATCTCGCCCCTTAGTTTTGAGATGTTCCCGATGGTTAACGCCTCCCCCAAAATGGCATTATTGTGTTTTAATGGACTGGAGTAAATCTCCAACGGAGGGAATAACCCTGCCCTTCGATTGACGTACTCCGGATGTCATAAGTTCTGCCCCCAACTGACGTATGTCCTACGTCAGGAATTCCGTCCTACACATCCGTGTGTCAAAAGTCCCGCCTCCAACTGACGTATGTCCTACGTCAGGGACTCCACCCCGTGCATCCCGTGGAACGGAGTAGTGAGTGAAAGCTAAAGAGGATTTCCTCTACCACGTCATTAACTCCGCCCATACATGATGTCATTAACTCCACCTACCAATATGGCGCTGCCCAGGGACTGACCGGAGTGAAGACATCTCCTTTCATTAAAGGGGTTGTCTCGCGAAATCAAGTGGGTCTATACACTTCTGTATGGCCATATTAATGCACTTTGTAATATACATCGTGCATTAAATATGAGCCATACAGAAGTTATTCACTTACCTGCTCCGTTGCTAGCGTCCCCGTCGCCATGGTTCCGTCTAATTTCGGTGTCTTCTTGCTTTTTTAGACGCGCTTGCACAGATGGGTCTTCTCCCTTCGGCTCGGCTCTGCAGCATCAGCGTTTTGGCTCCGCCCCTTGTACGCGTCATCGCGTACGCGTATTAGGAGTACTGTGGAGAAGGTTAAATCTATCCCAAGGTCAGAAGTACGCAGAACTAAGATTCGCCAGGAAAATCATAGGATCCCTCTAGTTTCCACCTTCGGCCCTGACAGCGATAGAATCAGAAAAATAATAAAGAAACATTGGTCCATCCTAGAAACAGGATGCGATATTAGGGAGTTTGCATCTCTCCCAATCATGGCCTACCGCAGAGGCCGAAATTTGAGGGACCATTTGGTAAAACCTTTTGTTTCACAAAAAGAAAGTTTGAACCAACAAGTCTTGGCTCCAATCAAAAAAGGCAATTTTCCATGCCTATCGTGTGCGTGCTGTAGCAATCTGATAAAAGGCGATGAGTTTTCACATCCCCTGACAGGGAAGAAATTTAAAATCAAAGGGAGATATTCCTGTCGTTCCACATTTGTGGTATACCTACTCACGTGCCCTTGTGGGTTGGGCTACGTGGGACACACCACGAGAGAAGTTCGTGAAAGAGTTAACGAACACAAAAGCACTATCCGGACTCAGAACAAGGAACTTCCAGTTCCCAAACATTTTTTTGAACAGAGACACTCAGTTAGCCAACTGAGATACAGGGTCATTGACTCTGTTCCACCGCTTCAGAGAGGCGGTGACAGAACCCTTCTGTTACAGAGATGCGAATTGCGCTGGATCTTCACACTGGATACAATGTCACCAAGAGGACTTAATTTGGATTATGATTATATGCCACACATTTGATTTCTTTTCCGCCTCGTTCTTTAGGAATATGGGATAGTGGATATTTCTATTACATCTGCCACGTCACCATGTATTGTTTTTAATTATTTTTACTTATTTTATTCATTACAGATTCCATAGTGCAAAATGTCATGGCTCCCTTCATAGGTCTTGGATACAGACTGGGACATCTCCTCGACTCTCTCCATGTGTTTTATGACTCAACGAAGGAATTGAACCCTCGGCCCGATATAGGACCAAGTATAACTCTCCTAGTGAGGATGTGTAATATACCCCCTTGCATATGGAATCGTTTCTGAGTAAATTCATAGGTCCCCTTTAAGGTCCATTTTCCCCTGATGCCTTTTTGTCTTTGCCCTTTTTGCATAGTGCAATATGTTTTTGACCCTATGATAAATGATATATGATATACAACATAAAAGATATCCTTGAATAAATTGAAGCATATAATGAAAACAGCATTGAGAATTTTTTTCTGCATGATGAGAACAAAAGGGTTAAATTCAAATAAGTGTGTTTTACTATGGGGCAAGTTTGATATTCCTACATAACTGAGACATGTTAAATTCACAATCTGTGTCATGGGAGGGACATTCCTGGGAGTGTGAGATGTACTCCATAAAGTTTAGATAACTATGACCCAAAGACCTGGAGCAGAGATCCTTAGCTCCGCCCATTTGCACGGGACTGCCCTGTAACTAGAGGCTTAGGAGTGCAGAGCCCGGTGAGTCTATTGAACCCTCAGCCCGATATAGGACCAAGTATAACTCTCCTAGTGAGGATGTAAAATATACCCCCTTGCATATGGAATCGTTTCTGAGTAAATTCACAGGTCCCCTTTAAGGTCCATTTTCCCCTGATGCCTTTTTGTCTTTGCCCTTTTTGCATAGTGCAATATGTTTTTGACCCTATGATAAATGATATATGATATACAACATAAAATATATCCTTGAATAGATTTAAGCATATAATGAAAACAGCACTGAGAATTTTTTTTCTGCATGATGAGAACAAAAGGGTTAAATTCAAATAAGTGTGTTTTACTATGGGGTAAGTTTGATATTCCTACATAACTGAGACATGTTAAATTCACAATCTGTGTCATGGGAGGGACATTCCTGGGAGTGTGAGATGTACTCCATTAAGTTTAGATAACTATGACCCAAAGACCTGGAGCAGAGATCCTTAGCTCCGCCCATTTGCACGGGACTGCCCTGTAACTAGAGGCTTAGGAGTGCAGAGCCCCGCGAGTCTATTTGTCTGACACAGGGAGCTCTCGCGATATCTTAAGGTAAAGAATCGCGAATCGCGCAGAAGCGCTACACTGGATGAATCCCGTCGCTCAGAGGGCATAAGGAGCGCTCGCGGGAACGGATATTTCCCGCACATGCGCAGTAGGTCGATACAAACGCCGGTCATTAGTGGTGGATACTGCACATGGAGACAGCCGTGGAGACCATGCCCCATGCTATTGGTAATGGAAAACTACTGGACCGGGAGGTTGAGCCTGAAGGTAATGATTATTGCACACACATGGGAATCTGTAAGGGTGATTGGTGGTGGTATATGGATTGTTTTGTTATATAGTGCTGTTTTGTGAATGATATCCCTATGCTTGAGAAAGACCCCATGAGGGTCGAAACGTAGCATGTTCTTGGAGGAATAAATTATTTATTTTTGCATTACGCCCTGGATGCTGCCACGAACCTTTTTGTGAGACCCAGCGCACACTGTACCAGTGTGCAGCCAGAATCCTGCTCCCCCTCCCCCAACGTCTCCTACCACTTGGTTCCGTAGGAGCGTCCGGGGGAAGAGGAGTACAGCAGCACACTGACGTAAGTGCGCGCCAGAGATCATTGCTGCTAGCAGCGCGGAGGCCAGCGGAGGAGCAGAGCTTCCAGGACGTGGATGGGGTAAGTATGTGGGTTTCTGGGGCACTGTCACTGTTGGGGGGCCGCTGTCACTGTGGGGGGGGGCACTGTCACTGCTGTGGGGGGACTGTCACTGCTGTGGGGGGGCCCACTGTCATTGCTGGGGGCCCGCTGTGGGCGGTGCTGTCGCTGCTGGAGGGCCGCTGTGGGGGGCAATATCACCACTGGGGGGCCACTGTCATTGCTGGGGGGCTGCTGTGGGGGGCACTGTCGCTGCTGGGGGGCTGCTGTGGGGGGCACTGTCGCTGCTGGGGGGCTGCTGTGGGGGGCACTGTCGCTGCTGGGGGGCTGCTGTGGGGGGCACTGTCGCTGCTGGGGGGCTGCTGTGGGGGGCACTGTCGCTGCTGGGGGGCTGCTGTGGGGGGCACTGTCGCTGCTGGGGGGCTGCTGTGGGGGGCACTGTCGCTGCTGGGGGGCTGCTGTGGGGGGCACTGTCGCTGCTGGGGGGCTGCTCTGGGGGGCAATGTCACTGCTGGGGGTCCGCTGTGAGGGGTGCTGTCGCTGCTGGGGGTCTGCTGTCACTGCTGGGCCGCTGTATGGGGGTGCGGTCATTGCTGGGGGCCCGCTGTGGGGGGTGCTATCATTGTTGGGAGCTTGCTGTGGGGGGTGCTGTCGCTGCTGGGGGCCTGCTGTGGGGGGTGCTGTTGCTGCTGGGGGCCTGCTGTGAGGGGTGCTGTTGCTGCTGGGGGCCCGCTGTGAGGGGTGCTGTTGCTGCTGGGGGCCCGCTGTGAGGGGTGCTGTTGCTGCTGGGGGCCCGCTGTGAGGGGTGCTGTTGCTGCTGGGGGCCCGCTGTGAGGGGTGCTGTTGCTGCTGGGGGCCCGCTGTGAGGGGTGCTGTTGCTGCTGGGGGCCCGCTGTGGGAGGCACTGCCGCTTCTGGGGGGCCGCTGTGGAGGGCCGCTCTTACTGCTGGGAAGGCGCTGTTGCTGCTGGGGGCTGCTGGGGGGGGGGGGGGGGCACTGTCACTGCTGGGGGTCATCATTACTAAGATGATTGAGGGGAAGGCTGGGAGAGGTGAGGGCCTGTGCTATGAGTGTTTTGGGTTTATTAAATACAGTTAGACATTACAATTATACATTTTTGTTATTTAAACTATAAATATCGCGAATTTATGGTTTTTTTCTCGAAGTGACACACCACCCGAGTTATGCTCGGTTTTTTGGCGAATTTTGGCACACCGAGCTCAAAAGGTTGCCCATCACTGCACTAGAGGGTCCTTCACATCTGCCATAGCAGTGTATAGAAGGTCCCATTCGGCTTGACTTGGAATGCTGCCTTGTTGCTGCAGAGGCCAGTCTCATAGCGATCTCTTCCCCGAAAGCTTACCTAGACCTAAACAACCTACAATAGGAATACAGTTAGTCCCCGACTTGCGAACAGGTTCCGTTCCGGGAGCCCGTTCGCAAGTCCGTTTTGTTCGCAAGTCGAACAAATGGTTGTATGGAGGGGATCGCGGGTGGATCGCACTCCATACAACGTCGGGTGCTGGCTGTTCTTACAGCGGGCACCCGGCGGCAGCAGTTCCGACAAGCCGTGGCGCTTGTCGGAACTGTTAACACTTTAAATACCGCTCTGACAGCGGTATTTAAAGTGTTAACAGTTCTGACGAGCGGCGCGGCTCGTCGGAACTGCTGCCGCCGGGTGCCCGCTGTAAGAAACAGCCTGCACCCGATGTTCAGGGGGCCCGTACAGCGTCCCACGATGAGATCGCGGGACGCTGTGTAGTTGCTAGGCAGCCAGGGACCTCCTGAAAGGCCCCAGGGCTGCCTATGCAGAGTGCCCATGAAGCGCACTGCTTGCTAGGCGCTCTGCATAGACAGCCCTAGGGCCTTTCAGAAGGCCCCCGGCTGCCCAGCAACCGCGATGTGACCGGACAGGCTTCTATCAGGCTTGATAGAAGCCTCTCCGCTCCCTGCACAGTATGATGTAATGCCATAGCATTACATCATACTGTGCTGTACAGATAGTTCGTATCTAGCGAAATTCGTAAGTCGAATGTTCGCAAGTCGGGGACTATCTGTATAAATTGCTATTAACTGAATATACAAAAAAGAAGCTCCTTTACTCTCGACACCAGGTCTTCAACCAGGATAAGAATGGCCACTTGCTGGCCTACTTGACAAGAAAGGACCACTTACTGTCACCAATTGCAGTGGTACAAAATGCTTTGGTTGCCCTGGTAGATGATCCACAACTCGTCAACCAAACATTTGCCCATTTTTACAGAAACCTATATACCTCTAAACTTAGCTGTTCTGATGAACAACTAAAAGACTATCTTCATAATATCTTTTTTCCCACGCTGAGCCTGTCCAGTGTGGCCTATCTGGATGGAGTCCTAAACATAGAGGAAATAATGGACGCCATCAAGTCGCTCCTCAATAGGAAAATCCCGGGGCATGGATGGGCTTCCTGGGGAATGGTATAAAAAAAAAGAATGCAAATTTCCTGGCCCCATGACTCCTAAAGTTATACAATTCTATCCTGCCAGATGGTGCCTTACCAGATACTATGCGCAAGGCCCTAATTGTCATGATCTTTAAAGCTGAAAAAGAACCTGCGGACTATGGCTCCTACTGGCCCATCTCACTCCTTAACAATGACGTTAAAATTCTTGCAAAAATACTGGCGACGCACATAAACTCTGTCCTCAGAGAGATCATACATGCTGACCAGTCTGGTTTCATGCCTGGCAAAGTACAGACATGAATATAAGGCGACTTTTTGACCATCTGACGTATAAACACTAACTGTGGGAAGCGCACCCTGGTATTTATAGACCAGGCAAAAGCCTTCGACTCAGTGGAGTGGAAGTACCCTGTGCGTAGTGATGAAATGGTTTGGATTTGGGCCAACATTTATTAAATGGGTAAAGATCCTGTATGACTATCCGGTGGCCAATATTAAAACCAATGTCCATGTATCTGTCCTCTGTCCCCGGCTGTGTTTGCCTTCGTTACAGAGCCCCTTGCAATCCAGGTCCGGACATTACCAATAATAAAGGAATTCAGACTGCGCAAATATGAAGAGTGCATAGCACTGCATGTGGATAATACCATTCTCTTTCTCCAGGACTCGGAGTCATCTCTTAATTCTGCACTCACCATTCTTTACGCATTTGGCCTACACTCTGACATAAAGGTTAATTGGGAGAAAACCCACCTTGTCGCAGTGTACTCGGCGGCAGAGGTGTAACTTGAAGCTCCTGGGCCCCAGTGCAAAACCTGTAACAGGGCCCCTAACTATAATGCTTTATTCATAGTACTGGGCTCCCTATATGGAGAAGAGAGGCCTTATGGGCCCCCTAAGGCTCCTGGGCCCAGGTGCAACCGCATCCCCTATAGTTACACCCCTGCTCGGCGGCGTCCAAGCTCCTCCTGCCCGCTAGGCAGCTCAGACAACTTATCTGGGTATAAGGGTGTCAGCGGAGGTCTCTGCCTTTTCAAAACTTAATTTAGCCCCCCTTCTGGACTGGGCAGAGGGAATGGTGGCACGCTGGGCTTCCCTCCCACTTATCCTGGTAGGCAGAATTAATTTGATAAAAATGAAACTGCTGCCGAAAATTTTGCATGTCCTGCATAACTCCCCTGTCTTTGTTCCAAATAGCTTTTTTTCCACGCACCGTGGCATTGTGCTACGCATTTTGCAGCTGGCCCCTGTAGAGAAAATCATGTGGTCCCCGCACAGTCCCCTGTAGAATAATCCACACCTGCGTCGCTTCATCGAGTCTGCATTCTGAAGACTTCATGGGGCGAGTGTCCTCTTGGATCAAGTCAGCGAGGGCACCTTCTGCATTTTTCTACAACTGCAGATAAGGTACAGCTTGACTGAACATTCTAACTTTAGATACTACCAGCTAAGACATGTAATCTGGCCTCAGTTCCAGAGCATTTCCATACCACTGTTCCTAACTTGTAAGGAGGGCCTGGCACAAATGTGTAACCTTTTGAAGCTGCTGTCTAGTTTCTACGCCCAGCTAATACAGCATTTTACCCCGCTGAGGGAAAGGGTCATCTGAAAATGGGTCAATGATAATTCTGATCTGTAATCGGGGGGAGGGTGGGGACATACTAGCAGGTTCTAGCCCTCCTCGGATTAGTACTAAGGACAGACTTATTCAGGTAAAGTTCCTGCACCGTATATACTACACTCCTTCCAGACTGCACGTTACGAGTTTGCTTCTTTTGGCGACTTGCCCGCGATGCTTAATTGCTGATGGAACTATTATTGCATAGACTATTGGAGGGATGTTCTCATAATCATGGAAACAGACCTGGAGGCCCCCGGGGATCATGCACCCTAAGGTGTGCCTCTTCGGACTTGTTGGAAGTCTACTGGTGGCTGGGGCAAACCACACCTTGTATAGATTGCTGCTTTTCTATGCCAAAATGTAATATTGTTAAATTAGAGGCACCCACAGAGGCCGACTAGGAATGCATGGAGGTGTCTGCCAGAGCACTATGAGGTGATACAGTAGAGAATACCCGCTTGACCTGGTCTTTTATCTTTTCCTTTTTGTTAAGAGTAGCACTGTGTATCTCTCTCTATATATATCGCTCTCTCCCCCTCTATCTATATCTATATGAATTCATGAATGGGTGAGAGCTGCCTCTGATTGGTGAGAGCTGTGACCAATCAGAGGCAGCCCATTCAGCAGGCGGGGATTTTAAATCCCCACCTGCTGAATACTACAGAAAGCAGTTCAGGAGAACTGCCGGCCAGACGCGGCTGAACTCCGGCTGCAGCGGAAAGGTGAGTATACATTTTATTTTTACACATTTTAGGATGATTTTCAGGTAAAGGCTCATATTTTTAAGCCCTTCCCGAAAATTCATCCCACGCTCGCCGGCAGCCCATTGCTTGCAATGGAGCCGGCTGTATTGCCAGCTCCATTGAATTCAATGGGCTAACATCGTTCTTCTCTGCCACAGCTGTTACAGCTGTGGCAGAGGAGAACGATCTTTATTCTGACAGTGGGGGGGGGGGGGGTCTCACTCTTGCCACTATTGTGGCTTAATAGTGAGACTTCGGAGCCCGAAATGCAGCCCTGCATGTTGCTCCTCGCCTGTCCTATCCATTTCTGTGTTTTTTACATGACTTTGGTGATTTGCTAAGATTTTCACAAATGAAAACCTTAGCGGAGCACCAGTCATATACAAAAATGCTCGAGTCGCCCATTGACTTCAATGGGGTTCGTTACTCGAAATGAACTCTCGTGCATCACTGAAAGTTCGACTCGAGTAACGAGCACTCGAGCATTTTGGTGCTCGCTCATCTCTACTCCATACAGATCTCCTCAAGAGCAGTGAAGTTTTGGGGCTGTCGCTGGGCAACACGGACTTTCAACTCCCTCCAAAGGTTTTCTATAGGGTTGAGATCTGGAGACTGGCTAGGCCACTCCAGGACCTTGAAATGCTTCTTACAAACCCACTCCTTGGTTGCCCTGGTGGTGTGCTTGGGATCGTTGTCATGCTAAAAGACCCAGCCACGTTTCATTTTCAGTGCCCTTGCTGATGGAAGGTTTGCACTCAATATCTCACAATATATGGCCCCATTCATTCTTGCATGTATACGGATCAGTCGTCCTGGTCCCTTTGCAGAGTAACAGGCACAAAGCATGATGTTGCCACCCCCATGCTTCACAGTAGGTATGGTGTTCTTTGGATGCAACTCAGCATTCTTTCTCCTCCAAACACAACGAGTTGTGTTTCTGCCAAACATAGTAACATAGTTCGTAAGGCTGAATTAAGACAATGTCCATCTAGTCCAGCCTGTCTAACCTCCTGTTTTGTTGATCCAGAGGAAGGCAAAAAACCTCAAGAGCAGAAGCCAATTAGCCCTTTTGGGGAAAAAATTCCTTCCCGACTCCCTAATGGCAATCAGACTGTTCCCTGGATCAACCCCTAATAGTTCCTACCTGCCTGTATACCCGGATTAACAAATAATCTTAGATTTATAGCCTATAATATCCTTCCTCTCCAGAAAGACATCAAGTCCCCTTTTAAACTCCTCTAAGGATTTTGCCATCACTACGTCCTCAGGCAGAGAGTTCCACAGTCTAGCTGCTCTAACAGTAAAGAATCCCTTTCTATGTTGGTGATGAAACCTGCTTTCCTCTAAACATAGCGGATGCCCTCTTGTTACCATCGCAGTCCTGGGTATAAACAGATCCTGGGAGAGATCCTTGTATTGTCCCCTCATGTACTTATACATGGTTATTTGGTCGACTCTTAATCTTCTTTTTTCTAGAGTAAATAGTCCCAATTTGGATAGCCTCTCTGGGTATTCCAGTCCAGTCATTCCATGTATTAGTTTAGTTGCCCTTCTTTGAACCCCCTCCAATACCGTAACATCTTTCCTGAGCACCGGTGACCAGAACTGTACGCAGTATTCCATGTGAGGCCTGACAAGTGGCTTATATAATGGAAGGATAATGTTCTCGTCCTTCGCCCCTATACCTCTTTTAATGCATCCCAAAACTTTATTTGCCTTTGCAGCAGCTGATTGGCATTGGTTACTCCAGTTTAATCCATAGTCCACTAGTACCCCCAGGTCTTTTTCCATATCACTTTTCCCTAGCGGTACCCCATTAAGCGAATATTGGTAACATTCATTCTTGCTGCTCATGTGCATAACCTTACATTTATCAACATTGAACTTCATTTTCCCAAGCCCCCAGCTTATCTAGGTCCATTTGTAGCTGCACATTGTCCTCCATTGCATTAATTATATTGTATAGTTTTGTGTCATCTGCAAATATTGAAATTTTGCTGTGCAGCCCCTCTATCAGGTCGTTGATAAATATATTGAACAGAATGGGGCCCAATACTGAACCTTGTGGCACCCCACTAGTGACTGTGGCCCAATCTGAGTATGAGCCATTTATTACCACCCTCTGCTTTCTATCATTGAGCCAATTTTTTACCCAATTACACACGTTTTCACCCAGTCCGGGCTGTCTCATTTTGTATATTAGCCTACTATGCGGCGCGGTGTCAAACGCTTTAGAGAAGTCCAGATATACGAGATCAATAGACTCTCCCAGGTCCAGCCTAGAGCTTACTTCATCGTAGAAACTGATCAGATTTGTCTGACATGAGCGACCCTTCATGAATCCATGCTGGTGAGGAGTTATTCCCTTGTTCTCCTTGAGGTGCTCATCGATGGCGTCTCTCAGAATCCCCTGGAAAATTTTTCCCGTTACTGAAGTGAGACTTACCGGCCTGTAGTTGCCAGGCTCACTTTTGGTCCCCTTTTTATAAATTGGAACCACGTTGGCAATGCGCCAATCCAATGGTACAACAGCGGTCTTGATAGTGTCTAAAAATATTAGGTATAGTGGCCTAGCTAACTCATCATTTAGTTCCCTCAGTATCCTTGGGTGTATTCCATCTGGGCCTGGCGATTTATCGATTTTAATCTTCATTAACCTGTTCCGCACTTCCTCCTGCGTTAGGTATGACATATTTTGCGAGGGGTTTATTTTATTCCCCTGTATCTCGTGTGGCATTTCCTTTTTGTTTGTGAATACGCTTGAAATGAAACTATTTAATAGATTTGCCTTCCCTCCATCATCTTCAATGATTTTCCCTGCATTATTTGTTAAAGGGCCAGTGCTCTCCCTGCAAATCCTTTTGCTGTTAATATAGTTGAAAAATAGTTTTGGGTTGTTTTTGCTCTCTTTGGCGATCAGTCTTTCCGCCTCCTCCTTGGCAACTTTGATCGTATCTTTGCATATTTTGTTTTTTCCCTGTACGATTTTAGCGCTTCTTCACTGCCTTGTTGCTTTAGTAGTTTGAACGCTTTCTTTTTTTCGTTTATTGACCCCCTTACCGTCTTGTCGAGCCATATTGGTTTCCTTTTAGTTGAGATTCTTTTATTTTTAAAGGGAATGAACTGTTCACATGAAGTGATTAGGATCCTTTTGAACTTTTCCCATTTGTCCTCCGTACTGGCATTTTTGAGGATGTTGTCCCATTGAATGTTACCGATAGTAGTTCTAAGCTGATCAAATTTTGCTTTACTAAAGTTTAGTTTGTTTGTCGCTCCCTGATAAGGCTTCTTACTGAATGACAGCTGGAAGTTGATTATATTGTGGTCACTGTTCCCCAAGTGCCCCTCAACCTGTACCCCCTTTATTCGGTCCGGTTTGTTAGTTAGTACTAGGTCCAGAATGGCCCTCCCTCTTGTTGGTTCCTGCACCAGTTGGTTCAGATAATTATCTTTAATTACTCTCAAGAACTTATCACCCCTGTAAGATTTGCAGGTCTCATTTTCCCATATTATATCTGGATAATTAAAGTCCCCCATTATAATTACTTCATTGCGGTTTGACACCTCTTCTATCTGCCTTAAAGGGGTTGTCTCATGCCCAAACGGGTTTTTTTTTTATTCAATAGGCCCCCCGTTCGGCGCGAGACAAACCCAAGGGATGGGTTAAAAAAAAAAAAGTTTATTACTTACCCGAATCCCCGCGCTGCGGCGACTTCTTTCTTCCTTTACCAAGATGGCCGCCGGGATCTTCACCCACGATGCACCGCAGATGTTCTCCCATGGTGCACCGTGGGCTCTGTGCGGTCCATTGCCGATTCCAGCCTCCTGATTGGCTGGAATCGGCACACGTGACGGGGCGTAGCTACGAGGACCAGCTCTCCGGCACGAGCGGCCCCATTCACCAGGGAGAAGACCGGACTGCGCAAGCGCGTCTAAAAACGCCAGAAGACAGCGAATTTAGACGGAACCATGGTGACGGGGACGCTAGCAATGGAGCAGGTAAGTGAATAACTTCTGTATGGCTCATAATTAAGGCACGATGTATATTACAAAGTGCATTAATATGGCCATACAGAAGTGCTGAACCCCACTTGATTTCACGAGACAACCCCTTTAATAGTAAATTTTCAGTTTCTTCTGTTGCTTTTGGTGGTCTATAGAAGACCCCTATCAGGATTTTGTTATTTTTTTCTTCCCTGTATTTCTACCCACAGAGATTCCACCTGTTCTTCTCCTACCCCTATGTCCTCCCGTTGTCTCGGATTTCAGTTCGATTTGACGTACAGACATAACCCTCCCCCTTTCTGGTTCCTTCGGTCTCTTCTGAAGAGATTGTACCCCTGTAAATTCGCCGCCCAATCACACTTATCATCAAGCCATGTTTCCGTTATTCCAATTATATCATAACTCTCATCAGTCATTCTTGCTTCAAGCTCACCCACTTTACCAATCAGACTTCGTGCATTTGTGGTCATACAATTGATATCGTTATTTTTGTTTTTTAAATTCGTTTCGTTGCTATTTGTACTAATGGCTGACCTCACATTTCTAACTGTACTACCCCCCCCCCCTCCTGCTCGACCCCCATTCCCATTTCTTTGACCCAGGTCGCTATCTACACTGGCTACTCCACTATTTCTCATTTTGCCCTCCCCCCCCCCCCAGTCCCTAGTTTAAAAACTCCTCCAGCCTTCTAGCCATCTTCTCCCCCAGCACAGCTGCACCCTCCCCATTAAGATGCAGCCCGTCCCTACGGTAGAGCCTGTAGCCGACAGCAAAGTCAGCCCAGTTCTCCAGAAACCCAAATCCCTCCTTCTTACACCAACTCCGGAGCCACTTGTTTACCTCCCTAAGATCCTGCTGCCTTTCTAGTGTGGCTTTAGGTGCAGGTAGTATTTCCGAGAAAACTACCCTGGAGGTCCGCGCCCTAAGCTTGGACCCTAGGTCCCTGAAATAATTTTTGAGGGCCCTCCATTGACCTCTAATTTGTTCATTGGTGCCAACGTGCACCATGACTGCTGGATCCTCACCAGCCCCTCCCAGTAATGTCAATCCGATCCGCGATGTGTCGAACTCGAGCGCCAGGAAGACAACACACCGTTCGCCGATCCCGGTCTTTATGGCAGATTGCCCTGTCTGTCCCCCTAATAATTGAGTTCCCCACCATTAGGACCTGTCTAGCCTGCCCTAAGCTCCCTGTCCCCGTCTCACTGGAGCAGTCATCCCCCTGGCGTTCAGAGGGTGTGTCGTGCTGCAGCAGTGCTGGCTCTGTAATGGCATCCCCCTCATCTGCCAATCTTGCAAACTTGTTGGGTTGTGCCAGTTCAGGACTAGCCTCCCTGGTTCTCTTCCCTCTATCTCTCCTTCTTTCTGTCACCCAGCTAGCTGCCTGCTCCCCCTACACTTCCGTACTACCATCCGCCCCCTCCTCTACCCCAGCGAGTGCCTGCTCAGTGAGCACCAAACTCCTTTCCATGATGTCAATGGCTCTCAGTGTTGCCAGTTGCCCATTTAGATCCAGGATTTGGGCTTCTAAATGTTCGACGTGCACGCATCTTGCGCAACAGTATGCACCCTCGATCGGCTGATCAAGGACCGCATACATTGCACAAGTAGCACACTGGATGACATTGCCAGGCATGGAGCTCATCCTAATGGGGATCTACAATTTTACTTGTGGAAGTTAAACAGTTCTACTTTGGTTTCATCTGACCATATAACATTCTCCCAATAATCTTCTGGATCATCCAAATGCTCTCTAGCAAACTTCAGTCAGCCCCGGACATATACTGGCTTAAGCAGAGGGACATGTCTGGCACTGCAGGATCTGAGTCCCTGGCGGCGTAGTGTGTTACTGATGGTAGCCTTTGTTACGTTGTTCCCAGCTCTCTGCATGTCATTCACTAGGTTCCCCCATGTGGTTCGGGGATTTTCACTCACCGTTCTTGTGATCATTTTGACCCCAAGGGGTGAAATCTTGTGTGGAGCCCCAGATCGAGGGAGATTATCAGTGGTCTTGTATCTCTTCTATTTTCTAATTATTGCTCAAACAGTTGATTTCTTCACACCAAGCCACTTGCCTATTGCAGATTCAGTCTTCCCAGTCTAGTGCAGGGCTACAATTTTGTTTCTGGTGTCCTTTGACAGCTCTTTGGTCTTCACCATAGTAGAGTTTGGAGTGTGACTGCTTGAGGTTGTGGACAGGTGTCTTTTATACTGATAACAAGTTCAAACAGGTGTCATTACTACAGGTAATGAGTGGAGGACAGAGGAGCCTCTTAAAGAAGTTGTTACAGGTCTGTGAGACCTAGGAATCATGCTTGTTTGTAGGGGACCAAATACTAATTTTCCACCATAATTTGCTAATAAATTTGTCAAAAATCAGACAATGTGATTTTCTGGATGTGTTTTCTTA